>NC_139603.1:12356907-12956907 GCF_964270895.1 Podarcis filfolensis
TGTATACAGTATTTGCAAATAAACCCAAATATTACACAATGCTACCGTTTTCCAGTAGCCTACTTTCTTTTTGAACCCAACCAGAAGAAAGGCCAGAGTCTAGCAGCTGGCCACTCCATTTTAAATTGCCCCCTTCCCTGGCTTTACAGTGGTGCAACCCACATTTTAAGACACAGGTCATGCTACTGCCATGTCTAGCTAAGCCCTGAAATACCCGTTTAGCCTTTAATTCAATAACATGCTGATTAGATTAACTTTGAACTGGCTTGCTGCTTTTTGATCAACTTCGATAAACACAGAGCTCTCTTTCCTTTCACTCCTTGAGCTGCTCATCTGCCCAGTGGCGTAGCGTGGGTTGTCAGCACCCGGGGCAAGGCAAGTAATTTGCGCCCCTTAACCCGTGGATTTGCGCCCCCTAACCCATGGATTTGCGCCCCCTAACCCTAACCTCCAGATGTTGCGCCCGGTGCAGCCGGCCCCCCCTGCACCCCCCACGCTACGCCACTGCATCTGCCTCCAGGCTTGTTGGCCCTCATTTTGCATTCCAGGAAGCAGAATTTGAAGTACAGATTCATATGTGTAATAAGCCGAGGAAAGGTTATCAGTGAATTGAAGACCTTGCAGAAATGAATGTGCATATAAATAACGACGATTTGGTAAGAAAAAGAGACGTTTTTAGTGCTGCATAACACATACAGAGCAAGGTTGATGTGTTTGAAGGAGTGCATAAAATCTCACTACCACCAACCACTCATTCTAAAAAATTTTAAAGTCCTTTTGTTCCATGCACATGTTTTGTTTAAATTAGCACCATCTGGAAGACATCTGCAATTAAAATCTCCCCTTTCTTGATTCATGTAAGAAGCCAGACATATTGTCTATGGTTCCTAACAAAATAGTTTGTTACCTCTTTAAGCGTAGAGCCTTCCCCAAGGGAGATGTCCACACTACAGCAAGATTGAGAAATAAAAGTCCAGTTGTAATTCTGGACTAAATCCACTGCTGCCTAATTTTAGCAATGAGAATAACAGAAGGCTGGAATTCAAATTGCAAGCCGAAGAATGAACAAGCTTTAAGGTGGCTAAACAGATGCAGTTTGAAAAATGAAAAGACTTTAGTGCCTTCCATCACACCAAGTAATAACAAATTAGGCCTATCTGTGTTTTGTACTCTTGTGGCAGAACAGGATATATGTTTCCATTTCCACCCGCTGAGGGAAATTCCAGGCTGAGGTCCCAAGTTACTAGAACTCAGTGAGGAGACATCTCATGACACTTCTCGCCTTATAAATCAACTACCTACACTTCCTTCTAGCACCACTAGGAGGCAGGAACAAGCCTCTGATTAAATTCTCTTAATAATTTAGCCACCCCTCTTTTGCAAGCTCATCTGCACCGCACCTGAAAATCCACATTTTCTGTTTTGGATTTGGCCTGGGGGTTCACAGGTCCCACTTTGCACGTAAATAGCAAAAGTTTTGAAACCTGGAGTTAAGGCTACAAGAACCTATGTGTTGCAGTCTTCAGTGGATCTAAACACGGGGCGGGGGGGGGGGAACCACACTATAAATGAATAAGAAATTAGATTACTGTAGGGAAGCTTTTAATATTTGATGGATTACTGTATTTTAATATTTTGTTGGAAGCCGCCCAGACTGTTGGAAGCCCAGCCAGATGGGCGGGGTATAAATAATAATAATTAATAATAATAAATTATTATTATTATTATTATTATTATTATTATTATTATTATTATTATTACTATTTAACAAAAGAAAAAAAAATCTATGGAAAACTGCATTTTTAAATTTCCTGCTCTCTGGTGCCATCTGGTTTTCATGTTTATAGCGCATTCAAATCACTGTTTCTTTACTAATGTAGCTGAATCCTTTATCCTGGTATTTCTACGCTCCTTTCACCCTTGGACCTTTGTCTCCTTCCACCCAGAAATAAACAGCCTGGTTTCATGCACTGGTTTCCCAAACCTCATGGGGCTTCACACAGTGGAAACAGGTGCTTGTGAACCCTGCTGGATTCCTTCTCTCCCTTGTGTAGCTTTCTTTCCATCCATTCTCTCATTCCTGTGGGAAAGTGTTTCATTCCACAGAATGTATTTCTGTAAATATGTAAAAGGCTGTGCTATGGATAATGGTGGCAAAAGTTAAGGGGGAGGGAAACCCCTCAACATCAGGCTCTCTTGTTAAATTTAATTCTAACCACTGATTACCCACTAAAGCCTAAAAGATTAGCCAATGTCGGCTGCCAGCATAATGATCTCTGTGACCTCGCTATGACTTCAGGAGGTAGAGGCATCAGTTCAGATTTACGTCAAGTTGTAAAGTGGACAGGATTACGGCCTTCTATTAACATTGTGAAGAAATTAACTTTTAATTGAGGCAAGTTAGGAGTCTAGACTGACTGAGCAGTGCACCCTTGGCCCTTGGAAATGGACTTTTAATCAGCAATTTCCTCCAGCGCCAAATCAGTGCTGGTGTTTACGATGCAGGGGAACCCCAGCTCATGATAGAGCAGAGCAGGCAGGCAAGGGGTTGGGAAAGTAAAATGTACCGCTTAGAAACAGCGTTTACTTCCACGGATGGAAATCGTTCCAACTGAAAAGCCATTAAAAACTTTTGTAAGGCAAGCAGGGCTGTGCCAGCAGCTTGTTATGTTATGGGTGGCAAAAGAAACCCCCCAACAACTTGCCACTCAAGGTTCACGAGCAAAAAAGGAGCTGCTTTGCACAAAACAGCCTGGCGTCACAACATGCAGGCGAAAACGTTCCTCATCGACCAGGCCTTTGGCCGATTAATATTCTACAGCCTTTTAAATGTGTCTGTAGGAAGGAGGGAGTTATTGTTTTGCTGTTTTGTTTTTAACTATTTACTTGCTTTTATCCTGTATTGAATTCTGTGAACCGCCCTGAGATCTTATGACAAAGGGTGGTGTTATGTACTGAGTTGAATAGGATCCAAAATGCAGCAGTCTGATTGGTCCTAGAACAATAGGATCAAAAATGCAGCAGTCTGATTGGTCCTAGAACAATGCAGCTGTATGATTGGTCTGCAGGAGCCACCCAATCCAGCTCCAGATGGAAGTGAATCCACAACCTGATTGGCCTACAGGAGAATTCCGGAATTAGCCAATCACGTGCGGCCCATTGTGTAAATAATGTATATAAAGCAGATACTTTGAGGGGACTTTCATTCCTCCTCACCACTATGAGCTGAATAAAGAGCATGAAATCCACTCTCGACGCTGAGTATATTTCAGGTGGTATAGAAATCAAACAAATAAATAAAATAAACAAATCTGGAAGATTTGAGGTGCCCTCAGTCCTTCCAAAAGCTGCCTTAGACTTCTTATTTCCCATTTCTTGCCTCAGGAATCAGATGAAGACCCTTCATGGGACAGAGTGAGGGAGAAATTTCTGGTGCAACAGTGGGATATCAGCTCCACCCAAGGCATAACAGCAACAACCGGGGGAAAGATAGACATAATAGTTTACAAGGACAGGAGAAACGCCACAGACAGAATAATTGCCACACATAGGAAGAACAAGGTTACAGTCTGAGTACCTCACTTGTAGTTTTATAAATCATCTAATGTGTCAACACGAACAGAAGTTATTAATATTGCAGTTGTAGTATAATGGCATTATTAGGATGACCGTAATGCAATTGAAACGAATAAGATTTTGGAACGCAGAAACAAAGAAAATCATCAACCATCAATTCTAGCCCACTTTATCTAAATTATATAATTCAGTATTTGAACGATTGGTATTAGTAATTGTATTGTAAATTGGTATTGCTATAATGAAGCCTTTATTGGGTTGTAATTGAAAACTAATAAAAATTATTATCAAAAATAAAAATAAAAATGGAAGGCCCTTTACATGCAATACTTGTCTGCATCATCAGTTCTAAGAAGCCCTCCTACATTTCTGTTTCTCCCCAAGCTCCGTGTTATGTTAAAGGTCATAAAACAATTCCATCCCTATCCCTTCGGCTCTGACCAATGGTCATCTCTTACCTGGTGGTGGACGTTATGACTAGCAGTTTCCTCCATGGCTGCGGTTACAGATTATGGCGCCAGACCTCTGTGAATTCAGCCACAACTCAGCAAGTCCTGTTTCCAAAGTGAGCCTAAAGGGCTCTGCAGCCTCCTTTCTGTTTTCTGCTTGTCCTCATGGAGACCAGAACTCTCGCATTGTGATGTAAGAGGCAGGGCATGCAATGCTAGACAGAAAAGGCCTTTTTTTAGGGAAAGAATATTCTGCTACCTGCCTAAGGTTTCAGATCTACAATGAACAATAAGAAATATTATGAGTCCCCAATGTTTTTTTTTGCGCTGGTGCATTTTGATGTACCATATTTTTCGCTCCATAAAACAACCTGACCATAAGATGCACCTAGTTTTTAGAGGAGGAAAACAGGGGAAAAAATATTCTGAATTAAACAGTGGATGTATGATTTTTGTGGTTCATGCTATGGCCACAGACATGTGATCTGATGGTGAATTTGGGGTGACCCAATGCAAAAATCCTGAGGATCCATGTGGCTCCGTGCTTTGTAACCACGTTTTTGCGCCATTGCAGCCCCACACAACAGCGGGTGTATTATATTTTTGGTGCAGGCTGTAGCCATGGACATGCTATGTGATCTGAGGGTGAATTTGGGGTGACCCAATGTAAAAATCCTGAGGATCCATGGGCTTTTACCTCTCCCCTCCCAGGCAGCCTCCGCTAGCGTCCTGATCCCACCGATCAGCTATTTCCTTTCAACGCTCCCTTCCCTCTTATTTGCCTTAGTGTCTTTTCCTTAGCTGGAACAGTTTTTTGCTCCTCCTTTTCTTCTAATTTCTCTCCTTATTTCTTTAGTCTTCCCATTTCCCTCCTTTGCAAGTTTGCTGTCTTTACCTCCCCCCTCCCAGGCAGCCTCCTTTATCTCTAGTGTCCCTTATCTCTCTCCCCGATCGGCAAACGAACAGCGGCATTGTTTCATCACCCACTTCCCTCTTTCAAAAAGAAAGAAAGCATGATCTGCTTTTTGCCCCTGGGCAATTTGGCTCCAGGGACCACACATTCGCTCCATAAGACACACAGACATTTCCCCTTACTTTTTAGGAAGAAAAAGGTGTGTCTTATAGAGCGAAAGATACGGTATATTTTGAACTGCACTAACTTAGTGGCAGTTGCTGCTGTTACAGTAAGCCGTTGTTAATGTCAGTTTGTCTTACACAACTCGGAGTAAAAAGTTAAGAGCAACAATATTTTGTTTCTGAGCTCCTTTAGTTGGCTTCTTCCTCGGACAGATGTTATCATCTCTGGTGTGACTTAAATGGTAAATCTATCCATAAAATCAATTTGACTTTTTTTGCCAAGTGGATCGCTCCCTGCCCGCACCCAACTGTCTGGGTTTTACTGAAAAAGAAAGAGGGAGAGAGACTACTTTTATGGCAATAGCTGAATGGTGAGTGGCTCCTAGACTCAACAACTAACAGGATTTCTATAAATGGAAAAGTTACATTCACTAACATGGCGGGAACATCCAGGAAAAACAAAAGGGCAAAAAGAAAGCATGTGAAGCAAACAAAAGAGAAATAGATCAGAGTGCCAAAGCAGACAAAAGTGCAGCAAATGGTAAAAAAGAAAAAGCAGTTGACCAAGGTAGAAAATATATGAATATATCCAAGCTATGAGGTATTGATCAAACATAAATACTGCCTCAAACTATCTGCTATGGAACTCTTAGAAACAATGTTAATGGCACCTATCAAACAAAGATTTTCCATAGCATAGTGGTTAAGAGTTGATCATGCGCTGGGAAGTCTTGGGTTCAAATCTCAGCTTAGCTGTGATGAACCAACTTGCTGCCTTAGGCAAGTAAGCCGCACTACCTCAGAGCCTGTGCACATCAGCGCCTGCACACACGAGTCACACCAATGTTTCCCTCTTGCATTAGTGGGCCGTGCTTCATGGGACTCTGTGCTGTTCTCCCATTCCTTCAATAAGTACTTTCTTGAATTGTGCCAGGTAAAACCACAGGGAATTGGCACAGATACCAAGAAATGGCACAATGTGCTTTGGCTAGCTTGCCATAGTCTACACCCGTCGAAGCTTCCAAAGGGTTTCTACAGGCAGGGCTCCCCAAAGTATTAATCGTGGCCTACATTGCTGGGTTTTTATGAGCATTACTAATATAATTTTGGCCACTTTGAGCATAGGGAAAGTGCTATCTGGCACAACGGGGCACGGTGATGGAAGCTAGAGTGCATGGAAATCCTCTTTACCTTCCCACCGCAGCGGTACCTATTTATCTACTTGTGCTGGTGTGCTTCCAAACTGCTAGGTTGGCAGGAGCTGGAACAGAGCAATGGGAGCTCGTCCCGTCGCAGGGATTCGAACCACCATCCTTCTGATCGGCAAGCCCAAGAGGCTCAGCAGTTTAGACCACAGCACCACCCACGTCAGCTTCCTAGTAACTAATATTCAGAAGCATTACCGCCTCTGGCTGTGAAGTGAGAGCATAGTCATGATAGCTAGAAGACCCAGGCAGCCATATCCTCCATGAATTTGTCTAATCCTCTTTTGGGACCATCTGTGTTGGTGATCATCACTACCTCCCATAGAAGTTCCAAAGTTCAGCTATGCAGTGTGTGAAGAATTACTTTCTTTGATATGTCCTTTGATATGTTCAGGTCCACTATACCCACTATACCTGAAGGAGTGTCTCCACCTCCATCGTTCTGCCCGGACACTGAGGTCCAGCGCCGAGGGCCTTCTGGTGGTTCCCTCGCTGCAAGAAGCCAAATTGCAGGGAACCAGGCAGAGGGCTTTCTCGGTAGTGGCCCCCGCCCTGTGGAACGCTCTCCTACCAGATGTCAAAGAGAAAAACAACTACCAAAACTTTAGAAGACATCTGAAGGCAGCCCTGTTTAGGGAAGCTTTTAATGTTTAATAGGTTATTGTATTTTAGTGTTCTGTTGGAAGCCGCCCAGAGTGACTGGGGAAACCCAGCCAGATGGGCAGGGTATAAATAATAAATTTTATTATTATTATTATTATTACCTGAATCTTTCAACATTCAGCTTCAAAAGACGTCCACAGGTATTAGCGCTTGAGAGAGGTAAGAAAACGTTTCTCAATCCAATTTATCCACACCGTGACATTTTTTAAAAATAAACTTCCATTATGCTGCCTCCTTGGGCTCTGTGCTGGTCCCAGGGGGTTACCGTGTGGCATGGTCCAAGTCCAGTCTGAGGTCAAGGGTGTGGTATGGAGGCTGTCCATCACGGCTGAAGCGGGGTGCAAGGCAAGGAGTCCGGTGTGGTCAGGAACTCTGGCAGAAGAGCAGGACAGGGTGCCAGCTGGACCAGGTTACCAACAATGTTGCTCCCACAACCTGGGACTGGGCTGGCTGGCTTTTATCTGCCCCAAGGCATAGGGCGGTCCCCGTCCACAGGTGACTCGCCTCTCCTGGCCTGGAGGTGAGCACTACTCCTGCGAGAACTTAGTTCCCTCCGTCTCTCTGCCCTGAGAGACATATCCAACATACAACATTAAAACAAGATTCCAAAGAATCTCCTTGACTTCCCTCCTCCCCTTTGTGGGTCCTATTGTTAGTCATTTCCTCCTGCATCTTTTATGATAATCCAAATCTTTTACATCTCCAAAATTCATCATTAAACTACAGCGGAACCTCGGTTGTCAAATGTAATCTGTTCTGGAAGACCATTTGAATTCCAAAACGTTCGACTACCAAGGTGCAATTGCCAGTGGGCAAAATCCATTGAAAAAATGGAGAAATGCACCCCGGAAGATGTTCAACTTCTGAGGAACGTTAAAAATGGAAGCTTTCACTTCCGAGTTGTCAGCGTTCGAACGCCGAAACGTTTGACTTCCGAAGCGTTCGACAACCAAGGTTCCACTGTACAAGTGTTATTCCAATCCTACTAACGATTTTTGCTGTTTACAATGGCTTTTAAGATAAATAATAAATTTTCCCCATTCCTTATTAAAATTTTGGCCTTCCTGATTTCTGATTCTCCCGGTCATTTTAGCCGTTTCGGCATAATCCATCAACTTAATCTGCCATTCTTCTCTGGTAGGGACTTTATCTTCTTTACAATAGGGTAAACAGAACTGCCTCACCAGCCCAGAGCTCACCACATGGAGCCTGGGCAGGTGCCACATCCCTTGGTTGGCGAATCCCCACCCCCTGTTGGCAAGGCAGCCTTTCAGTGAGGGGGCTGGGGACATGGCAGCGAGGCCAGGCTTGGCTCTGCTGCCCAGTGACCCTCAGCGGGGTTCCCTACATTCACGGCACCCTCAAAATTGTGTGCCCAGGGCTATGGCCCCCCTGCTACACCCCTGTGTGTCTAATTTCACGTAACCCCCCAACATAGAGTGTCAAAGATAGAGATGTGGTAGCAATCTCACAATGCAACTGACTCTACCACTATCGGTTGCAGACCCCAATTATCGCTTCATAGAAAAAAGGCTTCCCCTCTTTTTTTTAAGGGGATTCATCCCTTCAAAGGCAGTAATTGTGAGATGTTAAGGAAACAAAATAATGTGTGAACAAGGTGCAGAAGTATGTATTTATTTGAGGGGAGGGCAGCACTTAGGAGGAAACGCAAGACCGTGGCCAGAATTTCTTGGCAATGAAACTGAGGAGACTGTTAATTATAACTTGCTTTTGCTGGAGGAAATTGCTAAAAAATTAAGATCGATGTGCACTTTGAAAGCTCCAGGACCATGCGGAATAGGCTTCTGGCAAGTCTAAAAATAGGCTTCAGAGGAGTAAAAAGGAAAACCATTTTCCATCTAAGTGAGGCAAGTTTGCTGAGCGTCCAGCAAATATTGGACAATGAAAAAGGAACAAAGTTAAATTGTTTTAACTCTAGATACATCTTAAAATAACAAGGATAAGCATTGGCTTACAGAGGAGCACATTAGGTCATGGTAAGGTGACCAAAGGGCTTAGATGACCTTTGGGCTTATTTTCCCAGTGGAAGCCAATGGAGTTTCCTCCAGATGTTGGACTACAAATCTCATCATCCATTGACCATGCTGACTGAGGCTGATGTGAGTTCTGTTCCCTTATACCAGAGATAGTCAGTGAAAATCTTCTTTTGCTTTTTAAAGAAAACAACAGTGTTTTATCACTCACAACCTGTAGTTTGAGGAAAATACTAATAACAAACATCTCACACCACTAGCAGTTGAAAGCTACCTCAATAATGAACAAAAATTGGGTTATTAACAACTCAAAATGCTTCCTAACTGGCGGTGATAGCGTTTCACTATGGTTAGTAGGAGAACTAACATCGCCATAGATGCGATCAGTTTTTTGTTCAAATGCTAAAGTAAGAGATGGATCTTATTAACGCTTTCTGTAGATAGCCAGATTCATAGAGATAATATATTGGCTCAGATTCATAGAGCGATTGGCTCAAAGAGAGATATGGGAACACAGGCATTTCTCATGGTTAGTCTTCAATCGAGTTCTTTAATGGAAACTTAATTAGTGGAATGATATGTGTTTGCTATGAGACATGCTTCATGCACAATGCAAGACAAATCAGGCTTGCAAATAAGTAACCCACTACAAGAAGCTGCCACCAGTCCTGACTCGCTGGTGTTTCGCTTTACAGGTAGGTAGCCGTGTTGTCAACCTTGCCAACAAAGGTCCGTATAGTTAAAGCTATGGTTTTCCCAGTAGTGATGTATGGAAGTGAGAGCTGGACCATAAAGAAGGCTGATCGCTGAAGAATTGATGCTTTTGAATTATGGTGCTGGAGGAGACTCTTGAGAGTCCCATGGACTGCAAGAAGATCAAAACCTATCCATTCTTAAGGAAAATCAGCCCTGAGTGCTCACTGGAAGGACAGATCCTGAAGCTGAGACTCCAATACTTTGGCCACCTCATGAGAAGAGAAGACTCCCTGGAAAAGACCCTGATGTTGGGAAAGATGGAGGGCACAAGGAGAAGGGGACGACAGAGGACGAGATGGTTGGATAGCATTTGCGAAGCTACCAGCATGAGTTTGACCAAACTGCAGGAGGCAGTGGAAGACAGGAGTGCCTGGCGTGCTCTGGTCCATGGGGTCACGAAGAGTCGGACACGACTAAATGACTAAACAACAACAACAACAGCCATGTTGGTCTGCCGTAGTCAAAACAAAATAAAAAAAAAAATCCTTCCAGTAGCACCTTAGAGACCAACTAAGTTTGTTATTGGTATAAGCTTTTGTGTGCATGCACACTTCTTCAGAGCAAAAAGTGGGAAGGGTTGGGACGTGGCACCAAAGCATTCATCTGCCTGAAGTGAAGGACAAAATGGCGCCTCCTTCATTCCATGCATACAAGTCAACCAGGCTGGCTGAATCTTACTTCAACACTAGTGATTGGATAGCATCCTCCATTGCCCTTGAGGGCAAGTAGACTAGCTTAGGGAGCGTACAACGGGGTGTGTGGCCAACACTGCTCTGTCCACTTCCTGCCACTCAGAATCTTTCACCTGAGGCGGCTGCCTCACTCTGCCTAATGGTAGGGCCCCAACATCCTTGCTCCACTTCAGGACCTCCCAAGTTGAGCGAGAAGTTCTCAATGGATGTTCTAAACACATTCAGCTTAGTGCGTTTAGAATCTTTGTGCAGTATATGAAGAGAACCTAAGAACAGATCAGGAAGTTGTCAATTTTCCTAGATAGTATTCTGGATAAATGTATACACAGACTTCACAATTGGATTCTGTTGCCTTCAAAAGGTCCCCAGAGAGCTGGCGATAATCCCATGAAGCTGAACTTGTCAAAATAAGGATTTAGGCAGCAGCAAGACAACCTTCCCAAAGTTGTTCAAAGGTATGGGACAATATTTTGCCCCCCTCCCTTCCCCACCGATACTGCGGGTCGGCTCCAGAATAATCCATGCAACGGCTTTCAGACAGATCTGCAACAGCTTCCACTGAGCAAAAGAAGAAGAAGAAAAAGAACTTTAGTTTGGAACTTTCCCAAAAGAAACAGCACAGCCTACTAAAATTTTATTTCCAATATTCCCTGATGGAATTCACCGAGCCTGCACAAGCTTTTGGCAAAACGACACTGCAGTGAAGTTTTTTTTTTTGTTTTACTTTAAAGCAATCCTGGAGTTTGCTCTTTTAAAAACATAATGGGAGCAGGTAATAAGTTTTGAATGTTTTTTGAATGCTTCTTCAAATGGCAACCACACTTAAAAGGGCAGAACGTCTTTAAAATGCAACGCCAGTGCCGAAATGCACAGGATCTGGGGTGGTGGTGAGTATTTATTTCATTTCATTGATATCCCACCTTTCCCCTCCAAGGTGGCGTAGTTGGTTCTCCCCACAACAACCCTGTGAGGTAGGTTAGGCTGACAAGCAGTGACTGGCCCAAGATCACCCAGTGACCTTGGGCCAGTGTGGTGTAGAGAGCCACTGGAGAGCCAGTGCGGTGTAGTGGTTAAGAGTGGTAGACTCGCAATCTGGGGAACCGGGTTCGCGTCTCTGCTCCTCCACATGCAGCTGCTGGGTGACCTTGGGCTAGTCACACTTCTTTGAAGTCTCTCAACCCCACTCACCTCACAGAGTGTTTGTTGTGGGGGAGGAAGGGAAAGGAGAATGTTAGCCGCTTTGAGACTCCTTAGGGTAGTGATAAAGCGGGATATCAAATCCAAAACTCTTCTCTTCAGTAAGCTTCATGGCCGAGTAGGGATTTGAACCCTGGTCTCTCAGATCCTACTCTTAACCTTTTAACCACTGTGCCACAGAAAGAAGCATGTGGATGTAAAGGGGTGGGAAAACTTTTTCAGCCCTATGGCTCTTTCCCCACCCCCATGGCCAGAAGCAAAAGTAAATACAGCAACAGTTGTGACTCTTGCTAGTTAGACTTCCCCTGTGAGCTTTGCTTTGAAAAAGGCCCTGAATGACACCGTTCCCTTTCCCCCACTATACCCATTGTGGGTATGGTGGGATTATTTTTTTTTAATTTTAATAGTTTTCGCAAAATTATAAACAAACAAATAAACAAACAAACATAAATCATAACCTTATTAAAATTACACTTGTTAAGTGACTTCCTCGCTTCCCCTTGGTTGAATTTCAATGCATATCCTTCTAACGGTTTTCCAAATCAAAGTTCTTTTAAAATTTAACTTAAACATTAACATCCTTAAATCTTTTCATTTTAAGATTAAACATATTAATGCATCACTTAACTTATATAAAATCCTAAGCCAATTAAGCATCTGCAAGCTGTTTCCAGTTAATTTAACTTTACATATTTAACTAAATAGTCATTAAATTTTGTCCATTCTTCCTGATATTCCTCCTCCTTCTGGTCGCGGACTCTTCTGGTTAGGTCGGCTAGTTCCGAAAACTCCATCATCTTCATCTGCCATTCTTCCACCGTAGGTAATTCTTGCGTTTTCCACTTTTTAGCTAGTAAAATTTGGGCAGCAATTGTGGCATACAAAAATAATTTAACATCTTTCTTGGGCAATTCCAAACCTACTATTCCAAGAAGAAAGGCCTCTGGTTTCTTTATAAATGTATATTTTAACATTTTTTTCAATTCATTATAAATCTTTTCCCTGAAGTCTTTCACCTTGGGGCAAGTCCACCACATGTGATAAAAAGTACCTTCCTTTTCTTTACATTTCCAACATAAATTATCACAGTTATGATATATCTTTGCTAATTTAACAGGAGTCAAATACGATCTATACATCATTTTCATTATATTTTCCTTTAGCAGTGTACATGCAGTGAACTTAACCCCCCTTTTCCACAATCTTTCCCAATCCTCAAACATTATGTTATGTCCTACATCCCTTGCCCAGTCTATCATTACTGATTTAACTTGTTCATCTTTTGTATGCCACTCCAACAATAATTTGTACATTTTAGACAAGTTTTTACCTTTAGTATCCAACAACTCCGTCTCCAACTTAGATTTTTCAGGGGTATGGTGGGGAATTTTAAATGATGGCTCATTTGTTTGATTTTGCCTTAGGTCTCACAATGCAGAATGAATCAGGTGTGGTATTGTTGGATAAGTCAGCATGCTCTTCCTAAAGTCTTGCCTGTTTCTCGTCCATCTCTCAGTCTCAAAATATCCTACCTACATTTTATAAGCCCATAAGAACTCATTGACAGCTACAACCATATAACAAACAAACAAACCCAGTATTTAGTGACATCTTGTGGCAAAACCACGCAATAAAACATATCCCACTTTCACTCATCTCTCTTGGAACAGCAGAACAGTGGGTTGTAGCTCATCTTTAAAGCTTAAGGTAAAAGTTACACACAAACAATGAGAAAATGTGAGAAAATGTAGTATAAACACTGACAACTGGGAAACACTGGCCTACGAGCGCTCCAATTGGAGAACAGCCTTTACCAAAGGTGCCATGGGCTTTGAAGATGCTCAAACTCGGGATGAAAGGGAGAAACGTGCTAAGAGGAAGGCACATTTGGCAAACCTTCACTGTGATCAACTCCCGTCCAGAAACAAATGTTCCCACTGTGGAAGGACGTGTGGATCCAGAATTGGCCTCCACAGTCACTTATGAACTCACTGTTCAAACTGTGTTTACAGAAGACAATCTTACTTGGCTACGAGTGATCGCCAAAGAAGAAATTGTCCCAGAATACTCATTTGGTTCCATGTATCTGATACGATGTTCCATGCGCAAGGATACAGCACCACTGTGGAAAAACCTATTGAGGTGTGGTATATTGATTCATGAAGCAGATAGATAAAATTACACAAAGGTTTCAGCAAGAGGTATTGCAGTGTTACATGTTTCCAAATACACTACAGTGGTACCTCGGGTTAAGTACTTAATTCTTTCCGGAGGTCCGTTCTTAACCTGAAACTGTTCTTAACCTGAAGCACCACTTTAGCTAATGGGTCCTCCTACTGCCGCTGCGCCGCCGGAGCACGATTTCTGTTCTCATCTTGAAGCAAAGAGGTACCACTGTATATGAAAGCAAGCACATTGCGAACATTCTTTGGAACCCGAACATCTGACATGGCTTCCGTGGCTTCCGATTGGCTGCAGGAGCTTCCTGCAGCCAATCGGAAGCAGTGCCTTGGTTTCATAACGTTTTGGAAGTCAAACGGACTTCCAGAACAGATTCCGTTCCGCTTCTGAGGTACCACTGTATTTTCTCACTAAGCCTTGAAAACAACACCTAAAGCAGGTATTATAATCCCCATATGGAAGCTAAGACTGAAAGACAGTGGTTTGCCTAAGGCCTACAGTGCAATCCTATGCATAGCTACCCAGAAGTAATACCAATAATAATAATTATTGTTGTTATTAACAATAATAATTTCATTTATACCCCACCCATCTGGCTACGTTTCCCCAACCACTCTGGGTGGCTTACAGCACATTAAAAATGGCAAAACATTAGACATTAAAAATCTCCTGATACAGGGTTGCCTTCAGATGTCTTCTAAAAGTCAGATAGTTATTTATTTCCTTGACATCTGAAGGGAGGGTGTTCCGCAGGGCGGGCGCCACTACCGAGAAGGCCCTCTGTCTTGAGTTCAATGTGGTTTACTCTCAGCTAGCTGTGATTAGCATTGCAGATACTGGGAGACTGAGTTTTAGGTAGCTACCTCACCAATCACTCTTACACATGAAGTGATGGAGAAGCACTTGCCGTATTTCTCTCCACCACAAGCCTGCAGATGTAGAAACCCAACGCTGGCCAGGAATAGTCTTTGTAGTGAGAAATGGAATTAAACCTTAGATGCAAATTGGAAGAGTGGACTCAGAAAGTTCTTACTAGGTCACCTTGTGGTGATATTTATGAAGGAAGACACCAGGCAATTCGATGAGTTTGGATTATGAATGAATCCTGCAGTACTAAACTCCCTCCAGGGAAAAGCTTATTTTAAAACACATAATAAGACAATCATGTTTGCTCAGTCCTGCTTTTTCCATGATATTATGTGAAAGTAATTTAGAAAGAATCACAGCGGTTGTCTAGACATATACCGGTGGGTTCTCTCAAGCTGGAATTTAATTAAATTGAATTTCTTGGAAGAGGAAATCTCTGTTTGACTCTGGGTTGTTATTAAAGATGTGGCTTGGAGGAGAGCATGGGCTTTGTGTGAGGATCTCCATTTTTGAAATCCGATAGTCAAAAAAAGAGGACAAAGACCACCTGGAGAATACAACTCTTGTGTTACCATTTCCAGTGTTTATACTTTAATTGCAAAAAGGGGGCTTAAACCGTATTGTTTCCTGTGTTTGATAGCAGAGGACAATGAAATTTAGGGTGTGCATCTGGAGTTTCCATATTGATGGTCTGAATCCCAACAACTTTCCATTTCAGTAGTACATTCATAGAATCACAGAATTGGAAGGGACCCAAGGGTCATCTAGTCAAACCCCCCGCAATGCAGGAATCTCAGCTAAAGCATCCATGACAGATGGCCATCCATCCTCTGCTTTAAAACCTCCAAGGAAAGGCGAAAGATTTATACGATCTGAGGAGAAGTCGGAGTTATGATACACTGGGCCAAGGTTTTTGGGTACAACATACAGTTAAAAGATTGGGGAAAACTTTGGAAAGAAGGAATAAAATTTACAGCATGCAATGCCTTAAAAGAGAATGTGATGAAAATGATGTATAGATGGTATATTACACCAGTGAAATTAGCTAAAATGTATAAAACAAGTAATAAATGTTGGAAATGTAAAGAAAAGGAAGGATCGTTTTATCACATGTGGTGGGAATGTAAGAAAGTGAAAAGCTTCTGGGAAATGAGATATAATGAGATGAAAAAGATGTTGAAATATACATTTATATTTAAAAAAAACAGAAGCGTTTTTACTTGGCATTGTAAGTGAGGACATTAACAGACAAGACAACAAACTGTTTTTATATGCAACAACGGCAGCAAGAGTATTGTTGGCACAGAAACGGAAACAAAAAGTACTACCGACAAAAGAAGAATGGCAGATGAAATTAATGGACTATGCAGAATTGGATAAGATGACAGGAAGGATTCGAAACCTGCTGGATCAGAGATTCTCAGAGGACTGGAGTAAATATATGAATTATTTGAAAAGCAACTGTAATCAACAGATTACGCTAGTAGGATTGCAATAAGTTTTGTAAGGAGGATTATGCAAAATATTGCAGAGAAAACTATGATAAGGATTATTAGTGAAGGAGTATTAAATGTAATACTGAAAATAACAAAATGCAGATTAAGTGATAAAGAATGAAAAATCTTCAGATGCAGTTGACGGAAGTCCAAAATATTGTATAAGATAAGAAAGTATGTTACATGATTTTTGGAAATTATTTGTAAAAATCAATTTTAAAAGTTTTTTATTAAAAAAACCTCCAAGGAAAGAGCGTCCACAACCTCCCAGGGGAGACCTTTCCACTGTTGAACTGCTGTTATTATCAGAAACCTCTTCCTGATGTTTAGTCAGAATCTCCTTTCTTGTAACTTGAAACCATTGGTTCGAGTCCTACCCTCCGGAGCAGTAGAAAACAAGCTCGCTCCATCTTCCATGTGACAGCCCTTGAAATATTTGAGGATGGCTATCATATCTCCTCTGTGTCTCCTCTTTCCCAGTCTAAACAAACCCAGCTCCTTCAACCTTTCCTCCTAAGGCCTGGTTTCCATTCAGCTGTTTTATACCTGAATCATTGGGTTTTTGACATGCAAGATAAACATAAATAGACTTCCTAAATACAGTGGTACCTTGGATTAAGAACTTAATTTGTTCCGGAGGTCTGTTCTTAACCTGAAACTGTTCTTAACCTGAGGTACTACTTTAGCTAATGGGGCCTCCCGCTGCCACCGCCACACGATTTCTGTTCTCATCCTGAAGCAAAGTTCTTATACAATATACAATATTAATGAATGGTGAATTATTATTATTATTATATTATTATTATTATTATTATTATTATTATTACCTCACTGTGTTACCCACCCTTCACCATAAGCGTTCCCATCCAGGTTACAGCAATTTGAAAATAGGTAAAGGTCAAGGGACCCCTGACCATTAGGTCCAGTCGTGACCGACTCTGGGGTTGTGGCGCTCATCTCACTTTATTGGCCAAGGGAGCCGGCATACAGCTTCCGGGTCATGTGGCCAGCATGACAAACCAGAGCAGCGCATGGAAACGCCGTTTACCGGAGCAGTACCTATTTATCTACTTGCACTTTGACGTGCTTTTGAACTGCTAGGTTGGCAGGAGCAGGGACCGAGCAACGGGAGCTCACCCCATCGCGGGGATTCGAACCGCCGACCTTCTGATCGGCAAGTCCTAGGCTCTGTGTTTTAACCCACAGTGCCACCTGCGTCCCTAAATTTAGCCTTATCCTCCATCAATTTGTCTAATCCTCTTCTAAGCCATCCAAGTTGGTGGCCCTCACTTGTGGAAGTGAATTCCATTGTTTAACTGCGCACTATCTTCTGTCTGTCCTATCTTCAGCTTCAGTGTCATGAGCGAGGGAGAAAAATTGTCTCTAGCCACTTTCTCCATACCACACATAGAGAGAAGCAGCTCGAGTCCTGTTTGATCTGGCTGTTTGGAAGGGAAAGGGGAACACAGAGCGGGACTGGATCAATGCTTATTGCGGAGTTTTCTCCTGCACAGCTGATGGGCAGAAATGCAAGTTTTTTCTTCCTCCACTTTTAATTTGGCCACATATGGGGGGGGGCGGGTTATTGGGTTGTTGTTTTTATGATGTATTTTGTGGTTCTATAAAAAGTAAAGGTAAAGGGACCCCTGACCATTAGGTCCAGTCGTGACCGACTCTGGGGTTGCGGCGCTCATCTCGCTTTATTGGCCAAGGGAGCCAGCATACAGCTTCCGGGTCATGTGGCCAGCATGACTAAGCCGCTTCTGGCGAACCAGAGCAGTGCACGGAAACGCCGTTTACCTTCCTGCTGGAGCGGTACCTATTTATCTACTTGCACTTTGTGCTTTCTAGCTGCTAGGTTGGCAGGAGTAGGGACCGAGCAACGGGAGCTCACCCCGTCGCAGGGATTTGAACTGTCAACCTTCTGATCGGCAAGTCCTAGGCTCTGTGGTTTAACCCACAGCGCCACCCGCGTCCCATCTTGTGGTTCTATATCTTGATTTTATTCTGTGAACCGCCCCGAGACCCGATTATAGGACGGTATATAAATTCTAACAACAACATGCATGACTTCTGGACTAGACTGGGAGTTGTGCACCTCACATCTATCTGCTTTTACAGTTTCCTGTTGTGACTGAGATGTGTGTGTGTTTGGCTGCCATTTTCCGAACCTTTCCTGATGCTACAATATCCATTGAGTCAACGCTCTTAACAGCCCTACTGTGGGTAGAGAGGGCTGAGAAAACACTTCTCCCCTGCAAGTCGCAAGCCTTCCTCTCAAGGTCTTTGCCCTGCCCCAGATAATATGGGGCTCTCCCTGCCATGAGCGACCAGCCCGACTGCATACCAGGCGCCACAGGTTTTATTGGGCCTTTTGCGCAAGGCGGGTGGTGGCTCAGGGTGCACCCGCTTCCTACAGAAGTCCTGCTCCTTGCAAAGAGGACCCTCCAGGGACAAGGAAGCTTGCAACATGCTGAAATGTCAGGTTATTTAAGGAACACCTTTGCACTTGTTTGTTTCTTGTCCCAACTGAAGCGTGCGTAGGACTGCAGCCTCGCTGCAATATCTCTGCTATGGAAGGGCGGGTGCCTGCCCGCTCGGAAAGAAAATACAGTAAATATTTTCCAAAACGCGCCGTTGCAAGCAGGCGCGGCGCCCTGATGCAGCCCTCTCTCTCCCTCTGCAGGTATAAAATAAATAAATAAAAAGATAATAAAATAAAATAACGCTGCTAACTAAGGACCTCCATCGCTTCTGCAAAAGTAGCGAGGAGAGCAAACCCCAAAGACACAGGGAGCGGCCATCTTAGGAAAGGGCAGAGGCCACCCGCTTCCCTTCCTCTCGCAAAGCATTGTGGGAGGGCTATTAATTGTGGCTTTGGCGCTTAAGGCCAAGGGGCGGGTGCGGGGAGAAGTAGGGGGAAGAAGCACCAAAGAGGTACGAAAAGTAGAGAACAGCAACCGGTGCTGCCTGAGATGGAACTTCTTGGTTCGTTTAAATTTAATTATTATTATTACTATTACTATTATTATTACTACTACTACTACTACTACTATTATTATTATCATTATTATTATTACTATTATTATTTTATTGTTACACATTTGTTCATTTATTCATACCCCGCATTTTCCCCTGGCGTAATACACACACACATATTATATACATTATATATACAGTAATGTAATATTAAGACCTTATTCATGGAAGGCAATCGTACTCGGCTACGAGCGACCGCCGAAGGAGAAGATATAAAATATATCATATATATAATTCTATAATATAGCACAGCATGTTGATCTATAGTAATACAATTTTTAAAAAAACAAATGTGCAATATGTTATAAAATAATACATGCATTCTACACGATATAATAATACATATGCCATTGTTGTCTGCATCCGACTGCATCAGAAGACCATGAAGGGAGTGAAGTCAACCCGTTGGAGATTTATAGTTTTTAGCAATGCAATGCAATGCAACCCGGAACTTGGCTTCGTAGGTGTACCCGGAAGTTAGCTCGGCACGTGTGAGTCTGTTAATTGTAAGTTTATAGAGAAAACGCGGAAGCAAAGGGAACAGTAGATAGATATAGATATATATTTAAAGTAGAACCGGACATTGAATGATGAAACCACTGCTGCGACCGAGGTAATTTCAAATATTGTTATTATTATTATTATTATTATTATTATTATTATTATTATTATTATTTCCGCAGCGCCCTGCAAAAGGCGAGAGATTCGATTGCCCCGCCCTGCGCCCTGCGCCCGATCCTGTCCGCGCGCATCTGCCCGGAGGTTTCCAAAGGGCTGCTGGGCGGAAAGCGCAGCGCCGCCGCCCCCCAAGTAGAACCCCGGCGGGGCAAACTCGGCTCTTCCAGGGGTTCCCTCTCCCGACGCGCGGCTGCTGTGCTGGGCTTCATTCCGCCGAGGCTTACTCCCGAGTAAAACCACAAAGGAGAAGCGTGCCTGATCAGGATTCTGGAGCACCCCCACCCCAGCCCCGAACTCGCTTACCTCGAAGCAACCCCCGCTGGGTTCTCTTACGATTACAGACCTTTCCCAAGTGTCCCTAATTTTCCAGGGACGCCCCTAATTTAGAGAAGCCGTCCGGGTTTCTGATTTGATCCCACTTAAGATCAGTGCTTTTTCCACCCCCTAGAAAAAGGTGGTGCAGGAACTCCCACCGCCGCTTTTGGGAACGGACAACCCTCAGTTGCTGAGCTTCTTTCAAAAGGATGCCAAAGTGGTTGGGCTATTTTTTAGGGAGCCATCAAAGTGGTTGAGCTATTTTTAGGGAGCCATCAAAGTGGTTGAGCTATTTTTTTAGGGAGCTATCAAAGTGGTTGAGCTATTTTTAGGGAGCCATCAAAGTGGTTCAGCTATTTTTTTAGGGAGCTATCAAAGTGGTTGGGCTAATTTTTAGGGAGCCATCAAAGGGGGGGGGCTGTTTTTTAGGGAGCCATCAAAGGGGTTGGGCTATTTTTTTAGGGAGCCATCAAAGGGGGGGGGCTATTTTTTTAGGGAGCCATCAAAGTGGTTGGGCTATTTTTAGGGAGCTGATAACACACGCCGTGTCGCGCCTCCCTTATAGAGCTTCTTTCGGAAGAGAAGAGAATCGCTGAAAAAAGCGTGCGACATGCCAACTCCATCCAAATCTCCCTACTCAGAAAATGTGCCGCCTGCCCACAGCATCTGGATGATTATGGGCACAGAGAGGTGATGGAACCCTCAGGGCAGGTTCCGGAACAAAGTCCCGGAGTGTTCCGGCTGAAAAAAAGCCCTGCTTAGGATGTCCTTACTTTCATTGGAGAAATGTTAGAGGGTATGGAGTTATCCATGGGACATGGGTGGCGCTGTGGGTTAAACCACAGAGCCTAGGGCTTGCCGATCAGAAGGTCGGTGGTTCAAATCCCCGCAACGGGGTGAGCTCCCGTTGCTCGGTCGCTGCTCCTGCCCACCTAGCAGTTCGAAAGCACGCCAGTGCAATTAGATAAATAGGTACCACTCCGGCGGGAAGGTAAATGGCGTTTCCGTGCGCTGCTCTGGTTCACCAGAAGCGGCTTAGCCATGCTGGCCACATGACCCGGAAGCTGTACGCTGGCTCCCTTGGCCAATAAAGCGAGATGAGCGCCGCAACCCCAGAGTCGGCCATGACTGAACCTAATGGTCAGGGGTCCCTTTATGGAGTTATTCGACCTCCTCCAAGCCATCCGAAGGCAATCTTGCATGGGGAAGTGTTTTTTAAAAAATGTTTAATTATGTTTTTACATATGTTGGAAGCTGCCCAGAGTGATTGGGGCAACCCAGTAAGATGTACGGGGTATAAATACAGTGCTACCTCTGGTTACGTACTTGATTCGTTCCGGAGGTCCGCTCCTAACCTGAAACTGTTCTTAACCTGAGGTATCACTTTAGCTAATGAGGCCTCCCGCTGCTGCCGCACGATTTCTGTTCTCATCCTGAAGCAAAGTTCTTAACCCAAGGTACTATTTCTGGGTTAGCGGAGTCTGTAACCTGAAGCGTATGTAACCCGAGGTACCACTGTAGTCAAATTATTATAGAATGGGACGCGTCCCTATTTTCATCGGAGAAATGTTGGAGGGTATGGGGTTGTGTTGCCCCCTCCAAGTCTATCCTTTGAGACAGTGGCAAATGCTGTGGCTTGATCATAGAATTGTAGAGTTGGAAGGGACCCCCTGAGTCATCTAGTCCAACCCCCAGCTGTGCAGGAATCTTTTTGCCCAAATTGGGGCACGAACCCATTACCCTGAGAGTATCATGCTCTACCGGCTGAGCTACCTGGGAAACTGATCCTTGCTTGCTCCCAGCATTGCTATTATTATTATTTATTATTTATTATTATTATTATTATTATTATTATTATTATTATTATTATTATTATTACTGCTACTGCAAACTTCCCTAGCTCTTGTTCACACTCATTTTTTTAAAAGCAAACTGTAAAAGGGACTACCTTTTATAATAATTTATTATTATTATTTTAATGGTTGCCATCAATTGGATTTTAATTAATTTTTATAATGAAATGTTTTTAGAATGTTGCACTATTTTATTGTTGTTAGCTGCCCTGAGCCCGGCTTCAGCTGGGGAGGGCGGGATATAAATAAAATTTATTGTTATTATTATTATTATTATTATTATTATTACCACCTAGGATTTCTCAAAATTCCTTCCTCCTGATGGATCTCTCTTTTTTCCAATTTTTTAAATTGGTTTTCCAAATTTATAACAAACATAAACAACAAAAAAGGAAAACATTACAGTATAAAAAAGAAGCAAACAAACAGACAAACATTTATCCTAACTGTTATAATCCCACTTTTGTTACCATTGTTATATGACTTCCTCAAATCCCCCTAGCTGAGTTTCCCTATAACTCATTGTAGCAGTTTTCCAATACTGTTTTCAAATAAAATTAACTTGGTCAATTAACAACTTTCTTTCTTTTCATATTTACTTCTATCCATAGTGTTATGCAATTTAACATTTTTAACTCCTAGGCCAATCTGGTCCTCACAAGTCATTCTACTTATATTATCTTAGCATATTTAACTGAATAATCCTTAAATTTCTTCCATTCATCTTGGTACTCCTCCTCTTTCTGGTCGTGGATTTTGATGGACTTCTCTCTCTTTTCCTGATTCCCCTTCCTCTAAAGCGGAGGCTTGAAACTTCAAAGAGGCTTTTCTGCCCTGCAGAGATGAGCGCAGATAAGGACGGACAGCTTTGCAGGCCTCCGGATGGGAGAAAGACTGTCCTCGCTGCTGCTGAGGGAAATGAGAACAAACCGACTGGGCCAAAACCAGTTCCGGAAAGGCAGGTTTGCACTAGCCCCGGCATTGCAACTCTTACAGACAATACTAAGCGATTTAAGCTAAGTAGCAGCCAGGCCACCCAAGAAAGGTAAGTGCTTTCGTTAACCGCAGATTAATAGGGTTTAAAAATAAAGCCGAGGATTTGCTTATGTTTCTGTTTGATCAATTTGATTTGTGTGTTACCGCTTTGGGTAACGTCTAAGCTGCATTATGCATTATTTGTCATAGTAAAAGGTGGTAAGATTCAGAGATGAGAAATACACATATCCGTTCCCTTTGCCAGCTGCCCCTACACACACACATACACACACACACACACACACACACAGAGAGAGAGAGAGAGAGAGAGAGGAACATTTTGAATAGTTCACATACAAGCTTTGTAGTTGAATTCCTTCCCCTCCTCTCTGTAAAATGCCGGTGCAGAGAGAATAAAGTACTGTTTGTCTGACTGGCTCCCACAAACACACATGCGCTTCATAAATAGCGAAACTGCAAATAATCTTGATCATTTGATTTCTGTTTGTGTTGCACCCAGCAAGAGTAAATTCTGCTTTGTGTATGATCAGTTTCCTATTTTTAAAAAATCACTTGTGCGCATGCCATCTGTTTTGCTGTGCGTAGGCAAGATGTGAGACATTGTTCTGATGGTCTCTTGTAATTAAATTAGCACATATGTCAGCCTCATTACATACAATTACATGGATGTTCGGGGAAACACAAATTCCTACACACGAGTGCTTACTTCACCATATATAAAATATTGGGAAGGAGCTACAGTTGTCAGCATTCCCTAGGAATAATAATTTATAATAATAATAATTTATTATTTATACTCCGCCCATCTGGCTGAGTTTCCCCAGCCACTCTGGGCTTCCAATCAAGTGTTAAAAACAATACATCATTAAATATTTAAAACTTCCCTAAACAGGGCTGCCTTCAGATGTCTCTTAAAGATAAGATAGCTGCTTATTTCCTTCACATCTGAAGGGAGGGCGTTCCACAGGGCGGGTGCCACTACCAAGAAGGCCCTCTGTCTGTTTCCTTGTAACCTCACTTCTCGCAATGAGGGAACCTCCAGAAGGCCCTCGGCGCTGGATCTCAGTGTCCGGGCTGAACGATGGGGGTGGAGACACTCCTTCAGGTATACTGGGCCAAGGCCGTTTAGGGCTTTAAAGGTCAGCACCAACACTTTGAATTGCGCTTGGAAATGTACTGGGAGCCAATGCACATCTCTCAGGACTGGTGTTATGTAGTTCTGGCGGCCACTCCCAGTCACCAGTCTAGCTGCCGCATTCTGGATTAATTGAAGTTTCCGGGTCACCTTCAAAGGTAGCCCCACGTAGAGTGCATTGTAGTAGTCCAAGCAGGAGATAACTAGAGCATGCCCCACTCTGGCAAGACAGTCCGCAGGCACGTAGGGTCTCAGCCTGCGTACCAGGTGGAGCTGGTAGACAGCCGCCCTGGACACAGAATTAACCTGCGCCTCCATGGACAGCTGTGAGTCCAAAGAGAGATTTGCTGCTAAACCAGTGTGCCAATTGTAGCTCTCTTAGTTAAATAGGGGTCTCCTAACAACTTTCAGGACATTTAACAAACTACAGCTCCCAGGAGAGCAGGGCAATTAAAAGTGGTATGATAATGTCTTTAAATGTGCCATGCAGATGCAGCCATTTTTCCCTTGACTGTTGATTAACTTTCAAGGAGAGATGATGCAAAGATGTTTTGTAGGCACAGAGAGAATGTGAACATTTGAGGAGGGTGGTAAAATTGCTCGGATCAATTAATTAAAAAATATGGGGTGAGTGGAGGTTTGGTTTCTAAAATACTGAGATTATTAGCTGGGCACTTTCTGTAAAAATGTGATCAGCACGCCTATCGTGCAAGGACAATTCACATGCAGCAGGGACTGGTTGCAGATCCCTTTTGGGTTTATGCTCAATGGCAAGCTTGGGTTTTCTGCTCTGTAACTTGTGAAAAAACAGCTCTTCCTGGAATATTGAAGATGCCTGTTTTCTTTGCTTCAGGAAGCAAACTTCTACCACTTGTAGTTAGTGAGTTAATTTTGAATATACCGAAAGAGAAGAGAAACGGGAATATATGTGAAAAACAAGCCCACATTAATTACGGTTTACATTGTCTGGTTTTGGACTTTAAGGGGCTGATACAAATGAGTACTGATTTCATTATAAGAATATTGCAGACTAAATGCTGTGTCTACATCTGGGAGTTAAGACCACATGCAAGTTCAGTTAATTATGTGAAATGATGATCTTCAAATTAGGCTTGCTCGATTCAGACACCCCATCCCATGTTGCTTCATGTCTCATTTGGACTATTTGAACTGTGTAAGAGTGAATAAGCTTTTAAGCCTCACAGAGGCTTTTCATATATTTTTCTCATAGCCCTGGGATGTCACAGCCAATGGCGAGGAAGGCAACTGGTCCTTCCGTTACCGCAGAAGAGAAGCGGAAAAAAAGTATTTTTGGTATACAGTTTTCTAAAAACAAAAAGGAAAAATGCACTCCTCATGACAAAATGTCTTCCGTAAGTTCAAGCATGAGCTACAAAGGGAGCCCTGCATTGACCGTCAAAGAAGATGGCGGCAATTGTACAAAGAGGACCCAGACAGAGGTCTCAAAAGTATCTCGACCCCACCAAGATAATTCTCACAAAAGTAAAGAAAACCTGCCTGCCTCGCTCATCACTTACCCAATGGAATCGTCTGTAGACTAGTGAGTTTTTGTCATTAAAGTTTTGCTGAAGAAGCCTTTTCAGACCTGTGACTTGACTTTACCATATTTTTCCAGATGCTAAATAGGTAATAGAAGTTATTCTATTGGAAGAATGAGCAAGTTTCCATGTGCGATGGGTTCGTTCTTCAGACAAATGCAAAACGTGGTCCTTGCAAACTGTGTTTTGCGAATAGAAAGTTTGCTTGGAAAAACATGGGCTTTTCCTTCCTTTTCTAGCACAAATCTTCTCTTTTGCATGGTCTGCCTTAACTACCCTTTGATATTTACTTCTGCACCAGCACTAACCATGGTTAAGGCTAACCTGGTTGCTGCTTTAATCTAGAATTGCTAGGCCATTTCAAGCTTTGCTTTCAAATCCTGATCACAATTTAAACCTCAGTTCGCCTGTTCTTTCAAAGTGTTTCTTTGTATTGGGGGACCAATGGGTAAACCCATTTATTTTCAGCAAATCTTCGTGTTTGGTGTGTTGATACTGATTAACCTTGCAATCACCATGGTAAGTGTTCTGGTACCTGTAGAAAATAAGTAACCGCAGGATGAAGAAGCCAACCTAAAATTCTGATTTGATCCTTTGTTTGGGAAATAAGACGTTCTGATTACCCAGCCTCTCTTTCTAGGCCAAATCTTACAAGCCTAAGTACAAAACCTCTCAAATGTTCCTAGTAAAAGATAAAGTCGTATATTAAAATGTAAAACAACCAAAAGGGGGCTTAAGTGTTTTCCATTGTTTGGTGGCCAATATTACCACAGAAGTTAGAAATCTGATGTAACGAAAACTTCTGCCCATGTAGAATCCATTCGGGCATTTGAGATGCTAAATTGGTACCGCTCCAGCAGGAAAATAAACGGCGTTTCTGTGCGCTGCTCTGGTTTCACCAGAAGCGGCTTAGTCATGCTGGCCACATGACCTGGAAAAACTGTCTGCGGACAAATGCCGGCTCCCTTGGCCAGTAAAGCAAGATGAGCACCGCAACCCCAGAGCTGTTCGTGACTGGACTGAACTGTCAGGGGTCCTTTACCTTTAACTTTAGATGAATAGCAAACAGAGTAACCATTTGAGCAGAAGCAGTTCAAGTGTAGACTTGTCCAGTCACAAAAACAATAGCAAGTTTCCTCATACCCCCAAACGGATTGTTAATACCCCTCACTGAAGAAATGTACAAAAATTAAGCTTCACCCCCTAAAATGGCACGACCTAGTACCTCAGGCAGAACAATTGGCACCTTTTTAGAGCAACGTTGTACCCATTTCGCTTCCAGGGTGTGGAAAGACCAAGGGGTCAAGCCCTATGTGCAGGAAGCTGGCGAAAAGCAAGCTGGTGTAAGTTAAAGTCAGCATAAAGTTACACAACTCTAGCTCCATTCAGCAGTGGAGCTGCTGCTTGTCTGCCTACGCCTGGCAGAGAGGGAAACAAGCCTTTAAAATAAGGTGGTGCCTTGGTTCTCAAACTTAATCTGTTCCGGAAGTCCGTTCCAAAACCAAAGCGCTCCAAAACCAAGGCGCGCTTTCCCATAGAAAGTAATGCAAAATGGATTACAGTGGTACCTTGGCTTACATACGCTTCAGGTTACATACGCTTCAGGTTACACACTCCGCTAACCCAAAAATAGTGCTTCAGGTTAAAAACTTTGCTTCAGGATGAGAACAGAAATTGTGCTCCGGCGGCATGGCAGCAGCAGGAAGCCCAATTAGCTAAAGTGGTGCTTCAGGTTAAGAACAGTTTCAGGTTAAGAACGGACCTCCGGAACGAATTAAGTACTTAACCTGAGGTACCACTGTAATCCGTTCCAGACTTTTAAAAATAACCCTTAAAACAGCAATTTAACATGAATTTTACTATTTTAACGAGACCATTGATTCATAAAATGAAAGCAATAAACAATGTACTGTAATCACACAATCAGTAGCTGAACTGGGTTCCACACAGTCACAAAAACAAAACAAAAAAGCCACAAAAACGCAAAATAAGTAGCAAAAGCAGACAGACCTCAGCGTAACACTCAAATTGGAAGCGTAACATTCAAAACAGAGTATGTTCAGCTTCCGAAAAAAGTTTGCAAACCAGAACATTTACTTCTGGGTTTGCAGTCTTTGGGTTCCAAGTTGTTTGAGTACCAAGGCGTTTGAGAAACAAGATACCACTGTACTGCGTTGCTGGCTTAATTTATGCTAGGTTGCCAGGACATATGACTGAGTTGGAATGGGTTTGGGATCCAGCCTAACTCCACCCTCTCTTTAAGATCCACTAAACTTGGCTCATCAAGGATGGGGGAGATGCTCTGTAGTTACAGCTGAGCCAAAGATGGGAAATGGAGATCCACTGGATCCATTCATCCCAACAGATCTAGCTCCCATGGAAATTGCCCCCGTACTTGGCAGCTTGTCCAGGGCTTTGAAACAAATCAGATGAGGCGCCCAAACTTCTGACAAAAGCATACAGTGTTTCCAACTGTCCAAGCCTTCTTTCATTGAAAGGAGAGGTGTCGTTTTAGAGGCCGAGGCTGTTGGACAAATAAGCCAAATACCAGGACCTAAAAGCTACCTTTGTTTTTCAAGTCTCTGTCCATCACGGATTGCTGTCTTCTCCTGCCCAGTAGGATGACTTAGCATGCATTTTGATGGCGATGATGTACCTGCTCCTCCAACTTCCTTGCTGTTTGCTCCCCCGGCCACAGTAAGTACTTCTGAGATTAATTTTGGGGTTAGATTCCTTCGATAGCAACCTCTTTCTGGTGTTGGGACACTCTCCTTCAGAACAGCCACCACCTGAATTAGCCAAACTATCGGGTTGGATCCAGAGTCGCAGAAGCAAAAGAAAATCCCGCGGTGGCATGATTCTCTGGAGTGTTGCACAAGCCCCAGGAGAAGAGCTACAAATTCCAGATGGGCTTAGCACAAGTATAGACCAGAGATTGCGGAAGCTAGTGGATGCATATTGTTGTTGTTGTTTAGTTGTTTAGTCGTGTCCCGTGTTTAGACTCTTCGTGACCCCATGGACCAGAGCATGCCAGGCACTCCTGTCTTCCACTGCCTCCCACAGTTTGGTCAAACTCATGCTGGTAGCTTCGAGAACACTGTCCAACCATCTCGTCCTCTGTCGTCCCCTTCTCCTTGTGCCCTCCATCTTTCCCAGCATCAGGGTCTTTTCCAGGGAGTCTTCTCTTCTCATGAGGTGGCCAAAGTATTGGAGCCTCAGCTTCAGGATCTGTCCTTCCAGTGAGCACTCAGAGCTGATTTCCTTAAGAATGGAGAGGTTAGATCTTGCAGTCCGTGGGACTCTCAAGAGTCTCCTCCAGCACCATAATTCAAAAGCATCAATTCTTCGGCGATCAGCCTTCTTTATGGTCCAGCTCTCATTTCCATACATTACTACTGGGAAAACCATAGCTTTAACTATACAGATGCACATTGCTAGTTCTCTTTTCTTGTGTTAAGTTGGAAAAACGCTTTCTGCTCACAGAAAAGGGCTCCTGGAAGATCCACTATGGATCTAACCCAGGCTTCCTCAACCTCGACCCTCCAGATGTTTTGAAACTACAATTCCCAGCATCCCTGACCACTGGTCCTGCTAGCTAGGGATCATGGGAGTTGTAGGCCAAAAACATCTGGAGGGCCAAGGTTGAGGAACCCTGATCTATTGTATTTCTTCTTAATTTATATCCCACTTTTATTTATTTTATTCCATTCCATCACAATTATTCAACCTCCCAAATGTTCAACACCTCTTGCGACGGTTTGACCCCTTTCCATTTTAACAGTAAATATTCTACAAACAGGGACGCGGGTGGCACTGTGGGTTAAACCACAGAGTCTAGGACTTGCCGATCAGAAGGTCGGCGGTTCGGATCCCTGTGATGGGGTGAGCTCCCGTTGCTCGGTCCCTGCTCCTGCCAACCTAGCAGTTCAAAAGCACGTCAAAGTGCAAGTAGATAAATAGGTACCGCTCTGGCGAGAAGGTAAATGGCGTTTCCGTGCGCTGCTCTGGTTCGCCAGAAGCGGCTTAGTCATGCTGGCCACATGACTTGGAAGCTGTACGCCAGCTCCCTCGGCCAATAAAGCGAGATGAGCGCCGCAACCCCAGAGTCGGCCACGACTGGATCTAATGGTCAGGGATCCCTTTACCTTTACCTATTCTACAAACACACCTTCCGTATCTCCTCAAAATTTCTCCTGCGTATTCCCCGTCTTACCTTAATGGCTCATGTTAATTTATCATTAATAGCTACAGTGAGGGGGGGAAGTATTTGTTCACCTGCTAAATTTGCCCGTTTGCCCCCTGACGAAGATAGGGGATCAAATACTTATTTCACTCATTATAACGCACATCAATCTCTGACTTTTGTCTTCTGGGTTTCCGGGGGTTTTCCTGTTGTTATTTTGTCTCTTACAGCTACAATAAACCTACCATTAAAATTATGGACTGGTCATTTCTTCGTCAGAGGGCAAACAGGCAAATTTAGCAGGGGATCAAATTCAACAACCTTACCTAAAAGAGCTCAACAACTTATGTGTCCGAATTTTCACTTTTTGAAATATGGCAACTCTTAACTATTGTCTCCAATTTCAATTTCAATTCAGCCACCTAAAAGCCTGAATAAACATGAATGTTTTTGAATTCCTCCTGAAAGTTAATAATGGTGGAGACAGATGTGTCTCACTTGGGGGACATTCCACAACTTTAGGCGCGTTCCTGAGTCTCTTAGGATGCGGGCCATAATGTGTCCTAGATGTGATGACCTTGATGTGATGTAACCTTATGCTGATTGCCTTTCAAATTAAGCCCCATATGAATTCAGAAGGATGTTACTCCCAAGTATCCCAAGATTTCTATTTTACATGTGTGGGTTTGTTTGTTTTTTTTTTTTGTTTTAATGTAGCAGAAGCTTTGTTAGACTGCTTTTTGAATATAATGTGATTTTTTTATTTCCCTTCTTTTATGATTCCAAAGGTTTTGCCATCACCAACAAAATGCATTCTAAATCTGGGAGGCAACAATCTGATACTGTTAGAGATCTTAAGATCTTAAGAAAAGGTGTGTCTTCATTATTACTTGCTTTTGACTTTTTTTTTTTGCAACTTTTAAAGTTTTTTTATTTTCTTTTTTACTGTTGCTCAAATGAATGTACAGTTGACGCCCATTTGGTTGACTCCAACCAAGTCATTGTGTGAGCAGGTAGAATCGCATGAGCACTGAGGTCCAGCTCCGAGGGCCGTCTGGCAGTTCCCTCACTGCGAGAAGCGAGGGAACAGGGAACGTTTTCCACCCTGTGGAACGCCCTCCCATCAATTGTCAAGGAAATAAGTAATTATGTAAACTTTAGAAGACATCTGAAGGCAGCCCTGTACGGTCATACCTTGGTTCTCGAATGGCTTAGTTGACGAACAAATCAGCTCCCGAACATCGCAAACCCAGAAGTAAGTTTGCGAATGTTTTTCAGAAGCCGGAGGTCTGATGCAGCTTCCGTTTGACTGCAGGACGCTCCTTTCACCAATTGGAAGCTGCACCTTGGTTTTCAAACAGTTTTGGGAGTCGAACGGACTCCCAGAACGGATTCAGTTTGAGAACCAAGGTACGACTGTATAGGGAAGCTGTGCCGGGTGGCTTGGGCTAACAAAATTATTAAGGAAACTTCTTTTTTGCTCCTGACTCTCCACACCCAGATCTGCTCCAGAGGCTTGAAGGAGCAGAGATTGTCTTCTTCTTTTTTGTGGAACGACACTCAGGGGGAGGATGAGAGGGGAGGCAGAGTTCTGTTGTGCTTGCAGATAGTGTCCTGCTCATACGACGACTTCGTTGGATACAACCCACAATCGCAGAAAACAACCTTGTTTCTTATCAATAGCTCTTTACTCCAGGAATGGGAAATCTTTCTCAGCCCAAGGTTGACACTGGCTTTTAGGGAGTCTCCTAGGGCCTGCATGATGGTGGTGGGTGGGGCCAGAACCAAAAGTGGGCGGAGCAATAGGTGCAACTCTGCACTTTACCCATAAGGCTACATTCCACCCACACAAAATCCAGGGTTTTCTATACTGTACTTGCCTCTCCTCATTTATGCAACAGAGAGCCGTGATCATAATTCTAGAATGGTGGTGCCAAGGGCCAATTAGTGAGGCCACATCCTGTCCCTGGGCCAAAGGTTCCCCACTCCGGAGTTAACTCAAAGAAATGACTACAGATTAGCCCTTTGCCATTATGTGAAGTGTGTATTGATGTTGTTGCAGCGAGGAGGACATGTACCGTGATGCGGAAGAAATAGAGAGAGAAAAAGTATTGCTTGTGTGTGGGACAGGCTCCTCAGGTACATTTCAGCACTACGCATATAGAGCATGATATATTAGTTGAATTCTGTGTAAAGTAGAAGTCAGCAGCCTCTCTGTGAGCGTTGCCCTCAGGGGAGCAGCCTGCCACTTGCCAACCCCAGAGGAAATAACAGAACCTATAGCATCAGGACTTGGGGGGCAGTGGGACTGGAGCCTTGACTGCCCCCACCTTAATGCCTTGCAGCAAAAGGAGTTGTAAAGTTTCACCCCAAACACACCCTCATTCCCAGCGGTAGTCTATTACTGCCTTCTAGAGTAGGATTGGGTGATACAGCAACATATTACCCAATACCGGTTTGAACGTCCATATCGTGATACAGTGGAACCTCGGTTTTTTAGCGTCTTGGAAGCCGAATGCCGAAAACCCGGAAGTGAATGGTTCCGTTTTCGAACGCGCCTCAGAAGTTGAACGGCTTCTGAGGCAAGTTTCTCCATTTTAATTGCCGCCCGCCCATTGCGCCTCAGTTGTCAAATGTTTCGGAAGTCAAACGGTCTTCCGGAACGGATTACATTCGACCACGGAAGTTCCACTGTATCGGTTTCATAGCTTTTGATCTGGCAATATATCGCAAATCGTGATATGTGTTAGGGCTGGGCGATATTTCATCTAAAACCAGTTTGATGTCCGTATCATGATATTGTTTTCATGATTTTTGACCTGCCAATCTATTACAAATCGTGATGTCTGTGTGTGCGCGCACACGCGCTATGGAAAGAAACACAATGTGGGGAAAACTGTGAAGCCAGCCTCTGCATAGCTCCATCCTTTTTTCAGACATTGTGATATATCAATATATATTGCAGTGTTTAGCTGCTGATTCAGGTGGATAGCTGTGTTGACCTGTCATAGTCATAATAAATAAGATGAAAAATGAAAAAATATTTTTAAATAATTCCAGTGGCACCTTAAAGATCAACTAAATATAATACTCTGAAGCAGAGGAAACAAAGTGTGTATTACACACGAAAGCTCATATTTAGTTGATCTTTAAGGCGCCACTAGGGACGTGGGTGTTGCTGTGGGTTAAACCACAGACCCTAGGACTTGCTGATCAGAAGGTTGGCGGTTCGAATCCCCGCGACAGGGTGAGCTCCTGCCAACCTAGCAGTTTGAAAGCACGTCAAAGTGCAAGTAGATAAATAGGTACCGCTCCAGCGGGAAGGTAAACGGCGTTTCCGTGTGCTGCGCTGGTTTGCCAGAAGCGGCTTAGTCATGCTGGCCACATGACCCGGAAGCTGTACGCCAGCTCCCTTGGCCAATAAAGCAAGATGGGCGCCACAACCCCAGAGTCAGTCACAACTGGACCTAACGGTCCAGGGTCCCTTTACCTAAGGTGCCACTGGAATTATTAAAAATGATTTTTTCATATTTCATCTTTTTATTTATTATGATAATGTTTAGCTGGTGATACATCACGATGTTGAAAACCAGGTATCGCAGAAAGACTGCGATTAGCCTTTCCACGCAATCCCAACACAGCTAATCATGTAAAGCCAGGCTTCGCGTTGGAGGAAGCAAATATTAGACCAGAATATCCTAAAAGGGACAAGAGCAGTGTGGGTGGGCAGTCCTTCATCTCGACTTATTTATTTTCAAGGAAGATTTCCCTGCAAGTCTTGCCCCACACCCCACTAGTCCTGCACCCACCTGTGAGACACTCCTTTTGCTCGTGAGAAATAAGTGTGAGCTCTTTAGAGAAGACTTGATTAAATGTCAAAACGGAATAGATTGAAGAAGTTTAAGTAGTTTGTACCGAAGCTGATAAGCTTCCTGAGTGCCCTTCACCCAGGCTCAGGGGTCTTGCAGCCAAAGAGGCCTGCAATTTCCATAAATGTATATACAGATTGGCTTTTTTTTTTTGTAATGCAGAAGAGAACTGTGCTTCTTTTGACTTTCCCCAACTAAAATGGATTCTTTTTTTCCTAATTGCAATTCAGATTTTCCAGAAAATAAGCTAAGTGTGGAACCAGAAGTCGGCATCATGGATTATTGTCAAAAAGAATGGAGAGGAACCACCTCGCAGGCCAAATGTATAAGGAAGGTCTGATCTCATTTTCTTGCAATAGTTCATAGGCTTGTGTACAACAAAATCCTACCTGGAAGCAGAGTGGATTTGATTTAAAAATCACTAAGTCAGTAAGACTTGATTTAATTCATCTTTTTACAGAAAGACTCATTCTTGCTGGTATAACCTTAATATTTACAACCAGATGAGGGTTTCGTTTTTGGAATAATAAATTTTCAGAGTTGTTTTTACAGTTATATCAGAAATTATTGATTTGGTTATACTGTTAGAAATACGTAGACAAGTAATTATGAAATTATTGTGAGGTTTAATAAGTTAACTGTTTATATTTGGGCAACTTTTCTGCTGTACTTTATTGGAAGGAGAAAAACAATCATTTCCTTAATAACCATTTAAACAACTTATTTAACTAAAACAATAACATTATAGCATATGTAGGGCAGCTGTTTACCAGCTCCATCTGGTACGTAGGCTGAGACCCTATCTGCCTGTGGACTGTCTCGCCAGAGTGGTGCATGCTCTGGTTATCTCCCGCTTGGACTACTGCAATGCACTCTACGTGGGGCTACCTTTGAAGGTGACTCGGAAACTACAACTAATCCAGAATGCGGCAGCTAGACTGGTGACTGGGGGCGGCCGCCAAGACCATATAACACCGGTCTTGAAAGACCTACATTGGCTCCCAGTACGTTTCCGAGCACAATTCAAAGTGTTGGTGCTGACCTTTAAAGCCCTAAACGGCCTCGGTCCAGTATACCTGAAGGAGCGTCTCCACCCCCATCATTCTGCCCGGACGCTGAGATCCAGCGCCGAGGGCCTTCTGGAGGTTCCCTCATTGCGAGAAGTGAGGTTACAAGGAAACAGACAGAGGGCCTTCTCGGTAGTGGCGCCCGCCCTGTGGAACGCCCTTCCAGCAGATGTCAAAGCGATAAACAACTACCTGACATTCAGAAGACATCTTAAGGCAGCCCTGTTCAGGGAAGTTTTTAACGTGTGATATTTTACTGTATTTTTGGTTTCTATGGAAGCCGCCCAGAGTGGCTGGGGAGGCGCAGCCAGATGGGCGGGGTATAAATAATAAATTATTATTATTATTATTATTATTATTATTATTATTATTATTATTATGTATCCATGTTTGTTAACTGATGCAGTTAAATAAAAAAAAAACACTTAGACTGAGTTTTAGCACACATGAAAAACTTAAAACAAATCCTTATTTCCTGATGAATAGCCTTTGGACTGTAATGTAACTTAAATAGAAAACTATCTTTAGAAAGATTTTCCCTCCAAAAGCATTTTATCTTAAAAATCCGATTTAAATATAAAAAACCACCTGTTTTGTTTGTTTTTTAAATCATTGATTTTTTATCCACCCTGCCTGGAAGTAGACTCACTGACTACAGCAGATGTAAATTAGTTATAACTAAAGCCTATTGATTTTGATGGCCTACTCAAAGTATGGTTTGGTTGGCTACAACTCATCTTTTTTAAAAATAAGCAAATAAATGGATACTGTATATCCTTTAGGTGTTGTATTTCGCCTAAATATCCAATACCTAGACACTGATGTTTAGAATAGTTTCATTCTGTGTATTTTCATTTATTTAAAATATTTATAGGTTGCCTTTCTGAGCAGAATTCTCAAGGCTGTTTATTCAAATAATAGCTACTACTACTTGAACACTAAAAATTTCCAATTTAATCACGTTATTAATAAAAAGAACAATAATACATATTGAGCCTGGAAATGAAGCCATCAGCCAAAAGCAGCACTGTAGTGAGACAGAATATAATCTGGGAGTAAGCCACTGGAAACTAATAATAATAATAATAATAATAATAATAATAATAATAATAATAATAATAAATAATATTTATACTCCACCCATCTGACTGGGTTGCCCCAACTGCTCTGGGCGGCTTCCAACATATATAAAAGCATAATAAAACATCTAACATCCTTAAACAGGGTTGCCTTCAGATGTCTTCTAAAAGTTGTATAGTTATTTATCTCCTTGGCATCTGATGTGAGGGTGTTCCACAGGGTGGGCACCACTACTGAGAAGGCCCTCTGTCTGGTTCCCCGTAGCTTCACTTCTCGTAGCGAGGAAACTATGAGATATCTGAAGGAGCATCTCCACCTCCATCGTTCTGCCCGGACACTGAGGTCCAGTGCCGAGGGCCTTCTGGCGGTTCCCTCGCTACGAGAAGCCAAGTTACAGGGAACCAGGCAGAGGGCCTTCTCGGTAGTGGCACCCGCCCTGTGGAACGCCCTCCCACCAGATGTCAAAGAGAAAAACAACTACCAAACTTTTAGAAGACATCTAAAGGCAGCCCTGTTTGGGGAAGCTTTTAATGTTTAATAGGTTATTGTATTTTAGTGTTCTGTTGGAAGCTGCCCAGAGTGGCTGGGGAAACCCAGCCAGATGGGCGGGGTATAAATAATAATAATAATAATAATTATTATTATTATTATTATTATTATTATTATTATTATTATTATTGTCAAGCCTAAATGCAACAAGGGCATGAGTTACTGTGGCCTGATCTCTCCAGATAGAGTCACAGTGTGTGCTTCGTCATCTGAGGGACTGCAACCACACTGAGATTTCAAATTCTTGAGTGATGCTTCTATAAACCAGGCCTCATATTGGGCTCCAGCACATGAAGTTTTTGATTTATTTTTTGTTTGTTTGGGTGTGTGCATCTAATAGTAGTTTTTTGTTCTTCGCACAGGGCTACGAAGCAGTTTCACAGAAATTTATTTCGATAAGGAGAGTGCGAGGGGATAACTATTGCGCCGTCAGAGCGACGCTGTTTCAAGCCCTTAGCCAAGCTGTTCAGCTTCCTGACTGGCTTAAGAGAGAGGACATGATGTTGGTAGGTCGCCAACTTCCAGCACATCTCTAGATAGAACAAAACAATGGTAGCTTTTGCTTAGCAGGTATTTGTATAGGCTTGTTTGCCTGCCACAAATTATTTTTTAAGTAATACCTGTGCATTCAGAGGAGAAAACACAAAAGCAAAAGGCACACGACACAAGTTTTCTTTCTCATTGTACAGTATTCTAAAGTACCCATTCTGGTCAAAGAACCTTTGGCCAGCAGGAATTAGATGCCCTGATTAAATAAAAACATATCACTAGATAATGAGTTGCCTTGTCAAATTTCTGGTAAAGATTAACTTTTATCTTCTGAAAATTGTAGCTCCCAGAGAAACTGATGGAGAAATACGGTTGGATCGCGCAATGGCAGCTCAGGCAAAAATGGACCAGCAAAGTTGAAAACTTGGTGGATGAAATTAAAGACTGTTTAATGCTACTTAAAAGCAAGGTTTGACAAATTGTGCATTCTTAGCTCACCTTACTGTCAGTTCCACATTTCTAACTATTTGAAAACAAGCAATTGGGAGATTGGAATGAGCTGGGGACTAGATGGCCGTCCAATGATCAAGGCGGCAATTTCTGCACGTGCTGCAGAGGGAAGGACAGTCATGGCCAAACTTGGCCCTCCAGATGTTTTGGGACTACAACTCCCATCATCCCTAGCTAACAGGACCAGTGGTCAGGGACGATGGGAATTGTAGTCCCAAAACAACTGGAGGGCCAAGTTAGGAGAAGGGAAACTCTGATCCTAAACCTCCTCTGCCTTGTGAGATAGCTTCCGGAGAAGAGAAGGCTAAGGAGCAAAGCTTACACAAAGCCAGAGTGGAATCCCTAAGATGGCTGGATGGCGCCTTGTTTTTGTGTTTTATTATTATTATTATTACTACTCCAGCAACTTGTGCAGCCAAGCTGGTGCCAAATGTATTGTTCTGCTTTCCTTTGGACCACATCAGCAAGGCCGAGAGGGGTGGGGTGGTTTTGTTGCCTGGGCAGCCCAGGACCTCCCTACACACTGCCCAGGTTTGAGCCCCGGGGAGATCTCACAGCAGTTTGGCTTCACCGGCGGAGACACACTCTGTTGTCTCTTTGATTGAAACAAAGGACAGCAGTTTTAATCACACCACTTCAGCAAGAATCAATCCACACACTGAAACAGATTTCTCTGTGCATATTACCCTTCCAGTTGCTTTCCGGTGTTCACATGTTTGATGGGGAGAACAGATCGTTCTGGTGCCATGTTGGTACAATATTTATTGTAATTCTTGTTACTGGTTGCTGTTTAATAGATATTTTGCTCAGTAGTCATTAATGCTATGTTGGTGCAATGTTACTTATTATTTAATCATGACATTTTCTTTATGAATTTGATCTGTTCTGTCTAATGCTTTAGTTTATTTCAGCTGAAATTTAATTTCATGTAGCTATTACCGTACGTGATTTGGCACTCAGACTTGTTTGTGAAAGCGTCGCGCGCAATTATGAAATCAAGGTTTTGAAAATGATTAAGCCCTTGTCTTTTAACTCACCAATCAATTGAATAATCTCAGTTTTAAATGTTTATAGATTACCAACACCACAGTATAGATACTCTTATAAGATGCTAGCAGCACTTTGCTACTTGGCATTGCTTGTGAATTCTAAGAAGCCCCAAAATCATGGCAGTTTTGAAAGGTTCAGCCTTCGCTCTTGATTCGAAATGGTGTTCAGTCGCTTCCAAGTATAGAGAAGATCTATAGCTCCTTGATCTTCAGAACTGTCATGCAAAATTTGGGAACGCTATCTTAAGAGGTGTCCAAATGCATAGTGAAAAAACAACTTTCCAAAATATTGAGTAGAAGACTGAAGGAAGTTTGAGAACCTACAGTTGAATAGAAGCCCCACTAATTCTCCCCCTGTCCCCCAGTAATCATTTATATTTTCTCTCTCATTCCCTGCTACACTAATACATCACAACCAAATGAAACCCCCTGGCCTGCAACCTCACCAGTTTAATGTCGCCCTTTATGGATAAAAGGGACGCAGGTGATGCCGTGGGTTAAACTTGCCGATCAGAAGGTTGGCGGTTCGAATCCCCGCGACGGGGTGAGCTCCCATTGCTCGGTCCCTGCTCCTGCCAACCTAGCGGTTCGAAAGCACATCAAAGTGCAAGTAGATAAATAGATACCACTCCGGTGGGAAGGTAAACGGCGTTTCCGTGCGCTGCTCTGGTTCGCCAGAAGCGGCTTAGTCATGCTGGCCACATGACCCAGAAGCTGTCTGCGGACAAACGCTGGCTCCCTTGGCCAATAAAGCGAGATGAGCGCCGCAACCCCAGAGTCGTCCGCGACTGGACTTAACGGTCAGGGGTCCCTTTACCTTTACCTTTACCTTTATGGATAAAAGCTTTCACTGATGGTTTTAGAGATCTGAATCCAAGCTCTCCAGAAGGGATGCTGTATGCAGTGCTGTTTGCACTGGACTTTTATTTCCTGCTGTTATTCGTGCATCCCATTCATTCGTGTCTTTGCCTTTACAGTGGAAACGTGTGAGTGAAATGAAGGCCTTCGCCGAGAGGCAAGCGGCTTGCGATGAGCTTTTCAGAAGTGAGGAGGATGAATACAAACTCTACGAAGCTGTGAAATTTCTCATGCTCAATACGGCAATCCATTTGTACGAAGACAACGAGAAGGGGAAGGAGGTCCCCGTCTTCGCCTGGCTTCTCTTTGCCCGGGATACATCCAGCAATCCTTCCCAACTGATGGAAAACCACTTGAATCAACTCGGTCACACGGGAGGCCTTGAACAAGTAAGTTCCTCACGTTCGACCAAAACGGGATCTAACATCCGTTCCCTGCCGTTCATTAGGAGCAGGGGAAGCAGATGTTGATTTGGTGCAGTCCAGAACTCAACCTTTATATAGGCCCAAGCACGGCCTGCCAAGCAAAGTAGCAGGGAATCTCAAGGGAATCTCAAGTCTACAATTCTGACTTTGATGTTTCTCCTAATGCATAACCGAAATCTGTGGCCTTGCAATTTCCTCTCTCCTTTGGGCGTTTTCCTTAAGCAGAGGTTGGCCGGCTATCGGTCAGGGATGCTGAAGGTTGCATCCTGCACTGAGAAACGGGAATTGGACCAGAAGACCTCCAAGGTTCCTTCCAACTGCATGGATCACTGAAAAAACAAATCCAACTGGCATTTCCCTCTGAGTATATACCGTATTTTTTGCTCTATAAGACTCACTTTTTTCCTTCTAAAAAGTAAGGGGAAATGTGTGTGCGTCTTATGGAGCGAATGCAGGCTGCGCAGCTATCCCAGAAGCCAGAACAGCAAGAGGGATTGCTGCTTTCACTGCACAGCGATCCCTCTTGCTGATCTGGCTTCTGAGATTCAGAATATTTTTTTTCTTGTTTCCCTCCTCCCAAAACTAGGTGCGTCTTGTGGTCTGGTGCGTCTTATAGGGCAAAAAATATGGTAACTACAGGTGAAACTCGAAAAATTAGAATATCAGAATATTCATCAGCCATAATCATCACAATTATAACAAATTACGCCATAATCATCACAATTGTAACAAATAAAGGCTTGACATATCTCGCTTTGCATGTCATGAGTCTATCTCATATATTAGTTTCACCTTTTAAGTTGAATTACTGAAATAAATGAACTTTTCCACGATATTCTATTTTTTTGAGTTTCACCTGTACTCAGCAAGCTGCTACACAAAACAGCAGGGGCCCCGATCCAACAGAATGTATGTGCAGCAGCTAACCTGCTCACACCTTGTATGTGCAAGAGAAGCTGGGATCTTGCTGACAAGTTGTTTGGCAAAGAAAGGGGAGCATGGAGCAGTACTGAATAAATGCATAACTGCACACAGTTTTCTCCTGCACAGCTGATTGGCTGAAAGCATGGGCGTAGTCAGGACTTTTGTTGGCGGGAAAGAACCGACGTGATTGGTCAGTTAGTTAAGTATTTCAATTGTTTTACTCGATCTGTGGGGAGGGGGAGCAGCTGCCCTGCCATGGCTGAAAGCGAGCTTTTTCTTCTTCTTTTTTAAAAAAAATATTTATTTGGTTTTACAAATTACGGTTTAACAATCACATATCCAACATACAACATCAAGAGAAGATTCCGTAGAATCTCCTGGACTTCCTTCCTCCCCTTTGTGGGTCCTATTGTTAATCATTTCCTCCTGCATCTTTCATAATAATACAAATTTTTTACATCTCCATTATATCCAAAATTCACCATTAAACTACAAGTGTTATTTCAACCCTACTAACAATTTTAACTGTTTGCAATGGTTTTTAAGATAAATTATAAATTTGCCCCATTCTTTATTAAAGTTTTGGTTTCCTGATTTCTGATTCTTCCAGTCATTTTGGCCATTTCTTCGTCTTTTAACTTGGCCATGTAGACCATATCCTCTGGACCAGCCTGGAAGTTGTGTTCTCTTTGCTTGTATCGTTTCCCACCTAGATTGGGGTGGGTGTCTAGGCCTATTTCCAGAATAAAGGTAAAGGTAAAGGGACCCCTGACTATTGGGTGCAGTCGTGACCGACTCTGGGGTTGCGGCGCTCATCTCGCTTTGTTGGCTGAGGGAGCCGGCATACAGCTTCCGGGTCATGTGGCCAGCATGACTAAGCCGCTTCTGGCGAACCAGAGCAGTGCACGGAAACGCCGTTTACCTTCCTGCCGGAGCGGCACCTGTTTATCTACTTGCACTTTGACGTGCTTTCGAACTGCTAGGTGGGCAGGAGCAGGGACCGAGCAATGGCAGCTCACGCCGTTGCGGGGATTCGAACCGCCGACCTTCTGATTGGCAATTCCTAGGCTCTGTGGTTTAACCCACAGCGCCACCCGCGTCCCAGAATACATTTCCAGAATACATTTGGCCAAATTGGTTATTTGTCTTTTTAAATAATGCACGCAATTTTTTTTTCACTTTCTCCCCTTGATACCTAGGTGGAGATGTTTCTCCTGGCTTACGCCCTGCAGCACACCATCCAGGTCTATCGACTCTATAAGTACAACACAGATGAATTCATCACTCTTTACCCCAACGACCCAGAAGAGGCCTGGCCAATTGTAACCCTTATAACTGAAGATGACAGACATTATAATATTCCTGCTCGAGTCTGCGAAGAGACTAGTTTGTAAAAAAACCAAAACAAAAAACAAACAGGTGCGTAAATGGAATAAACAACTTAAAAGCAAATCTTCTTAGTTTCCGGTTTATTTTTTTTCCAGCAAAGGCAGTTAAATTTTCAACACTTTGGTGCAAACTTCTGAAATTAAAATCCTAATACAATGTACAGTGGTACTTCAGGTTACGTACTTAATTTGTTCCGGAGGTCCGTTCTTAACCTGAAACTGTTCTTAACCTGAAGCACCACTTTAGCTAATGGGGCCTCCTGCCGCTGCCACACTGCCGGAGTCCGATTTCTGTTCTCATCCTGAAGCAAAGTTCTTAACCTGAAGCACTATTTCTGGGTTAGCGGAGTCTGTAACCTGAAGCGTCTGTAACCTGAAGCGTATGTAACCTGAGGTACCACTGTAGTTCCAAGTATTTTTGTTTCACTAATAGGCAAAAATAGTTTGTTCTGTCTATTGGATAAATTTCTAAAAAAGGTTAATTTTTAACCAAGATGCAGCCATTCTCTTCCATGGGAAGCGATGATGCCCACTTCAAATGCAAGACGTGTCGCTTTCCAAAACAGGATTGGCCATGCAAATCAAGACACCGAAAGAATCAACTCAGAACTCACTTTTGCAATATTTGTGACCAAGCCCAGGAGATCCAAGTACAGAAGCAGTTTCTGTCCAGAGATGCTCTTATTGGATCTGGAGGCACATTGTGCGTGTCAATTTGCACACGTGGTCTCAAGACAGCATCCCCATTTGCGCTAATAATAATCATCATGATTTTATTATTTAATACCTCGCCCATCTGGCTGTAGGTGTGGCTTACGAGTTTGCATTTGCAATGCAGATGAGAATACACATCTCCCAGCCACTTCTCCCAAGCAATGGACGCGTTGCTGCATGTAACCATGTATGTGGAGTGGAGCCATTATGTGCAACTTAAGAGGTTGGTTGAAACATTGGTATGTTTTTCGTCCACAGGACACAGCTGCTCCGGTGACCTTAAGAGCTTCTAGGAGAAATGCAACAGGAAGCTTAGCGCTGATTACTCTTAATCCTCTTCAGGGTTATTTTAACCCCCACATTTGCAGGCAAGGAAAGGCTACGAGAGAGACCAGAGCTGCCCTGTTTTTACTGAACAATAATAATTTGAAAAATCTATTTAAACCAGACATTATAAGTTCATTTTAGGCTGGGTAGTTCACAAGTCTTTGTTTAATCTTTTGTAGTTTTCTCAGAAGACCCTCGGCACTGGACCTCAGTGTCCGGGAAGAACGATGGGGGCTTTGTAATCTGCCTGGACTTGGGGGGACTCAGTTCCTTGGGATGCTGGGCAGCAAAAGCCACCCCCCCCCCCATTTTTTAATATCATAATCCAAAAAGTTAAATGTCTGAATTTTGATGACTTTAGTCATTTCTTTAGGCTGAAGGAGAGGGAGAGAAGATTACAAGGAGTTTCCACAGAATCTGAGGGGGACTCTCTTTCCTTCAAGGTTTTTAAACAAAAGTTGGATGGTCATCTGTCATGTATGATTTAGTTGCCTGCACCGCAGAGGGTTGGACTAGATGACCCTCGGTGTCCCTTCCAACTCTATAATTCTGTCTCATAAATGGTGGTATAGTTGTCACTTTATAATGCAATAGACTCATCGGACAGATGTGTGCGTAACTCAGTTATCAGCTACTGGAGTTTTGGTATGTTCATCGTGACGGTGTTAATGGAAACACTTTCTCCCTGAAAGTGTCTCCTTCCATAACAGTAAATTTTACTGAATTTGGGGGGCTGGTTGATGTAAAGCCAAAGCCTTCCATCATGTCACCCTTGCTATTTAATGTGACAAAGTAGTAATCCTGATTCATATCCCACTGATTTAAGATGCTGCAGCCGTTGTTAGGGCTTCCTTCTTCCATATATCACAAGCCAAGAGAACATAATTCTGTGGCTGGTCGTGGACCTTAGTTGTTGAATAGTGTGGCGAGATTGAAAGCAGATCTCTTTTTCCCCCTGAAAAGGCCATTATCAAAGCAATCTTAGTCCTACCATTAGTGCTGGCTTGTTCATGATAGATTGGCAGCGAATGCGTTTCTGGTTTAATTGCTGTAGTACAGAAGCGTGAATTTACTGTACTCTTGTCGTTCCCCTTCTTTATAGGAAAAAATTATACGCAGAGAAGTGTTACTGAAAGAGGAACAAGAATTGTAATTCCAGTTAACCATGAGATGGAACAGTAGCATTTGATGCTCAGTTCTACCAATATTTCCCTCATGTGTGCATGTTAAAAGCAAATACTTTAACTCCACCATTGTCTAAATAAATAAAAATGAAAAAATTGTCCAGTACACCTTAGAGTCCAACTATGATAGTTTTCTCCCACTATATATAAAAGGGTCTGGTGACTTCTGTTTCAGTATATCTGAAGAAGTGGGCATGCACACGAAAGCTTATACCCAGAACTAATTTATTTGGTCTCTAAGGTGCTACTGGACAATTTTTATTTTTTATTTATTCATTTCATCTGTGTCAGACCAACACAGTTACCTACCTGAATCCACCATTGTCTGTATGCTTGCAGAATGAAGGCCGCCAATCACAATTCCCTCAAGGGCAGGTATAGGCAAACTCGGCTCTCCAGATGTTTTGAGACTACAATTCCCATCATCCCTGACCACTGGTCCTGTTAGCTAGGGATGATGCGAGTGGTAGGCCAAAAACATCTGGAGGGCCGAGCTCACGGGTATTGTGTTTTTTAAGCCTAGCAAGTACTGGCTTTAGCAAAGCTATGTGTTTGTGACTGTATATGTGTGGCCTTTGCTAGCAACTTGGGAGGAGAGACCACTTGGAGCAGGATATGAATCTCTAGATTTTAAACAGAGCACTTTACAATATGGCAGAATGTGGGTTAAATTTACTTCCCCTTGAGACTCGAAGCTTAATTTAAAATTACTTAATATGTATTATCTCCATCATTTCTCTTCCCTCCAAGGCTTGAGATAGCTTATTGACAAAGAGCTAAGCCACCAGAGTGTTTAAAAGCTGACTAAACTGACCCCAACTAAACAGTCCAATCGTTAAAAGAAGGCAAAGGCATTTGCATTTGCCAACATAAAATCTATAAATCCACATTACTCTGCAACTTCTAGCACGGCTTGGTTGGAGCAATAGCTAAGGTAAATGGCACCTTTGAACTGGGGCACAGCGACTCCACTGAGAACCCCCTGCTACGCATGAATTTATGCAAGAGGACGTCTTGGTATATTGGCATAGCTTTCAAGCAGAGTGCGGCCTGGTCTTCAAAGCAACGAACCACTGACAATTTGACATTCAGGCCCCTTTTTTGGCTGGGTGGGCAAAATGTTAAAGCAGTGTGTGCTTTCATCTAGTCATCTGAATAACAAGTCATCCCGAAGCAGCACCTCTGCCTCAAGGCCCAATGAAATCTCGACAGATCGCGCCTTCGTTTCTCTGCATAGGTCTTGAAATATTTATTGTGACCGTCACCACTGAACTAAAATGTCACGTTGAACGTATACTGACCCCTATGTAGAGGCCAATTTATTATTTAGAGGCTTTTAGCCATTTCTGCCCTGGATAACAAATTCTTTTTATATATATATAAAAAAACATTCATTACTTTAAGGACAGCAGAAAATATTTTACAAAAGTCACACACTGACACTCTGCAAATAACCTTCACTCCATCACAGGGCTTCGAGAGCACAACCAAATTAGACCATGTCTTCCAACTGAGTCTCATCGGTTGAATTAATATAAAATGAGTTGTAACTCGGCTGTGACCCTTTATTAGTGACTGGCCTTTCAAAAGATATGAAAAATGCAAACACTGGACAATGGACTGCATACTTGAGGCACTATTAACTTGAAACTTAATAAATCAGATCTGAAGCAACCTTTTCCTCCCAATTTGAATAAGACAGCGCCCCTCACCGGATGGTGATACATCCATACATCTTGCAACGAAATGAAAAATTCATTGCTTTACAGCTTCAAAGGTGTTTTTGAGTTATTTTGCCTTTCCGATGCCATCTTTCATGCTATCCATTACTAGCTGTCTATCACCAACCATTGCAATTTTCCCTTCCAGAAATCTTAATTGCTTCTTATTTCTAATTCTTAAAGGAAGGCTTTGATCGGTGGGTGGAAAAATGCGTCCAATTGTCCAGATCCTCAGGGGACAGTCGCCTTTTAAAAACATGCACCTTCTGTCCTCAACTATTGAACTAAATGGTTGTGCTGATGCGATACTCGGATCACATAGATGCAGATTTATTATTTAGAAGCTTTTAGTGTTTTCTGCCCCGAGTCAATAAGAATTTGGGGGTTTCTTTCCCCCTCACTACTTGTGGCCTATTTCTGATGGGCTGCAAGGAAGGTTCGATTCAAGTGCAGGCGGGAAAAACTCATTGAGGCGGCAAATATAGAATCAGGATTTGAAAACTGAAAACATCTACCGAGAGAAAAGATCCTTAAAAGTGCTTAAATCACTGCATGAATCGATGTTTAGTCAAGAACTACATTTTTATTGTTGTCATGAGGAAAGCCATCGAATGCCCCCCCCCCCCAAAAAGAGGACCTTTCAGGTAAATTCCTGCATGGCAAGTGAAGTAACAGAAGACAGAACATAAACCCATCTGTGACATGAAACAAACCACCCTTTAAATATGCTGTTATGATGAAGGTGGAGAAATCATTCTGAAGCAGTCTTTTATATCTATTTATTTGAGAGTTAGAATATCTGTAGAAGTAGCTGCATGTGACTTTCGCCTCCAATATTTTGTGCGTTTATTTCTTCACTTCTGAAAATGGCAGGTCCTGGTAAGTTTCTGAGAACGAATATGTTGTAAGCCATGTGTCAGGGGCGGGGGTCATTCTTTCCCTCTCCCTCTTAATTTTCAGGTCAGTTCCTCAAGTGATGGTGCAGTAAACTTTCTGCTTGTCCGTAATAAGCCTCATGGGAGCTGCACTTCAGGTCTAAGGGTGGAGATACAGAACACAAAGCAAACATGGGGTACCCAACTAAAATGGGGGCCATTTGCAGGGGTATTTAGAAGACCAGAGGTGAGGGGAAAATCCTGCCCCACTCCTTTCCATTCTACTCTGCAAATGCCATTCTCAGCCATGAATTTATTGTGGTTTTTCCCTTCAAAGCTGGGCTCCATAACTGGTAGCACCAGCAGATGTTGGTGGGGTGGGTGTCGAAAGAGGAGCCTTGGCCAACACACAAAATCCCTCTCAAAATACCTTCCCTGCCTTTGTATTCACATACAAACATGATGGGCAGAAGCATGTCTCTGAACATCGATGGATGTCCATCTTGGGAGTTCAGAACACTCAAGGTTCTCAAGCACATCTCCGCAGGGACTGAGACCAACAAAAGAGATGACTTTGACAAATGCATTGCGACTTTTCAGGATTCCCCATGTGAGAGCAGGTTCCTATGCTTCTCCAAAACATTTCATGATGGCCAAGAAGAGATCCTGTGCAAGGAGCAACAGCCGGAAAACGGTGGCGGAAGCATGACCGATCTGTTTGAGATCTGACTTCCCAGCTTCACCTGCTCATTAACTTACAAAGCCACAAACAGTAATTTATCCTTAAGTTCCTTCCTCTGTATTCTGCTACTGAGATATACTAAGTCTCTGAGCAATCTGCAAACCAGCTTTCATTGAGTTGGGCTCTTGCCCCATCAAACTGCAACACATTTTCAAAAATAAAGCAATCTGTGTACAGTCGTACCTTGGACGGATTCCATTCCAGAAGTCTCTCCGACTTCCAAAACGTTCGGAAACCAAAGCGCGGCTTCTGATTGGCTGCAGGAAGCTCCTGCAGCCAACTAAAAGCCCTGTCATATGTTCGGGTTCCAAATAACATTTGCAAACCGGAACACTCATTTCTGGGTTTGCGGCGTTCGGGAGCCAATATGTCTGAGTACCAAGGCATTTGGGATCCAAGGTACAACTTTACAGTACTACTTATGTCTGCTAGTAATGTTTGAAGGATACTTCTATTACAGATTGACTGGAATTAAATTTTGAACCAATGAAGTTCAGCCATGAAGGTAGATGTCAGGCCCAACTAGAATAGTAGAAACGAACAATGGCCTTTTCAAAAAGGATCAAGGACAATTTTAAAAGCAATGTGCATCTTTGGCATGGCCACATCGTTTGTATTGTTCTCTGTTTTACAGCATTTTGTAGAAATAAAATACAAATGAGGGCCTTGAGCTAGAAAATGCCTATATGTCAATCAATAGCACAGACATAATGGTCTGCAGAGTGGAAGTTGAAGGGTTGAACTGCAGGGATTTCATAACTTCACAAACATTTGGCTTTTGAGTTCAGAGAAAAGTACACATCCCCTAGTTGAACCTACACCAGGCCAGAACATGAATAACCTACTGAAAAATAGAAGCAACACATGATTTGCAAGCCACAGGTTGCTCAATATAAAACCATATTCATAAACAAGTTGTCAAACTGGTGTACTTTGAGCTGCACTTGTTATAGTCGATAATATTTTCTTTCTTTCTTGGAATTAAGGAACTTTTCCTTAAAGATGACTGCATTTGAAGTTACAGTCTTGGGTAAAAAAAACAACCTTAAATATGCCAGCCACACAGATAATTAAAAAGATGCTATTTAGCCAAACATCTAGCTAAATAAGTATTTCAGCACTGAAATATTAGATCTTTAATATTTATCCGGCTCTAGACCCAAATAAATAATATTACAGCATACATTTGTTAACGATATCAGAGGGACTGTCACAAGAAATATACTCTTCTCGTTTTATTTCCAAAGAGATGCAAATTTAGAGTCTGATCATGCTAGAGAAATCAGTATTGTCCTGGCCGAGAAAAATCAGTAACATTTGCCAACATTTGTGTGAGTGCTTACAGACACGCACACAGACATATGATACATACATGAGCCTCATGTATGTGAAGACAGAATATAAACTACGCAGTATTGATTTTTATCCAGTATATTTTCGTGGCAAGCAAAAAGAACCTGTTGTTTAACAGCACTGTCATCATTCATCGGCAAACTATTCATCGGTGATCTCTTCAGGCTGGCTGGCTGGCTCGCTCTCTGGGGTCTCCAAGTTGTTGATCCATATTCCTAAACTGGTTTGCAGAATTCTTGCTGGTTGTGAAAGTGACCCCGACATCTTTATTGCGTTTGCACATGTGTGTTTGTGTGCACGTGCCAAACCAAATTATCCATTTTGCAGAAATGCAACATTTACCCAAACAATACGCTTCTTAATGGTTAAGTTTCAGCACACAATCAAACTTCGCTTTGCGTTAGAATTTTTTTCTCTTTTTTTTACTGAGCTTTGGAAAAATAAGAAACATGTTGCAGCCTAAAATAAATTACACAATAATGTACAATATATATATTTATACACATTCATATGTATATATACACATATATTGATATAGGATCGCAATTGTAAGATTTCATCGGTTCTAAGCTACCTGCCCCCACCCCAAATCTAGAAAATGGCTTTGAGCACAATTAAATAAAGTCATTTTACTGCTCTACACCTTATAGAAAAATATAATTTGGCTAAAGAAGCCTTGAAATGGAACATTTCAAGACATCTCCTCTCGGATTATGATTACATCATGTCACGTGGTCAAAAGTAAGTTCCTAGACGGGCACCTGGGAGACCCACTTTGGCCAGTCTAGGCATGCACACACCTGCTAGGAAAGTGCTGGCGTTTCCGATTCAACACACAGAAACGCAGGAAAGTCCCAAGGAGAACAGGTACGTTCCTCACCACATTTCCGCACCAACAGCAGGAAGCTGGTTGCATAAACCCTTTGCTGGTTCTACAGTCAGCCCTGCCACATGAAGGCTGGAATCCTGGGCTTTTGTGACTTGTATTTGTGATGGATGAAGCATAAGCTCATTCAGTCACCAGAGCGCGGCCCATGTAGACATTCCCAGCCCAACCAGATTAATGGGTGACAGATGAAATACTAATTCCTTTGGCCAGAGACACCACACACAGCATGTCAAAATGCCTGCCTTCTTTCAGTGCAGTAGGCTTTTTTCCACGCAGTGCTGGTAAAACGTTGGAAGCGACAACCCTATACAGAGTTACCTCCGTTAAAGGGATATGCCATGATATTCTCTGTATATGTTAGCATGTGTATATTTTTTTTTAATAGACAGTACAAACAGCCATATTTTCAAAACACCGGATTACAACTTTGGTTTCTAAGTATTGGCTGTGGTTTCTTTCTCCCCCTTCGCCTTTTTTCGTCACCTTCCTTTTGGGATACAATTGCTTGCCTCAAACCTTAAACAACAGTATCCTGCACACCAAATGGAAGCCAAAGTCTTGTGAAGAAAGGATTTTAGACTGGACACTAATATTCTATATAAAGCGTCTGATTTAAATGTCCATAGTTGATTTTTTAAAAAAAACAACACACAGTTATACGGTTAGTGTAGCACAGATAACAACTGAGAAACCAGAGAACAGAAAGATTATTTTGCATCTTATCATAAACTCTAAACAAAAGTCTTGTCCTGTGTTTATCATGGTCTATTTAATGTATTCCACCTATCATTTTCTTGAACCCCCGGCCTCAGAATTCTGCTTTGCAGCGGTATACAACAGATTACACGGAACAATGAGAAAACCAAAGTGAAGAACCCACCGTGGTACAGGTCAATAGATCAAAGTCATTTTCAAGCAAATAAAATAAAGCTAATGACGTGTGTCTCCCCCATCCCAAAGGCTGCATTTCAAACCTTCCATTATTATTACTATTATTTTAAAAAGGAAGTGTGTGGGAAGCACTGGCAAAGGACGGCAGCAGAATCCACGAATAAGCCGACTTTGGTTGACAAATGGAGACTGTCGAAAGAAGGGAGATCCCAGCTACCGTGTAGCGGCCACGTTCTCTTGGGTTTGCATGTGGTGAGAGAAGAATTTCAGTCAAAGGGAGAGGGAAGGGAAGCAGAGACTGTTCCTTTCAGTCCCTCATCCATGCCTGCATACTCGGTATGCTAGGGAATTCGGTATCAGAAACCTTTGGAATCAAGGCCTCTTTATTACAAAGAAACAATGAAGTATGCGAGAGAGAGAAACAGAGAGAGAAACACGCTTCCAGTTGTCCCTGCAGAGAACAGTCACCTGTCATTTGCTATTCGTTCTCTCTCATTTCGACAATGTCCGTCATTTCCTCTGTGTGAGGCATGTCAGTCATGGCAGAGTCCTCGCCTTCTGTTGCCGTCTCATTGTCGTTCCTCTTCTTTTTCTAATGGGGAGAGACAAGAGCGTTGTGGGAGACGGCCTTGCAAGTCTGCTTGGCTTTTAAAACCAAGGGAACCAAATAATCCCCAAGTGCTCAGGCCTAATTCTCACTGGAAACTACTCATGATGTTAATCAAGTGGGAGTTGCCCCAGTCGTGCCCTTTTCCTATGCTCCACAAAACAGGATCCTGGGCTGCAGTCACCAATAAGAGGCTGACTTTGGGCTCAGTGGGGAAATGTAAACAAGATTTCCCCCCGCTAAGGCATCATAGCTTACTGTTGGGAAGTTGCTTCAGTTAACAAAAGAAAATGTGGTGGAAGTGTGCCATTAACATCACATATAGTTTGAGCTGCAGTCTATACCTGGAAAGGCTTATATTGTTCAGCGCTGCTTCATCCCCTCGCTTGTTAAAAAAGAAGAATTGTAAAGGACAAAACCATGTGTGCACTCATAATAATAATAAAAATTATTATCCCGTCCTCCCCAGCCAAAGCCGGGCTCAGAGCGGCTAACAACAATAAAAGTAAAACAGCATTCTAAAATCAATTCATTTTAAAATCAATTCAAAATCAAATTAATGGCAACCACTGGGCTAGCAGCACAAAGCTCTCTGTATGTCAGCTTACACAGTGCTTTTCAAATTTGGGTTCCCAGTTGTTGTTGGACTACAACTCCCATCATCCATAGCAGGACCAGTGGTCAGGGATGATGGGATTCGCAGTCTAACAATAGCTGGAGAACATTGAGGAACACTGGCCGACAGCGTGGCAGCACTTCCTGCGAAATCAAGTAGTCACATGGGCTCTCCAGGAAGTTCTGATGAACTCGAATCTGCTTTGTTTATACAATGTTGAAAGAGGAAAAAAAGGTTCCACGGCTACCTAATGCAGTACAATAAGTTAAGTGGTCCACCCCAATCTGTTGAAAATAGGGAAACAGAACATCCAAACTGTGTTTCAAGGGCATGTTCAGTTCCCTCCATCTCAAGCTAATTTCAAATACGGTCATCTCAGCAAGAGCTAGGACACAGGTTTCCTATTCCTGCTCTGCGGAAGCAATCACTCTGCGACAGTAATTTCTTACCTGTTTCTGATAGACGTAACAAGCTGCTATTGCAACCATGGTAGATTCTCCTACAAAGCCCGCCAGAAGTGATCCTACTCCCAAGGTGGCTCCATGAACCCTAATCGCATGAGGAGAAGAAAAAATACAGCAACTTTCATTATCATCTCTCTCACATATATACCTAATCCATGGTCACTGTGCTACTATAAGGAAGGGTAGAATTAAAATGATAAAGGATAGGCATTACAGACATTTTAAACACAGTTGTCTTTTGCAGTGTAAGAGGCTAACAATAGCTGCCTTGTCGCCTGTAACAATTCCTTCCTCTTAGTCATTGGCTCCAGTGGCACAGAATGTTGACTGGTAGCTGTCAACCTGCAACTTTAACCATCGCTAGCTACTGCACAAAGCTGAAACAAGGGCATGGCAGGGAGAAAAGACTTACACTAGACATAAAGACAGGAGAGGCTATGTGCCAATGATGTCCGTGTGGCTTCAGAGTTAAGCAGGAAAGGGCTTCAGCTACGAAGGGAGCTTGAATTGCAACAAGCAGCACAGGTAAGTTCGGGAACTTGAGTGGCTGAAGGGACAGAATAGGCAGCAAAAGAGGAGCAGGGACTTGAAGAAACGAGGGACATGGAGAAGAGGAACCAAGGCAGGGGTAATACACATCTCACACAGTGATCAGAAGATTTGCATGGTAGTGGAGGAAAAGAGATGGGGGAGAAGGGGCTCAGCCTTTGGGCTAAAGCCAAGGAACATCAAGAAAAAAGACGCAGAGGGTACGAGGCTGAATTTCACGACTGCATTGCTTTGAAATGATCGTACAATACCTTGGCAGCCGCAGCTAGGCGAATGATGATTTTTATTATTTAGTAACCAAAAAAGAGAATCAATTTTGCAGCAAAAGCATGCCTTCAAACAGGCCAGTGTTCTAGCTAAAGTGCAAGGTAGGTGTTAATAATCTTTTTCTGACATTTAAAGTAATCCTGTCAAGAGTGTCCTAGAAAGCCCAAATCATCGTACTACAGCTACGGAACACACTTTAAATTCTGTTGTGGATCACCCTGGGATCTTCGGATGAAGGGTGGTATACAAATTTAATGAAGAATAATAATAAATTGTTAGAAAATGGAAATGAAGCTGTTTTCTCTTATGCAAAACACGGATGTTAGCTTCGTTTTCTCTAATATGAAAAGCAGATCCTTTCAGCAAACATATCACAGACAGCAGAGCAAAGCGCTGGTATTAAAATCAACTCATTAACAATGCCGTCCTCTGTAGTGGTGATCTCCTCATCCTGCAAAAATAGGTTGGTTTTTTTTAAAAAAAGGTAAAGGACCCCTGGACAGTTAAGTCCAGTCAAAGGTGACTATGGGGTTGCGGTACTCATCACACTTTCAGACCGAGGGAGCCAGCGTTTGTTCACAGACAGCTTTCCAGGTCATGTGGCCAGCATGACTCAACTGCTTCTGGCACAACGGAACATTGTGACGGTAACAAGAGCACACGGAAACACTGTTTACCTTCCCGCCACAGCTGTACCCATTTATCTACTTGCACTGGCATGCTTTCGGACTGCTAGGTTGGCAGGAGCTGGGACAGAGCAACGGGAGTTCACCCAGTCGTGGGGATTCAAACTGCCAATCTTCTGATCAACAAGGCCAAGTGGCTCAGTGGTTTAGACCACAGTGCCACCCACGTGCCGTTGCCCGCACAAATAGCATGCAGGTGAATAGAAGAAGGAAATTATGGACACAGGGCAAGATATGCATATTCTCTGAAGAACCATCAGGGCACTGTCATGTTGTCAGCTCAAGAATCTTGCAGGCCCATGTTCCAGATTCATTCTCCCTGATGTCAAGAGAGTACAAGCAAAAACAACTAATGGTGCCCCCTCCATAGAGCAAAATGGTTGGGGCTGATATTTCTGTGCATGGATACATTCACCATGATACACCAAGTCCGGGGCATGAAATGAAATCTTTGAATGAGAGGGAAAGTCTCTTTGAAGAAGAAGAAAATAAATTCCAGGTGAACTTGAGGACAGGCTATATAGCTCAATAGAAGAGAACATATTTTCCACGCATCTCCCGTTCAAAGGATCAGTTGCAGGTGATGAGAAACCCCACTCTCTGCCAAGAGAGACCTTGGAAAAATCACCATCGGCCAGAACAGATAATGGCAGGCGAGGTGGACAAAGAGAGCTGCCTGACCTGGTATGAGGCAGTTTTCTGTTGATAGCCTTTGAATGAGAGCTGAGAAGGAAAGGCTAAAAGAAGAAGGGGCAAGGCAAGAGAGGCAGAGCTGACCCTGGAAACCAGACTCAGGTGAACTGATCAGCCGATAGCTTTGTGGAAACAACTGGGAATAGTGCCAACTGCAAAGGACTGGATTGGATGGAAGGCTGCAGCTACCAGTTTTTAGGCCCGTAGCTGAACAGTGGTTCATTTCAGTGGTGTAGCAAACAAATGGTTTTCCACAATTTTTTTAAATTTTCTATATAAATATTACATACATGTCAAAAAAGAGTACAGTTATACAAATAATACGTTACCAAATACCAAAAAGCTACTAATAAGAAGGAAAAAAATACAGAAAATAAGAAAATGATACATAATGAAAAGAAAAGGGGGAAGGTGGAAAAAAGAGAAATAAAAAAGTCAAAAGGAAAATAGAAAAAGTTGACTTCTTTCAACCACTACACCGTTTATACGATCTCATATCTTTAGTTGTCTGTAATCGTTTTGCATTAATGGAGAGACTATTTGTTTACCTGTGGAATTTTTAGTCAGACTGAGCTAATTATAATTTTGGGAACCGACTTTCTTCATATAATTTGTAAAGACACCCCATTCTCTCCTGATTTTTTCATTTGGTTGGTTTCTTACTATTTCTGTTAATTTCGCCAGTTCAAGGTATTCACTTAATTTTAATAACCATTCTTCTTTTGTTGGGTTTATGTTGCATTTGCAATATTTCGCAATCACTATCCTGGCGGGCATTATTGCGTACAGACAAAATTTTTTATTATCTTTTGGAATGTCTGTTATGAATAAATCTGATAAGCAGCTACCAGTTTTTAGGCACGTGGCTGAACAGTGGTTCATTTCGGTGGTGTAGCAAAATTTATGTAGAGCAGAAGTTTAGGTTTAGTTATAGCATATTAGAATAATATAGCTTGCTGCACCACAGATGAGGATGCGTGGAAAGACAAAGGGCCAGCTGTCATGTTAGATATCTCATTAACGAATAAATTCAGAGATGATGGCACTGGAGGCTCTTCTGAACAAACTAGCATCTGAGTGCATTGCAACAGAACTGCAGCAATTTGTTTTAAAAAAAATTGTTTTTCAGTTTGAAGTTTTACAGTCAATTATCCAACAACCAACAGAAAAAGATTCCAAAGAATCTCCTGGACTTCCCTCCTCCCTTTTGTTAACCATTTCCTCCTGCATCTTTTATAATAATCCAAATCTTTTACATCTCCATTATATCCAAAATTCAACATTAAACTACAAGTGTTATTCCAATCCTACTAATGATTTTATCAGTTCACAATGGTTTTTAAGATAAATTATAAATTTTCCCCATCCCAGATTAAAATTTTGGTCTTCCTGATTTCTGATTCCCCTGGTTATTTTCGCCATTTCAGCATAATCCATCAATTTCACCTGCCATTCTTCTACCTACCAGTGCAGCAATTTCATGTGGGTGGATAATACTGTGGTTTTATTTTATGCACGGGACATTTCGTGGGCCTCTTATGTTTTGGGTGATGTGCTATCCAGTTGCTGAAAAAAAAAGAACCAGACGAACTTACCCCAAGTAAGGCAACACAATCAGACTGGTGATGAGGACAATGATCCGCAGTACCGAGCTGGGTGCCAGCACAAAAGTCTTTTTTAACGTCATCAGCCATCCTGTCAAATGTGCTCTTACTGTGACTGTAAAAAGAACGTGGGAAGAACAATCAGATACTGGCAGGGAGAGCATGGCTGCGCATCCTGCCTGTAGCAGACTCTCTGACTTTCACCATTGCTCCCCTGGCTTCCTAACACAGTGAGTCATTGGCACTTGCTGAGATGGAGGGGTGAGGCACAGGAACCACAGTCCAGTGTGGTCCGTGGTTGCGGAGCCAATCCAATGCATTGCACTGGCCCAAGCTCTCAGTGCTACCACCTGCAGCCCTCAGAGATCATTTGCTGACAAGTTCACGACAATATCCGTTGTTTGCATGATGGAAGTTCAAGTTTAATATGAATGGAAGTTTAATAACAGCTCCCCATGGGCTGTTATTAAAAGCTGCAGATATTCCATGCAATTAAGCCGCCAACATTTCAGATATGAGGACAGCAGGTACACAATTAAAAGATGCCACTTAATAATCACAGTCCTGGCTGTGAGAAGTATAATGGGTGGGGAAAGCCCTGCTGGACAAGACAATTAGAATACAGTGGTACCTCGGGTTACAGATGCTTCAGGTTACAGACTCCGCTAACCCAAAAATAGTACCTCAGGTTAAGAACTTTACTTCAGGATGAGAACAGAAATTGCACAACGGCTGTGCAGCAGCAGCAGGAGGCCCCATTAGCTAAAGTGGTATCTCAGGTTAAGAATGGTTTCAGGTTAAGAACAGACCTCTGGAACGAATTAAGTTCTTAACCCGAGGTACCACTGCACTCTCACTTGCTGATAAAAAACTGAACATTTTGTTTTTACTTCTATTCATTTTATATCTGTACATAGAAAACAAAAACATGAGAAAGGTTCTAGCCAAAAATCTCTAGACTTTGACGTGCGGGAAACCCAATAATAATCATCATCATCATCATCATCATCATCATCATCATCATCATCCACTCTGGGCGGCTCCCAATCAAATGTTAAAAACAATACAGCATTAAATATTAAAAACTTCCCTAAACAGGGCTGCCTTAAGATGTTTTTTTAAAGACAGGATAGCTGCTTATTTCCTTCACATCTGAAGGGAGGGTCTTCCACAGGGCGGGTGCCACTACCGAGAAGGCCCTCTGTCTGGTTCCCTGTAACTTGCCTTCTCGCAGTGAGGGAACTGCCAGAAGGCCCTCGGCGCTGGATCTCAGTGTCCGGGCAGAACAATGGGGGTGGAGACGCTCCTTCAGGTATACAGGACCAGAATGCATTCAACGATGCCATTGCCCACCTGTGGCCAGAACAACGGCGGAGCATATGCCCATGCAGTCTGGGGAGGGGGCGCCCCCCCCAAAGGGGTGTGGGGTGCAGAAGGCACCCACCCACGCGCCACAGTTCAGTGTGGGGGGGGGGGAAGGTGCCACCCACTCTCAGCTACCAGGTCAGACCTGACCCGATGACAGAGATGCTGCGGCCGAGGAGAGCTGCCCTCTGCCGCCGGATCAGAAGAGCTGCTGCCGCCAGATCAGGCTCTTCTCAAAATTGCACCCAAAGCCACGGCCCCCACAGCACTCCCCACGCTACGCCTCTGGGCCAGAACAATGCAGAGAGGATTCACCAGGACCATAGGAAGCTGCCATATACTGAGTCAGACCATTGGTATATCTAGTTCAGTACTGCCTGCTACACTGACTGGCACTGACTCAAGCAGAGGGGCTCTGGGATCTTCTGCTCTTACCGTTGGTTACAGCTCTTCCCAATCACAGAAGTCAGTTCTGCCCATATACTGTATTGGTTTGAATAGAAGCATCCCTTTCCCCCCCAATTCCGACCATGAAAAGTTGAAGTGTGGCTTATATTCACGACCTTATGGTATGCAGCCAGGAGCGTGGGGCAAACAGCGCCAGGAGCCCAGCAAAGAGGAGCCCACCCCACACATAGTCCCCTCCACCCCATCCCACCATGTAGCCAGGAGTAGCAAGGAATGGAGCGGCTTATGTAGTCATACCTCGGGTTACAGACTTCAGGTTGCATTTTTTCGGGTTACGGACCGCCGAAACCCAGAAGTACCAGAACGGGTTACTTCCAGGTTTCGGCGGTCGTGCATGTGCAGAAGCGCCAAATTGCAACCCACACGTGCGCAGATGCGCCGCTGCAAGTTCAGACTCTTCTCAAAATTGCACCCAAGGCCATGGCCCCCACAGCACTCCCCATGCTACGCCTCTGGGCCAGAACAATGCAGAGAGGATTGCCACTTTCTCTGCTGTTTCCATTAACCAGGCCCTGGTGCTGCCTCTTGGTGACATTGCACTAAAGGTGAAGGTAAAGGTACCCCAGACTGTTAGGTCCAGTCGCAAACGACTCTGGGGTTGCAGCGCTCAACTCGCTTTACAGGCCAAGGGAGCCAACGTTTGTCAGCAGACAGTTTTCCGGGTCATGCGGCCAGCATGACTAAGCTGCTTCTGGCGAACCAGAGCAGCGCATGGAAACGCCGTTTACCTTTCCGCCAGAGCGCTACCTATTTATCATTGGCTCCCAGTACGTTTCCGAGCACAATTCAAAGTGTTGGTGCTGACCTTTAAAACCCTAAATGGCCTTGGTCCAGTATATCTGAAGGAACGTCTCCACCCCCATCATTCTACCCGGACACTGAGGTCCAGCACCGAGGGCCTTCTGGCAGTTCCCTCACTGCAAGAAGCCAAGTTACAGGGAACCAGGCAGAGGGCCTTCTCGGTAGTGGCGCCCTCCCTGTGGAACGCCCTCCCACCAGATGTCAAAGAGAACAACTACCAGACTTTTAGAAGACATCTGAAGGCAGCCCTGTTTAGGGAAGCTTTTAATGTTTAATGTATTACAGTATTTTAATATTTTTTTGGAAGCCGCCCAGAGTGGCTGGGGAAGCCCAGCCTGATGAGCAGGGTATAAATATTATTATTATTATTATCTACTTGCACTTTGACATGCTTTCAAACTGCTAGGTTGGCAGGAGCTGGGACCAAACAATCCCCGTTGTGGGGATTCGAACCGCCAACATTCCGATCGGCAAGCCCTAGGCTCAGTGGTTTAGACCACAGCGCCACCAGCACTACGTATATATAAAAAAGCACCCAGCCTCCACTGATATAAATTATGGTGCTAGAATCAATTTAGTTGAACCAAGGAAACGAAAATGCACGGGATTAATGTATAATCTGACGGATGGTTCCCTCCCTCCCTTCCCTTTTCCCGTACCTGGAACTGGGAAGAAGGAGAAGATACGAAGTGGAATGACACAGAGCTCCGCAAAGGCAAAATCCACTCCAATGATATCAACCAGAATCCTCTCAGACACGTTTGGAGTCCAGAACATCACAAAACAGAGCTGGGGGAAGAGAACCGGGAAAAAAAGGTTAAACATTTGACATCGTCCCATACTCTCAATTCTAAACGCATTTGGAAATGGTCCCTCATTTCCCCCTTGGTTTTTATTATATGTTCACTGCACTTTGGGGTGGGCTATTAGGAATGATTTTAGTGCCTTCTCATCGAAGAGTACACACTCAAAGAAAAAACATTTTCAGATTTCTTAAGGTACCATATTTTTCGATCTATAAGACGCACCAGACCACAAGACGCACCTAGTTTTTGGAGGAGGAAAACAAGAAAAAAAATATTCTGAACCTCAGAAGCCAGTACAGCAAGAGGGATCGCTGCACAGTGAAAGCAGCAATCCCTCTTGCTGTTCTGGCTTCTGGAATAACTGTGCAGCCTGCATTCACTCCATAAGACGCACACACATTTTCCCTTACTTTTTAGGAGGAAAAAAGTGAGTCTTATAGAGCAAAAAATATGGTACTTTACTCTCTCTGCAGAATTCAGTCGTGTGTGTGTGTGTGTGTGTGTGTGTGTGTGTGTGTGTGTGATTTTGGGGCTGTTTTGCACAATAAGTGAAATTTGGCCAGCAACAATTAGTTGTGCACTAAACTGCCTTGGCCAATCGCACTAGAAAGAGCCCAATGCTTGGCGATTATAAATGAAGCAACAGTGGGAAAGCACCAGTGCAATTAATAAGTGTTGTGAAAACACAGAAGGAAAAAAAATATATGGAGATAAGGAGATATCTATCTATCTATCTCAAACTGTACTCGGCAGATGAAAGGATACGTGGCTGTTTAACATGATGAGAATCAATCAACTAGGGACTGAGGACTTTGAGAGTTTAAGATCAGAATGTTGAAAATATGAGAACAAGAAGAAGAAAGCAGAAAATATAAATGTGTGAGATGATTGCTTCAGAGGTCCAGAACATGGGAAGTCCATCTGAAATTTAATAATTAATAATTTGGAATGTAATTTGGTGTTGTTTTTTCTTGATTTGGATTATGATTGGATTTGTTATTAATTGGATGTTTTTAATGGAAAACTAATAAAAACTATTTTTTAAAAAAAGTGTTGTGAAAATACAGGGTCGGGTCCAGCATTGCTGTTCTGCTAGTGCAGCAGATTTCCATGTGTACAACAGAACTTTCCCCTCCTCTCTGCACATTTGCTCCAGAGAGTTGGAGGACCCTTCAAGGGAGAGGAGGAGAAGGGGAAATCCAGATGCACGATTTGAACTCTGCACCTGCAGCACAAGGTACAACCCGTGGAGTTTGCTTATTACATTTGGATCTCCCTCTTCCTCCAAGGAAGTCAGGGAAGTCCTGGGTGGATTGGATTTAAATCAAATCAATTCAAACCACGATTTAAATCATGATTTAAATCACCAGTAAGATTTGATTTAAATCTTTTTTAAAAACAGAAAGACTCATTCCTGCTGGTATAACCTTAATATTTACAACCGGGTGAAGGTTTCATTTCTGGAAGAATAAATTTTCAGTGTGGTTTTTACAGTTATATCAAAAATTACTGATTTGGTTATACTATTAGAAATACATTGACAAACAATTATGGAATTATTGTGAGGTTTAATAAGTTAACTGTTTATATTTGGGCAACTTTTCTGCTTTATTGGAAGGAGAAAAACAATCACTTCCTTAATAACAATTTAAACAATTTATTTAACTAAAACAATAACATTATAGCATATGTATCCATGTTTGTTAACTGATGGGGATAAACAATTAAAAAAAAACCCTGAATTTTAGCACACATGAAAAACTTAAATCCTTATTTCCTGATGAATAGCCTTTGGACTATAGCATAACTTAAATAGAAAACTAGAAAGATTTTTCCTCCAAAAGCATTTTATTTTAAAAATCCAATTTAAATTTTAAAAAATCCGATTTAAATTTAAAAAACAACCGATTTTTTTTTAATCATTGATTTTTATCCACTCTTAGAAGACTACACCACCCCTCTAAAGTAAATTGAAGTCTGAGAGATGCCAGTTCAAGGTCACTCAGTGATCCTGAAGACTAAGAGGGGATTTCAGTCCAAGATTCTATTCACCAGGACCATAGGAAGCTGCCATATACTGAGTCAGACCATTGGTATATCTAGTTCAGTACTGCCTGCTACACTGACTGGCACTGTCTCAAGCAGAGGGGCTCTGGGATCTTCTGCTCTTACCGTTGGTTACAGCTCTTCCCAATCACAGAAGTCAGTTCTGCCCATATACTGTATTGGTCTGAATAGAAGCATCCCTTTCTCCCACAATTCCAACCATGAAAAGTTGAAGTGTGGCTTATATTCACGACCTTATGGTATGCAGCCAGGAGCGTGGGGCAAACAGCACCAGTAGCCCAGCAAAGAGGAGCCCACCCCACACATAGTCCCCTCCACCCCATCCCACCATGTAGCCAGGAGTAGCAAGGAATGGAGCGGCTTATGTAGTCATACCTCGGGTTACAGACTTCAGGTTGCATTTTTTCGGGTTACGGACCGCCGAAACCCAGAAGTACCAGAACGGGTTACTTCCAGGTTTCGGCGGTCGCGCATGCGCAGAAGCGCCAAATTGCAACCCACACGTGCGCAGATGCGCCGCTGCAAGTTGCGAACGTGCATCCTGCATGGATCACGTTCGCAACCCAAGCGTCCACTGTATTCAGATATTTTTTTCTCTTCCCCCTACCAATTTTAAACGTGCGGCTTATATTTGGGTGCAGTTTATATTCAGGCCAATACGGTAGATTTGCCTGTTCTTAGCCACTTTACACAATGAAGGTGTTATGTACTGAAGTTCTCACCCTGGGCCAGCAGGGGGATACTGTAGATAGTTATGCAAATGAAGGGTCGAAAGTGACGTTCAGTGATTGGATAGTTTTAGAAAGTTGCTACAGTAACGTTCTACTGGAGCTCTATATAAGCAGGCTGACTGAGCCCTTCAGCTCAGTTCTGTTCTGGCCTGTGAATAAACAAGAGCTGTTTGAAGAATCGCTGTGTCGTCTGCTATGTTCACCCACAACTTAACAGAAGGAATATCCATAAATCATCATAGTTTATTATTTATACCCCGCCCATCCAGCTGGCTTTCCCTTCTCTGCCACGGCCATCATTATCTCGCAATTCCAGTGAAGTTACGAGTACTTTTTTTCTTCTTACTGGGATAGGCAACTCGAGACCTTAAAGGTGACCTTGCTTTTGAAAATGGAAATGTGCGAGTCAAGCACATCGTTTTCTAATTAAAACCTTCTTTTGAAATGGCAACTATTTTATTACGGTGAAAATGTACACAGCTATGAAGGATTAAAGTGAGTTCAAGGCTTTGTAAAAGCTCTCCTTTTTTCTTTTTCTGTTTTACTGCTCTTGATTCTTGGAAGTGATTTATCTGCTTTCATGGCTGAAGAGAAGACATTTACAAGATTGGATTTGGGTGCCGGGGAAGCAATGTCACACTTGAATTTAAAGATTAGTATATTATTGTGAGAATTAAGAAAGGCTTGCTTGCCCTGACAAGACAAGTTTTCTTATGAAGGCACTATTCCCTGCATGAATAAAGAGATCCATTTGCATCCCTAAAGGGAACATTCCCCCCTCTTTTTGTAAAGTATTGTATTCTTCTCATTTACCATCTGAATGTGTTTGGGAATGACAAACCATCAGTGAATTTAAACTTGTTTCAAGGGCTCACACGCCCAGCAAAGATTTATATCTAAATTATTTCAACATGATTTGGTAAATTAGATTTAAATAGCTGCCAACTTCTTGCATGGGATAAAAATGTCAGCTACTCTCTTCGGTACAAACACAGCTCTCAAAGTGGTCCCTTGTTCCTTCCTCATATAAGCACAATGGATAACTTTCCTCATTGCATTATGCATGCAATATGAAGGAAAATATACACTCTCTCCTGTATTTGCAAGTTTATTCTAAACACAGGCAATAATTTAAAAAAATGCTGTTAGAATACCTAAAAAGAAATATTTCGCACAGTTTAACTGCAGCTCCTTTTATACCAAGCAAACTCGGGAGAATTGGCCATAAAACTCTAAAGCAGAGAGTTTAGGAACATTAGCAGACATAAATGGGATTGTGGACATCTTCTAGATAAGTCAATTGCCTGGCAGAAGAGGACTTAAAAGGTAGTTTGCCTCAAGCACGTCCTCCAATTTCTGGTTCAGAGATTGAGGGCCAAACATGTTATCCGTGCTGTCTTAAAAGCCACATTCAGAAATATAATAGCCACGCAGGTCCTCAAATTGAATCCGGTACAAAGAGAGGGATTAAACTTTTCCCTCCGTGCCTTTTTCAATAAAGCACTCATTAATTCGTTCAGCTTCAAAAAGGCAGGGGACAGGACAAGATAGGGCTGATCAACTTGCTTCCATCTCCAAAGAGTGAACCTGATCAGATATAAAAACGCACCCGGCACTTTCATGAACAAAGAACAGGATATGCAGAACTGGGAACACCTGGAGATGCTAAGAGGTGCAGAAGCTCAGGGGCAAACGGTCCGGCACACAAACCTGCCGTGCCAACGTGTACACCTAGATCAAACAGAGTGTCACAAAGATCTCCAGCAGATATTGTTCTGCCTGGTCCTGTTTCTTTCTAATAATAGCTCTTCAGGATCAGAATGAGGAAGGAACATAGGAAGCCATCTGTTACAGGGGCAGCCCTCTGGCTCATCTAGCTCAGTATTATGTGCAGTGACAATTCAGGATTTTAGGTAGAATGGCTACCTAGCCCTACCTAGAGATGCTGCTCCCATACGCATGCAGATCAAGACATCTGCCACTGACCTACAGACCTTTCCCCCTAAGTCAGTGGTGGCGAACCTATGGCACAGGTGCCAGAGACGGCACTCAGAGCCCTCTCTGTGGGCACACACGCAGTCGCCCCACCGTGCTGGAGGTGGGAGGACAAGGGATCACATGCACGTCCAAAGCCTGCAGCCCTGGTGGCGTAGCTTTCGTGCTAGGGGTAGGGGAGGAGTAAGGAGGAGAGGAGGGTTGGGTTAGGGTTAGGGTAAGGAGATGGGGGCTTAGTCGAAGCTGCAGCCTCCCCAAAGGGAGGTGACTTGAGTTCAAAAAAAGAGAAAGAATCCAAGATGGGAGGTGATCTCGCATGGGAATTTGCGCGCGGGGGCCTTTGAAACCTCCCGTGCTTTCTCGGGAAGGAAGCGTCTTCGAGGTCGGTGGGGTTTACTCCCAAGTAAGGGTGTGCAGAATAAGGAGGAGGGAAGCCAGGCAGGGACTCAAAGGGGGCGAGGTGTAGGCGAGGGAATTAAGAGCGACATGGTGGGCTACACTGGGGTGTGAGGGATGGGCGTCTTCTCTGGAGGGTTGTTTCCCATCATAAAGAGTATCTGAGGGGTGGTTCAACAGGACTTCAGCCAGCTGACTTCCTTTGGGACTGATAGGGGTGCATGTAAACACGCTTGTGCAGGTTGCATTTTGCAAGAAACAGGTGCTTAATTCTTGGCAGGCGGGAGGGTGACCCTTTTCGGGTCATGTGGTTTGTGTTTACGCTTTTATCGTGTGAATGTAGATGTTTACATGCGGAATAAGTATTGGAAGGGAGGAGGGTTCTTGGTTTGTTCTTGCTTTCATTCTGTATTTTGTGTTTTTCACCTTGTATTTTTATGCCTTGAGCTGTCCTGAGACCTGGACATGAAGGGCGGTGTGCAGATTCAATTAATGAATAAATAGAAGGGGCTTAAGAGAGAAAGGAACTGAATGTAGAGAAAAAGCACTGAGTTCTACCATAAAATTATAGATCAACAGCAAGATAACTTAATGAAGAATGTAATGCAATAACTTTCATGAAGGATTATTTATTACAACAGCAGTCATAAAGAAGAAATGTGAAACACACAGAAAAAATGAGATTTGCAGGTGAAATTGCCATGTTGGCACTTTGCAATAAATAAGTGGGTTTTGGGTTGCAGTTTGGGCACTCGGTCTCTAAAAAGTTCGCCATCACTGCCCTAAGTTATCTTTTTTTAAAACCCACCAGCTTCCTAGAGCACTGTGTGTGGCTCTCAGTAGCCATGATCCAAAGCCATGATCCTTGTGGATGAAGGAGCTGAAGCAAAACCACAGCTTGCCTCCTCATCTTTGACAGATGCAGTAGTAGAAACCCCAGGGGGGGATCCAACTATTTATTTGCAAAGGGCCTTTGCACATACCCCTTCTAGTGTCTCCCTTCTCCATCCCAATACTAATCTGTGCTTTTCCTCTTTATCCCACATCCAGGAGGGAGGGAAAAACCCCTTACTACCCAATTGCTTTCCTCCCCGCTTTGTTTAGATGTCAGGAGGAATGAGAAGCAAGAGGAAATGGATCTGTGTGTCTTTTATAGAACATCAGCATTCTAATAATGATGCAGAACTTCATTTGCCCCTTAATGGGCCACTCTTTGTATTCGGTTTACTCAGCAACAAAACGGGCAACTTGGCTCCAGGCTGCATCTGCAGAAAATGCAGGGCAGGAGAAATGCAAATGAAGACCAAATTAACCTGCGTACACAAAGCCACTTTCCCCCTGCAGCTTTAAGCAAATTCTATGAGAACAGTAGTTAAAACTGGCAAAGGGTGCACAACTACATGGCCAGTCAGATGAACCCAGTGAAATAAATACAGTGGTACCTCAGGTTAAGTACTTAATTTGTTCTGGAGGTTCGTTCTTAACCTGAAACTGTTCTTAACCTGAAGCACCACTTTAGCTTATAGGGCCTCCTGCTGCCGCCCTGCCGCCGGAGCACGATTTCTGTTGTCATCCTGAAGCAAAGTTCTTAACACGAGGTATTATTTCTGGGTTAGCGGAGTCTGTAACCTGAAGCGTCTGTAACCTGAAGCGTATGTAACCCGAGGTACCACTGTACTGGTTAACCCTCTGCAATACAGTGGTACCTCAGGTTACATACACTTCAGGTTACAGACTCCGCTAACCCAGAAATAGTACCTCGGGTTAAGAACTCTACCTCAGGATGAGAACAGGAATCATGCGCGGGCAACAGCAGGAGGCCCCATTAGCTAAAGTGGTGCTTCAGGTTAAGAACAGTTTCAGGTTAAGAACGGACCTCCAGAATGAGTTAAGTACTTAACCCGAGGTACCACTGTATGTGTTAAGAAACATGCCACTAATAGGACTGAACTGATAATGTGTGGCAATGCAAATCAGCTGGGCTCCAAGACACATTCGGTACAAAAGCAAAGCAATGCCAAGCAACTACTCTGCAAGCTTTCCTACGGACATACGGCAGGGACCTGCCACTGCAGATGGAAAATGGAGGTTGCCTGAACCCTCTTTTCTTCATTTAGCAGGTGTCTGGAAATTATCCAAAAAGCTTTTACGTAGCAATGTGCTAAATTGAGAGGTGGGCTCACAGAAAGCACCAAGCGTTGACACCAAAAAGCAATGTGCATCTATTAGCCAAGCAGCAGAAGGAAGCAGAAAAGAAGATGTCACAGTGAAGGAGATATCCATATCTGCCGCTATTTACTAGGGGCAGTCCCTATTTCCCTGTCCTTGTTCTGGGGTACCTTTAACAAAAGGGAAAAGATAAAGGAGCCCTGGACAGTTCAGTCAAAGGCGACTTTGGGGTTACGGTGCCCGTCTTGCATTCAGGCCAAGGGAGTCGGCGTTTGTCTGCAGACAGCTTTCTGAAGAAGCGTCTCCAAACCCACTGTTCTGCCCGGACACTGAGGTCCAGCGCCGAGGGCCTTCTGGCGGTTCCCTCATTGCGAGAAGCTAAGCTACAGGGAACCAGGCAGAGGGCCTTCTCGGTAGTGGCGCCCGCCCTATGGAACGCCCTCCCATCAGATGTCAAAGAGATAAACAACTACCTAACATTTAGAAGACATCTGAAGGCATCCCTGTTCAGGGAAGTTTTTAATGTGTGACATTTTAATGTATTTTTAATCTTTGTTGGAAGCCACCCAGAATGGCTGGGGAAATCCAACCAGATGGGCGGGGTACAAATAATAAATTATTAGTAGTAGTAGTAGTAGTAGTAGTAGTAGTAGTAGTATTTCTGGGTCATGAGGTCAGCATGACTAAACCGCTCTGGTGTAACGGGACACCGCGATGGAAACAAGAGCGCACAGAAACGCCATTTACCTTCCCGCCACAGCAGTACCTATTGATCTATTTGCGCTGGTGTGCTTTCGAACTGCTTGGTTGGGACAGAGCAACAGGAGCTCACCTCGTGGCAGGGATTCCAACCGCCGACCTTCTGATCAGCAAGCCCAAGGGGCTCAGTAGTTTAGACCACAGCGCCACCCACGTTCCTCTTTAACAAAAATGCTGGTTTGCACTCAAGTGCAGTCAAGGGAGCTGCCCTCCCTCCCATCTCCTAAAAGGGGTTGAATGTGCTTGAATTGCACCTGTTGGACATGTCTGCATGTCGCACTAAGCCAAGGGTCCCATGGAGGTACAGCTGCTTTGCTTCTTAGGTTTAGCACAGCATGGTAAGCTAAGGCAAGACATACCATTTGAACCTGGGATGGTGGTCAAAGTCTCTCCTCCTTAACCATGTTCTATAGCCAAGGTTTGTCCTGTGGTTACAGGGTTCCTGGGTTTGGATACTGCTAAGTCAAACCTTTTGAATTTGAATTATGGTGCTGGAGGAGACTCTTGAGAGTCCCATGGACTGCAAGAAGAACAAACCTCTCTATTCTTAAGGAAATCAGCCATGAGTGCTCACTGGAAGGACAGATCGTGAAGCTGAGGCTCCAATACTTTGGCCACCTCATGAGACGAGAAGACTCCCTGGAAAAGACCCTGATGTTGGGAAAGATGGAGGGCACAAGGAGAAGGGGACGAAAGAGGACGAGATGGTTGGATAGTGTTCTCGAAGCTACCAACATGAGTTTGAACAAACTGCGGGAGGCAATGGAAGACAGGAGTGCCTGGCGTGCTCTGGTCCATGGGGTCACGAAGAGTCAGACACGACTAAATGACTAAACAACAACAACAACAACAAGTCAAACCTTGGCTTAGCTGCCATGCTAACAAACAAAAAAAGCCCATAGAGAAGGAGAGCTCTTCTCCAGGAGCCATCAGGTTTGCACAGCCACAATAAACCATACTCTGGCTTACCACGCCCTGCAAATGGGTGGGCCACACTACAATAAAACGATCAGAACAGACATATGAACTCCAATGTTTTTGAAAACGCTGGCAGCGTTAAGATAAACTCAATGGTGTAAATAAGTCCTGGTGGATGTAATAATGGAAAACTGATTGGTATAGTTTTTGTAAAATAGGCAGAGATATGTAAAATGAGCCATGGAAAGAGAAGAAGGGAGGTCATTGGTATCTTAAATATGTTTATCTGAAATTGTAAAACAGAAAATTTAATTACAAATCATATTTAAAAATCATCATCATCATATTAAAAAAGAACTATAATGTTTAAAAAGTTTGGTGGGAGATAAATTATTATGTATACCAGAATTTCACTGTCTTCATCCCTTAAATATTAGAAGATATTGATTTCTTATTAAATATATTAATTATGTGACTAACCATGTCTGGAAGCTAGATTGCTCTGTGTGGGAGAAATCTGCTCCTCCGGTGGTTAGAAGCAACAGAAGCAGGATGTTTATGTGTGTTTGAGTGTGCCGACACTTAGGTGGCAAAGGCTGCATTTATTCTGAGAGTCCTAGCATTTAGAACAATGAATCAAGGTTAGCTATCCTTATTTACAGACAAGAAGATTCTCTCTCTTCCTGCTTCCTCCCTGCAAGCAATCAGCATTCAAATTCCCAAGGGCTCTGAATAGATCAATTCCTGTGTTTTCACATCTTAGCAAGTGCTGTAGAGTCACCCCATTTTATCCATTGAGCTTTGTATAGCCTGAAGATGCTGGAAATTAAACCCAAGAAATGGAGGAAGTGAGAGATTTTACTTTCTTGGGCTCCATGATCACTGCAGATGGTGACAGCAGCCACGAAATTAAAAGACGCCTGATCCTTGGGAGAAAGGCGATGGCAAACCTAGACAGCATCTTAGAAAGTAGAGACATCACCTTGCCAACAAAGGTCTGTATAGTTAAAGCTATGGTTTTCCCAGTAGTGATGTATGGAAGTGAGAGCTGGACCATAAAGAAGGCTGATCGCTGAAGAATTGATGCTTTTGAATTATGGTGCTGGAGGAGACTCTTGAGAGTCCCATGGACTGCAAGAAGAACAAACCTCTCCATTCTTAAGGAAATCAGCCCTGAGTGCTCACTGGAAGGACAGATCCTGAAGCTGAGGCTCCAATATTTTGGCCACCCCATGAGAAGAGAAGACTCCCTGGAAAAGACCCTGATGTTGGGAAAGATGGAGGGTACAAGGAGAAGGGGACGACAGAGGACTAGATGGTTGGACAGTGTTCTCGAAGCTACCAGCATGAGTCTGACCAAACTGCGGGAGGCAGTGGAAGACAGAAGTGTCTGGCGTGCTCTGGTCCATGGGGTCACGAAGTGTTGGACACGACTAAACAACTAAACAACAACAACACCACTGAAAAACAAATCTCAGGATACGACCCTGAGTTAAGAAGTTTTAACTTCCAGCAATTTCAGCTTGAGAGTTTAGCATGTCTTTAAATCTATCCCTACTGATTTTTATTTTTATTTTGCAACAGTTGATAAATATGAAAAAAGGGGCCCTCGGAGTGATTTAAGTAGTGAATCCTCGCTATAAATACTTGCTTGTTTAGACAATGTAATTGTTCTAAGAGTGTGGCAGTATAACTCAAATCTCTTATTTAAAGACATCGTCTGAACCCTTTTCAGGGCCATTAATCTTCTTTCTTGATTTGAACAACTATGGTTCAGCTTGGCTTCTGAAAAAAACAGTTTGCTCAGGATAAGTTGGTGCTTGTTCTTAATCAAGAGTCTCATTAATCTGATTAATTAGACGGGCCCTTCACTCATCCTTAAGTCTCGACAGCTGTTCCTTATCTGCTTGAGGTCTTTACAGCCCTGAAATGAAACTCCTTGCGTAAGAAACCCTTCTCATAAGACATATGTGAATGCCTTGACTTCTTAGCGCGAAGCAATATCGCTAATTATGGCTTCAGTACTGCAGAAGTGCTAAGAACCCCATCTTTACCTCTCCTGGGAAACTTGATGAATTGATGGCGCTGAACAGAGTGCTTACATTTCCCAAGCTCTGCTTTTCACAGCACTGTTTGTTTCAATCCAAGCCAGGGCAGCACACTATACTCCTGGTCCCCAGTCAAACTGCCCTCCCACAATCTCAGTTTTGGAGTAATCGGCAAGGATTTTCTTCAGTATTTTGGAGTAACCAGCTGAGAGTTTGGAAAGTTACCTGCTTCCTCCCTGTGCTGTTTTGGGGAATGAAGTCCATGTTTCGAGATGGACCCCTCTTTGAAACGGACTTCTAATTCTTTTTTCTTTTCACTTTTATAAATCATTCAGCCTTTGCAGTGACAGTGAAAGGTGTCAAGCGCTCATGACTTATATTCAAAGTTCCAGTTAGCCAGTCAATTACACCCCCGCTAACAGGATATTTTGTAAGCTATATGAAACGCAACAAGGGCATTCTAGTGTTCTCTCTCCCCATAGAGACTAAGCATGCTGAGTCCTCATTTGACTGTTTCTGCTTAGGGGGTTGTTGTTTTTAATGTGCTTTTTGCAAACCTTGGGAGTCCACCTGAGCATGTCAAGGCTTGCCCCCCCCCAACTTCTTTCTTACTGGCTACAATCCTGTCAGAACTCTCCAACAGAGTTCACTATTAGAAGTGCTATGGCAATTTTCTTCACATGACTGCTAAACGCTCCCCCTCCGAGTCAATATTTGTGGTGGCATGCAGGGCCGGATTTAGGTTTTATGAGGCCCTAAGCTACTGAAGGGACGCAGGTGGCGCTGTGGGTTAAACCACAGAGCCTAAGACTTGCCGATTAGAAGGTTGGCAGTTCAAATCCCCGCGACGGGGTGAGCTCCTGTTGCTCGGTCCCTGCTCCTGCCAACCTAGCAGTTCGAAAGCACCTCATCTGTCGTGATCACCAAGAATCATATCGTGATTGATTGCTCCATCTACGCAGCTCATTGGCAGACACTTCCATTGTGGAACCCTCTGCTGGTGTAGATAAACCCCACTGGTGAAGATAAACTGGCAGAATGGCTAAAAAAGGTTCTCCTAACAACACTTAGCCCTTTAAATCACCACAGTTGCTGTGGGTCTTTAGAGGGGAATCATGACTGTTAAAGTGGCATAGGAATGCTTTAATGCATGGTGCAGAGGTAGCCTTACTTCAGATCTGGCAATGGGCTAGCATTGTCCACCACACCTGAGGGCAGAAGACTACCTTGTGGAGTACAGAGCTTGCCATGTGCCATCACTTGGGAAGACAGGTGAACGAATGCCAGCCTCAAACTGCAAGTAGATTTATGATTTACATTTGTATGTAGGAAGGTAAACGGCGTTTCCGTGTGCTGCTCTGGTTCGCCAGAAGCGGCTTAGTCATGCTGGCCACATGACCCGAAAGCTGTACGCCGGCTCCCTCAGTCAATAAAGCGAGATGAGCACTGCAACCCCAGAGTCGGTCACGACTGGACCTAATGGTCAGGGGTCCCTTTATTACTGAAGGTAATGGGGCCCTGTATATGTCCAGCTGTCCAAATTGTTGCTGTTTTTTCTGATGAATATATGCTATATGGTAATTTATGGAGCTAATGGGTATCAAAAGCCATTTGCACATAACAAAATATGTATTTTATCAAGGTAATTGTTGAACTGAAATACAATTAAGAAGTATCTTAATAGTGAAATAATTATTAAGCTCTAACTGTATGTAGGTTTTATTTTATTTGTTCATCCAGTTGTTGTTTTTCCCTTTAAATTTTTTTGGGGCCCCCAAGAGAGTGGGGCCCTTAGCTATAGCTTGTTTAGCTTATACGTAAATCCGGCACTGGTGGCATGAGAGGGCGGGGAGAAATGCAGACATATCCACTGCCCAGCAATTTATTTCTTATTTTTAAAATCTGTATACTGCCCTTCATCCAAAGATCTCAGGGCGGGTCACAGCATGAAAATACAAGGTATAAACACAAAAGACATAATAAAAACAAGAAGAAAAGGCAAAAATGGAACAATAACACCCCCAAGCACGTTTAAATGGATATAGGATGTTGATCAGCCAAAGGCCTGATTGAGGAGGAACGTTTTCGCCTGGTGCCTAAAGCTGTATAATGAAAGTGATAGGCAAGCCTCCCTGGGGAGGTAAAGGACCCCTGACAGTTAAGTCCAGTCATGAACGACTCTGGGGTTGCGGCGCTTATCTCGCTCTATAGGTCGAGGGAGCCGGCGTACAGCTTCCGGGTCATGTGGCCAGCATGACTAAGCCGCTTCTGGCGAACCAGAGCAGTGCACAGAAACACCATTTACCTTCCCCATGGAGTGGTACCTATTTACCTACTTGCACTTTGTGCTTTCGAACTGCTAGGTTGGCAGGAGCAGGGACCGAGCAACGGGAGCTCACCCCGTCACGGGGATTCGAACCGTCGACCTTCTGATCGGCAAGTCCTAGGCTCTGGGAGAGTATTCCACAAATGAGGAGCCACTGCAGAAAAGGCCCTTCTCGTGTTGCTACCCTCCAGACCTCTTGTGGAGGAGGCACATGTAGAAGGGCCTCAGATGATGATTGTGGGGTCCAGGTGGGTTCATATGGGGAAAGGCAGTCATCCACCCAACCCTTGTTTTGTTTGCCACACATTATGGAGCACAGGCCTATGAAGGGCATCAAGTTGTTTCCTAGAGGGGCCAACCAGATGACTATGAGAAGCCCGCAGCAGGACATAAGCAGTCAACAGTTCCCAGACACGGCCTCTGCATCTTGTTGCAGAAAATTCCTCTCTCTGGGGCAGGAAAATTGCCACCATAACCAAAACCGGGCTTTCAAAGAGGAGCTGCTTCTATGTGTACTGGTTTCTTCCAGGCATGTCCAGCTCCCTCGTCGCTACCCAGAAAATATGCTCTCACCTCTCCAAACTCCATCAGGTGACTTCGCAGTGAGCAAGAACAAACAGGGAGGTGAGTAATGAACTAGACCAAGTCAGCAGATAATCGTCAAGTGATTCAGCTCCGTCGCTGCAAGTTCTTACACAACCACCTTTTCTAGCGCTGGGAGAGCAAAGAACGCGCGGCAGTTGCCAGCGCAAGAACTGAACTATAGTACCGCTCCTGTCCACACGTTAACACCCTCTGCTTTTAAGGCGGTGACTTACTCCAGACCCGGGACAAAGCAATCCCTATGGTTTGCGAGAACTCGCAATAATATTGAGGAGTTTGTAAGTGCTTTTCAGTGGTCAAAGTGCTTTGCACAGATGATCTCCATAATCTTTACAACGGCTCTTTAAAGGTGGGTCAGCATTACTGTTTCCACACTGCATAGTAGGCTGTGGCAAGGAGATGATGGCATGCAAAGGCTACTCAGTGAGTGCAGTCTTGAGGTGAAATGTGAGCTTTGTTGCTCATAGTTCGCACTTAGCCTCTACGTTATACTTAACCCCAGATGCACACACAATTTCTCTCTCACACACATAGAAATGAATATTTTGCTATTTTCCCCAGTGAAAGGCCTGTTTCAGCACCACAAAGTGATGAACCCCAAAGCTCGGTGCCTGTGCTTCAAAGCCCAATATTTCATTTCACTTCAGCCAGGGTGATACAATGGTTAGGATGCTGGATCAGGAGGGACCTGGGTTCAAATCCTGCTAAGGCTATGAACCAGCCTTGCCTACCTCACAGGTTTGTTGCGAGGGCAAAACCGGGGGGTGGGAGTGGAGGGAAAGAGGACAGTGTGTGCCGCTCTGAGCTCCTGGGTGGGAGAGTGGGATTTTAAAAAAGTATTAATACATAAATCAAAAGGAACAGTCATGCGATGATTGATGCCTTACCGTTAAAGACAGGGCCATGCAGACAAAGGTGAACTTCTTGATATGCGTTGCTGTGACGGTGCTGCTGGTATTCACCAATTTATTGCTGGGGTTATTCTAGGGTGAAAAGGGAGAGAAAAACAGGCATTAGCCTTCTAGACAAGTGGCAAAAAGCAGCAATGAGGCTGCAATCTGAAATTCACTTTCATGCAGCTAAGCTTTATTGATTTCAGTGGGGTTTACTTCTGTATAAGCATGCAGAGGGTTGTGGTGTAAATCGCAGAAAACAGCTGGTTTCCTGGAGCATCAGCTTTCCTAGGCAATAAACTAGGAGCATCTCATTAGCTGGCTTTTGCTTACAGAATGAATAACGTGGTCCCCAAATGCTATTGTGCTTGTAGCAAGAAGGAGCGGAGGAAAAACCTGGCTGAAATTCTGATTATTGCAGATACCGGCCATAATCCAGTAATGCTGCTCTGTGGGTACTTGCCGAGCTCTACAATTACTGGGAATTGAAATGAAAGGCATCTTATATGCTTGCATTTACCTTAGTCCTCACTGAGGAACCTACACACATGCAGGTCTCTGGATTTCAGCTGTGGGCTGCATCACAGGCATTTGGCAAGCGACAAACAAATGAGGTTTGCATTTTAGATATTAAAGTGCAAGCTTGGGTTTTTGCAGTGCCATAAACAATAATACAGACCCAGTAGACTTGTGGTTTGGTTGGTCGTAGTCAAATGGGCGCAGCTTCGAAACAGGATTTTTACAAGGGACGGCAGGATATATTTCCATGTCAACAACCAGAGTGCAGATTGGCTCAGAGTTCATTAACCTGCTCTGTTTGTCCAAAATGTGAACTTCCTAGCTCTTAACGGGAGTATAAACAAGCAATCCTTGTGGTCTGAAGCAGGAAGATGCTACTGCAGATGCTGATCACACTGCAAGCTTGTTTTTTTCCTTTTTTCCTTTTCTGTTTAAATAAATATATTGCTCCAGGAATACAGCTTGGTACAAGCTGATCCAAATCACTGTGGCAGCTCCGGAGTCATTACACCCCCAATTAGCAAAGGAAGCAACCTACAGAAACAGCCCCCGAACACCTGGTTCCTTTTCACTCTAATGATCTGTACACAAGTTAAGGGATTCAATGTTCTGTCCTGCACAGAGATTCCACGTATCGCTATGCAAACATCAAACCCCGTCTCCCTCCCCAGAGCCCACCCTCTATCTACATGTGCAGATGTCGTTTCCGTAAACAGCAAAAAGCAGAATGTAGCTGAAGTCGTGGAATCTTCAACAGGATCTGTCAATGAAGAACTACAGCTAAAAGGCATAGAAGGAGTAAGAAATTTCAAGTACGCTACTGAAATCTTCCTTACTCACCGCTTCCTCGTTCTTTTCATCCAAACAATGAGTCTCGTAGATTAGGAAAAAAGAGGGACCAATGGTATATAAAGGCTGCATACACAGCATAAGTTGAAAAGCACATTGATTTCCCCAAATAATCTTCTCAGCGCCCTTATCTAACTATAGCTCACAGGATCCTTTGCAGGGATATGCGAACCCTTTGCTTTAAATGTATGCTCTGGGCCCCGTGAGAAACTTCCTTATTGAAAGTTGGCTTTCTGACCCTTAAGCAATCATGGGCATGTTCCTTGCCGATGCCCAAGGAACACAACAGGGGAATCTCAATCGCTCATGGTTGGCTTAGGTAAGTGGAGGTGTTAGCATTCAGGGACATACTGGGGGTAGGGAGGCAAGGGGAGATGCATGCCAATCAGGCCATTAAGGACAAAGGAAACAGCTTGGAGCTGGAGAGCAAGGAGTTGAAGGACCACCCTCCAACCTGTTCTTCATCCAAACTTCTGCCAGGCTGAGACTAGCTCAATGTTTTTTGGGCTTCCCATGCACAATGGGACACTGGTACTCCGATGAAATCAAAGAAGATCCTGAGGCATATTCTTAATTAGCACAGGGAATTGGCCCTGCTAAAATTTGATTCTGGAGGGGTGGTGGACTCCTGGCATGTGTGTCCTGAAATGCCCCACAATTATCAGAAGCTTCTGGAGCTGTACTTTCAGAGCAAGGTAAAGGTAAAAGTAAAGGACTCCTGGACGGTTAAGTCCAGTCAAAGGTGGCTATGGGGTTGCGGCACTCATCTCGCTTTCAGGCTGAGGGAGCTGGCGTTTGTCCACAGACAGCTTTCTGGGTCATGTGGCCAGCACAACAGAATACTGGGACGGAAATGAGAGCGCACGGAAACACTGTTTACCTTCCCGCCGCAGCGGTACCTATTGATCTACCGTATTTTTCGCTCGATAACACGCACCTGACCATAACACGCACATCGTTTTTAGAGGAGGAAAACAAGGGAAAAAACATTCTGAATGAAACAGTGGATGTATCATTTTTGTGCTTCATGCTGTGGCCACAGACATGTGATCTGATGGTGAATTTGGGGTGACCCAATGCAAAAATCCTGAGAATCCCTGTGGATCCATGCTTTGTAACCACGTTTTTGCACCATTGCAGCCCCAGGCAACAGTGGGTGTGTGATTTTGGGGGGGGGCAGGCTGTAGCCATGGACATGCTATGTGCTCTGATGGTGAATTTGGGGTGACCCAATGCAAAGATCCTGAGGATCCATGTTTTGTAACCACGTTTTTGCACCATTGCAGCCCCAGGCAACAGTGGGTGCGTGATTTGGGGGGGGGCAGGCTGTAGCCATGGACATGCTATGTGATCTGATGGTGAATTTGGGGTGACCCAATGCAAAGATCCTGAGGATCCATGTGGATCCATGCTTTTTAACCACATTTTTGCACCATTGCAGCCCCAGGCAACAGTGCGTGTGTGATTTTTGGGGGGCAGGCTGTAGCCATGGACATGCTATGTGATCTGATGGTGAATTTGGGGTGACCCAATGCAAAGATCCTGAGGATCCATGTGGATCCATGCTTTTTAACCACATTTTAAGTGGGGAAGGAAGGAAAAATACAGAATGGACAAGGAGCACGAGAGGGGTGTGCAGAGAAGCAGCTGGCTAAGAATGCAGGAGAGGGGTATAACGGGAGGGAGGAAAGGAAGGCAAAAGTTTTCCCTCACCTACCCACCCAAGCCAGCCAGCTCTCTCTCTCTCTCTCTCTCTCTCTCTCTCTCTCTCTCTCTCTCTCTCTCTCCCTCCTGCATGTTTTCAGCAGCACCGGAGCACAGAGACGACACTCTGCTTGCCTGGAGGGGAGGGGCTTTCCCTGCTCTTTGTTCCGTTTCAGCAAACACAGCAAGGAAACAGAGGAGGGTGGGCAGTAAGACCCTGAGGCAGAATGCAGGAAAGCAGCCACTTCCTCTTTTCAGGTTTCCCTTCTCCGAGACGCGCGATTTGATTTTTGCCTGATTTTTTTTGCCATTTGGCTCCAGGGACCACACATTCGCTCAATAACACGCACAGACATTTCCCCTTCCTTTTTAGGAGAAAAAATCTGCGTGTTATAGAGGGAAAAATATGGTACTTGCACTGGCGTGCTTTCGAACTGCTGGTTTAGCAGGAGCTGGACAAAGCAACGGGAGCTCACCCCATTGCGGGGATTTGAACCGCCAACCTTCTGATCGGCAAGCCCAAGAGCCTCAGTGGTTTAGACCACAGCGCCACCCGTGTCCCCACTTTCAGAGCACACATCCAAGGGCTTTCACATCCAGGTAATCTTTTGGTGCCTCGTGCAAGGCCAAAATTTGGTGCCCCAAAATGGATCTTCTCAATTATGGATCTTCTGAATTTTGTACCCCCTCAACCTCAGCCTGCACTGCCCTACATCCCGCGCTGACACATGCAAGTCGCATCAGTTTGGAGTTGCACGCTGCTTCCAGCATGGGGCTACCCCCTGAATTGTGCTTTCCAACTCCCAATGGCAAGTAGTTCCCTGTGATAATTCTGCCTGCAGAAAGAAACCAGCTGCAGGACTTCCATCTCCTGGCCACTACAGAAATTCAACAGGCCCAAGAGATGGAGATGCCGAACTTACAGATAGGCAGATGGGTGAACTCATCAACAGTATTTTATAGAATTGAAGAAGTGTAGCGCTGCACAGCACAACAGCAACAACAAAACTACCTTGAAGTTTCCTAGAATCTAGGAATCTGACTCATTTTCTATACGCTTCACGCGCTTATAAAACTGACACTTGGCAAGGATGCATCTGAAAGAGAAGCGAAGGGTTTGCTCTCATCAAAGAAAACAAGCTCACCTTGTCAAAAGCAGGATAAACAGCTCGAATTTCTGTCAACCAGCCATATGGCATGTGCCCTACTGGATATGTAGCTGTCAGAATTGCCACCGCCTATGGCAGAGGAGAGGGGGAGAGAGAACATTACAGGTCAAATCCTTGGAAAAACTCATAAGGGTTGCCCCTCGCTCAGTATCCACATAATCCTATGAATTACACCAGTAACATTTTAGATGGTCAAGCAAGAAAATGGTTCCTGCACAGTAGAGATAAAAAAGTAGCTTATGAACACACACACACACTTGTTTCTTCTTTATTTATTGTTCCCTTTCCCTGATAAAATAATAATGGTCTTAGTATGCCATCTTAAGACTGAATGAAATATAAAGCATTTCCTTTGTATGTGAAAAAATGTTATTAGAGAGGGGTTGGGTTTTTTTGAAAAAAGGAATAGGCTAAGCTCTCCTCAGTATTATATGTAGATATTAATCCTAAAACCAGAAAAGGAGGGAAACAATTTAAGACAATTTTTAGCTCAGCTCTCTGCCTTCACCAAGATTACTTGGTTAACCATGGTTAGCTTCAAACCAAAATTTGCAGCCAGCATCATTAAACGGCTTGCAAAGCCCAGTTAAAGTTGTTTGTTTGTTTAAAACACTTCCATACCGCCCTTCATTGAAGCTGGTTCCAGGTGGTTTACACAACTGTGTCACAGAAATCAAAACACGCAATTAAAAACAAAAGCGAGTAGAGCCCTGTTCAAATGTGAGGGGTGGGTGTGGCTGCGGGTGAGTTAAATATGCGAGAAAGGGCGGGGAGAGAGTGCTGTTAGCTCCGCCCCCTCTGGCACATCACTATCCCTGAGTTTAAAGTCCTCCACGAATTTGAGGATGGAGTTCTGAAGCAGGAAAAAGCAATCTCATCCAATATGGGGTGCTACGCAGTTAGGCCTGTGAAGCGCAGAGAAAGCATTCCCAAATATGAAGCAGTTCCGCCCGTGCTTCAAACCTCTGTCCTCAAACTCTAAAACATAGCTGTCAATTTTTCCCTTTTCTTGCGAGGAATCCTATTCAGCATAAGGGAATTTCCCTTTAAAAAAGGGAAAAGTTGACAGCTATGCTCTAAAAGTGATAATGGTCTTGAATATGAGGGGGCACAGCCTAGTGGTATGGCCACACTGCCCCATACCTGCTTGCTTAAAGGTAAAAGTAAAGGGACCCCTGAAAGTTAAGTCCAGTTATGAGCGACTCTGGGGTTTTGGCACTCATCTCGCTTTACAGGCCGAAGGAGCCAGCGTTTGTCCGCAGACAGTTTTTCTGGGTCATGTGGCCACCATGACTAAGCCGCTTCTAGCGCAATGGAACACCGACACCAGAGCAGTGCACGGAAACACCGTTTACCTTCCCGCTGGAGCGGTACCTATTTATCTACTTGCCCTTTGACATGCTTTCGAACTGCTAGGTTGGCAGGAGCAGGGACCGAGCAACAGAAGCTCACCTCGTCATGGGGATTCAAACTGCCGACCTTTTATGACCCCAGTCAAGCTTGCAAAAATATATCACTTGCCCGATAATAAATGTTGGAAATGTAAAGAGACTGAAGGTACATTCTTTCACCTTTGGTGGACGTGCCCAAAGATCAAGGCTTTTTGGGAAATGATTTATAATGAAATGAAAAAGGTACTTAAGTATACATTCTTGAAGAAACCAGAGGCTTTTCTCTTGGGCATAGTCGGCCATTTGGTGCCAAAGAAGGACAGAACCTTCTTTATGTATGCTACAACGGCAGCAAGAATACTTATAGCAAAGCACTGGAAGACGCAAGATCTACCCACTCTGGAAGAATGGCAGATGAAGTTGATTGACTGTATGGGACTGGCAGAAATGACCGGCAGAATCCGCGACCAGGGAGAAGAGTCGGCAGAAGAAGATTGGAAGAAATTTAAGGACTATTTACAGAAATATTGCAAAATTAATGAACTTTGAAAGAGGTTGGATTGAACTTATGTGGTCTCTAGCTGTTATGATAAAAAGAACTGGGATTAATATTGTTTAAGTTATAAAAAAATTTTTAAAAAGTTGATTGGGGGGGAAAAAGGGCGTTAGATAAAAGGAATGTTAAGAGATTAGGATTTGCTGGATTAACAATTCGAAATAGAAAACAAGAAGGGGAGGTATGAGGAAGTCAAAGAAACGTGTTATTGAAAAATTGATATTGAAATTGATTTGTTTTTAATATTTTTCTTTTTCTTTTTCTTTTTGTGTTTGTATAAAATTGGAAAAATTGAATAAATATTTATTTAAAAAAACCAAACAAACTGCCGACCTTTTGATCGGCAAGCCTAAGGCTCAGTGGTTTAGACCACAGCGCCACCCACGTCCCACCTGGTTGCTTACGCACAAGCAAAAAGAGCGCTTGCATTGTGCTTAGCAGAGATAATCAACAAAATCTAATTGATTTGCAATTGCGTTTGCGGTATAATAATGTCTGGAGTCTGGCGGCATCTGAGAAAGCAACACACAATTTAGAAGTCTCAAAAGGATCTGAAGACCCAGACCATTACTACCCCGTTATGTGGGAGTTTATTGCTTATGCTACTGCAAATGATCTGCAAAGGTCTTTGCCTATAAGCAGAGCATGAAACTGGGACCTCATCACTGTGATTTATTTAAAAAACGCACTCCTCTATTGATGTTGTTGCACTGTTAATACAAGATGAGTGGCTTTGTAATGTGACACTGAAAACAATTATTCTTTGACGAATTCTCCCTAATTGTATGTGTTGTTATGCTCCTGTTTGTTTTATAATTCAATAAGTAAAGAATTATTTTTAAATGCCCAGAACTTAAAAGCTTGAGAAAATAGAAAATAGTTTTGCCTGCTGCTCAAAAGATAGCTGTGTTGGCACTAGGAGACAAACCATATTTATGAATTATGGTTCATAGCACAAATACTGTTGCAAAGCGAACACTGAACAATGGCTAGCATCGAATAGTGAGGGGGATTTGCACAGAATTATGCTCAGGGAGAATGAGCTCATGGCATATTTCCAATTTCCTAACCATGGTTAGAAGATTACATCTGTACTTGGCCAAATCTAAGTCAAATACAGCACCTGACCAAAAAATCCAGGAAGAAAGTAAAACATGCAAACTCATTATTTTTCATAGAGTTCCTTCTTTTCTCCTCCTGCCAAAATCAAGGGCTACTGGCAGCGCCATGTACAGAAATTTGCAGTGCACTCACTTCCGGGTTGGCGCCATCGCCGAATGGCGGACTCCCTCCGAGCTCCGGAGGGAGTCTGCTCGGCAGGGGCTGGGTTCTACCGCACCGGCGATGCGGGGACCCTTAGAAACCACGGCCACGGAGGCCGTGGACATGGAGACTCGGCTTGCACCGTTAGCGCCCTCCCGACTCGTGAAGGAGCCTTTTTAAAGGCTACGGATCGGGTGCCGGGGAGAAGCGTGGTGCCTTGAGTTTTCTGCTTCCCCTGCTGAGCGAAGCCGCATGCCATCCGGCGGAGAGCGCTGACTTCTTCCATTGAAAATTCGGACTTTTCAACAACAACCCGTGAGTAAATTTGGAAACCGGGCTCAAAAGGAGGAAAAAAAATTTTTTTTTTCGAATTGGATACGAGCGGGGGGGATCCAAAAAGGAAGTCAGTCCCCTCCCTATTGTAAACTTTCCAAAACAAGGACGGGGAAACCAAGACCCAAAAAGGCTTGCATTGCTGATAAAAATCCAAAATTTCACGATGGGGAACTACAAGAACTGTGCTGGAGGAGGAACTGGAGAAGGGAAACGCAACCCCCCCCCCTGGGAACCGGGGCGACTGAAGAGAGAGCCTGGTGAAAGGAGTCGGAGATTTTGACAGCTGTCAAAATAGCTGTCAAAGTCGAAAAGCGGAGTGGATTTTATTAAGAGAACTTGGCTGGTTAAATTTGATACAATTTGCTACAACTTGTTAAAATTTGGATACAAAATGGCGAATATGGATAACAAATTGACTTTTGGATTAGAGGAAACAAAGTCACAACAATCCCCCTTGAGGAGCTTCGGGACATTACAAGGATTGGGAAAGTGGAAAAACACCAATGGAACTTTACAGGACTGGTTATCTTCTGGGAAAGCTGCAAAACGGAAATAACATCTCGTCTTCAGGGTGTTTTCTTTTTTGTTTTTTTAAAGGAGACAATAGATTTTTCTATTGAAGAAAGGAAGGGACTGAACGTAAGGTTTTGCCCCTGAATAACAACCATCCCTGCAGACTTACCAAACTTTCGAATTACAACGTTTTAGCAGCGGAACAAAGGGAAATTAGACTACAACCTGGAAAGAACAATGGAGGGAGTTCTATTACAGTTTTATTAAAGACTGAAGTTAAAGTTTTGAAAAATAATGATAATAATAATAATTTTGATTTTCAAAAAAATTTATTTTTAATTTTAAAAAGAAATAGCCAGCAAGGAGTTGGGGAAAAGTTGTGATTTATGGCCTTAAGAATTCCAGGCAGACACTAGGGGTTGATGGTCAGGGGGAAATTAAACCGGAGACAGGGGGGGGAGAACTAAAACTCCAAAGGCTTGCCAACTTTGTTATTTTTTGCTGAATTGGTCTATTATTCATTATATTTTTTTTTTGTTTTCTACCTTTTCTGTTTCTATTATCTGGGGTGCTTCTTTTATTAAAAAATGGAAATTGTGGAATGACATGGGGTGGGTCTTGGGGAAAGAACACTGGGTTTTTTTTTTCTTTTTTTTTCTTTATTATTATTAAGGGTAAAACAAATTAAGTTTCAATTTGAGTGGGGAACTTGTTTGGCCAACAATATGAAAGGGGAATATGGTAGGGGTTGGGGAAGGGGGGAGTCCCGTAAAGTGATATTTTTTGTATTTTTGAAAAATTTTAATAAATATTATTTAAAAAAAAAAAAAAAAAAAAAAAAAGAAATTTGCAGTGCACTCAGCTTGTGCGCTGGCAGGCTTATCCGATTGTTGGCACTGCCAGCGCTTTCTCTTTCAGTAGTGATGCTTTCAGAAACGGAAGCGAAAAGAACAAATGGACAATAGGCACTAATGAAGTCAGCTATCAGCTGATAGATAATATGAAAAGTATTTGCTTTCGAGTGAATGCATTCTTTGCACTTAGCAACCAAAACTATGTTAAAGTGGTATGCTTAAAATATTAATTGCACAAACATCTCGGGCAGCAACCGGAACATGTGCAGTTAACTATTTCCAGGTGCTTGAACTCTGAAGTTCAACTACATGATACAATTCTATATACTTCCTCTTATTCTACTTTAAATCACAAGCAGAAATATACATAAAAGACCATCACCTTAATGTTTATTAAGTTGTCAGGAATATAATCCTATAATAAGGGTTGTGCATATTCGGTGATTCTGCAAGTGTGTGGAATTTAGAAGTGAGGGGAAATATTCTAAGAATCTGAGCTTCGTTTTTTTTCTCCTTAATCTTTCCAGTTGATATGGGCTGCAATGATAGGTTTCCAAACATCTGGGCAATATCTGGTAAAATCTTACCCCCTCCCCTGCATGTACACTCTGCAATATGTGAGCCACTGCAGTATGGTACGCTTATATTCATTCGTTCATTGGTTTGTCTGTAAAGTGCCTAAAATTACTATATGCAGTATAAAAGAGTCAACACAATACAGGTACCTTGCTCACAGCTTGGCCATGTGGGAGGGACCAATAATATTGACTTGCCTGCAGAATTAACACCTTCAGGGACTTTCAATTTTCATAAAAAAGTCCTGTGCAATTAACCCAGCCCATGTAGTTGTGCTATTCCCATTTATGCCCATGGGTTTGTGCCATATTGAAGCAGCTCCAGTGGTTTAGGGTATGCATACAGAGAGGTCTCAGAATTTGGGGAGGAGGGTTTTTTAACATTTTTGGCCAGGTATTACATCTAAATGTTCCTTGCACAAGCCGAAATGCACTTACACTTGCACTAGAGGGGAGTATGCCTTTTCCCTCCACTGACAGTCCGCCATATTTTGAAACATGCCATTCCCAAACGTCACTATACCCTCAGAACCAGCAACACAGATGGCATTGGGTGATGCGGCAGGAAGCAGAAGGCGACAGTTCTGTAAGTGCAACACCACTCACAGTTCTCTGAATCTCGCCCAATAACGTTGCTCACACAAGAAATGAGACAGCGAAGAATCAGACTCTAAATGAGTGTCTTTGTTTTGCTTTCTGACCAAATACTCTGTTGAAGATCTGAGAAACCGGGGGGAAACAGTAATGCTCGGCTAATGGCCAAAGAAAATATGGACAGGACTCTGTTTCTCTCTGCCTTCATGTTTTAAAATAATAATAAAAAAATCAGACTCAAATGGCAGTAGTGGACAGGACAGACGAATGAGGTTTCCTTTTTTTCTATCCATGGGGAAAGAGATATGGGGTCCGTGTATTTCGTGAGGTGAAAAATGTCTGGAGAGGGAAGGGTTGAGCAGCCATGATCCACTTTCACTTCCTCCACTCAGGACGGCAGTTGGCTGAGGCCGCTTACGTTTCTAAAAGTAAAAATGCTGAGAAAAAATAATATAGAAGTCCATGTAGCATCTAGTTTGGCCCTTAAGTTTGGCCCTAGGGGTGAAAGAAAATGCTATATTTTCAGAAGCGGTCGGGAAAGATGCTCAGACTTAGAAAAAAAGCTTCACGTAAAAGTCTGCAGGTTTCTTTAATACCCTGGGGAAGCTGACATTTAACAACAGCAGAATGAATTCCTAAAGAACCAGGAAAACAGAGACAGCTGGAGAGGGAACTGGGCCTTCTACTTTTCTGAATAAATACAGGGAAAACAAGGACTCTTACCTCTGTGGCTGCAGAGCTGCCACCCAGATCTCGGGATACGAAGAGGTTGACGATTGGCCGGCTGATTCTCTGAGTAGCCAAAATTAATGCCAAAGGCCACCAGAAACTTAGCATCTTTTTTATTGTAGCATCTCCCTGCGGGTAAAACCAGAAAATACAGTCCTTGTGAATGACAGCCAACAGAATAGCTAAAGAATCTCCTTTTCAAATGCTGGATATGGTATGTGCAAGCAGAAAGAGGAGCAAGGAAACACGTAAACATGCATATATCACCAGCCAGTAAGTTAAAAGGAAGATATAGATTTTAGACTACCTGATTCGGATTATTGCAGCACTGGGCTTTCAATTCATGAGAAAAAGTGTTCTGGCACCTCCTATCTGCAACTATGGATTTAAGAAGTGCCATTTTTTTAATGTTTTTAAATCTATTCTGATATACACTCCTGCAAGGAAGCATTCTTAAAGGTATGCAGTTTTGAGCGACTCAGAAATGGTCCTGCAACTATCTGTGTATTTCCATGGCTCTATGCTAATCAAACTGACATCTTAAAATAACAGCACAGAAAGAAATGTGCTGTTGTTTTTTTCTAAATCCAGTGCTGAACTTCACTACACTGATGAAACTACTGTGGTTACAAGAAATGGCCAAGAGAGAGGCTATGGCAAGAGGACTGCAATCAGCAGAGACAAGGCAGCAACATAAATACCAATATATTTTGTATAAAATATCAGGGCATCGTCACAGCTTCCATATATCAAAGGATGTAAGAGAAGTAAGTTAAACTGGCAATTAATTGCTGCCAAGTAATGAATATAGCTTTGTGGTGGAGGTTACCCTTAGCACAAATATAGTAATAATAATAATAATAGGCAGTGTGTTTTGGGGGTATAAAAGGAGGTGCTGGTACTCGTTTATAAATGAAGTTTATAACCTTAGCAACCCCATTGCTAAGCCTGTTAAGCAGCAATTAAACTGCCAATTAACAATTAGCAATTAACAACCACTTTCAAAAGCTTCTCCCAGTTGTCTAGCAAATGGAGAGCGTTGTTTTTCAGTTCGGGTCTTGCACATGATACAAGTGTATGCGGGCAGATGAGCAAGTAGTTTAAAGCACCATATTTTTCGCTCTATAAGACGCACCAGACCACAAGACGCACCTAGTTTTTGGAGAAGGAAAACAAGAAAAAAACTATTCTGAATCTCAGAAGCCAGAACAGCAAGAAGGATCGCTGAGCAGTGAAAGCAGCAATCCCTCTTGCTGTTCTGGCTTCTGGGATAGCTGCACAGCCTGCATTCGCTCCATAAGATGCACACACATTTCCCCTTACTTTTTAGGAAGGAAAAAGTGAGTCTTATAGAGCAAAAAAATACGGTAAATAGGGCCAGTGGTTTTTAGGTTCTGTTTTGCAATCCTGGTGTACTGAACGTAATCATATAGCAAGATCGACAAATGCATCAAAACATACCCCCATCTCTGGCCCGCTACTGTCCGGAATAATATCATGTATGTTTCTGTAGTAGCCCAGGCATAAGGTGGTACATCGGACAAGGGCTCCCATGTACAACGACAAGATAGGGATGAGGAGGGGCTCTCTGCACTCCAAATGACTGTGGAGCAAAATGGCTACGAAAACAACCTGTCAGGAGAAAGGGAAAGGGGGAAAAAGAAAGACTGGTTATGAAAACAAGATTCTGAATTCTGATGTGAAAACTAAATAGTTTTGGACACAGTCATAGTGTTCAGAACATAATGCAATTCTTAATTATTATTCAGAGGTCTTTGCTGGAAATGTATGTTCAGTTCTGGAAATTCTCTGGTCCTCTAATTTCATGAAACTACTTATTTTGATTTTCTATTATAAAAATGTAACAGAATCTTCTGAGTCTGTTCCCGCCCCCCCTCAATAAACTTGTCTGAAGAAGCCAATGATTTCATTAATTTGAGAGGAGGCTATGAAGACGATAGCATTTTCTTTAGATGTTAGGAGCTTATTCATCAAGGGCTATGGGTATGGCTAGAAGGCCCGAGATTATTTTTTAAAAGAAATATAGAGATAAAGGGTATCTATAATAAGATTGTATTATGTATATGCAGTATGAGGGAGAAAATGAATGAATTCAGAAGCAGCCTTGAACGATACGTTCCAACGCAGTACAATACATCTCATCTAGTAACATGCATCACTTTAAAAATACTACACAGAGAAATCAAATGACAAACACAGTGAAATCCAATAGCAAAAAGCTATATATTGAATGCGTTTATACTATTAGGCTAATTTAATGTCAGAAATCAAGGAACGACAGGGGCGATATTCAACAAAGTCATACTTAGAGCAGGCCCAATGAAATCAATGAACTTAAAATCTCAATGGGTCTACTTCGAGTAGAACTTGGGTATCACCCAGTAACAATGAGGTGGGAAAATAACTTCGACCTCTGAGAGGTCACCTTCAAAAAAGCATGAGAGATGTAGTACACACACAATGCTAACTATGCTAAAACAGACACAATTCATATTTGGGAAAGGATTCCTATAGCAATACTAAACAATGATACGAGTGGTTCCTAGTGTTCAAAGAGATTTAGAAGTATTGTTTCTGTAACCCTTACAACATTTGTGTAGCGTAGGTAAGTATTCTTATCCCCATATTGCAGATGAGAAGCTGAAGGAAAAGGATCACATTAGTTAAGCTATCTAGTGAGTTAATGGGCTAAGTTCTGAATTGGCGATGTCTACGCTCCTAGCGGAACTGTTTTATAACTACATTGCATTGGTAGATGTGATTAATTTAAATCTGAATATCCTAAGTCCTAGCCGAGGGTTGCCATGCATCCGGACATAGCTGGGATTTGAAAATGGCGTCTGGGTGGAATTTTAGAAAAGCAGTTTAAAAGCTGGTGGCAGCTTATATCGGCAGTGTTAATTTTGTGGCTGTTTTCATTAAAAAATTAGTTTTAAAACTTCATTTTATTTTATTTTATTTTATTTTAGATTTTGCAGAAATTCAACACCTTTTGTGCCCAGATTTTCACTTTTTGAAATATGGTGACCCTGTGTTAGCCTCTATACCACCCTGGGCAAATTAGGTGTCAGACAAACTTACTGTTTAAAAATATGCTTAAACAGCCTCACTTAGCTATAAAGCTGAAGCCAATTGCTTTCTCAACCACCACACAATTGTTGTGAGGATAACATGGTGTGGAAAAACCATGTATTCTGCCTTTTGCTCTTTGAGGTAGAAGGCCAAGAGAGATAGAGAGATAATTAGTCAAAGTGGGGCATAGATTAATTTTAACAATTGAATTCAAAGGCTGGGGAAATCAAGTCATAATCATAATGGTCCTTTCTTTTGCATTGAAAGAATTCCCTCCAACAAAGAGTTCTTCCCTTTTGCATTTCCTCCAATTGCTTGAATTAATAACAGTCATACTATACTTACTATCCTTTGAGTTTGCAAACTCTAAAACCCCATCTAGGAAATATGAAACAGCTCACTTTTGCAGCCATTTTAACTTATGAGCCTGATGCTATCCTTCATAATTTCCAGGTGTCTTTAAGGAACCCTGACAGCCCTGGGTTTCTGAACAACAGCGCAGGAAATGTATTTGCCTATAAGTGGCTGGAGTTTAATAGAGTTTAAATGGGAATATACTGTAGCCAATGGCACACTCTTTCTCTGGTCACTTAAGTTTTCCATGTGTCTATATTTAATGCACCTGCTGGCATTAACTGGTGTGAAGTGTCATCTTGAATTATGCTAAGGACAGAATAATTTTTTATTTGAACCGCAAAGAAGGAAGCCTGACCATTTTCTTTAGGGAACTTTTATAATGTTCTGAAAGAGAACTCACACCAACATTTTTAAGGAATTCCCTTTCCGAATGCTGTTACTTGCGCTTTTAGTACAAAAGGATGCTTCTACAACATCTACTTTACCGCACGAAAGCTGACAGAGAAAATTTATCCGTTGTGACTTTTCTGTCCAAAAGCAATTGTGTGAACTGGCTCAGAGGGAAAGGAAGAACGCCAAAGTATAGCATGAGCACAAAGACAGTCAAAAGTGGATTTAATAACATCTATTCCGCAGCTGTCTAATGCACAGCAGATTAATTCATACTGGCTATAATGACATGAGCAGGAAGTAGATTAGCTAGATCCAGCTATTCAGCAACACAATAATTATTATCAGAAAAAATATACCACTATATTATTGAGAAATGAGACCAACAAGCAATAATTGAGACAATTTAGCATGTCTTTAGTGTCAACTCTTCAGTCCCCATGTCAGCAAGCAGACCTATTTCCACTCCATTTCAAAAGGGTCCTATATCAATATATATAGATAATCTTGCAAACCCAGACTGTTCCAAACACGGTTATTGTACAAATTTGGCATGGCTCTTTTCGCAGTAGAAATAGCCGTGACATGAATCAATCCTTACCTGAGCAATGACGTCTGAAATGGAGGCACATCCAACCAGAAAACTGTATTTGTGTTTCAGAAGAATACCTGCGTGGGTCCAAGCCTGAAGAGGACAGAAGAATGGGTGAGATCCAGTTTAGCACAAACTCAGGCAATGGGTCTCCTCCTGCTTCTCCTTCCCCCTGCAACTCCTGGCTCACCCTCCAAACCTGCTCCAGAAGGTTGAGGGGCTCTCTGAAGCAGCATTTTGGACCGTATGGAGAATAAGAGAAACTGGAAATATCATTGGGCAAGGCAGGCAGACATTTGCCTGGTCTGGACATCATGAAAAGCTGAACTATGGCTTAAGTTTCTGGGCTCAATTCAAAGTGCTGGCGCTGATCTATAAAGCCTTACACAGGACCTCAATACCTTAAGGACTGCCTCTCCCCATTCAAACCAACCTTGTCATCCGAGGCCCTTCTCTACGTCCCAAATCCCTGAGAGGTTCCGAGGGTGACAACATGAGAACGGGCCTTTTCCGTGGTCGCTTCCCTCCTGTGAAATACTGTCCCTGGAGAGGCTCGCCTGGTGCCATCATTACATATCTTTAGGGATCAGGCGAAAACATTCCTCTTTACCCAGGCCTCTGGCCATTAAATAATTACGGCTTGATAAATTTTGGCAGAGGTTATTATTATGATTGTTTTATTATCAAGCTGTGTATTATTGTGTTGTGTATTATGTTTTTACTATTAAAGGTAAAGGGACGCCTGACCATTAGGTCCAGTCGTGGCTGACTCTGGGGTTGCGGCGCTCATCTCGCTTTATTGGCCGAGGGAGCCGGCGTACAGCTTCCGGGTCATGTGGCCAGCATGACTAAGCCGCTTCTGGCGAACCAGAGCAGCGCACGGAACCGCCGTTTACCTTCCCGCCGGAGCGGTACCTATTTATCTACTTTCACTTTGACGTGCTTTTGAACTGCTAGGTTGGCAGGAGCTGGGACCGAGCAACGGGAGCTCACCCCATCGCGGGGATTCGAACCGCCAATCTCCTGATCGGCAAGCCCTAGGCTCTGTGGTTTAGACCACAGTGCCACCTGCGTCCCTTTAGGTTTTTACTATTATGCTGTGTAAATTAGGTTCTTAATGTTGCACGCTGCCCTGGGATCTTTGGTTAAAGGGTGGTGTAAAATGAATGAATGAAAGAAAGAAAGAAAGAAAGAAAGAAAGAAAGAAAGAAAGAAAGCATAAGAGCTGCCAGAGGAGTTCACATCTACTTTTCCCCCTTCTGCTTTTCTCCTCCCTAGTCCTTTGTTCTGCCATGCTAAACTAATAAAAGATGTCATGGGATAGATCCCCATAGTCCTGCATTGGAGGGTTGGACCAGATGAGCCATGGGGTCCCTACTAATTCTATGATTCTATGACTCTAAGATTTGGCTTAGAGTGCAATCCAGACCAGGGCTTCTGGTTAAAATCTCTCCTTGCTAACCTTGGTTACAGCTTGCTTGCTATGAGCGAGGAGACAGCTTAACCACAAACCCTATTTTGGACAGCAGGCTAAGTTAAACCTTGGCTTGGCTTAGGAAGGCATGCCATGGCAAAGCCAGTTGTGAAATCTATGCGCATAGACTTCAATGGAGCCAAAACCCTGATCACACAGGGTTTTGGCTCCTATGGAGCACGTAAGTTTCCCCGGCTCGGACTTCCATGTCTGATGTGCAGCCGGATGCTGTTCCTTTGTGGGCAAAAGGCCTTCGTGCTCACAGGTGCAGTTAAAAGATCACAAATATACGACGTTGCACAAAGGGGGAACATGATGACAAAGGATTGCCAACAAGGGGTTGAGATGAAAAAGTGCACGTATGCAAAAGGGAAATCTGAAACAGTTACAATAAAGATTATAAAAATAGCAGCTGGGAACAACAAAACCAGGTCAGGTGAAAAGGCTGGGAGGGAGGAATAGATGTGTTTTGACTAACTGCTTTAATCCCAAAACTGAAGTAGCTGAGATTTCAGCAGTCGTTTGCATTTGAAGGTTTTGAATTTGCTTTTTCCTTTCTGAGGAATAAACTACTGTATCTCTTTTTTTAAAAATAGAATGTATCTTTTAAAAAAACATTAAGTATCTTGCTAACCGCTCACACCTAATAACCACTTGCCAAAGAAGTGACAGAAAATGTATTTATTTTTCTAAAATATTTAGAAATGAAATTGAGACTGCATAGTCAGAGGCGCAGTTCAGATATCACACTAAACCATAGTTTAAAATGTGTTGATCATGGTGCTTAAAAGTTCCTCCCCTGCTTCTACCGCCGCCATGCCACAGACTAAACAAGCCACAGTCTGGCTTGTTGTGCCATCGAAACCTGAGCTCATGGCTTGCTTCCTAGAAACAAATCATGAGCGGTAAACCAAGGACAAACTTTGACTACTGTTCATGGTTTGCTTGGAGAGAAACAAACCACAAGCCTGGGTTTGAATGACACAGCAAGCCAGACTCCAGCTCGTTTTGTCTGTAGGTAAGGAGCGCCAGGAGAACTTTTGAGCAGCCTGCAACCAGTGTTAGAAACTCAGATCTATAAGCTAGGCGCCAAAAGGCTCATTAAACCAGGGTCACAGTCGCCAAAACGGAATGCCTAGTTGCCATTTTGGGGCCAGACAGCTCGAAAGTCGTATTTTTCAATATGAATTCCTGGTTCCTGAAGTTCATTCCGATTGTGCAGATAAAATATAACAGACAGAATTCTACAGGGTTGGCAACCCAGGCACCTTCACTTGGTCTCAAGTGGCCAATAGCCAAGTGCAAAATGCACCTGGGACATTTTGGATTTATATATATATATAATAAGTTTTGATGGATGTAACAATGGATTACTGAATGGTTTAGTTGATGTAAAATATGCAGGGATGGATGGTATGCAAAATGAACCACAGAAGGAGAAGAAGGGAAGTGTGTATGTGTGTGTGTATATATATATATATGTTCTAATTTACATTTCAAAATATTCATTTAAACAACCTTAAATGAATTACTTCCCTTCTTCTCCTTCCGTGGTTCATTTTGCATACCATACATCCCTGCATATTTTACATCAACTAAACCATTCAGTAATCTATTGTTACCTCCATCAAAACTTATTTACAGTGTTGAATTGATCTTAATACTACCAGCGTTTTTAAATAAACACAATTTTCAGTAAACATTTTCCAATCTTCTTTAAACGTACATCCTTCTTGTTCTCTTATTCTATATGTTAAATCTGCAAGCTGAGCGTATTCCATCAGTTGCCATTTTTCTCTGGTTGGGACCTCGCTCGTTTTCCATTTTGGGGTTAACAAAACACGGGTCGCAGTAGCAGCATGCATAAGTAAGTATTTTTAGACACCTGGGAATTTCCCTCTGAATTATCCCCAACAAAAAGGACTCTGCTTTTTGGGGAAAGGGACTTTTAAAACATTTTTTTCAATTCATTAATTATCAATTCCCAATAGTCTTTTACCCTTTTACAAGCCCACCACATATGATAAAATGTACCCTCAGCCTCATTACATGCCCCTGGGACATTTCGAACACATGCTGCTCGTTTACATTAAACCATAACAACAACAACAACAATTTATTATTTATACCCCCCCCCCTCTGGCTGGGTCCCCCCAGCCACTCTAGGCGGCTTCCAACAAAACACTAAAATACAATAACCTATAATAATAACCAATAATAAAATACAATAACCAATAATAAAATAATAAAATACAATAATCAATAATAAAATACAGAATTTGTTTTAAACTATGGTTCAATGTGATGTGCAAACCAGGCGTCTAGAAACCGCGAAACCTATGAATCAGAGGTCAGCAAAGTGCTTATATCGGTCCACTACTAGGACAAAACAGGGAACAAGCTAAGGGAAGGGCTGACATCCATTGTGCCACTCCGAGTGAGAATAGTAAACTAAATTGTAGACTCACCATGGCATCCATGAACGGGAAGGCTGCCAGATACAGGAAGGCCTTGCGTGTTTTGCTTCCCACCGATTCATCCACATGGTGCAACTTGTTAATTATGTAGTACCCCAAATCACTGTATGCTGCAAAAAGAAATATAATCATTTTTTAAAAAAATCACGTACCTAACGCACCCAGGTCTGTTTTGGGTGGTTCAGGATAAAGAGGGAGAAAGGAGGAGCGGGGAGGAACACCTAACACCACCATCTTGATGGGCTGCCGTCGTAAGCCAATTCAACGATGATTCTTCCAAGTGTACTTAAACCAACTTGCTTTAAATCACATCAGCTTCTTCTAGACTAAGGCTGAAATCCTAACCCCACTTACCCGAGTGTAACCCCCGCTAAATTCAACAGGGTTTAACAGTGCAATCCTTACAATATCTACTCAGAAGTAAGACAGCCTCCTGCGGCAAAATGGGTCCATGCATCTGGCTGTTAACCAGGTTCGAGCCCATCCAGGGACAGCTGTGAGCAGGATTCCTGCACTGCAAGGGGTTGGACTAGATGACCCTCCGAGTCCCTTCCAACTCCATAATTCTATGATTCTGTGTCATAACCTAGCAAAATTAAATGAGGTCGCATTAATACTTTTGTTATACTTTACGCTTCCCAACCCCTTTCAGCCTCTCTTAATCTAGTGTGTTCTCTCTCTCTCTCTCTCTCTCTCTCTCTCTCTCTCTCTCTCTCTCTCACACACACACACACACACACTTATTAGAAACCTTGCTTGCTTCAGTCTGTACAAAAAACCATCACTCTTTCTCCACCCTCAGCTCCCAAATCTGGCCTCCCATCTAGCTCCAGGGTAATTAAAATCACCAAACTAGGATTAAAATGTACCTAACAAGCAGTAAGAGGGACACGGGTGGCGCTGTGGGTTAAACCACAGAACCTAGGGCTTGCCGATCAGAAGGTCAGCGGTTCGAATCCCCGCGACGGGGTGAGCTCCCGTTGCTCGGTCCCAGCTCCTGACCACCTAGCAGTTTGAAAGCATGTCAAGTGCAAGTAGATAAATTGGTACAGCTCCGGCGGGAAGGTGTTTCCGTGCGCTGCTCTGGTTCGCCAGAAGCGGCTTAGTCATGCTGGCCACATGACCCGGAAGCTGTATGCCGGCTCACTCGGCCAATAAAGCGAGATGAGCGCCGCAACCCCAGAGTTGGCCACGACTGGACCTAATAGTCAGGGGTCCCTTGACCTTTACCTAACAAGCAATAGTCTGCAGGTCAATGTATTTTTCAATATGTTGCTATGCACTGGGAAATTTTAGAAGTATTTAATGGATACCAAAGCTCACATAAGCCCTGCACTATAATGTAGAAAGTTACCATAATATACTGTACGCATTTTTAAAACACACACACACCTTTTCCTAGGAAACACTGGCAACTGCTGACAAGCACCATGAAGGAGGATAAATTGTGACTCAGTCGGTGAGTCAGAAACCATTACCTGGAATTGTTATGTTGCTACTAGTACCGTCTTCTAGGTGACTGTTTGCCAAGTTCCATCACAGACCCCTCCTACTCCTCTGGTGTTTTCCATGGATTGCCCTGGGGCCAGCTCTTTCACTTTGTTCTATGAGGGAGACAGAGGCTGTCCCTTCTTGAATCCACTGGCACACCTAGAGGACTTGGGGAAGTTAGGTAGCAGGAACTTTCTCTCGTTTTTTGGTGGTTTTTTTGCCAGAATTTGCAAGCACAGCACGCAAAAGTGAGCAAATTACTCATTTCGTGCTACTGGAGCGACAAGACGAATTGCACATCCCGGCAAAAATGAGAAACAGCTCGCTCCGTCCTTCCCCAAATCCTCTGGAACTCAGGGGAGGGAAGGAATAGCTTCCTTAAGTTGTGCACTTAAAAAAGGACCTCCAAAGTTGCAAAAGCGATTATCCCGGCTTCCAAGATCCTTCAAATCCTGCTGCACGAGAGAGGCTGACAGCTTCTCTAAATTCTCAATATATGCCAAAAGACTTTTGGGAGTGAGCAATCAAATAGAGGTCCCAGCCCGAGACTTGGAGGATTACATTTAATACCATTACATCATCAAAAGAAAGTCTTCCTTGAATAGGCTATTATTATTTACTTTCAAAGACGTTATCAGGTAACTGAACATTGGCCAAATATACTGCCAGATCGCAAGTGATTCTGGAGAGAGTCTGCATTTTCTAGCCACGCTGTAAATAAACAGATGAAAACCTCTAAAATTGAAAGCTAGCACATCACAGCTGCTCACAGCCTCAGGGCTTCAATAGCTAATGGTTCTTGAACTCATCTAATTTGAGGAAATATATTGTGTCCAGAGGCATGTTAGTGCCTCATTAAACTCACTGTAACTCTTGTAACTTTAAGGCTGCAATGCAGCACCCATGTGCCTGGGAATAAGTCCTACTGAACTCAGTAGCATTTACTTCTGAGAAGGGATATATAGGATTGCACTGTAAGATACATTAATGCAAGACAGTGCGATGTTCGGAGATGTGAAAAGCACCTACTGCTTTTTCCTGAGTTACTTTGCACCAATAATACACTCTACTGTGCCATGCAGGGCCTTACATTTGAGAACACTATCATTATGCAAAGACAAGGCTTACAGCGAGGGGAAAGTATTAGTATACTCATTTTAATCATAAGTTAAGTGGCTTGCATCATTCCGAAAAGAGGATAAAGACAGAGAATCCCATTGTGCACAACTTCATCTAGTCTGCAGTGAATTTATTTGTTTTAAACATTTCCATCCCACCTATTTTCTCTGAAGACAGCTAACAAGAAGTAACAAAAACAGAACATAATCCCTTAAAAGCCCCAATATATATTCAAATTAAGAGGCTAACAATATTCAACCTGTTCCAAGAGACGCCGGCAGCACAGAAACAGAACAGCATAGCTTTTATAACCAATGAAAACGACATAACTAAGCAAAGGCCTTTTTTAAAAGACTAGGTCTTCAGAATCAGGGTTATAAATTGAGCCGGGAGCCTTCACAGGTTGAGGAGTCTTCCCTGCTTAAAGCCATTCACCCTTGGACTTGTGGGGACTCTTACCTGGGTTCAAATGTTGGAGTGTATGAATCATAAGCACTTAAGAACAGCTCTGCTGCACCAGGCCAGTGGCCCATCCAAGTCCACCATCTTGTTCTTACAGCATCCAACCAGATGCCATGGAAATCCTTCGTGCCAGTGGTGGGTGGGAGCAGGTGCAAATGTGGTCAGGGCAGATATAAAAGTGGAAAGAGCATTGCACAGGAGGCTACGTTGAAGATCCGCAAAAAAACCAGAGGTTTCGAGAAACACACACACACACCAACAAGACACATTCCCCTGTAGCAAGGCTACCCTGGGGAATGTGGGACAGGTTTGGTGAGCGCTGTGGCCTGGTGTAGGTGGGGAGCGTATGACCTAGGGAAGACCCACAGAGAGGGGCCTGGAGGACAGGAATCAATCCCTAAACATGGGGTTCCCCACTCCTAGTTGAGGCAGAGAAGTCTAGCCACAAAACGACTCCCCGGTTCCTTCAAGAAATATACACATAAGCAGACCAGGTTTTAGGATGTAGAGGAGAAATGGATTAACCAGTCGTATAAGCAAAAAATAGTATTGTTCCCTCAGCAAATGGAATGAAGGCTTACCTATTAAGGTGTGAAACACAGCGGCCACAGCACCAGCTACAACCATACACAACACTGCTTTGGTTCTGTCTCTCTTGCTGTTGACAAAAACCAGCCCCACGTTCTTGAAGTCGCTCATTGGGCCCGTGAAGAACTTCATGAGGGAGTAGGCCAACCCATAGCTGGCCAGCATCTCCACAGCATCTTCCTTAACAGCTGCGATACCTCTGTTCAAGGCCTGAAGGGAAAGCAAAGCAAATGAGATACAAAGGTTTAAGATGTGCCAAGTCAACTCCAGACAACAGAACGTGATAGCCAAATTATCTTCCTAGAGAATCACGAACAGACCGCAACAAATCAGATTCAATACAGTAACTGGGATAAAAAGCTCTGTTGATGGGGGTTTGTTGAAAGAGGGATGTCTTCAGCAGGCACCGAGAAGATGACAGAAAAAGTGGGAGGGTGTTCCAAAGGATGGGGGCCACCACATTAAAGGCCTGATTTCAAAATGGTTCAAAACAGATCTCCAGACAGGATGGTATCTGTGAGATCCACTCTCCTGTGCAACACAATGATTGGCTGACTATGTAGGGGATGAGATGATATTTTAAGGTATCCTGGTCCCAAGCTGTATAAGGCTTCGTTCACCAATTCCATCGCTTTGAACCTAGCCGAGTAACTGATAGGCAGCTGGTGCAATTCTTTCAGTGCAGGTCTAACTGGTGGTGCTATTTTGCTCTGGTGAGCATTTGATTCCCAAATTTTCAGCTAGCTACAGCTTTTGGGTTAGCCTCAGAGGAAGCCCCACACCCAGTGAGCTTTAGCTGTTGACATATATAGATTGCACTTTTGAAGGGATGTACATTCCCATGTGGCACTACTAAGATCTGACTAAAGCTAAATTAGGACATACTAAATAACACCCAGATTCATGCTATCCTATCAAGTGGTCAACCTTTCTCTGTGGCAAAAGTCAAATGCCCAGAACCTTTTATTTGTTTGTCCCCCTTAACCATGCTTTGAACATTTTCCTGCTCAACAAAATCAATGAGGATTAATATAAGGCAGGTACACTGCATCTGTGCTGTGTATCGATTTCTATCTTGTGCTAATCTCCCCCCACATTTTAACTAATTGCTTTAATTGTTCAAATACATTAAACTTTGACTTCACCTCCAAAGGCACATTCCTCCATTGTCTCCTGAGTAATGTTTTATTCTATTCTATTTGTTTTCTTCTATTTGTAAACGTAAAGCAAGGATATAAAATAAATGATCATTTAATCATTTGGCCACTAATGAATGGATACTATGAGTTTTTCTTCCCAAGAAAGAAGTATTTAGGCTGTAAACCTATTTTCACTTGCTTGCAAGTCCTAGTGAACTCAAGGGGGCTTATTTCTGTAGAGGGTTTCCTGCCAACCTAGCAGTTTGAAAGCACGTCAAAGTGCAAGTAGATAAATAGGTACCTCTCCAGCGGGAAGGTAAACGGCGTTTCCGTGTGCTGCTCTGGTTCGCCAGAAGCAGCTTAGTCATGCTGGCCACATGACCCGGAAGCTGTACGTCGGCTCCCTCGGCCAATAAAGCGAGATGAGCGCCGCAACCCCAGAGTCGGTCACGACTGGACCTAATGGTCAGGGGTCCCTTTACCTTTATGTATAGGGTTGCACCGTGACAGCACTTTTTCTGCTCTGTGTCCTAACATTCCTCTTGACATTTACTAACAAAGCTGTGTATCTTTGTACGCTCACTTTACCGGGACATTTATTCCCATCCTGTCGGCAATTTGATTTCGTTTCAAAGCATACACGCAGAGAAAAGGGATTTTATCACCAACAGGATGGCAGCCTGACACTATATCCAAGATAGTCCTTTCAGTTTCCAATTGCCTAAATAGAAGAATGATTTAAGAAGTCTACAGCGGAGAGCATCTCAGGAAAATTACCATCTAATAACTATGTTTTTGCCAACAGCCACAGGAGCAGTGTCACCGTACAGAGAAGGAGAAAACCCATGACGTAATGGAAGAAAGAAGCAAGCACAATTTGGCGGTGACTGTACAAAGGAGCACTCCAGCAGAGACAGCGCTTCTTTCACCTCTGGCTGCCCTGATTTTCCAAAAAAAAAGTTAGCCTGCAAGCTCAAGGCATGCAGCAACTTCCAAGAAGGCAGGGGAAAGTCAGAGTATCTTTTCTACTAGGAAGCGCTAAAAAGTACCGTATTTTTCCATGTATAAGACGAGGGTTTTTTTGAACCCAAAATGAGGTTATAAATTTTGGGGTGTCTTATACACAGGTGGCAGGGACCCGGGTGGCACTGTGGGTTAAACCACAGAGCCTAGGACTTGCTGATCAGAAGGTTGGCGGTTCGAATCCCCGCGACGGGGTGAGCTCCCGTTGCTCGGTCCCTGCTCCTGCCAACCTAGGAGTTCAAAAGCATGTCAAAGTGCAAGTAGATAAATAGGTACCGCTCCGGTGGGAAGGTAAACGGCATTTCTGTGCGCTGCTCTGGTTCGCCAGAAGCGGCTTAGTCATGCTGGCCACATGACCCGGAAGCTGTATGCCGGCTCCCTCGGCCAATAAAGCGAGATGAGCACCGCAACCCCAGAGTCGGCCACGAGTGGACCTAATGGTCAGGGGTCCCTTTACTTTACTATACACAGGTAGTGCCATGGTGGGACGGGCGAATGGTTTTAGCCAGAAGCCGGAGACTGTCAGCAGCGATTGGGCAGGTGACTGGTGGCTGCGGCAAGGGCTGCTGTCTATTGGCTGCCGCTGCAGCAATCGGGAGGGCGTTTGGCAGTTGATGGCGGCGAGCGAGCAGACAATAGGTGGTTTTGTTGACGCAGGCAGTTGTGTGCGGTGGTTCGCCAGGTGAGTGATTTTTGCCCCCCCCCCAAAAAATAGGTCAGCAACTCTGGGCAACCCCCCCCCCAAAGCTCAACAACTCTGGGCAATCTCACCCCCCAAAAAAACCACTTTAACATGTCTTGGCAATCTCCCCCCATTTTCTAAATTTAGTGTCCCCCAAAATAGGGGGCATGTTACACACAGAAAAATACAGTACTTACAGAAAAGGTACGGGGGGTAGGGAGATATGACTGAGGTTCAGAAAATTACAGGTGGTGGGTACAATTTTTTCTCTTCCCCCTTCCCCCAAGAGGTACACATTTAAACAGACTGGCTCGGGTATAGACAAATCTATCTATTTTTTTGAGTGTGGGTCCATTTTATTCATAAATGTGCTCTATCCAAGTTTCTGTATTAATCCGTGGGCATTTTTTTTCCTCCAAAAGAATTCCTACCTAAATTCTTACTTAAATACATATTTTATCTCCATGTATGCATTTCAAAAAGCATCTCATCCTAAAATATGCATTTTAATGCTTTTTATGTTACTTTTCTGAGCCAACAACTGTATTACCAAATTTGGAGAAACATAAACCCTGAAGGGTAATTATGTTCTGATGAGTCTGGGAGGTGTATCAAGTCAATTTGCAAGTGAAGTCATATTCCTTGAGCGTCCATGGACAGGTGATAGGAGTTGAGTCACTCTGCAAAAAACAACAACCTAACTTATGGAATTCACTGCTACAGCAGGTGTCAATGGGCCACTACCATAAATGGATTTAAAAATGGTTGCTAGCCACATTGGCTAAACAGAACCACCCTGTTCAGAGGTAGAATACAAGCCTTGCTTATAAGCTCCCCAGAATTATCTGTGTAACTGCAGGGGATCAGTGTACTGCTCTAGATGAATCCTTGGTCTGGTCTGCCAGAGCTCTTCTTTTGCTAAGAACTCATAGTGAGAAAACGTCTCACTCCAGTTGTTCCACTAAGAAGGAATAGCTGACGGGTTGAATCACTGGAGAGCTGGCACTGTAAAAACAATGACATCATGCCAAGGGTGGCATACCCGTGGGTGACCACTGCAAAAAAGGGGGGAGGGAAGGGGTGGAAAGCTCTTCTGTGAAGGTTGGTTGTCGAGCTTAATTAACTCCCTCCAGACAAACCAAATGTTTTGACTAATTGGCTCAGCCTTTCCCTTTTTTAAAGCCAAAGAAGAAGGGCTAATAAATCTGGGTGCTCAAACGTTCACTGGTATGCTTTCAAGCTATAAAAATCAGTGGCAGTATCAGAAACTCAAATACAGTGGTACCTCGCAAGACGAAATTAATTCGTCTGCGAGTTTTTTGTCTTGCGAATTTTTCGTCTTGCGAAGGACGGATTCCCTGGGTATTAACGGTTTTAAGAAAAAGGAAACAAACTTGCAAGACGTTTTCATCTTGCAAAGCAAGCCCATAGGGAAATTCGTCTTGCGAAGCAACTCAAAAAACGAAAAACTCTTTCGTCTTGCGAGTTTTTCGTCTTGCGAGGTACCACTGTATGCAATCTAGGCGCCAAATGGCTCCTTAATGGTCCCTTACCTTTCCCGCCCCAACCTGGCCACAGTGATCCATGCGACGGTCATCTCCAGGCTTGACTACTGTAATTCGCTCTACGTGGGGCTGCCCTTGAAGCTGTCCCAGAAACTCCAGCGGGTACAGAATGCTGCAGCGAGGCTCCTCACGGAGTCTCTGCCATGGGAGCATATTCACCCAGTGCTTTTCAAGCTGCACTGGCTCCCGGTGGAGTACAGGGTCAGATTTAAGGTGCTGCTTTTGACCTTTAAAGCCCTTCACGGCCTAGGACCCTCGTACCTACAGGACCGCCTCTCCTGGTATGCCCCACGGAGAGCCTCAAGGTCCATAAATAACAACACCCTTGTGGTCCCAGGCCCTAAGAAAGTTAGATTGGCTTCAACCAGAGCCAGGGCCTTTTCAACTCTGGCTCTGACCTGGTGGAACGCTCTGCCTCATGGGACCAGGGCCCTGCAGGATCTGATTTCTTTCCGCAGGGCCTGTAAGACAGAGTTGTTCCGCCTGGCCTTTGGCTTGGAGCCAATTTGATTCCCTCCCTCCCTCCCTCTCTTTCTTTTTTCTTTTCCTTCTCCTCCTGCGATGAGGCTACATTTTAATATTCCTTTATTTTAATGTTGTTTTTTATTTTTGTTTTTAAGTTGTAATCATTCATCTTGTTTTTATTATTGCTTGTAAGCCGCTCTGAGCCCGGCCTTGGCTGGGGAGGGCGGGGTATAAATAAAAAATTATTATTATTATTATTATTATTATTATTATTATTATTATTAAACCATGGTTACAGTCGCCAAAAACGGAATGTCTAATTGCTACCGTATTTTTCACTCTATAAGACGCACCAGACCACAAGACGCACCTAGTTTTTGGAGGAGGAAAACAAGAAAAAAAAGTATTCTGAATCTCAGAAGCCAGAACAGCAAGAGGGATCGCTGCGCAGTGAAAGCAGCAATCCCTCTTGCTGTTCTGGCTTCTGGGATAGCTGCGCAGCCTGCATTTGCTCCATAAGACGCACACACATTTCCCCTTACTTTTTAGGAAGGAAAAGGTGAGTCTTATAGAGCAAAAAATACAGTATTTTGTGGCAAGATGGCTTTAAAGTTTTATTTTTCAAATGATGGACTGACTGTGATTGATTCTCAGTTAAAAATCTGGCTAATTCAGAGGACAACCTTGAGCTACGTTATGAGCTTTGAGAAGTTAAAGAAGAAAGGTTCGGCCTGTTTTTACCTCTTTTTCTTAATGGGAATACGGACCATTCATAATACAGAGATAGACTTCACAACTGTTCAGTGCTCCTGCTCAGGCTGAATGGTAAAAGCATTTGGGTTCCTGAAATTCATTCTGATTGTGTTGCAAGTGGCTGATAGCCAGGTACTAAATGAGTCTGGTACCTGGCTAATTTCGAACACTGATTCAGTGCTCCCCAAATTTTTGATACCTGGGTAGGTATTGCCCTAAGTAACTCTTAGAAGCCACATGTACACTCAAAAATACACATACAATGGACGCTCGGGTTGCAAACGTGATCCGTGCAGGAGGTACGTTTGCAATCCGCAGCATTTGCAACCCTCAGCGCCGCATCTGCGCACACGCGGGTTGCGATTCAGCGCATGCACAAAGCGCGATTTAGTGCTTCTGCGCATGTGTGAGCGCTGAAACCCGGAAGTAACCCGTTCCGGTACTTCCAGGTTTGCTACAGTGTGCAACCCAAAAACGCGCAACCTGAAGCGTCTGTAACCCGAGGTATGACTGTACAAGCAGAACCCTCACAAAAAAACACACAGCTAATGCGCTTTGTAGCTCCAGAATACCCTGGTTGAATGTTGCTTCTGGCGTCCCACCTTCCTCTTTTCTGTATTCAGTCAGTTTCCAGGGTAGGACCATGGTTTAATCAGGGCCCAGATCAGAGCAAGCAGGACTAGTTAGATGCTGGCAAAAACCTGCCCCACCTCCGGAAGCACTGCATTCAGCAAGTACTAGAGCAATTGGATGGAATGAAACGAATGACAGCAATAAAAGAAAATTCAACCCTGAGTAATCACTGTAGGTCAAAGTGACTTCTACACTGTCTCCAAGACTGCACAGTAAAACAGTACATTCTCAACACCTTTGGCAAATATAAGTTTTCTCTAAAAATACACCAAAAAAGAAAAAAGGCTGATGAAATGACAGAGAGACAATTGCAGAAGCAAAGAAGCAAAACCAAGAGTTTGGGTACACATGCGCACGCATACAGATACCCATCTCTAAAATGTCTCAGATGATGGAAGGATGTGGTCAAATTGCTTTTCTTGCCTATCTTATCCTCCCAACAACCCTTGTGAGGCAGGTTAGGCTGTGAGAGAGCAAGCTGCACATTGTCATCTAGTTTGAGACTCCAACCCCTACACCACACAAACTCTTAGGAGCAAATTTGCCCATAATTCACAACCTCGCCGGTTAAAATTAGCCCCACAGTTTAGTTCATCTATTAATTAAAAAGATAATAATAAAGCAATGCTTAGTTTCCCCACCCTCCTTTTCACTTCTTAGTTTTTCTGTACATGGTCAAGAAAAACAAGTGTCAGTACCCAGATTGAATTTTGCAAAATAATTCAATGACACAGGTTAAAGAAACTGAACAGTTATTGTCTGGGAAGAGTGCCCAGCCAGCCAACCAGCCAGCCGGAGAATATTTGTGTGCCAGGAAGAATTTATGTGACAAACATCTTCCTCCGCGATTGCCCAAAATAAAATATTATCCCAATGCAATGAGTAAGTTTGAAGAACATCCTTTGATCCAAAGCATAATAAAATGGAAGAGAGCTTATTTATGACAAGTCAAGTTTTCTGTAGCAAAAAAGTTGAAGAGCCTTAATCCAGCATGATGGAGAACTAGGAATGTTTACCCTTTCCAGGAAGACCCGAGGAGATGCAGTAGAGCAGGGGTCAGCAACCTTTTTCAGCAGGGGGCCGGTCCACTGTCCCTCAGACCTTGTGGGGGGCCGGACTATATTTTGAAGGAAAAAATGAACGAATCCCTATGCCCCACAAATAACCCAGAGGTGTATTTTATATAAAAGCACACGTTCTACTCATGAAAAAAAACACAAAGCAGGCTGCAAAAATAACCCAGAGACGCATTTTAAATAAAAGGACACATTCTACTCATGTAAAAACACGCTGATTCCTGGACCGTCCGCGGGCCGAATTAAGAAGGCAATTGGCCCGCATCCAGTCCCCAGCCTTAGGTTGCCTACCCCTGCTGTAGAACAACCCTGCTTAATATGGTACCATCTAGAGCAGTGGTTCTCAACCTGTGGGTCCCCAGATGTTGTTGGACTACAACTCCCATCATCCCTGAGCTCTGGCCTTGCTAGCTAGGGGTGATGGGAGTTGTAGTTCAACAACATCTGGGGACCCACAGGTTGAGAAAGGCTGCTCTAGAGGTTGTTGGACCCTATCAACTGCAGAAAACATGGGCAAAGATGATAGGTGTTGTAGTCCAACAACACCCAGATAGCATCAAGTTTGGGGAAGGGTGCTGCAGAAGAAGTGTCTACATTTTCCTTAAGATTCAGAGCTCTGGGGGCATAATCTTGCCCTGGTGTGTGTATAAGAAGCTACCTTACATTAGGCCAGATAATTTATCCAGTATTGTGTACTCTGATTGGCAATGGCTCACCATAGTCTCAGCCAGTGGCCTTCAGTGTCATCTGCTACCTGACCCTTCTTAACTGGAGATGTCAGCAATTGAATCTGGGACCTTCTGCATGCACAAGCCCTGAATTGTGGTCTTTCACTACAGAAGATATCCCTGCATGGTGTAAGCGTTGGTTACAGCTGGATCACAAGGCAGATATTGGTGCAGAAGTTTTTAACAGCTTCTACTGCACCTGCATTGGAATTGGGGTTGCTGCACTGGTGTGTTGACTCCACTATTGGGATGCAGGTGGCGCTGTGGTCTAAACCACTGAGCCTATTGGGTTTGCCAATCAGGTGGGCAGTTCGAATCCCCACAACAGGGTGAGCTCCCGTTGCTCTGTCCCAGCTCCTGCCAATCTAGCAGTTCAAAAACTCACCAGTGCAAGTAGAGAAATAGGCACTGCTGTAACAGGAAGGTAAACAGCGTTTCTGTGCACTCTGGTTTCCATCACGGTGTTCCATTGCGCCAGAAGCGGTTTAGTCATGCTGGCCGCATGACCCGGAAAGCTCTCTGTGGACAAATGCCGGCTCACTCGGCCTGAAAGTGAGATGAGCACCGCAACCCCATAGTTACCTTTGACTGGACTTAGCCGTCTAGGGGTCCTTTACCTTTTACTTGACTCCACTCAAATGTGGCCTTTCAGGAGACACAGTCTGACCAAAACACCGCAATCCTTTGTGAAATGTCTATGAACTAACTTTGTCAAAGATGCTACCAGGCTACCTTATACAACAGCAACTCAAAGTAGGAGTTTGGTTGAAACTCTGGTTCATTATCATTGTGGGGGGGAATTGTTCCAGCTAACAAAACCGTCACTAGTTGATTAATGAACTCCCAAGAAAGAATATAAGAATCATTCTGTGGGTCCAGGCAAAAGCCCAATCTAGTTCAGCATCTTTTGGTATCATTGATAATCTTCTCACTGTTCCTAGGGTCTCTTGAACCTCCTTCATGGTCCCAGGTACGTCTAGTCCACAGCTGGCGAAATACACTCTCTCACATGTCCTAACTTATTGGGAAATAAGCTCCCTCAAATGTCCTAAATTATTAGGAAATAAAACAATTCCCATAGAATGAATTTCCCTTGTGAAAAGAGGGTGCACAGTGTTAATGGTTATTTAACTAAAAATCCTAGAACATGTTTACAAGCTCTGAAATTCTTTGCTAGTCTATCATGATGCCACCTCGTACTTTTAAGACTATTTTTAATCACCCACGATCACTTTTCTGTATACTTTTTCTAGCAGACGTCTCAAGTTTATTAAACCTCCAGACTATTGCTGAACTTTAGAAACCTTTTTCCAACCGAGTACACTACACCCACGGACTAGGCTGTGGTTTTTATGAAAGAGCAATAATATTATAAATAAAGTCTCAAATGGAGACAACAGGTGCCGTACAGCTGAACTGGAAGCTTAATGACACAACCAGGATAGTCAACCAGAAGAAGCCCATGGAGTAGAACAACAAACTACATTGTGGGGGTGTCTATGTTCCTTCCTCCATTGTAAACTATTCCACCAACACCCAAGACCAAAGCTGCCCAGATGTCTTCTGTGGACAACTGGAGAGAGGAGAAATCAAGTGACAGATCAGGATGGATGCCACGATTTGTAGAAATCAGATGCAATAGTTCATCTTATTGAATAATCAGTAATAAAATTAATATACAGAGCACGTCTCTTGTGTAACAAAAGATTCTTATTGCGCAAACTGCTGGAAAGGGGTCACTGTGCTTGGGAACAGATCAGCCCTGTACAACTCATCTCCCGCCAAGCTAAACAGAGCCCACCAGCTATGTATGGCAGTGTTTTTCAAAGTGGTGGGCTACAGACTGGTGCCAGTTGGCTACCAGACCATGGCAACTCCACCACAACCTAGCTTGGGTGGTACACTTCAGGGACCAAATATGGTACTGTTCCCTTACACATGGTAGGGGGGAAATTGCTGGTTCGCCACATCAGATAGTTTGAGAAGCACTGGTGTATGACACCCCAGTAGATGAACCCACTGTTTTCGATGCCTACTTAGGGTTGCCATATGAACTCTTTTTCCAGGACTCATCCTCTTTTTCATGGGTATTTAAATGAGTGTTGTCATAGCAATCCATAATTAAAAGTAGAAGTTGGCAAATGTGTCCTCTTTTTTGCTCTTCAGAATATGACAACCCTATCTAGAACTACAAAAACGATAGGAGTGCCAAATTCCAGGCCACAGGGTTGGTAGGTACTGTGCATAATATCTTTCCACAGAACATTTCCCTCATTAGGTTCCGTTTCCTGTTGTCAAAAGCAAACATGATATTGATCTTTGCCTCTTTGAGAAGAAGCTCTTCCCCTTTTCTCTCCTTCAAAGCAAACACTCTTTTTTTAATCTAAAAGGAAGGACTGGTGAAAAGTTGGCTCAGACATACAATTCTATCTTCACAAAATATATGGACAGACACCACGTGTAATATTTATTATGGGTAAAGGTAAGGTAAAGGGACCCCTGACCATTAGGTCCAGTCGTAACCAACTCTGGGGTTGCGGCACTCATCTCACATTATTGGCCGAGGGAGCAGGCGTACAGCTTCCAGGTCATGTGGCCAGCATGACCAAGCCGCTTCTGGCGAACCAGAGCAGAACACGGAAACACCGTTTACCTTCCCACCAGAGCGGTCCCTATTTATCTACTTGCACTTTGACGTGCTTTCGAACTGCTAGGTTGGCAGGAGTTGGGTAGAGTTCCTTAAACAGGAATGATCCATTAAAAGCAATACTTTGGGAGTCAGAACCCCCATGTACAAAAGGTATTCAGACTAATCAGTTACCAGAGGACTATATCTTCCAACTCTCAGCTAACCTTGTTCTAAATCTTTATAACTGGATATACCGATGCGATCATCTGACATGGCTGCAAGAGCAATTAGCCAATCTCCTTAACTGGCTCAGCCAGTCTTGCTCTAGCAATATTATTATAACTGCTCTTAGAGAATGATTTTCCTCCACTTCTGACTCACTAGCAATGCTCCGGTGTTTTCCCTGAGACACTTCTGTGGCGTTTGATTTTTGTTTAGCTAGTGTAGGAAAAAGCAGAAAAGCAGCAGTTCGTCCACTACTGGTTGTACAAAGAAGTTTTGTTAAGAGTGAGAGACTGTGGAGCCGCAAGATTAGTTCATGTCTTAATATTTGTGAGCGAGGGAATAGAGGTCGCATATTCCCCAGCTCATCGTTTCCAAGTGCTCAAAGCATCAACTGCATCAAAACAGACAGAGACAATAAATTATCCTTTCAGGTTTTTTTTGTTTTGCTTTCCCCTCTGCTTCTAAGCTTTCACCCTGCATATATATTTCATCACATCAGGCTGAAAAACACAGGGGTTTTTTAAGAGGGCAAGAGGTTGCACAAAAATGTGTCTGTAGATGGGCAATTTATAGGCGAATCGAGGAAAGGCCACAGATTGCCGACCAAGTATGAGTTTTCCTGCAAAAAGCCCCATGTTCAGTTCCTGGCATCTCCAGATAGTCTCCTGCCTGAAATCTTAGGAGAGGGGCTGCCTGTCAGTGTAGACCAGCCTTCTCCAACCTGATGTCTTCCTAATGTTCTGGAGAACAATTCCTTACAGTCTGAGCCAATAGGGCCAACAGTCTGGAATGGTTGGAGTTGTGCTCCAAAACATCTGGAAGACAGCAGGTTGGGAAAAGCTGGTGTAGGCGTCATTGGCCTAGGTCAGGGACGTCCAACCAGTAGATTGCGATCTACCGGCAGATCCCCGGCTGATCCTGGTAGATCGCGGGATCCTTACCGTGTACAAAAATTTACAGAAGAAGAAGAAGAAGAGGAGTTTGGATTTGATATCCCGCCTTTCACTCCCTTTAAGGAGTCTCAAAGCGGCTAACATTCTCCTTTCCCTTCCTCCCCCACAACAAACACTCTGTGAGGTGAGTGGGGCTGAGAGACTTCAAGGAAGTGTGACTGGCCCAAGGTCACCCAGCAGCTGCATGTGGAGGAGCGGAGACGCGAACCCGGTTCCCCAGATTACAAGACTACCGCTCTCAACCACTACACCACACTGGCTGTACAGGGGAAAGGCTAAAAAATTCTGTGCAATCCTCCCCCCAAAAAACTCTGGGCACTTCCCTTCTAAAAAAAAGGTCAACAACTGGGCAATCCACCCACCCCACGAACGCTCCTCCTCCCTCCAATGACAATGGGTAGATCTCTGCCAGTTTTTTTATACTGGGAGTAGATCACAGTCTCTTGGGAGTTGCACATTCCTAGTCTAGGTCAGTGGTTCTCCAAGAGTGCGGCGCACCACGCTGCAGGAGAGGACGGCAAGCGTGGCAGGAAGATTCAAGGCCAATCAAAGAAACATCTAAACATTTCAGCTTGGTACAAGCAACTCCCAATTTCTGTGGGGGTTGCGTTCCAGGCCATTGTGTGCACCTCGCCCCACCACACCACCGCCTTTTCCAGCCGTCAAGCGTGTGAAATGCCAATGTTTTATTCCATTGGTTCATGCACTAAGAACAAGGTGCCATGAAAAAGAAGCACTGCTTGATTGCTGGGTGACTGCCGTAAAACTGCTCTTTGAGGAAATGTGAGGAAAATGGGGAAAAGGACAGCAATAAATCTGTGTGCTTGTTTTATCTATGGAACTGTCCATGCAAAGGCCTTGCATTCTTGAGTTAAGCAGGAAGACCAGGGGAAAGAGAGAAAAGGAAGAGAGCATTAAGAGGTGCTCAGACTTGCAAGCGCTACACCTGGTTTCTCTTAAGACACAATATTTATCATTGCACAGCTCTATGTACACAGCTGTACGCTCTCCATGGTGTGAAGAACCTTCAATAGGATATATGATTACTGTTGCCCAGCAGATGATTCATAGTAGTTTCCCTGCAAGGTTGTGGTCTTGAATATATGGAAGGACGGGGGGGGGGGGGAATAGGCAGTACCAGTTGTATTCCATGTGGTTCTGTGCTGCGGGATTTGCTTCCAATCACACAGGGGGGGGCACCCGATTTTGCCAATGCCCTATTTAATGCAGCCCCCCCATGCCAGCTCTAGAGGATCCCCCAAACGCCAGAAGCAGCTTTCAGACAAGTTGTGCTGGGCAGTGTGAATCAACAAAAATGGGTGTCTTGTCTTGTGCAACCTGAAGTGTTTCTTGCGAGTGCGAAGACACAATTGGATAAAGCCAAAGGTGTGTTTGCGTGCTCTCTGTTGCAAATTTCTACCCCAAAATTGCATTTACCATAAAGCGCAATCTAAGACTGCACGCTAACAAAGGCAAACTAGCCAAACTCATTTGGAAATCTAAGCACAAGGCAGAATGGTTTTCCTGACAATATATATTTGCTAGGATGATGAAACCGGAGTTTGCAGTCTACCTGTCTAATCCTTCTCGGCAATCTAATTCCATAAATCAAACAGGAAATTAAGCCTCTCTATGCCGCACTCAGTGTAAATATTTCATTCATTCATGAGGGGTACAGGTTGACCTGGACTATCTATTCCACACTGCTAAAGGATGTTGCATGACTGGTTTAATAAGCAAACGTCTAGCAAGTAGCACAATAATTGCGTCTGATAGCTGACACTGAAATGTCAGCTTTTCAGCTTCTGAATTGTATGTTCTATGCACCAATTTAGTACACTGTCCCTGTGAGTTCTTTATTCAAACTCTCACACACTTTTAGCAGAAATGCATGATTAAAACTATACAGTGGTACCTCGGGTTACATACGCTTCAGGTTACATACTCCACTAACCCAGAAATATTACCTCGGGTTAAGAACTTTGCTTCAGGGTGAGAACAGAAATTGTGTTCTGGCAGCGCGGCGACAGCGGGAGGCCCCATTAGCTAAAGTGGTCTTCAGGTTAAGAACAGTTTCAGGTTAAGAACAGACCTCCAGAACAAATTAAGTTCTTAACCCGAGGTACCACTGTACTGTAACAAATCTTCAAACATCCAGAGATATTGCCCTGCAAGATTTTCTTTTAGGCCATAAATCAAAACTAAGAGGAAATCCTTAAACTAAGCATTTACGGAGTCTAAAGAACACATTGATGGAACAGACTGTAGTTATGAATAATGGTTTCTATTTCCGCCAAGAGAATGCGCAGAGAGCACTACTATTAAATGACAACTAATATTTTAAATATTAGTTTCATTCAAATCCTGTCCCTCTAGTAATAGACTCAGATTGCAATCTTCACCACATTTACCTGAAAGAAGGCCCTACAAAGAATAGTAGGACTTACCTCAGAATAGGGATGGAGGGGAAATTAAATCCAAGTTGCGTTTAAAGCCGCCAGCTATCAAATACTTTTTGAAACACTATGAGAACTGAAAAACAGCCATCGTTCAAAATTTGCACGTATCCAAATTTTGCACTCCAGTTCTCCAACCAAACAGTTTATAAAAATGCGTATTTTAGGAGAAAACGTGCACTGAAAGTAACACGCAAAATGCATTACATCAGCAAAAATATATTGAAAAATTGTGTATGTTAGTCAAAACCGAACACAAAAAATGTGTTTAGTAGGAGAAAAATCAAACAAATGCTGGAGAATTTTCATGAGGATCTTTTTTTAAAAAAAAATCACAAATTGCTGCAGAAAGGCAGCAAACTGAATTTAACACTGGAAAAAAGAGAGACTGAGATAACTGAAACTGACAGATCCTTCCATCCCTACTTAATAGAAGCATGGTACTGGGTTGCCTGAATGATGTGTTATCCTCATGATAACCCTGTGAAACAGACTTCCTCAAGAGATAATGACTTGCCTAAAGCTACAAAGAGAGCTTAATAGTGCTCTTAATAGAGAGCATGGATACAATTACCGTATTTTTCGCTCGATAACACGCACCTGACCATAACACGCACATAGTTTTTAGAGGAGGAAAACAAGAAAAAAAAATTCTGAATGAAACAGTGGATGTATCATTTTTGTGCTTCATGCTGCGGCCACAGACATGTGATTTGATGGTGAGTTTGGGGTAGCCCAATGCAAAGATCCTGAGGATCCATGTGGATCCATGCTTTGTAACCACGTTTTTGCACCATTGCAGCCCCAGGCAACAGTGGGTGCGTGATTTTTTTGGTGCAGGCTGTAGCCATGGACATGCTATGTGATCTGATGGTGAATTTGGGGTGACCCAATGCAAAGATCCTGAGGATCCATGTGGATCCGTGCTTTGTAACCACGTTTTTGCACCATTGCAGCCCCAGGCAACAGTGGGTGCGTGATTTTTTTGGTGCAGGCTGTAGCCATGGGCATGCTATATGATCTGATGGTGAATTTGGGGTGACCCAATGCAAAGATCCTGAGGATCCATGTGGATCCATGCTTTGTAACCACGTTTTTGTACCATTGCAGCCCCAGGCAACAGTGGGTGCGTGATTTTTTTGGTGCAGGCTGTAGCCATGGACATGCTATGTGATCTGATGGTGAATTTGGGGTGACTCAATGCAAAGATCCTGAGGATCCATGTGGATCCGTGATTGGAACCACGTTTTAAGTAGGGAGGGAAGGAAAAACATAGAAGCGACAAGGAGAGGGGTGTGCAGAGAAGCAGCTGGCTAAGAATGCAGGAGAGGGGTTTTACCGGAGGGAGGAAAGGAAGGCAAAAGTCCCCCCCCCCCACAAGCCAACCAGCTCTCTCTCCCCCCCCCCCCAACCTGCATGTTGCCTTCGAGTCCCAGACGCTTAGAAGGAAGGACGCTCTGCTTGCCTGGAGGGGAGGGGTTTTCTCTGCTCTTTGTTCCGTTTGAGCAAACACAGTAAGGAAACAGAAGCGGGTGGGCAGTAAGACCCTGAGGCAGAATGCAGGAAAGCAGCAGCTTCCTCCTTTCCTCCCTTCTCCGGACGATTTGATATTTGCCTGATTTTTGCCTTGTCAGCTCCAGGGACCACACATTCGCTCAATAACACGCACAGACATTTCCCCTTACTTTTTAGGAGAAAAAATCTGCGTGTAATAGAGGGAAAAATACGGTACTCGTGTCCTTTTTCTGGGTCAGGCCTCCAAATCTATACACATACACACCACCAGGAACTACTACTAAATCCGGACCTTTCCTGGCACTACTACTGAACTCTCGCTGTTCAGATACACTGCTCTAGCCTGCTGTATGTTTTCAGCTGTTGCCTTGTTCTGTTCTGCTGGTAGCTACCCAGAGTGGCTGGGACAATTGGGAAACACTGGCCTGCGAGCGCTCCAATCGGAGAACAGCCTTTACGAAAGGTGTCATGGGCTTTGAAGACACTTGAACTCAGGATGCAAGGGAGAAATGTGCTAAGAGGAAGGCATGCTTGGGAAATCCACACCGTGATCAACTCCCGCCTGGATACCTATGTCCCCACTGTGGAAGGACGTATGGATCCAGAATTGGCCTCCACAGTCACTTACGGACTCACTGTTAAAACCATGTTTATGGAAGACAATCTTACTTGGCTACGAGTGATTGCCAAAGACGACTAAATTATCACTGTTGAGATACACTGTTATAGCCTGCTGCATGTTTTCAGCTGCTGCCTCATTCTATTCTGCTGGAAGCTACCCAGAGTGGCTGGGGCAACCCAGTCAGATGGGCATAAATTGTTGTTGTTTTATTTTTTATTTTAGTGGTTTATGGCATGAAGAATGCATTACTTGCGTTTGTTGTGCCACTTTGCTGTCTTCGCTAACCCTCTGAGAAAACTGCCATCCATTTGGCTTTTCATCCGCCATTTTATCAACACCCTTATTAACCATTCCACATGGAAAATAAAATATTCCATGGTGTAGCATTATTCTAATACGTGTAACAATCGTACACCATCTTTAGTGCCTATTTTGTGCCCAGGGCAAGTGCCCAAGTTTGACAACTTGAAGAAAGCAAGGGAAGAGGACCCACCATGGGAAGAGATGGCAACTGCTTTGGCAACAACTTATTAGGAAATTTCCTTTTAGGAAAAGGCTTTCAAAAGGAACTCTGTAATTAACGACAGGTCTGCCACAGCTTAAGTAAAACATTTAAATCATGGATTTGTACCATAAGTACCTCTTCCTAGTGCTATTTTTCTGGGAAATGGAAGTACCAAAACTCACCATGATCGATCTTCTCCTGTGTTCTTTTATAATGGCCTGAGAGGAGCCAGAACTGAGTACCGGTGAGTTCCTGCTGGGGGGAACCCTGCCTCTTCCTTCTTGTATCATAACCACCATCTTAACCATGTGCTCAACTTTCCACTGATGGACCTGTTGGAAGCTGAACCTAGTTTCAATGATAATCCAAGGAATACAAAGTATTGGCTTCGTAGTACTTAAGAAAGCACTTAATTGCCTCCATCATGATTTGATACTATGGCATGCCAAACAAAATAATTACATTTGTGCTTAATACATCAATGTGAAGCCCGCACAGTTTATTCAGGGTGCTGACACACAGTTAAAGTCAACATCCTGAATAAACGGCACACCATAAGCTCTGCTGCCCAAAAGGAAGCGTGGCTTTGTTTCTCTTTTACTAACAGACTTCTAAATATTAGCAGGATTCAAAACGGTTCACGAGTAGTGTAATAAAAAGGATATTGTATTATCTCTAAGGCCCTTTGATCACCAACTGCGGGTTTGCAATAAGCTGATTAAAAAACAGTCTAGTTTAAACATAGCCGGGGTGCTTTTATCGAAGTGTTGACAATACTGCCTGTCCCCTTGTGTCATCGTGATTAAGCTTTAACTTGAAAGCGCATCTGCAACAAACTACCCTCCATTAAAATAAACAAGGGCAGCTGCATTGTGAAGGCTGTTTTGGGTATATTGCTGCTCCAATTTCAGACAGCACTGGCAAGTAGACCCAGGAACAAACTTGGAACATTCTGCGAGAAATTACAAGTTTAGCTTGCAGTCTCTGCATCCTTCCTAGGGAAGCTCTGACCTGCTCTTTGTCTCTGCGTCAGGCCAGTAACATCCATCAAATTTCCTTACTAAGCTCTGAATGACTGCTTTGAAACAAGGAGCTGCTGATATCTATGCCCATCTATGTTAATGTATTTTGAACAACTGAATAATGTTTTGCATAAGACAGTATCGTGAAGCTTCAGAGGAAGTGAAGAAGCAAAGTGTAATGTCAGAGAAAAGTGCGGGGGACCACACCAGTAGGTAAGGGAAATGAACATTTCACAGCATGCCATCCGACTCTTCGTGACCCCATGGACCAGAGCACGCCAGGCACTCCTGTCTTCCACTGCCTCCCGCAGTTTGGTCAAACTCATACTGGTAGCTTCGAGAACACTGTCCAACCATCTTGTCCTCTGTCATCCCCTAGTCATCCACCATAGTAGTTCAAATCAAGGAAGAAGATTAATGGCTCTGAAAAGGGTTCAGACGATGTCTTTAAATAAGAGATTTGAGTTATACTGCCACACTCTTAGAACAATTACATTGTCTAAACAAGCAAGTATTTATAGCGAGGATTCACTACTTAAATCACTCCGAGGGCCCCTTTTTTCATATTTATCAACTGTTGCAAAATAAAAATAAAAATCAGTAGGGATAGATTTAAAGACATGCTAAACTCTCAAGCTGAAATTGCTGGAAGTTAAAACTTCTTAACTCAGGGTCGTATCCTGAGATTTGTTTTTCAGTGGTGTTGTTGTTGTTTAGTTGTTTAGTCGTGTCCGACACTTTGTGACCCCATGGACCAGAACACGCCAGACACTTCTGTCTTCCGCTGCCTCCTGCAGTTTGGTCAGACTCATGCTGGTAGCTTCGAGAACACTGTCCAACCATCTAGTCCTCTGTCGTCCCCTTCTCCTTGTACCCTCCATCTTTCCCAACATCAGGGTCTTTTCCAGGGAGTCTTCTCTTCTCATGAGGTGGCCAAAGTATTGGAGCCTCAGTTTCACGATCTGTCCTTCCAGTGAGCACTCAGGGCTGATTTCCTTAAGAATGGATAGGTTTGATCTTCTTGCAGTCCATGGGACTCTCAAGAGTCTCCTCCAGCACCATAATTCAAAAGCATCCATTCTTCGGCAATCAGCTTTCTTTATGGTCCAGCTCTCACTTCCATATATCACTACTGGGAAAACCATAGCTTTAACTATACAGACATTTGTCTCTGCTTTTTAAGATGCTATCTAGGTCTGTCATTGCTTTTTCTCCCAAGAAGCAGGAGTTTTTTAATTTTGCGACTGCTGTCACCATCTGCAGTGATCATGGAGCCCAAGAAAGTAAAATCCCTCACTGCCTCCATTTCTTCCCCTTCTGTTTGCCAGGAGGTGATGGGGCCAGTGGTCATGATCTTAGTAGTTCACTTCTACAAAACATTTATTAAAGTCAATTCTATTTAATCTCTAGGATTTTCTTAATGACATTGCTTCAAACTTCCTGTATAATTGTTGGGTTTCCACGTACTGCATTTGTCTTTTAGAGTAAGACTAGCACCTGAGGTGTTATTAAGTTGTGACACCCCATCGCCCCAAACGCAGTCCCCAGACAAGGTATGGCAGGCTCAATAAACCATCTGTCTTCTTATCTCGGACTACAAAAACAGGAGAGCCGCCTAGCACCTGAGTGTTATGCAGGCCTGATCTACATGTTGGAACTTGATTGCAGTTAAAAGACACAAAGGGAGAGACAACGGAGTGCACTTCCGTGGGTGGTCAAACTGCTGTGTTAGCAGTGACCTCTCTGGGGCGTAAGCCTCAGCAGTGTGTATGGAGGTTCTGGGCTGCACAGACAAGACACACACACCCCCACTTAGCCTCACTGTTGTGGTCCAAAGGAAAGCAGAGCAATACGTCTGGCACCAGCTTGGCTGCAGGAGCTGCTATAAGGAGGTACCATCCAACTGTCTTAGAGTTGGGTGTCCAATCCAGATTTATTCCTCATCCTTTTCTTCTCTCGAAGATGGAAGGAGGGAATTTTAGGATCAAAACAAAATTTTAAAAAATCCTTCCAGTAGCACCTTAAAGGTAAAGGGACCCCTGATCGTTAAGTCCAGTTGCGGACGGCTCTGGGGTTGCGGTGCTCATCTCATTCTACTGCCAGAGGGAGCCGACGTTTGTCCGCAAACAGATTCTGGGTCATGCGGCCAAAATATATGGATAGACACCAGGCGTAATATTTATTATGGGTAAAGGTAAAGGTACCCCTGACCATTAGGTCTAGTCGTGACCGAACCTGGGGTTGCGGCGCTCATCTCGCTTTATTGGCCGAGGGAGCTGGCGTACAGCTTCCGGGTCATGTGGCCAGCATGACTAAGCTGCATCTGGCGAACCAGAGCAGTGCACAGAAACGCTGTTTACCTTCCCGCCGGAGCGGTACCTATTTATCTACTTGCACTTTGACGTGCTTTCGAACTGCTAGGTGGGTAGGAGCTGGGACCGAACAATGGGAGCTCACCCCATCGTGGGGATTCGAACCGCCGACCTGATCGGCAAGCTCTGTGGTTTAGACCACAGTGCCACCCGTGTACAAAGAAGTATCTGAAGAAAAGCTCATACGAATAACAAACTTAGTTGGTCTCTAAGGAGCTACTGGAAGGAATGTTTTTATTTTGTTTCGACTACAGCACACCAACACGGCTACCTACCTGTTTTAGGATCAAAGTTTTCCTTCTCCTAGACAGGCTACCTTTCCAGGCTGGCAAGTCCCATCAGCCCCTTATTTCCCTCTACAGCACACACAGAAACTGCCTTTTGATCATTGGGCCCACTATTAGTCTCTTCTGCTCAATCCACCAGAGCCTGTGTTCGCATGCAGTGGAAGGCCCTAACTCACTGAGGGTTTGAGACCCATTGGCTACCCTCACCTGGCTTAGTCAGCCAGTCGAAGCCGTTCCCGTGGCGTGGCTGCTGTTGCATTCTTATAGTTTCTGGGAGTCACACCTGAGAGCTGAGTGCAGGATGGGGACCAAAAGTGGACAAACTACCCCAGAAAGAGCATGACATGTCCCGTACCAAAGCCACTACCCCTCCCCTAACACCCCACTAAGAGTGTATTGATGGCTCACCTTCATATAAGATTGTTCTATACGTGCCATCAAATGCAAACCTACTCTTCTGACTGAAATGTAACATGGCAAAAGTTGCATCGCCACATGAACTGCATGCTGCCCATGGCCAATACGTCACAGTCACGTTTTAGAAGATTTATAGGTAGCCGCCATAATGCAAAAAGTTGTTTTAATCCTCCCCAACCGTCTGTCCAGAGCAAGCTGACGCAACTGAACCAGAAATCCAAAAATAATAGCTTATGGAGGCAACGCAGCTGGTACCATTTAATTATGTTGTTAAGGCATCATCTCAGCAGAATGTCTTGAAATAGTATCTCTCGCTCTCCCCAGCAATTAATATTTAAAGAACCTCAACTACAAATACAATTAATAAATTCCAGGTTAGTCATTTGCAATGTACCGGTGCCACAGTGGGACAGAAAGGATCACACTGGGGCACGTCTGGAAACATAAATGGGCTGTGAACATTGAAGATAAATCCAGTTAAAATGAGACTGTGGGGAATGTCAGCTGGAACATTGTTTGCACCTGTATTAAATATTACTTCCATGTCAACAACTTGGACAGCATTTCAGTCCCTGGAAACACAACTGTACTGGATAACAAAATAAGTCATCCGGGATGATGTACAATGCAATTTAAGCATGTCTAGGAACAAGGTAATAATTTGTTTTGCTCTTCATTTCTTTCCTATTTCACAAAGAGTTATATGCTTCTTGATTGTAATAAAAGCTCAAAGAGGTTTACAAAAATAAAATTATCAGTAAAAAAAAACACCCAAGTATATAAACATACAAAAACAATGGTTGCGTTTTTATTGGGAGAAGAGTCCTGGAAGTGGAAGAGGTTACAGGTTTTTTAACTGTAGCTGATGTCCTTAAGGTGTTAATCAGTGAAACCCCGCAAGCAGATCAATAAAGCCAAATCCTGGATAATTCTATTGCTCCAGTCAGGGAGTCAAGAAATATGTCAAAGACATACAAGAAGCATAGGCCCAATAGTTAAAAATGGGCAGCTTTCTATTCAGTCTCTCTGCAAGCACAGCATAAAGAGACTCACATCCCTGTTTTGGGAAAGATGCAGGGGTTGCACAACTGCAGAGACGCCTATTCAAAAAACATCAGTTACAGGTACGCAACCCATTTTTTGTGTGTGGTCTCTGAAGAATCACACATGGCTGGCGTATGTACCAGGAGGGGGTGCAGGTATCCCTTGGAAAACAAATTGCAAAGATCAGCCTTGCCAAATGCATGTCAGCCTTGCCCATTTGCTGGTATTTGCGTAATATTTATGAAGGGGAATCGAGGGACGCGGGTGGCGCTGTGGGTAAAACCTCAGCGCCTAGGACTTGCCGATCGTATGGTCGGCGGTTCGAATCCCCGCGGCGGGGTGAGCTCCCGTCGTTCGGTCCCAGCTCCTGCCCACCTAGCAGTTCGAAAGCACTCCTAAGTGCAAGTAGGTAAATAGGGACCGCTTTATAGCGGGAAGGTAAACGGCGTTTCCGTGTGCTGCGCTGGTGCTGGCTCGCCAGAGCAGCTTCGTCACGCTGGCCACGTGACCCGGAAGTGTCTCCGGACAGCACTGGCCCCCGGCCTCTTAAGTGAGATGGGCGCACAACCCTAGAGTCGGACACGACTGGCCCGTACGGGCAGGGGTACCTTTAACTTTACCTATGAAGGGGAATACATGGCCTGTCCAGGTACAACTCTGCACCTGTAAAGGTAAAGAGACCCCTGACCATTAGGTCCAGTCGTGACCGACTCTGGGGTTGCGGCACTCATCTCGCTTTATTGGCCAAGGGAGCCGGTGTACAGCTTGCGGGTCATGTGGCCAGCATGACTAAGCCGCTTCTGGTGAACCAGAGCAGCGCACGGAAACGCCGTTTACCTTCCCGCCGGAGCGGTACCTATTTATCCGCTTGCACTTTGACATGCTTTTGAACTGCTGGGTTGGCAGGAGCAGGGACCAAGCAACGAACGGGAGCTCACCCCGTTGTGGGGATTCGAACCGCCAACCTTCTGATCGGCAAGCCCTAGGCTCTGCACCTGTAGATAATGGCTATATGCCTCTAGAAACAGCAGGTGATACCTCTAACCCCCAACAGAATGATTCTCAACTCCAGGTGGAATGGGTTGCTCAACAGCAAGACACCAAAATAATATTTTGAGAAGAAAACCCTTGTTATCCTTCTTGAAGCAGGCAAATTAATTGTTCTCATACAATTTTTCCTTCGTAGAGTTGTAGAGGCGGAAAGGACTACAAGGGTCAACTAGTCTAACCCTCTGCAATGCAGGAATCTTTTGCCCAGTGTGGGGCTGGAACCCATAACATTGAGATTAAGAGTCTAACAACTGGGCTGCCCATTGCAGAGTGTTGTGAAAGCGAAGGGCAAGTCTGAGTGCACATCTGGAGTTTGCAATGTTTTTTCCTTTATTGTTTGGTAGATCAGGAAAGAAAGGCATGAGGACACACACACACACACACACACACACACACACACACACACACACGAAAGATGAAAGCCAGACCCCACCTGCCAGAGAAAAGCAGAATCAGGCTATGCTATGACCTTGCCTCCGTTCATATAAAGAAGTGGGTTGTTACACAGTTAACAGGCCTGCCGAGCTGTTGTACTTTCCGCACAGAAAAACGAGATGGCACAGATCAGACGACAGAAGGCCAAAGAGGTGTGTATGAAAGCTTAGAGAGGACCAAGGATAAATCCCAGTCTCACGTTTTGCAGTTTGATGGGTACAAGTCAGAGAGGCCCTTAAAAATTGCTCTACTATGTGGTGAAGAAGAAAAAGCAACTGAAAGGCAGAAACTGCTGCCACATCAACATGTAATGAAGAAATAAGTGTTCTAAGTGAAAGGGGGTCAAAATGATACTGGTTGGCATCAAGGACAAAAGCTTTCCTTCCTTACATCAAGGACAAAAGCTTTCCTTACATCAAGGACAAAAGCTTTCCTGATAAAAGGCTTTTCTGGTGGTGAGGAGAACTGATGAAGAGATTTGGAAACCCCTTTTAGTGTTGGATACTCCTTTTTTTTTTGTCACCACAGGGTTGTCTTCTCATACCAAACAATTCGTCAGCACCCAAGGACAGATCCTCAACTCAAGACCGTAGAAAGTGAAGTGGTGTTTGCTGTTGAAGTGGAATACTCAGGATGAAACGGTGAAATCTGCTATGATAAAATGGGCACAAGATGTTGGACATAACATTATGTTTGCTGACTGGGAACAGTTGTGGACCACCGGTATGAAATTTACGGCATGTAATGCCTTAAGAGAGAATATTATGAAAATGATATACAGGTGGTACATGACCCTAGTCAAGCTTGCAAAAATATATCACCTGCCCGATAATAAATGTTGGAAATGTAAAGAAACTGAAGGTACATTCTTTCACCTTTGGTGGATGTGCCCAAGGATTAAGGCTTTCTGGGAAATGATTTATAATGAAATGAAAAAGGTATTTAAATATACCTTCCTGAAGAAACCAGAGGCCTTTCTTCTGGGCATTGTCGGCCAATTGGTGCCAAAGAAGGACAGAACTTTTTTTATGTACGCTACAACAGCAGCAAGAATACTTATAGCAAAGTATTGGAAGACACAAGATTTACCCACTTTGGAAGAATGGCAGATGAAGATGATGGACTATATGGGACTGGCAGAAATGACTGGCAGAATCCGGTACCAGGGAGAAGAGGCGGTGGAAGAAGATTGGAAGAAATTTAAAGACTATTTACAACAAATACTGCAAAATTAATGAATGTTAGAATGATGTTGGATAGAAATTAAGTGGTTTCCAGCTGTAATGCTTTAAGAATATGGAAGAAGGGTATAATTAGGTAAAAAAAATAACTAAAATGGTGTTGGATTGGAAATAAGTGGTATTGGCAACAAAGTTAATAAGAATATGCAAAAACGAATTGATAATGGATGAAAATACTGAGTTATAAAATGTTAAGTTATAGAGATAAGATAAATGAAAGAGGGTAAGGATTTGCTGATTTGATTATTTAAATGGGAATACAAGAAGGGGAGGTGTGAGGAAGTCAAAGAAACAAGCAAATGAGTTTTATGTTATGAAAAATAATTGTTTTTAATTTTTCTTGTTTTTTCTGTATGTTTTACTTATTTTTTATTTTTTATTTTTATTATGTGTTTTTGTATATTTGTCTTTGTAAAATCTTAATAAATATTTCTTAAAAAAAAAAAGAAAGAAAGTGAAGTGGTGTTGGTCCAGCATTTTGTTTCCTAAGGGTATGGGGGTGTTAAATGGGAATATAGAAAGCATGCGAAACTCCCGTTGTTCTAGGCACATTTTGCAACAGGGAATTTCATTAGCGCGAGCAGTTTCTAAGCTCTGGGCGCAGTACTGAACCTAAGATTTCTAATTAAAACTGCCACTGCTGGAAGAAAAGGAGGAGCTTTTTCTGCCTCCCCACTTCCAGCCACTCTGGAGAAGGGACCCTCGTAAGAATATTAGGGAGGCGAGCAGGGGAAGCATGGCTTTGTGTTTTTGTGGAGTTTTTTGCAGTCTTCAGATGAGGACTAGACCATGTGAAAAATGAACATAAGATTTTAGCTGCAGTTTATTCATTTTCAGCTTTGTATTCTGGTTATCAAAAAAGCGCGCCTTGCCATTCCGTTGTGGTGCCCATAACCTAGATTTAACATGTCATTTAGCTCCTAGCTTTCATATCTCAGTTTCTAATGCTAAATTTAGGGAGGTGTGGCCAGTTCCCCCATACAAGGCACCAAGCCAAGGGGGCGCAAAATTGAGAAGATCCATTTGGGAGCGCCAAATTTTGGCTTCGCACAGGGCACCATATTACTAAAGATAGCCAAAGTCCGCTCCTGTGTACCCACGGTCTAATATCTGCTCTCAAGGAGAGGAGGTATGAAAACAAGCGCTCTAACTGCAATACAATGGTACCTTGGGTTACAGATGCTTTAGGTTACAGACGCTTCAGGTTACAGACTCTGCTAACCCAGAAATAGTACCTCGGGTTAAGAACTTTGCTTCAGGATGAGAACAGAAACTGTGCTCTGGCGGCGCTGCAGCAGCGGGAGGCCCCATTAGCTAAAGTGGTACCTCAGATTAAGAACAGTTTCAGGTTGAGAACGGACCTCCGGAACGAATTAAGTTCTTAACCCGAGGTACCACTGTATGTTCCTGGAGTTGGTTCTCTGCGGGTAAAGGATCCTTATGTGCAACAAGAGTTTATGAAGAAGAAAAGCGACGGGCAAAAAAAGCATATTGAAAGACATGAGAGGTACTGACGGGCAAATGCTACGATAGGAATGTGCAAAACCTATCCATTTCTTCATATATCCCTACATTACACATGGCATTACATGTTGGGGGCACATCTGCAAACGCAGATATAGCTTTTGCGATGTATCTCCAAAATGTATTGGCGAATGCATTGGGCTTAATTGCATGCCATGCTTCCCATTCAAAAGCAGTCATCTTTCTCTAGGCAATGCAATGGAGATCTGAATCACATTTGAACACCACAGACTTCACTGCACATCTTGTGCATAATTGTTAGCCACTGTGTGCATATTATCTGCAACTGGCTTCATGGGGTAGCACGTTCCCCTTTGGAAAGCACAGACATGTCTCTATAACACAGATGATTCATTGTTCTGCATTACACATCTTATACATCCAGTCACCTGTTCAGCCACAGGAAATGTGCAACTCTCTCATCAAAACATTAAATCATGGTTATTTGAAGCATCCCTAAACACAGACGAGGTAAGAGTTGTTTGGGTTTTAGTCCTGGGCACATATCTTTGCTATTTCAAATCCTGGCATTATTCTTCTAATGATCTATTCTTGATAATTAAAGAAGGAAAAGCAGAAGCAAGGGGCAAAAGCCCATAGCCTAGTAGTACATGTGGAAAAGAATCTAGGACCACAAGCTTAACATGAGTCAACAGTGTGATGCAACAGCAGCAGCAAAAAAAGAAAAGCAAAAAGCAAATGTTATTCTAGGCTACATCAACAGAAGTATAGTGTTCAGATCAAGGGAAGTAATAGTACCACTCTGTTCTGCCTTGGTCAGACCACACCTGGAATACCATGTCCAGTTCTGGGCACCACAATTTAAGAAGAAAGTTGACATGCTGGAATTTGTACAGACGAGGGCAACTAAGATGATCAAGGGTCTAGAGGCCAAGCCTTATGAGGAACGGTTGAAGGAGTTGGGTATGTTTAGCCTGGAAAAGAGGAGACTGAGAGGAGATATGATAGCCATCCTCAAATATCTCAAGGGCTGTCAAGTAGAAGATGGTGAAGGCTTGTTTTCTCCCACTCCAGAAAGAAGGTAGGACTCAAACCAATGGCTTCAAACTCCAAGAAAGGAGAGTCTGACTAAACATCAGGAAAATCTTTCCAACAATAAGAGCTGTTTGACACTGGAACAGTCTCCCTTCTGGGGTTCTGGACTCTCCTTCCTTGGAGCTTTTTAAGCAGAGATTGTGTGGCCATCTGTTGTGGATGCTTTAGCTGAGTTTCCTGCATTGTAGAAGGTTGGACCCTTCCAACTCTATGATTCTATAGCCTGTAGATTGGATTTGATATCCCGCTTTATCACTACCCGAAGGAGTCTCAAAGCGGCTAACATTCTCCTTTCCCTTCCTCCCCCACAAAAAACACTCTGTGGGGTGAGTGGGGCTGAGAGACTTCAGAGAAGTGTGACTGGCCCAAGGTCACCCAGCAGCTGCATGTGGAGGAGCGGGGAAGCGAACCCGGTTCACCAGATTACGAGTCCACCGCTCTTAACCACTACACCACACTGGCTCCGGTTAAACAGAGTATCACTGTTAAGCAGCGTATCAAGTCTTCTATTCTGTTTGCCTAAAAAACAAGGAAGGCAAGGAAGTCAATCTTACCAAGCATCATGGAACTCCACCAAGTCAGTGGGATGCAAGACTGCTGCTTTCAGCTAACAGCAGTCCAGTATTCTGTGGTTCTTTTTGAACCACACCATGTGGGTGGGTTCCTGGAATTAATACTAAAACTGCATTCTGATACATTACATACTTCACCCACATAAGGAGCAGGCCATTAAACTTGTGCTACTGAGGAATAAGGCACAACAACAACAACTAAGGTGCCTGTGTTGGGAAATGTTCTAACTTCAGAATCACAGAAAAGCAAAGAGGGATACATTCATTCTAAAGCAAACTGGCTTCTTTCTCCCCAGGAAGGAAGACAGCTTAGCTACTCCTTTATTTTATTCATATTGTTTCTCCTAAGCACAATTTTCACAGAGAATGAAGACTGTTCTAATGCCTGCCTTTTTGGCCTGGCCCCACACCACCCCCTCTTAGGTACAAGATTTTTCACCCTGCACCATCTGGTAACCACCGACTGCCCTGTAAACCCACTGTTCCTCTCTTTCAGGAAATAATCTATTCCTATAAATCAGCAGGGTCAAGGAGTACAACATGCTGCAGCCCTGAGAGCAACATGGGTCCCCGTCTCCCTGAAAGTCATGGTTTTCAAATTCTCTTTTTATAGATGTTTATCTGTCTGTCTTTATCCGCACTATGGTTAGGCCTTCCTCCTTTCCTTTTTTGGTTTTGCAAGGCCTGACCGCCTACACATTGGCTGGCATCGTGGCAGGCTTTTGGACGAAGCCCATTAGGAACGGGAAAGGTCTTAATTACATGGCTATCCTTACCGACAGAACAGGAGACATGTGTCTACCATCCAGCTACTGTCATGTGCTCTCACTCTCCCTTTCCCTTCTGTTATGCATGCTAACTATGGCTGTTTACAACTCGTTCTACTGCATAATTGAAGTTCTTTCTGCTTTATCGTGCCAATAACCTGTGTATGAATAATGCTATTACTTTAACGTCAAGTAATCATTGCTTACCCTAATGACACGTTTCTCCTTATGAAAAAGATTTTGCATCCCAATCTGTTTACTGTAAAGCGCCACAATTATACCACCTGTCCATGGCTGTGTTACAAAAGATGTGTGTTGATAATCTTTCTTCTTCTGGGAAACAAGCACAGAATCATAGAATTGTAGAGCTGGAATGGATCCCCAAGGGTTATCTAGTCCAACCCACAGCAATGAAGGAATCTCACCTAGATCATACGTTGACAGGTGGCCATCCAACCGCTGCTTGGAAACCTCCAAGGAAGGAAAATCCACTACCTTTCGAGGGAGTCCGCTGCACTGTCAAAAAGTTCTTAATAAATGATTACAAGTAAGCTCCTTGGAGTAGGGAGTAGCAACAACATGGGCAATATACTTGAAAGTGTGTGTAGGGAGAATTTGAATCCTTGTGACCCTTGTGTGTGGGGTGAATAATAAAAGAATTGGCTGGGTGTATAGATTGAAAACACAGGGCTGAACTTACTCTCCAGCAGGAAAGAGCTTACCCAGGAGTGTAAGCTCATCAAAGTTTAGCAGTTGTATATTATGTTGTTGTTGTTGTTGGAATTTATATACCACTTTATACCTGGAGGTCTCAGGGCAGTTCACAGAAAAGGCTGTTAGAGGTTTTTATCCTGTACAGATCTCACCTCCTTCTACCCAGCTTGCAATGAACAGACCACATACTGATAGGTAAGTTAAAAATGCTTTACTTACAGATTCAAAGGCAGAGATTCATGAATTTATCCAAGCAGCAAGGAGGACATAGGCAGAATACTCTTGGGGAGAAACTACAGAAAGATAGCTTCAAACGCACGCCCTGAGCTTGCTTAAGACACATTCTCCCTGGTAGGTTACCTCCCTCATCAGAGAAGTAGTGGGAGTGACCTAGATGAGTCTAAGAATCTAACTCTGTGTTCTTAACCCCTTCACGCACTAACTAGAACTCACACATAGTTCTATTTCCCACAGAAAGATTTTAAACAGGTCGGGGAAGGCTGGTGCAAAGTAGGGGTAATAGACAGGTGTTGTTGGGACTCACAGCTCTTGTCAGTGCAGTCAGCGTGGCCTGTGATCAGGAATGACAGGAGTTGCAGAGTCCTGCAACATATCAGAACTGTCGCACTGGCTGCTCTTTGTGTGAAGCTACAAACTTATCTTTTCTCTTCAAATTACTTCTTTAAAAGAGGTTTTTTAAAAGAAGAAAAAAGAAAAATATGTACCATTCATATTCCTTTGGCATTAGACACCTTCTGCCTTGATAAGAAGTAGGACAGGGTTAAATATAGTAAACACCAGGGGTGAAGGGAACAAGACAGCGAGGAATCATACTTTTGCAGTGCGCATGACGACTCTTTTCCATCATGTGCCTCAACTCATCTGGCTAGTCACCTGTTACAATTATAGCACTGACTCCTAAGGTTTCAGGACAAAGGGATAGACTCTGAGATCTCCTGAAGCGTCTAAATAATAAGAGCAATTACTCCTCAGTGTTTATTTATAGCTACTTTAAATGTAACTGAAGGCACATATGGAAGAAATCACTATTAGAGTTGGCTGTCAAGGTATGAGGCTATATGAAATTACTGAACAATACCCCAATATACTTATCGGGAAAACAACCTCGGGTCTCTAAAGTACTCTCAAAGGGGATTTCAGGCAATATCTTTGGAGGAAATTAAATTCTGACTGCGAAGCACTGCCAGACAGTCTGTTTGCAAAACCTCCTTATCTGGGATCAACTAGACAAATGCGGTGTTCTGCCAATGAAGAAGGAACGTTTTCCCGAGTTGCTTAAAGATCACCTAGCACTTGTTTGGAAATTACAGCTGGAACAGAATAAATCCTGGGTGTCGCTGCAGAATAATAATACTGAAGTGTTTATATGGCATTCTTTCCTGACTGTTTGAAACACTTCGCAACCGTTATCTTGTCGGAGGTCTCACAGCCACCCTGTGAGGCAGGAGAATGTTATTATCTCCATACTGCAAATGTGAGACTGAACACGAAGGCTAACTTAAGGCTAGTTAGGAAGTTTGTGGAACAAGTGAGGGGTTTTTTTGTTCCAGGGCCTTCCCAGTTCAGAGTTCGGTCTTCTGGCCACAATACTAAACTGGCTCTCATGCTCTCATCTCACCAACACCACCACTGCAGGCTCTGTTGCCTCACAAGGTAATGTGGCAATGTGGCAAGGGTCATGCTATTTAATATATACAGTGGTACCTCGGGTTACAGACGCTTCAGGTTACAGACTCCACTAACCCAGAAATATTACCTCAGGTTAAGAACTTTGCTTCAGGATGAGAACAAAAATCATGCTCTGGCGGCGCGGCAGCAGCAGCAGGCTCCATTAGCTAAAGTGGTGTTCAGGTTAAGAACAGTTTCAGGTTAAGAACAGACATCCGGAACGAATTAAGTTCTTAAACCGAGGTACCACCGTATAGCTATTTTTATATATCACAATCGATTGCATTTATATACCACCTTTATCTTCCAAGGGTCTCAAGGTGGTATGTATCGTTCTCCTCCCCATGTCACCCTCAGAAGAACCCTCTGAGTTGGGTTGGGCTTAGAGAAGGTCACCCAGTGAGCTTCATGACTGAATGGAGATTCGAACCCTGCTGTCCCAGGTCCTAGTCCAACACTCTAACCCAGAGATCATCAAACTTTTTCAGCAGGGGGCCAGTCCACTGTCCCTCAGACCATGTGGGGGGGCGGACTATATTTTTTGAGGGGAAATGGCCGAATTCCTATGCCCCACAAATAACCCAGAGATGCATTTGAAATAAAAGCACACATTCTACTCATGTAAAAACACGCTGATTCCCGGACCGTCCACGGGCCGGATTTAGAAGGTGATTGGGCTGGATCTGGCCCCTGGGCCTTAGTTTGCCTACCCATGCTCTAACCATATAGTTACAGGGCTTTTTTTTCCAGCCGGAACTCAGTTCCAGCACCTTTTGGGTGGGTGCCATTGCTATTCTAAGAGAACAAGGAAGGTGATCTGTTGGGGACCGCAATACCTCAAAGATTGTCCTTCTCCATATGAACAGACCCAGACTCTACAATCATCATCTTTGGCCCTCCTTCGTATGACCCCTCCATGAGACACCAAGAGGACGGCAACACAAGAATAGGCCTTTTCTGCAGTGGCTCCCTGTTTGTGGAACCAGAGAGGTTCATCTGCCACCTTCACTATACACCTTTAGGTGCCAGACAAAAGCGTTCCTCTTCAACCAGACCTCTGGTTGATGAACATCCTATATCAGGCTTCCTCAATCTCGTCCCTCTAGATGTTTTGAGACTACAATTCCCATCATCCCTGACCACTGGTCCTGCTAGCTAGGGATCATGGGAGTTGTAGGCCAAAAACATCTGGAGGGCCGCGGCTGAGGAAGCCTGTCCTATATCCTTTTAAAAGCATTGGGGCAGGTGGTTTATTGGTTTGTTTTGTTCTTGTTTTTCATTATTTATTTTACATTTTTATCTTGTCTTTTCATGCTGTGAACTGCCCTGAGGTCCCTGGATGAAGGGTGGTATACAACCTGATAAAAAATAATAATTACTTATTAATACTGAAGTCTTCATGCAGGTGCGTTGTTTTCCACAACGGACTTAAATTTGCTGTGCTGAAAATAGCTTGCTGCAGCTTCTGCCCTTCTGTGGTGGCTGATCCTGCAGCCAAAGTTAAGATATATTCCTGGGAATATGGGTGTGGGAAGATATCCTGACTGCTATTTGTCATCAAATGTAGCCAGAGAACAGGTGCAAACTTGTTTGAGAAATCAGCCTGGGTTACTTTTGGATGCCAAGACACTAACTCAATTAAATCCATCTGTGTTTCCTAGAACATCATGTCCCCCAGTTATCACCCCTTTTTTAAGACTCTTGTATCCATGGCAACAAAGCCAGCAAGGATAAGAGCTATAATACATCTCACCGTCAACAGGATATTGACCACAGAGCCACAGTTGCTGTCTAGTATTGCACTTTCTGTTGTCATTGTTGTTTACGCAGTTCAAAGGCTTGTTTGGGATTGCTTTCTCAAATGATCAGGTCTTCCCCATGCAAGAATCTCTGGGTGATTCAGCTACATGATCTTCCATAACAATGGGTGGAAGCAATCAGGTGGGTCGTGACAAACATATGGCATTTTTGGCTCTTGATACCTGCTAAAGGAGACCTAACTGGCAACTTCCTTGCTTTTTATTAGGCAGTTGGTTAAGGCTATTACTCAGAGTTTTTAGAGATGTCAGTTGGTTTTCTTTCTGCATTCTGCTGCTTTACTCTTGTTTCAGCGAGACACATTTATTTTATGAGATTGCAAGCTGCAATGAAATCAGACTGGCATAGGGTGGTGCACACATTTTGAAAATGATCATCTTAATACGAGGAGCCTTTGCAGTAAATCTGAGACTCCATCCCCCTCTGCAAACTTCATACAATTTCCATCCAAGGTCACTTATTTGAAAATGGAAAAGATAAGCATAAGAGCTCCCAATTATCTGTGGGTTCTTTGCTTTCGGCTTACTGCATTGTCTAATGAGCCTAGGGTTGGAGCAATTAAATCAGGGTAGTTAGTCAAATTTGGAGTCTGTTGCTCCCGAGATCTTCCCGTAAACACAAATGCCTTTAAATAAATGACTCAGAAACTGCATATTCCTTTAAGTTTTCGGTGTCCTGTTCCTTACATAAAAGTCACATCATACTGAAATATCTGTTCAAAGCAGCACATTGAAGAGTGTTTTTCAGATACACTTGCCAATTCCACCAGCTAAAATCTTGATTAGTTGTTATGTGCAAATGGTCCCATTATTTTGGATAGGTTTTAAGCGCACACAGCTCCATAGCATATGGCAACCACTGGTTGCTTTCACAGTTCTATATATGCAGTCTTCAAAATCCACATTGCCAAACATTAAAATAGAAGTGAGTGGTGGTGGTGTTTTTTGAGGCGGGGGGTGTATTTAAAATAAACTTTTTTTAAAAAATGGTCCAAACAGTTATAAATTGGCACGATAGCAACCCCAGTCATCCTATATACTTAACAAGCAATGGGAGTTGAATAAGCTTTGAAGACTGAAGGAGTGGAGGATCAAACTGAAAAACAAAATCAATCATTTTGTTTGGACTTGTGAGTAATCGCCACTGAAGCCAGCTTTTCCACAAAGGATGCTCTCTTGGTTTGTGTGGCCAGGATGTTTTGCCACCGACACGAAGGTGGAGTTAAATAAGAATTTGTTCTGAGGCTTTTGTGGTACATTAATGTGTTTTCTAATTTTAAACCTTTTTTTTTTTTTTTTTTTTGCCGGGCAAAACGCTTCAGTTCCTCTAGACGGAGGCAGTTGTACTTTTCTGTTGTTTATGCCAACTCAACCCAGACAAAAAGGATGCCTTCTTGTAAGAGTCTCTCATTGGCCTTAAACTTGGAGGAAGTTGTGAATCAAAGCAATTCTGGCTTTGCTCCTTCCAGATGCTTCTATATGTACATATTATGAAGACTACTGGACTACTAAAGCTACAGTGGAAATGTTTCTGGCTTTATCTGTGGGATCGGATAGGGCCTTGATTTAAATACTTCATTTTTAACGAAAAGTTAAACGGAGCACAACTTTGCAGAAATGTGCTCTTTTTTGGCGAGTCCTAGCAAAGGCAAATTCAAGCCTGGAACTTTCAACATGTGAGACCCAATCCAACCTGAAGGAGCGTCTCCACCCCCATTATTCTACCCGGACACTGAGGTCCAGAGCCGAGGGCCTTCTGGCGGTTCCCTCACTGCGAGAAGCCAAGTTACAGGGAACCAGGCAGAGGGCCTTCTCGGTAGTGGCACCCGCCCTGTGGAATGCCCTCTCACCAGATGTCAAAGAGAACAACTACTACCAGACTTTTAGAAGACATCTGAAGACAGCCTTGTTTAGGGAAGTGTTTAATGTTTGATGCATTACTGTATTTTAATATTTTGTTGGAAGCTGCCCAGAGTGGCTGGGGAAGCCCAGCCATATGGGCGGGGTATAAATTATAAATTATTATTATTATATTATTATAACCTGCCCAAGTTAGGTGCCTTTTAAGTCCTACTGATTTCAGTAAGTACATACTTAAATCTCCCCCTTTGAAAAGATTGCATAAACTATGACTTAATGTGAATGAGCAGTACTTTTCCCTGTTGCTGAAATTGCCTGTGCTTTGCTCCTGCCACGCTGGGTAAAAGCAAGCATAGTTTGGGCTTGAAATTGCTTCTGAACCCAGGCTCATGGTTTGCTTCCCCCAAACCACTGGCTGCAGTTTGTTTGGAGAGAAAGAACCCAAAAGTTACAACAGACTATGTTTCTCTCTGGCATGGCAGCATCAGGACTGCGGGAGGGACAAAGCATCACAATTTCAACAGTGTGCACATTAAACCATAGGTTATCTTAACTATGGGGATGCGGGTGGCGCTGTGGGTTAAACCACAGAGCCTAGGACTTGCTGATCAGAAGGTCGGCAGTTCGAATCCCCACGACACGGTGAGCTCCCGTTGCTCGGTCCCTGCTCCTGCCAACCTAGCAGTTTGAAAGCACGTCAAAGTGAAAGTAGATAAATAGGTACTGCTCTGGCGGGAAGGTAAATGGCGTTTCCGTGCGCTGCTCTGGTTCGCCAGAAGCAGCTTAGTCATGCTGGCCACATGACCCGGAAGCTGTACGCCAGCTCCCTCGGCCAATGGACCTAATGGTCAGGGGTCCCTTTAGCTGCTGCCTGATTCTTTGTTAAGCAGGGGTAAGATGGAGAGAGCCAGCTTTTATTATAGCTTGGACACTGTCTAATTTCTTTGCTTTTAATTCTGCTGCCAAGGATGGGATTTTGAAACTGTTCAGCCCCTACACGTGGGTGCCGGGAGCTTGCTTCCAGATGCATTGAGCATTCAACCCAATTTGTTTTCACAAAGCCTGCGCAGAGGTTTACGGCATCCACTCCTGAACTGAGTATTCACCCTAATTTGTTTGCACTGAGGTTGTACAATTTCCTGTCACTTTTCCAGCATCTCACACTTTCTAGCGCTTCTCCCCATCACTTTCCTTCCTGCAAAAGTCTGTTTTGCTTTTTTAAAAAGTGGGTTTGTTGAGCCTACACACATTTACTGATATGGGTGTTGATCCTACATGTAAAACAGCAAAGTCTGAAGGCAACCCAGGCCCTTTCTCTCTGCACCACCTGATAACTCAGAGAGAAAGTGAGCTATTCGCTCAGTATTTGCTATGTGGCAGTTAGTGGCTACAGCAGAGTACAGTGGAATGCCTATTGCACCCAGGGGAGAAGCAAGGAATGTTCCTTGCTTCCTACCTCATCATAAGAACAAGATCATCACTGATGGTAGTTTATGAAGCGGGCATCAAGCAATGAGACAATCATGCATACAATACGGGGCAAAAAATATGGGAGTCTTTAGAAACAACTTATTTTTCCTAAATAAAACTTTTCATTTGCAATATGGATGAATTCTGAAATATAGACATTTCAACAGCATGCCCATAGAAGCTGAAACAGACACTGGGGTGAGGGAAGACTCTCAGATATCTGGAGGGATGCAGAGTGGTACTGCTCCTTGCTTAAGGCCTGGGCTGTCTGAATCCACTTTTAAAAAGAAAAGAAAAAACTTTTGTACCCTGCCTTATGACTTATTAAGCTTCTGGAGCAAACTGTTCTGTCGTTGCCACATTCTCCATAGATGTAAAGAGACAAAGCCATCCTACATCAATTTTCTAACAACCAACACAGTAAATAAAACCCACAGTCAAGAGGTAATCCATGAACCACTTTTGCAGACTCTCCATTACTATCTTGATAGTTTTAAGTGTTCGAAGACATTTTTAAATTATCACAAATGCCCTAGCAGGTCAGGAAATGAATATTTTTCGCCTGAAGCTTTCAGTATATAATCTGCCTTGTGCTTCATGTCTGAAGTACTGCTGCGTTAAACCACAGTCTTAATTTGCCCTCTGCTGCTTCTCCCTTCTTTGTGTCTCTATAGCAACAGAAAGTCTGGAGGAGAAAAACGGGAATATGTTGCTGTTGTGTAGGTTATCTACTCCTTTTTCTCTCTCTCTCTTCCAAAGAAATTTGCTCAGGAAGAACTGCACAAGACCTATCAGGCTGATATGACAAATCTGAAACATGACATACTCCTGTTCCTTTTCAGAGCACTCAGATATTTTTTATCCCCCAAACATGTTGCTTTTCATCTAGGAAACATATTTTTGGCACCAACTGCCCTAAGGATCAAGAAAGCATCCACAGACAAACTGAAGAGATAGCCAAGTCTAGACTTTTAATTTAGGAAAATTTAACTTCTTATAAACGATGCCTTCATATGCCCCAACCCCACACTAAGCAAGGTCAATAAACAGCTTAGCCAATGCAAGAAGGAAAACAAGACAATCACATTTCATTTGGGTGTGTGGGGATAATCTAAATTGTAGAATTGTGGCAGAATGGAGAAATGAGATCCAGCTCAGAGGGCCTTCCTGTGGTTCCCTCACTGCGAGAAGTGAGGTTACAGGGAACCAGGCAGAGGGCCTTCTTGGCAGTGGCACCCGCCCTGTGGAACCAAGTGTTAGAAACTGAGATCTGAAGGCTGAGAGCTTGATGGCACCTTAAGCCGAGGTTATGGACTCAACAATGGAATGTCAAGGCACGCTTTTTTATATAACAAGAATACAAAGCTGAAAATGAACGAACCTCAGGTAAAATATTGTGTTCATTTTTCACATGGTCCAGTCCTTTCCCTGCCCAACCCCCTAATATTCTTAAGAGGGTCTCTTCTCCAGTCTTCAGAGAGCAGCTAGAAGTGGGGAGGCAGAAAAAGGACCTCCTTTCCTTCCACTCCGCAGTTTTAATCTGAAATCTTAGGCGGAGTACTGCTCCCAGAGCTCAGAAACTGCTCGTGCTAATGAGATTCCCTGTTGCAAATGCGCCTACAACAATGGGAGTTTCGAACAATGTGTGGAACAACCTCCCATCCGATGTCAAGGAAATAAACAACTATCTGACTTTTAGAAGATATCTGAAGGCAGCTCTGTATATGGGCTAAACAGCACGATTGCCTCTGCCCCTCTCTCTGGCAGAGGTCTTGTGGTATATCTTAGGGCCCAATAGTGCATGACTTGAGAGCTATGTGAATAGGATTCTCATGCATTAAAAAAAACACCCCCGATTAGCACAATTTCAGATCTGAACCACTGCACCATTTCCCCCCAGCAAAAGCTGTCCATCCATCACCCACCCCATCAGAAGCTGCTGTTTGCCCCTTTCTTCAAATCTCTTATGTGTAAGCAATTACACGTTCTGGATGCATTTTCTTTTCCTAGGTAATCTATTTTAAGGCGGGGTTGTTGCGAAGAGGAGGCATTCAGAAACAGTCTTTTCTACTACCATGAAGCTTCAAGCACACAGTGACCTGTGACAGTTTTCTCCACTCACGTCCCGACAATGTTGCTCCAGGCCAAGGTTAATGCGTTATTCTAAGGGCAGAGTGCCCACTTCATGCAACTGTAAGTCAGGGCCGGGGAAGAGAGTGACGCAGCAAAGCAAAACAAAAAACGAGGCGTGATGGATGGAGCCAAGCCTACACAGTGACGGAAATAACTTTTTATATCACAGAAAATAATCACCTCTCCCACACAAGCTGCTTGCTGAGAAAGCACAAAGACTGAGAAACAGTTACGGCATCTTGGGGTGGGGTGGGGGGCCAAGAATGGTTTTGTAGGTGTGGGTGTTTTGAAGCCTTCCAGCAGCTCAAGCTTTTAGGGGAAGGCCTCAATGACCCCTGTATTAAGCTGTATTGATATGCTGATCTGGTTTTTTGAAAACTGCTTATGCTTGAGATTGGGGGGTGGGTGGGGAGAGGGCAAGACTGGAAAAACATTACTAACGGAGACTGCAAGAATATTCCTGCACATTCGGGTTCATGTGATGAGAACATGGACGTTCACGCAAGAATGGGAAACGGAAACTGCAAGTTTATGGGGCAAAGTGAACAAGTGGGGGCATTACTCAGAGTAGGTCACTGGTTTTCTTGGGCGAAGTAGAGGACGGAAGAAGACAGGAGATGAGTCAACCTTTCAGGCGGACAGAAAATGAGGAACAACCAGTTTCAAGGGTCTCTGCAAAAATGAGAAGATTTGGGGTCTGTGGTCAATCAAATGATGAAGGGTAGCATCAGGACTTATGTAGGCCCCAAGAAGGTGGTGCTGACAAAAATTAGGGTATAAGAAAAGGTGGCTCATATAGGAACGGGGTCTCCATTCCTTGTCAGAAGTGAGGTCCCATTGATCAAGAAAACATACCCGATGGTCTATTGAGTATGTCTGATTAACTGTTTGCACCTTTACTGTTCTAGGGAATAATCTTCCATAGATATATAGATATAGATATAGATATAGATATAGATATAGATATAGATATAGATATATAGATATAGATAATATAAATATAGATATAGATATGGTTCTTTTAATGTATTCACAGTGTCTCCTGGTCTTGTCCTAATAGCTGGCATACCCCTCACAAACTTAATTCTGCAGAACAAAGAAGGACTATTCAGTCAGAAGATTAAATCAGGACCATCTCCTTCAGAGAAATTGGGTACATCTGAATTTATTTTCCTTCACTGTGGTTTTCCAGGTTGGGAGTGATGCAGCGGTGCATTCTTGTTGCTGTGTTCCTGTGCTCATGTGAAACAGCAGCAACCATGCTGCGACTCTGACCTAGTACAGTTGTACCTTGGTTCTCAAACGTAACCCGTTCCGGAAGTTCATTCGACTTCCAAAATGTTCGAAAACCAAGGTGCAGCATCTGATTGCCTGTCGGATCTTACTGCACTCCAGCAGAAGCAGCGTAGGACATTCAGCTTCCATAAAACATTCGAAAACCGGAACACTTACTTCTAAATTTTCGGCGTTTGGGAGCAAAAATGTACAAGTGCCAAGGCGTTTGAGAACCAAGGTACAACTGTAGTTAGCTGTTGAAGTGGTAAACCTGTATCTGAGCTGTAACATTTTGTACTGGCAACTCTGTGTCTGAAAATTCCACCCTGCTAGATATCAAGAAGATGAGCTTCCTTCTTCTCCCTGACGCACTAATTTTCTCTGTGTGAAAATTCCTTTTTCATGTGAACCCCCACATGCAGGATGAAATGGCACAGGGCTAGAAACATGGGCTGACAACCCCAGCCAGGGCACAACTAAATGATATGTGAGGATGAAAATCTCCCAGGGCTTTACTTAAAAAAGAGTAAGTTAAAAGCAGCTATGGGGAGAAGGAAGACCAAAATCATGGCACAACCACTGCACTGGAAAAGTCGGAGGTTAACTTTTTCTCCCTGAGCATTTTTCCCAATTGAACTTATCCCTGGGAAGAAAATATGCAGGTAGCTATCCATATGGCACTTTCGCGCAGAAAATAGCAGCTCCGAGAATGGGCAATTTAAATGATGAGCACTGAATTTGGGCTGCCTCAGAGCACATTCCCAGAGATTTATTGATGGTATAAAATTTGATCATTTAGTGCACATCCAACGTCCAACTCCTGCCCAGAATTATGATGCTGATTCCCCCGTAACAAACCCACAATCTACACCAAAGATGTATCGACTGTAAATGCGCCAATTACAGAATTAATTTATGAATTAACGATCAGTCTAGATGCACAGCTGTGTTGCTAGCTGAACTCTACCCTGCAAAGAGGCAGGGTAGATGTTGGTATCAGTGCAGAGGTTAATATAGGCTGACCCACCGAACCATGAATTATGTGTGGGAGCTGGAAATCACTCATGGCCGAAGAAAGTAAAGGGTCAATAACAGCTGAGCATCAGCTGATCAGTTGTCAGAGCAGGAAGGGGGGGGTCAAGGAGGAATAAAGCAATTCACACTTGGCCTGCTAAGTGTCAGAGACATATAAATAAAGCCCTTCCGAAAATAGCAAATTGGAAAGGGCTTTTATTCTGGGGAAAGCTAGAGTCAAGATCTTTGCAGTACCCATCCTCTCTAATTTCGTATTAATTCACTGCCCCTTACACACTTTATCCCAATTCATTCCAGCTATTCATTTGTTGTGTGTTTCTGTGCAATATAGTTATTTTCATATTTGCCACCAGGGTGGAAAAATAAATAGATCTCATGGCTTGTGATGCACAACTCTGCTTTACAATGCAATCCACAGGACAGGTCGGTGGTAGAAGAGTTTGGATTTGATATCCCGCTTTATCACTACCCAAAGGAGCCTCAAAGCAGCTAACATTCTCCTTTCTCTTCCTCCCCCACAACAAACACTCTGTGAGGTGAGTGGGGCTGAGAGACTTCAGAGAAGTGTGACTGGCCCAAGGTCACCCAGCAGCTGCATGTGGAGGAGCGGAGACGCCAGATTACGAGTCCACCGCTCTTAACCACTACACCACACTGGCTCTCTGGTAAGAACAGATGCCCATCTGAAGTGGTACAATATCAAAGAAGGACTCCACCTGGCGATTTTCCAGAAGGAGTATGTTGATGCTGAGCATTTATGAGGGTGGTCATCTCATGGGTATGTGGCGCCCACGTGAATGACAGGCAGCATTCCAAGAATTCTTACAGGAGGCTATGGAATGCAGCAAAGTCCATCAGCGACCAAGCCAAGGAAAGCAATCAGAAGGTAGACATTATTGCACCAGCTTTAGAACTGACGTTTTGATTCCAGGATATTCCTATAATGCCCCTTTCGTTGTCCTCTCCCGCTCAAAGCAGCTGGTGCCCTTATCAAGCACTGTTAATAAGCATCCCAGGAACTACTTCTACACTTAACAACATTACGTCAGGCGGCAAAATTAAATTAACTTAACAACAGCGCAACGGATTAAGCATTTTCTGCGAGCGACAGAGCTAACACTAATGGGAGCTGACGCTGCGGATGTCTGTGTCGCTGGCCAAGGTGTCAGATGTTACTGGAAAGCAAAGTAATAATAGGCAGTGTGGTGCAGCAGTTAGATCAGGGGTGACTGAAATATCTCTTCCATCAACCTCAACGATCATGACCAAAGGCTACTGGGAGTTGTAGCTCGGCACCCTGAGAGTTTGACTTTGGAGACCCTCGGGTAAATCACTGGTTTGTTTTCAGCCAAGCTCTACTCAAGAGTAGATCAGGGCTTTTTTTTTTCAGTCGGAACTTGCTGGAACTCAGTTCTGGCACCTCTCAGGTGGGCGCCATTGTCACTGTAAGAAAACAAGGGAGGCGTTTATAGCGAGTTCCAGCTCCTCTTTTTCTAGGAAAACAGCACCATAGAGCCACTGAAATAAATGAACCTAAGTCAGTCATGACTCATGTCCATTCATTTCAATGAGTCTACTTCAAGTAGGAGTACCTGTCACAACAAAACCTACCTCACAGGGTGGTTGTGAAGATAAAAGGGAGAGTGGGCTACAAATGCCACTCTGAGGACATGTCGGGTAAAAAAATGTGTTTTTAAAATGCACAGGTGGACACTAGCAGTCACAGCTGTCTACTGACTAAAAAAATGCCATGGGGTTTCTTCCCTCTCTAAAGGACTCTATGGAAATGAAATGTAAGATACAATAAGAAGCCTTTGCACATCACATAATTCACTCATGGAATTTGCTGCCACAAGACAGGACTAGAAAAAGATCAGACACATTAATGGATGCCTATCAACAACAATTACCTAAATACGACGTCCATGTTCAGAGGCATCCGAATACAAGGTGATAAGGAGAAAGAAGTGAAGGCTATTAACTTCATGTTCCTCTTGTGTATCCCATGCTTGTTTGGCTGCTTTGGCTGGACTGGATAAGGCTGAACTGGAGTACCGTATTTTTCCGTGTATAACATACCCCCTATTTTGGGGGTCTCAAAATTCAGAAAATGGGGGGAAATTGCCCAGAGTTGTTGAACTTTTTTTTCCAATTTTTTTTATTGATTTTCCAAAAAAAATTAAACAAACAAACATAAATCTCAGCTGTATTTAAACCAATCTTAGTAACATTGTTAAGTGACTTCCTCAAAACCCCCTAATTGAATTTCAGTGTATATCATTATAACCATTTTCCAAAACCAATTTTCTCATAAAATTAACTTGATCACTTAACATCTTTCTTTCTTTCTATTTTAACTTTAAATATATTAATCTCTAACATTACATATTTAAATCCTAAGCCTATCTGGTATTTGCAAGCTTTTCCAATTAAATTATCTTAACATATTTAACTAAATAGTCTTTGAATTTCATCCATCAGAGTTGTTGGACTTTTTGGGGGGAGAATTGCTCTCAGAGTTGTGGAGCTTTTTTGGGTAGAGAACAATGAAAATTGCTCACCAGCCTGATCAATGGACGCATTGCGGAAGCCACAAATTCTCTGCCCACAGCAGCTGCCAAACACCCACCCATTGGCCACAGCAACAGCCAATCAAAAGCAGCACTTGTCACAGACACCAATCAACAGCGCAATCGCCGCTGGCAATCTGCTGCTCACAGCAGGAACCAATCCCCCGTCACCACTATATGCTATCCATGTATAAGACCACCCACAATTTTTGAGATGATTTTAGCTGACAAAAAGCTTGTCTTATACACGGAAATGTATGGTATGTCTTTGGTAAAGATATGGCATAATTGGATAAAAACTGTATTTGTGCATGTTCCTATCTACTAATGTATAGAGAAGTGGACATTAATTTAAATGCCCCAATATGTGAAGGGAAATTGATCAAAACTGACATCCAAAGAAGTTTCATAGAGAGCATATGTCCCGCAACAATTATTTTTGCTGCAACTAGACCAGCCATTGGTTGTGCTCATAAACTCTGCAAGGAGACTTGCATCACCAAACACTTGGCGACACTCTCTGGACATGCACTGGAGAATTGCAAAGGATCATGGTTCCCACACACTCTGGACAGAGGCTGGATGGCCATCTGTCATGGATGCTTTAATTGGGCTTCCTGCATTGCAGAGGGTTGGACTAGATGACCCTTGGTATCCCTTCCAACGGTATGATTCTATGGAACACTCTTCCAACAGAAATTCAGGAGATCCTGGAATCTCTTATATGCCCCCAAGCTTATGTGGGCAATTCAGTCATCAATCTCAGGGTTTTATTTTACACGTGGTCTTATTGTATAAAGGAATGGTTGCTGTCAACTGCTTTGATATACCGGTACTTTTATAAACAAACAAATAAAAGCATAATGTAAGTGGAAGGCGCACCTTTTAACATTTGCTTGCCCCCATCCGGCCCATCATGGCTTCCAAACACCATTTAATTCCTGGTCTTCCTTGCCTAATTTAGGTGAAACAGAGAGCTGGAGCTCTCACTCCAAATCTCCTTTTGGTGCTTTTGGATAAATGTTAAAAAGCATGGGGGACAAGACAGCACTCTGCTGGACGCAACTGAACAACGCCCCCAACCCCAGATGCTGAGCAATAGTTTCGCTAAAATCATGCCTGTACTTAATTTAAATCAATTTATCAGGTCGAAATGGTTTATTTATGGTGTGGGGGAAGAGTATTATTCCTCCTGAAACAGAGAAACTGACATCATTTGTCTAAACCAATGAACAAAATATTTCATGGTAACTACCTTATCCAATGTCATCCCTTGAAATGCATCACTTTCCACACAGAGAAAAATGAGCCATATGGTGAAGCACAGATGATGAGTAACGACGGTCGGGTAGAAAAACAAAAAACAAAGTATCCTGTGACTGCAAGATGGCATGGTTGCCAATAAACTGCATTTAAAATTAGTAAAGGCGGAGAAAAATATTCTGCACGTATTTTTCTATTCTTCATAAACAATAGATCGACTAAAAGGTATGTGGAAGAAGCATTCGGAAGAATGATGTAACCATTTAGTCAAATCGCCTTATCTGTAAATTCATTTCAAAAATTGACAGGGGTTATTTATTCTCAATATATGGAAAATACACAGTAATGGTTCATCTTGAGAGCCAGTAAAGACAGTGTTGTTAATTGGTTTCCAGCTCTTCATTCTGAATAAAGATCAGTACTGGGGCTGTGGAGATGTTTCAAGAATTTGTGGGTACAGTGGTACCTCGGGTTAAGTACTTAATTCGTTCCGGAGGTCCATACTTAACCTGAAACTGTTCTTAACCTGAAGCACCACTTTAGCTAATGGGGCCTCCTGCTGCCGCCGCACCGCCGGAGCATGATTTCTGTTCTCATCCTGAAGCAAAGTTCTTAACCTGAAGCACTATTTCTGGGTTAGTGGAGTCTGTAACCTGAAGCGTATGTAACCTGAGGTACCACTGTATTTTGATAAGCATGAATTAATACGCAATTCGCATAAGTGATACGTTAATATCACACTTTTAGCAGAAATTGTTAAAACATGTTTTCAAAACACTCTACTCTTTATTGTTAAACTCTTTAACGAATATTTCAATGCTTCAAAGCACATACATTTGAGTGTCAGCCAAGCGCAAAAAAATGGCACTCAGACTTCTAGAGGTGCTTGCAAATGGAAAAACCTGTGGTGCAAAATGGGCTTTGCCCCCTGCTAATTTCGAACCCTGCCAATATGGCAATGGATATAATTCTACTGGACATCTGAGAACAGAGGATCCAGTCAGCGGGGTTTCACGTTCCCTTCTCGTAGTGTCCCTCTCTGGATTGTGGACATATTTAATATTCAACAAGAAGGCCTTATGTGGTTGACTTGGTTCATACAATACGATACGATACGATATCTTTATTGTCATTGTCCCTTGCGGAACAATGAAATTGAAAACTACATAAAACTACCACAAAACTACATAAAACTACCACAAAACTACATAAAACTACATAAAAGCTACATAAAACTACTACAAAACTACATAAAACATTCAAAAACCCCTAAAAACTCTAAAACCCCATTTTAAAAAACACTATACTACAGAGGCCCCTTATGCTGCGTTTAGAACCAGAATTGCATTAGCGTAGAAACTGTTTTTCAGGCGGCTAGTCCTGGCCTTTATAACCCTATACCTTCTTCCAGAAGGCAGAAGCTGAAAGAGATCATTTCTGGGGTGCGTACTATCCTGTGCTATCTCTGCCGCTTTCTTATGGCACCTGGCAGCATAGATTTGATCTAAGGTGGGAAGAGTGCACCCAATAATTCTCTCTGCAGTCTTTACAACCCTGGATAGCATTGTTTTTTCCCTGGCCGTGCAGTTCCCAAACCACACGCACAGACCATAAGTTAGCACGCTCTCCACAGTGCAATGGTAGAATGCCTTCATCACCATCCACATAACAAAAACCTATTTCTTAGGTCACAGAAAACAAGCTTTCTTGAGAGGATAGCTGTTGTGATCAATAGTACAGCAGAAACCCAAGTGACCTCTCGCCTATAGAATCCCTCAGTGAAGGAGCCAGCCAAGCAAAATACAACAAACTCCTGGGGAAGAAAGGAAGTGGTTTTGCAGAAATGTTACTTTAGGGTTGCGGCAGGCATGTTTAATTTTATTCCAAGGCATTTGACGTCAAAGGGTGGGAAAGACGTAACACCGGGGGTGGTGGGATAGGTGTTTAAACCAAACCCCAAAGCTATCGCATATGTGGCATGCAGCATCACTTGCTGAGAGGTTTGTTTGTTTTTACTCATGAGAGTTACAAAAGAGCTTTGCTTGTTCAGTAAAGCGGCTGTATTGGCGAAAAGGTTAACGGTTCAAACTGTTGACAGCAAAGCATCAATGAGGAGATGTTCATGAAAACAACCAATATCTGAAGTACAGACAGATAGAAGATCTACATTGAGGGGGGAAAGACTTTAAAGAAGAATGGGAACTTTTTACAAATTACTTTAAAAAACAACAAAATGAATTGGACTCCTTGGCAGGTTTTGAATAAACATACACAAAGTTTTTTATTGTTAACATAATACACAGAAAATTTAAGGATCTTTACCATTCTACAAAATGCAGAGAATAACAGGCGCTGAAATATCAGAGAGAGGAGCTGAGGGAAGTCTTGGGGGGAGGGAGAAAAAATGGGGGGGGGAAGAATGAAGATGATGTGTTTTGATAATTTTCTATGTTGAAATTCTTAATAATAATAATAATAATAATAATAATAATAATAATAATAATATATGGCACCAGGCCAAGAGTCCGGGGCCCAAGAGTTTAGTCCGGGGCGGCTCTGCGCCCTGAGTTTGGGGGCAACCAAGTCAGCAAGATGCTGAGGCAGGTGGCTGGCTCCATCCTCCTGTGCGCCTGAGACTGGGCAACTGGGGGGGGCAGATTGTTGCACCCTGGCGCTACATATGCTTAAGACAACCCTGTATATAGCCATAAATTAATGCCTCCAAAGCACATTGAGAGGCTTGGTAGGAGCAAAATTGTACTGGTAACTCGACTGAACAATCACTGTATTTTGTAATTGGTTTGATTTTATATTTTTTTACTAGCTCATTTGCATTAATAAATTCATACAGAAGGCCTGGAAGAGGGAGAGAAGTAGCTGTTTTCTTGATTTAGGAAGATGTCCTTGCCAGCTCACCACAGGTGGCCATTTATAAGCTTGATTGAAAGCAACAACGAATAAACACGAGGAATGGGGAACTTCAGAATGGGAGGGGCAAAATATGGTCCCCAGTCCTCTGTGTCCGGCCCTCTGAACTCTCCCCAAGCCACACCCATTGCTGGACCTGCTCCATTTACTCCAGCTGATTTTGCCTTGTTGAAATGTGTCCTTGTGATGATGACTCTTGCTTGCCTGGACGGATGAAGGGAGATGTGCAAGTGTGTGTGTGTATGTGTGTGTGCCCACAAACTTTTGGCTTTCATGCAGCTGGAATGTAGACTACTGTACAAAGGTACAAGTTGTATTCATTCCTCCACCAACCTTGACCTCTGGCATACAGGTCCAGAAAGGCAATGCAGGATGAATTCCCTGCATTATACCTGACATAGCTCATTCTTCCTCACTTAAAATAAATCAATCCTGTCAGAAGATATGGACAGACAAACAGATAACATACCAGGCACACCCTGAAAATCCATTATTTTCAACCCATATTTTAAGAGCCAATGTTTCCAGTCCATAGTTTCGCAAGTGCCATGAGTTTTGTACAGAGCACATGATTTTCCCAACTCTACAAGGTTGGGGGCAGCCCGACGCACAAAATGAACCTCTGAGTCACTCTGGTATACCTATAACCCAGTTTTCCTAGCATTTAGGATTAGTTTAGAAACCTTGAAAACTACCGTATTTTTCGCCCTATAGGACGCACTTTCCCCCTCCAAAAATGAAGGGAAAATCTGTGTGCGTCCTATGGGGCGAATGCAGGCTTTCACTGAAGCCTGGAGAGCGAGAGGGGTTGGTGCGCACCGACCCCTCTCGCTCTCCAGGCTTCAGGAAGCTATCCGCAAGCCTTGGGAGCCCAGTGCGACTTCCCACCGGGCTCCCCAGGCTTGCGGATAGCAGCCTGTTCTGGGGGCTGGGGTCGGGGGAAGCTCAGGCTTCCCCCGTCCCAGCCCCGTGCCTGGGGGGGGGGAAATAATTTTTTTTCTTTATCCCCCCCCCAAAAAAATAAACTAGGTGCGCCCTATAGGGCGAAAAATACAGTACTACATCCACCCTTAGCTTTTGTACGGCAACTTTGCCTATTTGACTAATCCACAGTAACTGAATGGAAGGAATTTGAATGGAAGGAATTAATACTGCCATTTCTTACAGTAAGGTGCACACAGTTTGTGCTTTTCTGTTTGTTTTCCATTTTTAGAATATCAGCATGGGCGCAGTCATCTCTAAAGAACGCACCACACAATACTGGGAACATTCAAGCGATTAAGACGCCCTATGTGAAAACAACATACTGCACACCTGGTTATAATGAAACGAAAACTTACCCTATGTCCCCCTGTTGCACTGTGTCAGCAAAAGTCAATGATATGAGAGGTGTGCGTGGAATAAACAGTCTGTGCGAGAACATCAGGACATGATGTATTTTGTTGCGTGTACAGAGTGGAGGTGCAATAATTCAACAAGGGATGCTGGAACTACTGCATGATCCACATTTCTGCTAGTTTGTATTTTCACCCTTCTCATATCTTGTTCCGCTGCAGTTAAACTAAGATACCTATGACAGTATATTCAGCTTGTGCATATGTATTCCCAGTGCCGGATTTATGTATAAGCTAAACAAGCTATAGCTTAGGGCCCCACTCTCTTGGGGGCCCCAAAAAAAAATTAAATGGAAAAAAACTGGATGTACATTTCCAAAATAGAAGATAAAAAACAAATAAAATAAAACCTTCATACAGCAACAGTGTTTTATATTGTGTAGGTTCCTATGATGTAAGTAATGGGACCTACCTGCTAGCTGCTCCCTAAAACATCACTGGTTTGCTCATTTCTATATACAGTGGTACCTCGGGTTAAGTACTTAATTTGTTCCGGAGGTCCGTTCTTAACCTGAAAGTGTTCTTAACCTGAAGCACCACTTTAGCTAATGGGGCCTCCTGCTGCCGCACCGATGGAGCACGATTTCTGTTCACATCCTGAAGCAAAGTTCTTAACCCGAGGTACTATTTCTGGGTTAGCAGAGTCTGTAACCTGAAGCGTATGTAACCTGAGGTGTATGTAACCCGAGGTACCACTGTATAGGGTACCTACATTCTGCATGGAGTGGTGACATGGCAACACGTGCAAATGGCTTTAGATACCTATTAGGTCCATAAATTACCATATAATCAACACAAAAAACAGAGACAATTTGTTGTTGACAAAGGACAGCTGGGCATATAAAGGGCCCCAATACCTTCACTAGTTTAGGGCCTCATCAGACCTAAATCCGGCCCTGTGTATTCCTGCAGAATGCAGGCAGAAACCTTAGCTAGCTGTGCATTACTACTTTAGAGCTGCAGGGACTCCCATTAGATTTGCCAGCTTCACTGCCCTTCATAAATTGTATCTGCTGGGTCATTTGTGCACTGTTTACTTTCTTCATATTAATCTTCCTTCCGGGACATGCTACAAAGTGTATTTTTCAGTGCTGAGTCACTTGCCTTTGTATTTCCTTGCAAAACAACAAATCTGGTTAGGATTAATGGCACATCAAACAATACTGAGGGCTGATACTCAACTTCGGACCGAAAGACAGAGAATCACAACAGTGGCTCTGGGATTGGAGAAGATTTGCAAACATCTGCTTGGGATGGATGCCAAACACATTTCGTAAGACCAAGTCTGATCTCTTGGTCCCGCTTTGGAATCCTATGGTGGCTGCATTCTGACATGTGAGATTCCCAGGTTCACACATTCTACTCTCCCCTCCCCTGGTGAGGCTACGAGAAGGAGCTGAGAATTATAGCTTACAGTTCTGTTTGGTTTAGGGAGTCATCTGAACCATAACGTGGCTATTCTTAACCACGGTGTGTTGTAACGAATCAGCTTCATAAACCATGGTTTGAAGTGTGTTTGTTCCAACAAATTCCAGTTAAGATTAGTATGCTTAAACTGGTTAATCCAAAAGAGGGGGAAATTTCCACATTCCTCCTTGTGGCAGCAAGAAGCAGTGGCATAGCGTGGGGGGTGCAGGGGGGGCCGGCAGCACCGGGCGCAACATCTGGGGGTTAGGGTTAGGGGGCGCAAATCCACGGGTTAGGGGTCAAATTACTTGCCTTTCCCCGGGTTCTGACAACCCACGCTACGCCACTGGCAAGAAGGGGGATTGGGGGTTGAATGAAAGTCTGAGGCTCACTGCAGCTCATTCTCACGATTCAGCAGTACATCTAAATAAGGTTCATTTGTCTGAAACACAGCTCAGTTATTGGGGGGGGCAACTGTGCTTTCACTAGGGCTTCCTATTTTACATTCACGATTCTATTACCGGTATATTCCTTTAGAAATATATATTTTTTCATAGAATCATAGAATCATAGAGTTGGAAGAGACCACAAGGGCCATCGAGTCCAACCCCCTGCCAAGCAGGAAACACCATCAGAGCACTCCTGACATATGGTTGTCAAGCCTCTGCTTAAAGACCTCCAAAGGAGGAGACTCCACCACACTCCTCGGCAGCAAATTCCACTGTCGAACAGCTCTTACTGTCAGGAAGTTCTTCCTAATGTTTAGGTGGAATCTTCTTTCTTGTAGTTTGGATCCATTGCTCCGTGTCCGCTTCTCTGGAGCAGCAGAAAACAACCTTTCTCCCTCCTCTATGTGACATCCTTTTATATATTTGAACATGGCTATCATATCACCCCTTAACCTCCTCTTCTCCAGGCTAAACATGCCCAGCTCCCTTAGCCGTTCCTCATAAGGCATCGTTTCCAGGCCTTTGACCATTTTGGTTGCCCTCCTCTGGACACGTTCCAGTTTGTCAGTGTCCTTCTTGAACTGTGGTGCCCAGAACTGGACACAGTACTCCAGGTGAGGTCTGACCAGAGCAGAATACAGTGGCACTATTACTTCCCTTGATCTAGATGCTATACTCCTATTGATGCAGCCCAGAATTGCATTGGCTTTTTTAGCTGCCGCGTCACACTGTTGGCTCATGTCAAGTTTGTGGTCAACCAAGACTCCTAGATCCTTTTCACATGTAGAGATCCTTTTCACATGTAGAGATCCTTTTCACATGTAGGCCTCACTTCAGCCTCTCCCCTCTCCTCCACCAATTCTACTACACCCAGCCACAAGCAAGTCTGCTGTTGCTTTATAGCAGCAAATGTTTTCAGAAGGTCTGGTCCACTGTCCCTCAGACCTTGTGAGGGGCCGGACTATTTATTTATTTTTTGGGGGGGGATGAGCAAATTCCTATGCCCCACAAATAACCCAGAGATGCATTTTAAATAAAAGCACACATTCTACTCATGTAAAAACACACTGATTCCCAGACCGTCTGCGGGCCAGATTTAGAAGATGATTGGGCTGGATCCGGCCCCCGGGCCTACCCATGCTTTATAGCATTAATTATCCCTTGTTGCCTCTTATGCAAAGAACTTTTGATGAACCAATACCTAGTGCTACCTTTCTGAAATGAAATCCTTCGTTAATACTGTGCTCGCTTACAAGGAAAATAGCTACTGCAACCTGATACAGCCTGACCCAAGGCAGGCTTTATTAAATCTGTTTTTTATATGACCATAATAATTTACTGCTTAAGAACCAACTAATCTTTTTCATGTCTGCAGCTAGAAATATATTAACACAATATGGGAAAACAGCTACTAACTTAACTCTAGACTAGAGGCACGGTGGGATACATTTCGCTATAGGAGCTATGTTCCACAGTCTAATAAAGTATATCAGAGCACTAAGACACAAAAAGCCAAAGATAATTTTATAAATGTGTGGGTTTTTTTATTCAGTACAGGTAACTCACAACTTGTGCACATTCAGCTTTAAGCGCTTGTCAATTTTTTTTAATTGAAAAGGATGTGGAAAGCGGGCAGGCAACTCGGGGGGGGGGGGACTTTGGCAATCCCACCCACCATTGAACCCAATGTGCTTTGACTATATGCGATTTTGGGTTCCGGCGCTATCCCCAGAACGTAACCCCAGTGGAATCTTCAGAAATTGAAAAATACCAAGTTTTTTTAAACAATACTCACTTATTTTACGAAGCCTCTCTTGATACTTTCCTGGAAGCTCCTTACATCAGGGCCATTTTTATTGTGTCACCCTGTACAGTAGAACTTTCCAGACTTTTCATGTTGGTGAGACACTTTTTAGACATGCATCATTTCGCAACACAGTAATTCAATTTTACTAGCAAACCAGAGGTTCCATTGACCCCTTTCCAGCCCTGGGAGGAGCATGGGCAGTGCTTGTGCGACACACCAACACAACGGAGCCGACACACCAACATGTCATGACACACAGTTTGGAAAGCTCTGCTGTACAGTGTGAGGTACACTGTTGACACGGGGGGGGGGGAATGTGCACCTAATGAAATTCTGTAGTCTATACAGGAACCGGGTCTTCTTTCGAGTATAGCTAACCACTACATTTATGGTACAGAACCGTCTACATAATTCACCAAATATCTTTAAATGCTTTTGGCTATAACATCATCCAACCCACCTCAGCCACCATGAACATCAATGTACCAACAGTACAATGTGGTTCCACTGAAATTCAAAACTCTGCTAGAACATTGACTCTAAAAGTTAAATCACTTTATGGACTTTGAGGCATGCTGTTTTCTTTCTAGTTCTCAACTTGTGGTAACATAGCCTTGTAAATAATAATAATAATAATAATAATAATTTCACATCCAGCTAGTTTTTTTGAGGGGGGATCAAACTTGCCTTATTTTGCCTAAGTCTGTTAAGATCTAGAATCAAAGATCTCGACTATTTTATTTAAACATTTCCAAAACGACAATATATAAATGGCCACCACTTTTATGAGCTTGGATAAATGTATCACATTATCAAAATACACCAGCAAAACACATTCATCATGTGCCGCTTCCAATAATCGCAACACTCCAACCACACAAATAATGTTTGACTGGGTTGCAATTTCTGGAGATGGAACCAAAAAGTTCTTAAATCTGTTTGGAATAATGTGTGCCACTGGAACTTAATTGAGAAGTAATACAATGGCTTTATTTGTTTGGTGTCTTAAAGGATTAGCACTTTGTCACAAAGGGCAAGTCATCTTTAACCTGGAAATGTTCCTTATATACATTTTTTCCATTGTTTGGTATGTTCAGTACTTGGATTTGAGTAGCAAAATTAAGACAGGCTTGCTTTCTCTTGCCATTAGTCTCTGACGTCAGCCCTTCATTTCCAGTATGTTTACTAGCATAGAAAGGCATCTGCTCCCATCTTTAATCGCCCAGAATGGGCAATAAAGCACTAAAGTTATATAAGCAATTTAATAATTAACAACAGTAGTAATCATCAGCAGATTTTCCACCCATTGGTGTGTCTCTTCTGTTGGAATACCAGGCTTGAAATTATCTCGGCCAGCACAGAAAATGTCAAGGCACATTAATGTTATTTCTGATCGCCGAAGAATTGATGCTTTTGGATTATGGTGCTGGAGGAGACTCTTGAGAGTCCCATGGACTGCAAGAAGATCAAACGTATCCATTCTGAAGGAAATCAGCCCTGAGTGCTCACTGGAAGGACAGATCCTGAAGCTGAGGCTCCAGTACTTTGGCCACCTCATGAGAAGAGAAGACTCCCTGGAAAAGACCCTGATGTTGGGAAAGATGGAGGGCACAAGGAGAAGGGGACGACAGAGGATGAGATGGTTGGACAGTGTTCTCGAAGCTACCAGTATGAGTTTGACCAAACTGCGGGAGGCAGTGGAAGACAGGAGTGCCTGGCGTGCTCTGGTCCATGGGGTCACAAAGAGTCGGACACAATTAAACAACAACACTTACAACAGCAGCACCTATTTTCAACAGCAGTCTGCTTCGGACTGGACAGCAACGAACTTTCGAAGAGAAATTAAGACGGGTGCTCAGTAAGCAGGAAAATATGAAGGGCATCTTCAGATTGAGTAAACCTTAAACTTCTGCTTCTTCTCCAAGAAGCAGCTAGCGTCACCAAGAAATGCTTTATCAGCAAATCCAACCACACCCTTTGCAGGCAGCAGTGTCCAATGCCATGTTTCTTCAGGCAGTTTTAATACTTCTCACATGCACTTCCCACTTCCGCATCAACCGAGACTGCTTCCAAAGCCATCCTGAAACTGAGATTAGCTACTCAAGATCACACAGTACCATTGGCTACCCTAAGTGCAGCATCTGAAGCAACTCAAAACGCTTGGCTCGTGAGCAAACATCTCGCCTCCCCGACTTCATCCCACATTGTTCAGGAGAGCCCTTTGACCCTTTGAGAGAGAGATTTTTTGGGAGGGGAGAGAGGTGCAAGAAGCTGCATGGGGAAGGGAAGGAAATAAACTTTACTTCCATGAACATCCTTAACTTGTGTTATAGGAATTCCAAGGTCTGTCTCTCTCTCTCTCTCTCTCTCTCTCTCTCTCTCTCACACACACACACACACACACACACACACATTAATATAAGGTAAAGGTAAAGGGACCCCTGACCATTAGGTCCAGTCGTGGCCGACTCTGGGGTTGCGGCGCTCATCTCGCTTTATTGGTCGAAGGAGCCAGCGTACAGCTTCCGGGTCACGTGGCCAGCATGACTAAGCCGCTTCTGACAAACCAGAGCAGCGCACGGAAATGCCGTTTACCTTTCCGCCGGAGCGGTACCTATTTATCTACTTGCACTTTGATGTGCTTTCGAACTGCTAGGTGGGCAGGAGCTGGGACCGAATGACGGGAGCTCACCCCGTCGCGGGGATTCTAACCACCGACCTTCTAATCGGCAAGACCTAGGCTCTGTGGTTTAACCCACAGCGCCACCCGCGTCCCTAATATAATATAATATGTTCATAAATGTTCATAAATGTACAAGGCAAACACACATACATAAGTATATAAACCATGTGTCTGAAATAGTACAGGAGAACAATCCTGAAGCCATTTTGACTCTCCCAAACTGACCTCAAATATTTCTTTGCAAGGAGGAAGGAAATGGGAAAAGCTTTCCAATTGTCTTTGGTCTGAGGGGCTTACACCTCCCTGGAAATACAGTCTGGCAAGTATCTGTTAAGCTGAGCACACTATCTCTATACCTGAGATTCAGGAACTAAGTATTTACCATCTCAAAGGAATGGGCCAGGCTACCCAGAAAAGGCAATCAGATAAGGCATTATCCTGGCAGACAGGAGAGGAGCAACACACTCAAATTTCTGCTGGGGACCACCTCCTGTGTATGATGTTTTTCTTGGGGGGGGTGGTCTTGAGTCTATACAGTGGACCCTCTGGATACGAACTTAATTCGTTCCGGGGGTCCATATGTACCCCGAAAACTCAGCATCTAAGAGGCACCGCTTCTGTGCATGCGCACGACATGATAGAATGTTTCTGCGCGTGCGGCAAAACTGAAGGTAACGTAACCTGAGGATCTACTGTATAAGAGCTTGGACACCATTGTTCTGGGTTCCTCCTCCATCCTGCACGGGGGGGGGGGGCAGGGGGCACCCTGTTGCAACAGTTTAATAAAGATCAGGCTTACTAGCTGCTTTGCTTCTCAATATTCTCTGGCTGGCCTCTGCTATTTTCTCCTACCAATAGAAAACCTACATAATAAGGACTCTATATGGGCTCTTGGATACCCCATAAGGGATAAAGGAGCGTTTTTTTCTTATAACGCTTGTATTAGCATCCAAGTCAATATCATTATGTGACATGTTTACTCCCTTCTTCCTCTCCCTAACCCAGCCTTCTCCCCAAATATGCAACTTCCACAGATTTTAACATATTAATCTTCCACATTCTAAACAAAAGGGTGGAAAGCTGGCTTGGTTGTAGAGGCGATTCCAATGCATTTTAAATGCACCCCACCCCCACAAGACTATTTTAAAGCTTTCCCTGAGGATTCTTGTTTTCAGAGGACAATGGAGTTGATTTGAGGTTTTGGGTTCTTAGGTTATTACACTACTTTGCAATTCCCTCCTGGCCAATGTGTGCACCCAAGTGTTAAATGTGTTGTGACATGCCACCTGAAGCGACAAAAGAATATTTACTTGGCTGAATTAACACATTGTACTTCAGTGGAAGAAAATAGCCACATCTTACAGAAAATCTAAACGTGACACAATCAAATTCCATCAAAAAGCATTGATGGATATTAGTGATCAAAGTGCTTCTGTTTCCAATGCCTGGAATTTTTATACTTCTATGATGCATACCTTTTTACTCAGGTAAATATTCTTTTCTACTGTGGTCCCTAGGATGGAAATCCATCTTAGTGGAATTTGCCTGCTACTCTCACCTCTATTCCCTCTCACCTATCCCACAAAGCTGTTGTAAGGGGTACAAAATAAACATTTCATACTGCTATAGCTTGGGGTTGTTTTATCATGTTGCCATGTTTGTTCATGCTGTTGGTTTTATGGTGGATTGAATTGAGTTGATTATGAGCTGTTGTTTTAATATTTGCACATTTTTGGATTGTTAGCTGCCTTGCGGGGGGACTACTTTTTCTTTCTTAAAGGAGAGTGCAAACAATTTAAATAAATAAATTAAATGATACCTTCTATGTTCACCAAACATTTCTGTTCCCCAGTTTGTTCATGTCAAACTTCTATCATGCAAGCATGACAGAAAGGCAGGTAGTAGATACCCGGAGCAAAGCATCAAATTTGCTGCAGAACATACTCGCAGGCTTTAAGTTTACTGATATTCCCAAACTGTGAACATTTGTGCACACAACGTTTTGTGAGTTCCCCTCCCCACACTTCACAAGAAATGCTACGCTGTCAGTTGAGTCTTTGGGCTTTGTTGTTGCACCTTCCTGACCAAGAATCTCTAAAAACGTCATTTTAGCCTAATCTTCTCTATTCTCTCTAACTGTTGTATAACCTTCCCTTATGAAAACTTTCATGAAACGAAGTGATTTGTTTTCAAACCGCTTTACGTTTGCTCACTGCCAGTTAATAACTCCGGCTAGACTTTGTTTCTTTGTGTTGTGGTTCTTAACTGTATACCATTCGGCAATATCAAACATGGCGAATAAATTCAAACAAACATGGGAAACAATTCAAACAAACACAAGCCCCTCTTAAGTCTCACTTTTTTGCAGTAAGTTCAACTCTCTTCTCTGCTGAAATCAAGACTTCAAAGCATGTTGAACTTTGGCTAGATACCTGGTGGGTGCTCTACACAAATACTAGCTATAGTTTTATGACCTGGCTCTAGCAAGATCACACACCTTTGTCTGTCCTCCCAGATTACAAAAACAAATTAGGGTAATAGAAGGCTATGCATTAAACGTAAATAACAACACAAGTACAATGAGAAGAATTGGAAGTCTTATTTAGAAATTCAATGAACGATTGTATAATAATGCAAATTCTTCTTTTGCATGTGTGTGTTTTTCCTCTTTCTTTTTTTTGTCTTAATCTTTTCTTTTTTATCTTTATGTATGTATATATATATATATATATATATTGGGACGCGGGTGGCGCTGTGGGTTAAACCACAGAGCCTTGGACTTGCTGATCAGAAGGTCAGCGGTTCGAATCCCCACAATGGGGTGAGCTCCCATTGCTCGGTCCCTGCTCCTGCCAACCTAGCAGTTCAAAAGCACGTCAAAGTGAAAGTAGATAAATAGGTACTGCTCCGGCGGGAAGGTAAACGGCGTTTCCGTGCGCTGCTCTGGTTCGCCAGAAGCGGCTTAGTCATGCTGGCCACATGACCCGGAAGCTGTACGCCGGCTCCCTTGGCCAATAAAGCGAGATGCACACCGCAACCCCAGAGTCGATCACGACTGGACCTAATGGTCAGAGGTCCCTTTACCTTATGTATATATATTTGTATTTTAATTCAATAAAGATGATTTTTAAAAAGAAAAAGAAAAAAGAAAGCTGTGGCCTATAATTGCTAAACAATGGTTGGAAAAGGTTGAGTCAACGCTATTTGCCACTGGGATGCAAATTTTGAGAAATAAAAGCAGAAACACTGATTTCATTACTATCTGTGGTGAGTTGAATTGCTTCATTGAGAATATGTACTATACAGAACTACCGCCACCACTGAACATTACATACTGGGGTCATGTGTGAACCAAGCCCTTCGTCTGCCTTTTTCCACAGGTTCAGAAACCCTTTCAAAGAAGCAATTCTCAAATGCAGAAAACATTTAATGACGCGTTTAAGCCAGGGAGTTGCTGTGCGTGTGAAGTTTAGCAATATGCCTGCTTAATTGTATGTTTTCCTGACAGGCAACCTGGCTGGTGGCCGAAGGCAAACACTGTGTGGAAACTGCTCCTGCCTTGAACTGTCCTATATTTCTTCTGCGCAATCAGCAGCCTTACTCACTGGCATATTCTACGTGCTTTTGCTGTATTCTGCATCTCAACATAATAGGCCCTTTGTTCTGAAAATACTGGAAATATGATGACTACAGTGTTAGATGTTTTTTTTAAAAAGGAAAAACTCTGCAGAGTTTGAGCCGCTCAACTTTGTGACTCCTTTCCAATTCCAAGATATCCTTTTCTCTTCTTTGTATTTCCCCCGTCCTCTTTTTCAGTGAAAAGCTTTACTCTTTAGTTTAGGTGTGGACACCGCACCTTTCCTTCTTATCTCACCCACGCAATTCTTGAAGAGAGGGAAAAACACTATTGAGGAGAGTAATTGGAGTACCTCATGTTCTGTTCCTGTTGGGTATTTGGAGCCACTTCAGCAAAGGCAATCATTTGTCAGATGAAGACTTAAATGGAGGGGTTTTCTGCCGCTGCAAAGATATACAATGCATTGTCTGGATGCAGACCTATTTATTTTTCCTTTGGAGTTATTTTGATAAAATTCAGGGCCTTGGACCACCAGCAGTAACTGAAGGCTACAAACCAAAAGCTCCTATATGAAGTGCAGCTGCTATTTCTGCGCTATACATCTAACCACCTATTTGTTGTTCCTTTGACAAGATTCACCATAATATTTCCACTCAAGTTCTACAAAGGAGGTTTGCAAACACATGAGTGTACTTGGCGGTGGAAAAGGTGTTAGAAGAGGCGTCTTCTTGGAGGTGAAGTCTCTACACCTATTGCTTGGGTTCCTGGATAGTTATCAAACACCCACACACCCAAGAGAGCAGAGGAACACTCAGGAAGGATCTTCAAAGATGATGGTACCCGGATAGCCATCTCCTCAGGAGGAAGGTGAAGCTCATGAAAGCAACTGCTTGGGTCAGGGCTTGGCTGAGAAGCCAGAAGGGAGGGAGCCTATATAAGCTCTCAGTCTAAACTGAGCAACTGCTGAAGCAACAGTTCCCGTGAAGCTCCAATGCTTGGCCTTTCCTAAACCTGGTAACATATGAAGTGTCACAACAAATCATCTGAAGGAGCGTCTCCACCCACATCGTTCAGCCTCCTGAGGTCCAGCTCCAAGGGCTTTCTGGTGGTTCCCTCACTGCGAGAAGTGAGGTAAAAGGGAACCAGGCAGAGGGCCTTCTTGGTAGTGGCGCCCACCCTTTCGAATGCCCTACAGTCATACCTCATGTTACGTCCGCTTCATGTTACGTTCTTTCAGGTTACGTCCCGCGGCGACCCGGAAGTACCGGAAAGGGTTACTTCCGGGTCACCGCGGAGCGCAACCCAAAAACACTCAACCTGAAGAAAGTTTAACCCGAGGTATGACTGTATACCCATTTTTTAATGGTTTGAATGATTTCCAATGCAGTACCGCATGGAAAGCTCTGCTAAAAATCCAAACAGACTAGATCTACCGCACTTTTTTTTTTTTTACACACAAACTACGTAACAAGGATAACTGTGACTTTAAAGATGAATGGGAACCTTTTACGAAATATTTGAAGAAACAACAATACGAACTGGACTCTTTGGCAGGTTTTGAATAAACATTCACAAAATCTTTATTGGTAATATATAGACAGATAAATTGAGGATCTTTACAACTCTATAGCATGCAGATAAAAATATATGTTGAGAAACCAGAGATAGGAGCTGAGGGAAGTTGGAGGGTGGGTATATGTTTGGGGGGGAGGTGTTGGGGGGAAAATAATGTGGATGATGTCTTTTTGTTAAAATTATTGTGTTGAAATTCTTAATAAAAAATATTTATTAAAAAAGAAAGATCTACTGCACATTTTGGGTACATGAATCTGGCTGCTTTCTCCAGAAAAGCACTATCGTTCGCTCGCTCGCAGTAACAAAAATAACCAGCGGTGATCCCGATAGCAGCGCAAGTGAAGAAAAACGTACAGGGTACTTTGCGCAGAAGACTTTTCAAGGCCAGGATCAATGGCAAAACAAACACCGAAGCCTGTCTTTGATACACAATTAGCACGTGAAGCTGAACAGATAAGCCTGCACGTGACACAAGTGATTCAAGGGCGCTGTTCTTTGTCTTTCCCCTGTGGCACTGTGCTCTTCAAACATTCAGAAAATAAACCCTTTCCCTATCAATTTTGGCCCGCTCTCATCAGCCCCCTTGCAGCCTTCCAGGAACCCCCTTGCCTTCTGCTTCCACTCATTCCTTCCATAAACTCTCAACAGTAGTCTATTTGTTTATCAGGTCCACCATCAACAGCAAGGGCAGCCCTGCTCAAGCAAGGAGCTGGCCTTCCCCAGCTCTGGGTGAGAGAACAATATGCAGCTGTGAAAACTGAACCAGCTACATGGGGAGGGGGGGCATTTTCCATTATACCATAAATGTTGTTTTTATATGGTTCCTACATGAACAAATACTAATAAAACCTTTCGGGACTGTGATGGGTTTCAAAAACAAAATACAAATTCCCTACTACTTTGGGCCCGCAAAACGGGTCAATTGAAGCCAAAACTCATATTTCTGGTTCACTATGTTTTTGCAGGCAGGAAAAAAATTGTGGCCAATGGGGGGTGGACCCAAAGTTTGTGAAGGAGCATCTCCACCCCCATCGTTCTGCCCGGACACTGAGGTCCAGCTTTGAGTGCCTTCTGGCGGTTCCCTCACTGCGATAAGTGACGCTACAAGGAACCAGGCAGAGGGCTTTCTCACTCAGTGGTAGCAAACGCCCTCCCACCATATGTCAAGGAGATGAGTAACTATGCAACCTTTTGAAGATATCTGAAGGCAGCCCTGTATACAAAGCGTTTGAATGTTTAATTATATATTTTTATATATTGGCAGCCGCCCAGAGTGGCTGGGGCAAGCCAGTCAGATGGGCGGGGTACAAATAATAAATTGTTTCGTTGCTATTATTCATAATTTTGTATGCATGCCACTTTTGCACGAAAACAAATTGTGCTCAAAGCGGCTTACAAGAAAGAAAACAGGAAGAACAATTTCATAACAGCATAATAGCCAATATAGCATCATACAAAAAACACCACAGTACAGTATTTAATAATAATAATAATAATAATAATAATAATAATAATAATAATAATAATAATAATAATATTTTATTATTTATACCCTGCCCATCTGGCTGGGTTTCCCCAGCCACTCTATCAATATAACAAGATTACACTAACAAGGGAACACCTTCTGGCAATAGCAAAAACAACAAGGGAGCTTGTCAGCTTTACCTTGGTCTTAAGAAACACCTCCCAGTCCCTCTCCTACAATGTAGTTGTGGAAGACTTTAAAGTAACAGTAGGATATCAAGCTTCTTCGCTGTTTCAGTCAACAGATGGCAAGCCATGCAAACAAGGTAGAAAACAAGGCCTTTTCCTTCGGCAACAAGAAGCACCAAATAACCAAGACTTGTCCAAATGTATCGCCCTTGTTTTCCCCTCAGCTCTGGCATCGGGTTCACCGCTGAACAGAGCAAAAATGGTCCTGCTCCAAAAATTGCTCTCTTGCATCAACATTCCTTTGACTTAGGGATAACAAACATAGGGGTGGCCCTTGATAATATGCCGCCCTGATAATATGCCACCCATTATCCGTACAAATATAAGGGAAGAAGGCCGTCTCCATTTTGCTCAATGGTGCAATTACATTGTGGTTGAAAGAGGAGAAATGGTGGACACCTTGTGGTTTAATTCTGACCGATGCTGACAAGCAACGTCATTAACTCAGTTAACCTCTAGTGCATCAGCTGATGCTACAATCGTAAGGCTGCAAAAAACAACAACCACCACCTTGTAGGAATTACACAGGATCTCACGAAATGTTCAACGCCCATAAAAGAGCTTTTGTTGAATGGGGCTGTAAACGGACAAAGCCGTTCTAATAAATAAAAGTGCAATCCAGCAACAGCTTAACGGTAGAAATGCCATCACCAATGGGAAACGGACTGCATTCACTGAATAACATTTATCCCTTAGGAGATTTTTATGGGGCAATGCCTGACATAAGAGGCCACAGAATTCTTACCATTGTATATTAATACAGATAATCTATCCATCACTATTTTGGGGGGAAAGTGGTTTTTTAATTAAAAACCAACAACACATTGATGGCCTCCTTTGGAATGATGCATATGTCACAAACATACAACCTCCTGACAGTAATGTCCCTATGTACATGCTGAACTTGTTCCAAAAACAACTGAAAAGGATGAAGGAAACAGAATCATTTTCCTGCCAAAACTGACGGGGTTGGCTCTGTGAGGTCATAATGCTGGCAAACAGATTACACTTTTGCTTTAGAAGGATGCCTAGTGGAGCTGTCCAGCCCAGTTGTCTAACAAAAATGACATGGTAAAGGAGAGAATAGGGCAAGCCACAACCTAAGAGAGATGGTTTAAATCAGGGGTAGGCAACCTAAGGCCGGGGGCCAGATCCGTCCCAATCCGGCCTGCGGCCGGTCCAGGAATCAGCGTGTTTTTACATGAGTAGAATGTGTCCTTTTAGTTAAAATGCATCTCTGGGTTATTTGTGGGGCACAGGAATCCATTTTTTTTTCTTTTTCAAAATATAGTCTGGCCCACCATGAGGTCTGAGGGACGGTGGGCGCCACTATGGAGAAGGCCCTCTGCCTGGTTCCCTGTAACCTCACTTCTCACAGTGAGGGAACCGCCAGAAGGCCCTCAGAGCTGGATCTCAAGTGTCCAGGCTGAATGATGGGGGTGGAGACGCTCCTTCAGGTATGTAGGGCCAAAGCAGTTTAGGCTTCCACTGCTTACTTGATTTGATTAAAAAGGAAGAGTTTAGCAGGGGGTTGGGGAGTGGATCAGGTTTGGAGAGACAGCAAGTCTCTCCTGGATAAGAAAAGATTGAGAGGAGATATGATAGCCACCTTCAGATATCTCAAGGGCTGTCACATGGCAAATGATGCAAGCTTGTTTTCTACTGCTCTGGAAGATAGGACCCAAACCAATGGCTTTGAGTTACCAGAAAGGAGATTCCGACTAAACACCAGGAAGAACATTCTTACAGTGGAAGCTGTTTGACAGTGGAGCAGACTCTCATGAGAGCTGGTGGTCTTTCCTTCCTTGGAGGTTTTCAAGCGATCTATCATGGATGCTTTAGCTGAGATTCCTGCATAGCAGGGGATTGGACCAGATAACCCTAGGGACTCTACAATTTGCATGATTCATCCAGTGAAATCCTTCAGACAACCCTACTTGAGTTGACACAGTATGCTGTTTTCATGGATTCTCCAGAAACATAGTAAAGGTAAAGGGACCCCTGACCATTAGGTCCAGTCATGGCCGAACCTGGGGTTGCGGTGCTCATCTCGCTTTATTGGCCGAGGGAGCCGGAGTACAGCTTCCGGGTCATGTGGCCAGCATGACTAAGCCGCTTCTGACGAACCAGAGCAGCGCACGGAAACGCCGTTTACCTTCCCGCTGGAGCGGTACCTATTTATCTACTTGTACTGGTGTGCTTTCGAACTGCTAGGTTGGCAGGAGCAGGGACCGAGCAACGGGAGCTCACCCCGTCGCGGGGATTCGAACCACCGACCTTCTGATCGGCAAGTCCTAGGCTCTGTGGTTTAACCCACAGTGCCACCCGCGTCCCTGTCCACAAACATTATAGCCCTCCCAAAAAAAACCCAACAGCGGTAAGTGTTTTCTAAAATATTTTCTAGAATACACACATATGTACAAATAAATTTATTCCTTGTCTCAAAATGCACAAAAAAGGTTGTGAATGCCAACTAAGTGCCTGATAAAGCTCTCCCTGCAGAAGTCCTACTGTCTAGAAAGAGAGCTGGTTTGTAAAATAAACATCTTCATAGGTCTGCACAACCTTTCCTCAATGATCTTTTTTAAGAGCATGTTACAATGCTGGAACTGAGCCTAACCAACAGACCGTTGTCAATATCTCACAAACCTCTTTAAAGAGAGGGGAAAAAACAACCCTGCAAATATAGAAAAGTCGTCATGCTTTAGTAGCTGGAAAGAAAAGGCCTGGAGAAAAAGCTTGCAAACTCAGTGCTTATAAAGACTATACTCTCATCATTTGTTCATTTAAGGTCACCCTTTTCACGGTGGGGAAGAACTGAAGCGTATCCACACAACAGGTTATGCAAGAGAAATTCCCACGTTTGTAATCTAATTGCACTCACTGAGCACCTAAAAGCCGGCTAATGAAAGTATGCAATCGCTAAAAGCATTACATTTTATTCTGGGATAGCGCTTCAATATATTCCACAACCCATTTTCTAAATTCCAGTGTAGGGATCAACCAGTATATTAAATAATGAATGCGTACTTGTTTCTCATCCTCTCAAGGCTTAGCAGATAATTCATTTTGCAAACACTCAAAGCACATGAGTTTTGCACCATAAGAAAATGAGAGACACTTCTGCAAAATGTTCAGTGCTGTGTTGAGACTGCTGTGTGGGTCATAACTATTGGTTATTGTTACTGCAGGTGGAGAACAGCACTGTATTCTGTGCCTTCTGTGCCCCCTGACCCCATATGACTCCGTTCCTTCTGGTCAATTTTTGTTAAAAATGTCTCTGGAAGCTAGGTGCTCCCTGTACTGTATAATGCTAGTTCAGTAGCACTAATCCAGAGGTTTCAATATGGCAAATCTCACTTTGTGATTATTATTTTTAACAGCACTCTTTTACTAGAATGTGGGACAAGACAGCCGAGGCTTTGTGAAAGTGGAAGGGAAGAACTGCAACTCAGTGAACACAGCTGCCCTACAATTTCCCCAATTATTGACAAACAGTTTAAGATATCATTTTGTAGCCCCAAATGCAGCCAAACAGTGTGACAAGCCTCCAGATACATGTGTCCCTAGTCTGACAACGAGTGTATGGGGTACTTCTGGTAGGGGACAGGTCATGCTCCTTCTGGAGTAGTTTGTCCACTTGTACTCAGCTCTCACCCGTGGCTCCTTGAAGCTGTCAGCATGTGACAGCATCCATACCCCAGGAAACGGCTTTGACTGACCGGCTAAACCAGGTGAGGGTAGCCAGTAGGTCTCAAACCAGCAATGAGTTAGGGACTTCCCCTGCATGCGAACACGGGCTCTGGCAAATTGAGCAGACAAGACCAATAGTGGGTCCGACGGTCAAGAAGGCAGTTTCTGCCCGTGGGGTTAAGGGATGTTAGGGGCAGATGGGGCGAGTCAACCTGGGAAGCTGGCCCACCTAGATCAGCAAACTTTTTCAGCAGGGGGCCGGTCCACTGTCCCTCAGACCTTGTGGGGGCCGGAATATATTTTTTTTTGGGGGGAGGGGGATGAATGAATTCCTATGCCCCACAAATAACCCAGAGATGCATTTTAAATAAAAGCACACATTCTACTCATGTAAAAACACACTAATTCCCGGACCGTCTGTGGGCTGGATTTAGAAGGTGATTGGGCCAGATCTGGCCCCCGGGCCTTAGCTTGCCATGACCTAGATGAAGGAAAACTCTGATCCCCAACCTCCACTGCGCCTTGAGGCTATACCCATTCGTAAGAAAGGCTTCAGGAGTAAACCCCGAGGAAAAGTATGTCTCCGCTGCTTTGCGGGACACCTGTGGGTGAAGGAAAGGCTGAGGAGTAAACGCTACACAAATCCAGAGTGGAGTTTCTAAGACAGTTGATGGCATCATGTAAGCCTCCTTCCGGCAACTCCTGCAGCCAAGCTGGTGCCAAATGTATTGCTTTGCTTTCTTGGGTCACATCAGCGAGGCCGAGAGGGGGGTCTTATCATCTAGGCAGGATAACAACCCCATACACACTGCCCAGGCTTGTGCCCTGGAGAAGTAACTTCAGTGCTGCTAACACAGCAAAAACAACACAGGATGCAGCAGTTATGGGTTATCAGTCTCTGCAGCCACAACAGGCACTGTGCTTCTCCAGCAGTTGGACTTTGCCCCCAGAGGAGTACTCCACCGTCTCTGAGACATTGGGTGGTCTGCATTAAGATAAGTGGGTCGCTAGCTGTTCAGGCCCCACAGATAGGCACCTCCAGGATTATAACTGAAAGAATAAAGGTCAGCTTAAAAGGGAAACCTTGGCCGACAACTCTGCAAGACCCCAAGATAATATCTGAAATTTCACTCGTTTTAGTTGGCCGGGATTCAGAGAGCTATAAATAACGCAGTCGGTTAGCATCAATCCCCATGCGTTCAGCTTCTGAAAGGAAGGCTAAAGATCAAAGGCTCCAAAAAACTGTTGAAACAACTTGTTATGCTAAATATGTTAGAGATAAAAAACAGCAACAACATCTAGATAGGAGGCTAAGTGCATTAGAAGTATGAAGAGGCCCAGCCAGCCGTGACTATACATACAGCAGTTGTTTTTCCCCTAGTGGCTTCCCTTACCAATAAGATGTTGGCAGCAGCTGGAATGATGGAGCAAGCAAATAACCGAGGTGAATGAGATAGGGAATGCAGTGCATGTGTACACACACACACACGGATGGAATCAAATGTTTCCCAGGCAGCTTCTGCTCTTTAGACCTTGCCCGCCCCTTCTCCTCTGCAAGCTGGCATTACAAGGCAAGATTTGCAACCAGGAAGCAGGTGACAGAAGCTGTCTTGTCCTGCAGGATGACCTACTGCTTTTCTCCTAGGTGGGGTTGCAGGAAACAATGGTCTGGATCCCTTGCCAGGTGGGCCATGGGAGAGCAACGGGAGAGCAAAGTTGCGGCCAGAAAAGGATGAAGTATCCTTCGTCCTGCTCCCTTTTCCACATAGTTCCTTTCCCTGATGCTACTTTGCAGAGAAGCAGCAGCGGCGAGTTTAAAAAGGAGAACCAGCTGCGTAACATGCACTTCTATCCAAGGATTACATACATCTGCAATTAGACGTATTAGATATCTCTGCCAGGCTCCTTCTCACCACAAACTGATTCCCTTCAGTGGTTTGCCTGCTCCCTACTTTTAGCTGTTCCCAGCAACATGCTGATAAGGAAAGCATCTAGGAAAACTAATAATACGCAGTTCTAACCTGTGGAACAAGCCTTTTGAAGCAAAAAAACAAAACAAAACAGGCAATGTGAGCAGATCAAACTGGCAAACAAGCAAAAGTAACTCACACCACACACATGATTCTTGTATGCAATTTACTGTCCTAAGATGTGCTGATGACCACTAGCTCACATGGCTTTAGGAAAGGGATTAGGGAAATTATTGGAGAACTGGTCTATCAATGGCTATTGGGAATGAAGGTGACTCAAAAAAAGAATCTCCAGATTCAGAGACAGCACTGTACTGAATAGCAGTTGCTGGAGAACCACCAGGAAAGGACGACGACTTTTGTCATCCACGGTGTATGCTCTTCCAAGGAACACTTTGGCGGACAACAGGATGATGCACTAGATCAGGGGTCAGCAAAGTTTTTCAGCAGGGGCCCCGATCCACTGTCCCTCAGACTTTGTGGGGGACTGGTCTTTATGGGGGGGGGGGAGATGAACAAATTCCTATACCCCAAAAATAACCCAGAGATGCATTTTAAATAAAAGGACACATTCTACTCATGTAAAAACACGCTGATTCCCAGACTGTCCGTGGGCTGGATTTAGAAGGCGATTGGGCTGGATGCACTAGATAGACCTTTAGTCCAATTCAGCAGAGTTCTTCTTAGTCAACAATCTGGCTGTGCAAACAGATCCATAGCTAGACAACATGCTTACAGAGCCTTCCAGTTGCTCTATTCCAGGGCTGGTTGGGGAATGCTTGGCAAACCCTTTCAGTAATCAAGCCATCCTCTTTCATACACCACTGGAACTCTGTATTAATAAGGTGAAACCATACCACAACACACACAGAGTCCCCGTCAAGCACCTGAATTAATCCAGTCAAAGTAAGACTCAAAAGAAGAAGGAAAATGGAGTGGTTTCCAAGGAGGAAACCTACAGGTATGGGCTCCCAACATCCCATCAAAATACGTAAATTGCAATCTTCCATGGTGACTTCACAAAAGCTGGCCCAGGGCCTGGTGATAATGGTGGGCAATCCAACTATGTGCCACTCTGAATATATTTTGCTTCTGTAGAATCCATTGTGTGTTATGGTAATCTGAGCACCATTCATTCATTAGCATTTATATACTGATGAATATTCCTGTAAAGAGGTGTGTGTGAATCTGAACTTATGATATGGTTTATCTCTGTAGTTCATGGCATTAATAATAAGGTTGGCATAATTCCAATATGACAGAAGACCCTCCATGATGAGCTTTGGTGACCCTGGAACAATCCTGATTCCTGCCTCCTCCTGAAAGGCATGCAGGCACATCCAGAGTTCACCCATATCTGACCTGAAGATTAACACATGCAAATTTAGTTGCCACATACAGTTTACTCAACTTCTCAATGGGAGCCATCAGCACAATGGCCAAGTGATCTGAATGCAGATAGCAGACAGAGATGGTCAGATAACGACGCACTATCAAAGTCTTTCACCCTTTTGTTAAACTAACAGGATGGCCAGTTTTCAGTCATTTTCTCACTAGGATGGGCAAGGTGAGAAATGGGCAGGAGATAAAGAGAGGAATTTCTCATCTCAAAACCCCTCCTGTCCCTACTAGGAAGCATTAGCTAAGAATATTATTTAAACCCCATGCTTTCTGGTAGTTATACTTTCCTTCTCCCTTCTCCTAACTTCTAGTGTTGGGTTATAGCAAAATTCTCATGCCCACATTTCTACAGGCCTTTAAAAATAGTTAGGGAATCTTTTAATATTTAATCACGGTGTGTATGTATTGTAGAATTTGCTACCTCATCAAATTGTAACCTTGCTGTCCCAAGCAGCATTTATATACATATTATTGAAGCAGAATTTACACATATTCTGACACTCCTATTTCATACAATAAACTAAGCTTTCTTTGCTCCTCTCTGTGAGAGAGCTCCTTGTGGGCATAAGGTTACGGGTTAACACGTTCATAACAAGCGTCAGCAAAAGATCCTAAACTTTTAAGCAGTGTGTTTATGCCCATACATGAATGCTGGCTGCACACAGGTGAGTCCAGGCACACACCTGTAACCCTTTTAAAAGTCTCTAAACAAATTCCTGTTGCAATGGCACTAACAACTGGAAAGAGGAATTATTAGTGCTGCGAACCAACACTGTGAACCAACTCTCTGTGAACCAACACTGCTAAACAAAGATCAGGGGTGCTGATGTCCTGCAGAAATATCCCACAAGAAAACACAACTCTTTAATTACAAAGTACACCATTAAGTACAGTACAGTAGTGTGATTCTGTAGGACATTGTGAGGGACGGAATCTGGAAGTGTTTTCCTGTATTTCTGGTAGCATACTGTACTAGCAACAGCTGGCAAACACACTTCTTTTATTTATAGCAACTCTTGTATATCAGTAGACATCTCGAGGGCAGAACTTAGATGTCAAGAGGAGAAAACCCTGTGTTTCCCTCAGAATGTGGGTGTTACGGGTCTTGCATATCACTTGCAGGGGAGAAGTGATGATATGCAGAGAAGGGGGGTGCGTTATTAACCACTCACCAATTCTATACTGCAAATGCCCAAGCAGGCAGTTCTAAATTGTTTCCCCCTCTATCCGGCTCCAAAATCAGGTGTGGGACCGGGTGGGAGAAATACAGTTGCAGTTGCTGGATAGCAGGCATCTGCAAAGAAGAATCAGTGTGCATGTACAAGGGGCCACACATTTGCCGATAATAATGTTTAATTCCATCCCAAGTCCTTTGGGATGGCTGAAACATTGGACTGTGTCCAATGTTTCCCTTCAGAGAGTGGAAGTACCGTATTTTTCGCTCGATAACACGCACCTGACCATAACACGCACATAGTTTTTAGAGGAGGAAAACAAGAAAAAAAAAATCTGAATGAAACAGTGGATGTATCATTTTTGTGCTTCATGCTGCAGCCACAGACATGTGATTTGACGGTGAGTTTGGGGTAGCCCAATGCAAAGATCCTGAGGATCCATGTGGATCCATGCTTTGTAACCACGTTTTTGCACCATTGCAGCCCCAGGCAACAGTGGGTGCGTGATTTTTTTGGTGCAGGCTGTAGCCATGGACATGCTATGTGATCTGATGGTGAATTTGGGGTGACCCAATGCAAAGATCCTGAGGATCCATGTGGATCCATGCTTTGTAACCACGTTTTAAGTAGGGAGGGAAGGAAAAACATAGAAGCGACAAGGAGAGGGGTGTGCAGAGAAGCAGCTGGCTAAGAATGCAGGAGAGGGGTTTTACCGGAGGGAGGAAAGGAAGGCAAAAGTCCCCCCCCCCCACAAGCCAACCAGCTCTCTCTCTCCCCCCCCCCAACCTGCATGTTGCCTTCGAGTCCCAGACGCACGGAGAGGAATCTGTTTTCCACTCTGCTTGCCTGGAGGGGAGGGGTTTTCTCTGCTCTTTGTTCCGTCTGAGCAAACACAGTAAGGAAACAGAAGCGGGTGGGCAGTAAGACCCTGAGGCAGAATGCAGGAAAGCAGCAGCTTCCTCTTTCCTCCCTTCTCCGGACGTTTTGATATTTGCCTGATTTTTGCCTTCACTCGCGCTTGTCAGCTCCAGGGACCACACATTCGCTCTATAACACGCACAGACATTTCCCCTTACTTTTTAGGAGAAAAAATCTGCGTGTAATAGAGGGAAAAATACGGTAGTCCTGTTTGTGGCAAGGTCAGTGCTAATTGAAGAGAGGAGGCAATTTATGCAAATGCCCTTCCCCTCAGCTACTCTGGGGGGGCAGTCCTCTGAACATTACCCCTTACACTCTTTTGGAGGGGGGGTCCAGATAAAATGACTTCCTCCCTTCTCTTAGCAGAGGCCTCCATGCTGAATATCAAAATCGCTTCCACCAACAGAAGGGCAGCTCCGCACACAAACCTTTATCAATGGAACGTCAGCAGTTTTCATAAATACCAATTAAACTGGTGAGTCAAGACAACAGAAATAGTTGTGGCGATAAGCCATCGGGATTAGGGGATTTTTGGAACAGCAGTTATTACACTTCATGCGAGGTTTGAAAGGCCTACTTGGCCTTCACAATAGTCCCTGAAAGGACAGTTCCCTGATAATTCTCATGCTATGCAGCTTCTGCGGCTCAGAATTTTCTACATATGAGCCATGGTGCAGAATACAAAGGTTTGCCTAGCGCTTTTTCCCGTATCCTAAATTAGGTCTGCAAGGGACGTGGGTGGTGCTGTGGGTTAAACCACAGAGCCTAGGACTTGCCGATCAGAAGGTCGGCGGTTCTAATCCACGCAACGGGGTGAGCTCCGTTGCTCGGTCCCTGCTCCTGCCAACCTAGCAGTTCAAAAGCACGTCAAAGTGCAAGTAGATAAATAGGTACCGCTCCGGCAGGAAAGTAAACGGCGTTTCCGTGCACTGCTCTGGTTCGCCAGAAGCAGCTTAGTCATGCTGGCCACATGACCCGAAACTGTACGCCGGCTCCCTTGGCCAATAAAGCGAGATGAGCGCCGCAACCCCAGAGTCGGTCACGACTGCACCTAATGGTCAGGGGTCCCTTTACCTTTAAATCAGGTCTGCACTAAAAGTGGCCATCTATTGCCAGACCAAAGGACTTAAGAAGTCACAGTCCTGGGCCAGCTGACATGAATATGGGCAAGTCATAGAATAAATAGCTGAGCTCCCTGTGTTTCATAAGGCACAAATGGCGCTGCTGGGTGAGACTGGGGGTCATCTAGGCCATGGGCAGGCAAACTAAGGCCTGGATCCGGCCCAATCGCCTTCTAAATCTGGCCCACAAATGGTTTGGGAATCAGCATGTTTTTACATGAGTAGAATGTGTGCTTTTATTTAAAATGCATCTCTGGGTTATTTGTGGGGCATAGGAATTCATTTATTTCCTCCCCTCAAAAAAATATAATCTGGCCCCCCACAAGGTCTGAGGGACAGTGGACCGGCCCCCTCCTGAAAAAGTTTGCTGACCCCTGTTCTGGGCCAACCAGATCCTTCTGGGAAACTTTTAAACGGAACATGAACAGAACAACCCACTTCTAGTCACCTTCAAAGGAATACTGCCCTAGAACACTGAGGTTCCATTTAGCCATTATGGGTAATGGGTATAGATAGTCTAATCCTTTATTTAATGCCATCTAAATGAACTGTGAGCAAACACACACACCCCTAATGACAGTTTCCACCTCCATATTCATGAGTAAGACACCAATTTATTGCTATCTGGCCCAGATATCTGGCCCAGGGCATTCACGTTGGGCGTGTGTTTAAAGAGACAACTCCCATCACCCATTAGAATCAGCTAAACTGGGTGGGGCTGATGGGACTTAGAATCATAGAATTGGAAGGGATCCCAAGGGTCATTTAGTCTAACCCACTGCAATGCAAGGATCTCAACTAAATTAGCATGACTTGTTATCCAACAGCATATGGAGGGCACCAGGTTGGGTAGGCCCAGAATATTATTACAGAAAAGCACCTAATTAGAGTTTGCAGGAAAGGGGGTTCCTCTAGAACCTTTGGTTAGAGCAGGCATCCCCAACCTGCGGCCCTCCAGATGTTTCGGCCTACAACTCCCATGATCCCTAGCTAACAGGACCAGTGGTCAGGGATGATGGGAGTTGTAGTCTCAAAACATCTGGAGGGCCAAAGGTTGGGGATGCCTGAGTTAGAGGCCAGAACCGTGAAGTTCTGCCCTTAAGTGCAGTGGGGGTTACTCCCCACAAATTGCCAGACAGGGACCTTGAACTTCACAGAACTGTAGAGATGGGAGGGACCACAAGGATCATCTAGTCCAACCCTCTGCATTGCAGGAATCTTTTTTGCCCAATGTGGGACTCAAACCCACAACCCTGAGATTAAGCATCTTGTGCTCTACCAATTGAGCTATCCCAGGTGAGCCACAGCATGGCAGATAGGGGGCTTTAAGCCTTTGCCCCGTGCTATGGTTGTAATCCAGATGAGGACCCCCATGCACTGGGAGAAAGAAAGACAGACTGCAATTCAAATTGCAGGTGTTGGGGGTTGTCTGATCTGAATCAGGACTGAAGTGGGGACAAAGGGTTAAGTTTACAGCATCCTACCACTGCTGCCGAAGAATTGATGCTTTTGAATTATGGTGCTAGAGGAGACTCTTGAGAGTCCCATGGACTGCAAGAAGATCAAACGTATCCATTCTTAAGGAAATCCAGCCCTGAGTGCTCACTGGAAGGACAGATCCTGAAGCTGAGACTCCAGTACTTTGGCCACCCCATGAGAAGAGAAGACTCCCTGGAAAAGACCCTGATGTTGGGAAAGATGGAGGGCACAAGGAGAAGGGGACGACAGAGGACAAGATGGTTGGACAGTGTTCTTGAAGCCACCAGCATGAGTTTGACCAAACTGCGGGAGGCAGTGGAAGACAGGAGTGCCTGGCGTGCTCTGGGCCATGGGGTCACGAAGAGTTGGACACGACTAAACAACTAAACAACAACAACAGCAACACTGGTGCCCATTCTATAGTACAGATCAAGGACCACACCCCAGCCATTTGTGGGGTGAACACCCTGCATTCATTGGGAGAACTCCATGCAGTTAAGTTCATGCTGGGTTGTGCTCTCACAGCTAAACTAAAAAAATCACAAGGAGACAGCGCCTAATCTAGAAAAAAACAAGAGAAAAGATGAACTCCACAAGAACTCCTGGTGTCCCCAGTAGTTCAGCTCAGTTTACATGACACAGTCTCTCTTTTCCCCCCTATCCATGGCCTAATTTAGATTGCCGCCCATCCGTGTTATCAGAAGACATAGCAACAGAATGTAACGTTACAAGCGGCCCGAAAGAAATGTAATCTAGTGACCTAGTTGCACATTAACAAAAAGTCCCATTTCACTATTTCAAAGGATAAGATGGCAAGGAACACAGAGCTCCTCGGAGGATTGCAATGAGAAACTGCAGAGTTCGTTACCTTGTTCCGAGAGACAAAGAAACAGCTCTAAGGAAGCCACAGGAAATGTTAAAAAATATCAATAAAGCTCCGCAAGTGACCTTAATTATAACAAAACAAAACATCATTTCTGCCGGCAGTGACTTCGATTTGCGAAAGGTTGAGGCACACTGCATGAAACCTGGACACATGTTTCAAATTCTGAAATACGTGCTTTTAGATAAGTGTTAAAAAACTGCCCACCTTCAGAGGAGTCAATCCCCTGTGGCTCTAATGAGTAACTAATCTAGGCATGCCTCTTGATTTATAGGAGGCAAGCCCAGAACACTGACTCACACAGAGATACAAAAGTCTCCTCCATGTCTGCACATAGAAAACTGAAATCTGGTGCTGAAATCCGACAGGACCCCTCCTCAGCGGCAATACAAGGTTTGCAGAATGCTCTCCCCGGTGGAGTGTGTTTGTTTCCCTTATTAACAACATACAGGAGGAATTTTAAAACATTAAATAATTAGCCGGAAGAGAACGTGGTTGTTTTTAAGTGTGTTTTTATTTTAATTGTATTTGTTTTTTTGCCACTCTGGGCTCACCTGAAAGGAAGGGCAGGATAGAAATTTAAATAACAACAACCACAACCATACCCAAGCAGAGGCTGTTTGTAAGGATCCAGAACAACAAATAATGTTAGGATACTATCAGTTCACAAGCCTTATATTACTGCAAGGGAAGAACGGTCAACAGTTCAAAATTAGGAAATTACTGGATTAGAGGAATCTGTAAGGCACCATACAGAACCCTGGTGTGTGGGGGGGGGGGTTGGCAGGGGATATTAAATTATGACTATTAAGCCACTCCTAATGTCATGTTATAAAATTCAAGTTAATGCTCCGCCACCAGAACACTTTACAATTCTAATTACTACTTTGTATTATACAGAATGCACATTAACATGTCCAATTACACCTGCATCCTATAAATCTACTGAGAGAAGAAGGGACACTAAGATATTTCCTCCCATAAACGTGGGAAGGGGAGGGGAGGAACCAGCCAAGGAAACGTTCATTAAAAAATTATGCGTAAGGTTTCTTAATAAAATTGTAATAACAACATTCTTGTATGCTGTTTTTGTCCAAATGTTTGTGAGGGTGTTTCTGCTATGGGGCATCGATTAACCAAATTCACTATATAACTGAGGGGAGACATTTCTCTTATCCTGAGCCGAATCATCAGTGGTATCAAACTAGCCAGAAAACCCCATCAAATAAAAAAGTTTTTATTTATTTCTTTTTTTAAAAAATAAATATATTTGAATTTTTCAGTTTTAAAAAAGGTAAAGGTACCCCTGCCCGTACGGGCCAGCCGTGTCCGACTCTAGGGTTGCGCGCCCATCTCGCTTAAGAGGCCGGGGGCCAGCGCTGTCCGGAGACACTTCCGGGTCACGTGGCCAGCGTGACGAAGCTGCTCTGGTGAGCCTGCACCAGCGCAGCACACGGAAACGCCATTTACCTTCCCGCTATAAAGCGGTCCCTATTTATCTACTTGCACTTAAGAGTGCTTTCGAACTGCTAGGTGGGCAGGAGCTGGGACCGAACGACGGGAGCTCACCCCACCGCGTGGACTGAACCGCCGACCATACGATCAGCAAGTCCTAGGCACTGAGGTTTTACCCACAGCGCCACCTGCGTACATACACCATTTTTTTATTTTAAAAAATCCACCGCTTTGGGGGGATCTTTATGTTATGATTTCCCCCTCTTCTTTATAACTCCAATAAAAAGTTTTCTATCCCACCTATTCCACGTCGTTAATAATTTCTTTTTGAGATATACACACCCGTCAACATGCATGGACATGCGCCAAGAAACAAGCACACACATATACACAGGTGCAGAGTTGCGCCCGACACTGGGGGGGGGGCTGACGTCATGCACAATCTGTGCCTGTATGTGACGTCATGCGCATTGTGTGTGTGAGTACTGTGTTATAAGAATTCTAAGGTCTCAAATACAGAATATTCATAAATGCACACATATCTAAATATATGAACCACACATCTGAAATAGTATGGGAGAGCAATCCTGAAGCTATTCTGACTCTCCCAATGACCTCAAATATTCCTCTGCTGTAAGGGAGGCAAATAATGGGGGGGGGGCCTTCCCATTGTCTTTTTGCTTGCAAATCCTGTCTTATGGGCATATTTGTGTATGAATAGGCTGAGCCTATGATCTGGACTCAGGAACTAAAGTATTAACCATTACAAAAGAACGGCCAGGCTGCCCAGGTAATGCAACCAGCGACCATTATCAGGCATCCTGGCAGACAGGATTTCTGCCATAGACCACCTCCCTTCTGTGATGTTTGTATGATTGGGGGTGAGGGTATGGGGGGGGGTGTCTTCGACTACAAGGTGGGCAATTTCAAAAGTCTATATAAGCGCATGCGCACCATTGTTCAGGGTTCTCCTCCTTCCTGGGTGTGGGGAGTGGGGACCATGTTGCAACAGTTCCTTGAATACAGAGCACACTTACTAGCCACTTTGCTTCTCAATAAACTTTGGTTGGCCTGTTATTTTCTCCTACCGATAGAGAACCTACTTAAGGACTCTATACGGGCTCTTGGATACCCCATAAGGGAAAGGAAGCAGTTTTTCTTATAACTGTTATAGGCTGCAATCCTGTACAGTGGTACCTCTGGATGCAAATGGGATCTGTTCCGGAGCCCCGTTCGCATCCAGAAGCGAACGCAACCCGCGTCCATGCATCGCCGCTTCTGCGCATGACGTCATTTTGACCGTCTGCAGAATGCGCAAGCAGCGAAACCTGGAAGTAACACGCTCTGTTACTTCCGGGTCGCCACAGCACGCAACCAGAAAATACTTACCCCGAAGTTACTTCAACCCGAGCTATGACTGTACAGCCATACCTCGTGTTGCGTCTTTTCAGCTTGCGAATGCAGCAAACCCGGAAGTGTATACTTCTGGGTTTCGCCACACATGTGTGCGCAGAAGCGGTCTGCGCGCTTTGTACATGCACAGAAGCGCTCTATTGCGCTCCAGACTTGAGCAGAAGCGCCACTCTAGTTGCGGACTTTTCTGGGTGCAAACAGCACCCCAGAACAGATTGTGTCCGCAGCTAGAGGTACCACTGTTTATACTTGCCTGAGAGCAACTCCCCGTGGGACTTGGCACTTTATACAAGAGGGAGACCATTTTGTGCCCCGCAGAATTGGCGAGTGACCGCCCACATGAGGGTCCATTTGGACCCGGGAGAAAGCAGGATACGGAGGGCTGAAGTGTGCTCTGCTGACGCACGCGGGGGCCAGGAACAGAAGGCCCCGCACAAAATGGCTGCCGCCTGCACCCTTCAGGCATAAATCCCTGTTTTGCGAAGGAATCGAACGAATGGCAAAGCACTTGTGATCCGAATGTGTCCACAGGAAAGACTGCAACCAAATTAGTAGTGGGAAGCCAGAAGGAAACCTCAATCAGGCAAAGAATACCTCACTATAATAATAATATAATAATTTATTATTTGTACCCCTCCCATCTGGCTGGGTTTCCCCAGCCACTCTGGGCAGCTTCCAACAAAATATTAAAAATAAAACAAAACATCAAACGTTAAAAACTTCCCTAAACAACGCTGCCTTCAGATGTCTTCTAAAAGTCAGATAGTCACTAAACCCAACAGCCATTTAAAAACCAAACAAGTGGCCATTTTACCCATGGCTGTTTGGAGTAAATCTCAAAGTGACCGTCCCTGTGTAGAATTCATAAGCAACAAACAGGCCAGATGCAATCATTTGATACATTTTCACTTACTTTGCCCTGTCAGGGAGTCAGGTAGATTTTCTTGGTGGCTGCTCCATCTCTCAAGTCCCTTTCAAAATATCCGCTCATTCCGTCACATTCTCCACTCTCCTTATTCAGAAAAACTGGAAAACTAAGCAATCTGACCTAACGAAACATTCAGCTGTCTTCCACTGCAGCTAAGCCAGCAATATTTCTCCAAAAAGCTCACATTTCTCGGCATTCAGTTATGTATGAGCCAAATACTAATATTTCAGCTACTGCTGGATTCATTCCAGTGCACCTTCTTAAGAATTATTCCAAACTGGCACAACGCAAGTGGAAGAAGGCCATTTTACAGTTATTTGAAATTATTTCCATGTTTCCTTTTACACTGAAAGGTTTGAAGGCTTCAACCTTTTCTTCAACTTTTTCTTCTGGGATGTTGATTGCTACATCATTGCAATATACCCATGTCATCACAATATGCTGATGTCATCACAATAGAAAATTGTGACACACTCACACAACGCCAAGTGTGCTTTCTGTACAGTTAAAATCCTCTCTTTGTTAAATCAACATCTGGCAGGGGAAAGGATACAGAAGTTTTCAAGTTAACAGATAATCCTTCCGCATCCAAAATGAAAAAAGCTGAATTCAGTTACACGCTAAGGTAAGAAACTTTTGTAGCCCGGTTCTAACCACATTTATTTAGAAGCAAGCCTCAAATAATGTAAACAGGCCTTGCTTCCAAAGTAACCCTTCTTAAGTCTCTGCCCTTAATCAGTTTAAGTTGAAAAGTTATTTTAAAGTAGGCATACCAAAATGTAATACTATATATACTATTTTTTTTTAAAAAAAATTATCTGACATAAGTCAGTAGAGCATGAGACTTCGGGGGGTCATGGGTCTGGACCCCACATTGGTCAAAAGATGCCTGCCTTTAATGTTTGATGTTTTATCGTGTTTTTAATATACTGTTGGGAGCCACCCAGAGTGGCTGGGGAACCCAGCCAGATGGGCGGGGTATAAATAATAAATTATTATTAAATTATTATTATTATAGATGAACCCCGTGGTCCCTTCTAATGCTACAGTTCTATGATTCTGTGATTCACACACTGTCATGTCCAAAACTAATAGGAGAGGATTATTTTGAGCCTTCTTCCTTGGGCCTTTTGCCATTTTGAATACTCTTATTATTGCCGAACATCTCCCCACCCCCACCCCACTATCCCTCCTCAAATGTGTCATTTATTTACATGGTCTATAGCAGTGGTGTCCAAGCTTTTTTCAAAGAGGGCCATATTTGATGAAGTGAAGGGCTGTGGGGGCCGACCAAAGTTTTTAGGATTGATGTTGTTGAGCTTCTTTTAGGGTTGGAGTTGTCGAGTTTCTTTTAGGATTGAAGTTGTTGAGGTTTTTTTTTTTTAGGATTTTACCCCAGGAAATAAACTGCCACAGGGGCCGGATTAAATGGACCAGCAGGCCGGATTAAGCCCCCGAAATGGACTTTGGACATGCCTGGTCTATAGCAATACCTGCCATTTTGGGGCAGCTGCTTAGGCCTCATAATTCTGATGGGGCCTTACTGTTGCCGATACGTGTCCTGGGGACTCTCAAATGGGACACCTATGGGCCTCCTATTTAGCTTCCCTAAAATGCTGTGAAAGGCCCAGCATAGAGCCACCACCCATTATGGGACACCCCTGTATAGTGGACAGGTGCCCCTCAAGCCGAAAGCTGGTCCTATTTATTCAGGATGGATCAGTGCTAAAACTCTAGAGTCAACTGAATAACCGGACCTCAGATTTCTAAACATGCAACCACCAGTGAGACTATAGTCACAACTCAGTATCACGAGGCTTCTTGTTGTTGTTCCTGGCCCATGACAGTAAAAAAAAAAATGTGTGTATGTGCTTTCTGCTATGGTAGGTGTTGTAATGTGGGGTTTGTGATTTCAGCTCTCTTGACATAATATGCTGGAGACAGTTCTGTAGTGACACTTCTTTATTAAAGCAAACAAGACTGAGAACTGAGGAGGGGAGAGCTACATTTATAGGGACAGGGAACTAGCTAGAAAGGATACATTTTGGAGGGAACAATATCAGGCAATCACAGTCCTGCCTTTTGGAGGAAACCAATAAGACAGAGGATCCAAATACAGCAGCTTAAATGAACCAATAGTAGCTGTACCCTCTGGAACCAAAAGGCAGTTACTTTACCCTAATGCAAATACAGACAATAATAATACAGATATAAAATCCTTTGACTCAATACACAACACCCCTCCCCCCCTAGTGAGCACCGCAGACGTAATCTCTCAGGTGCTGTGGGGTCCTACAACTTCTACTTGATCTCCTGACAACAGGTGTTGCCGGTTCTGGATTGGACGTTACCTGTGGTAGGGGGGGTGCTATAGGGGTTTCGTCAGGAACAGATGGAGTCCCAGACATCGCAGGGTCCCCTACCTGTACCTCGTCATCCTGAGGACTAGCAGACCCTGGTTCATTTGCTGAAGCCCCTGGTGACTGCACCTCTGGGCCATTTCACTCTGGTCTTGCAGCTCTGCGTCGTTAGCCAGGGATGAATTATCTGACCCCTCCCTGCTTGCCCATTTGTCCTTGTCCTGCCTTTTGGAGGAAACCAATAAGACAGAGGATCCAAATACAGCAGCTTAAATGAACCAATAGTAGCTGTACCCTCTGGAACCAAAAGGCAGTTACTTTACCCTAATGCAAATACAGACAATAATAATACAGATATAAAATCCTTTGACTCAATACACAACAGTAGGTAGTGACAACAGGCATTTACCATATCAGACACTCAGATGAGAAAATAGGCCTTGAGAATCTGGGGTGGGTGGGAATACGCAAGTTTGTTTTTATTTCAGGGATTATTTAGAAGCGCATTCCCCACAAGGGCGCACAAGATAGCTCAGTTGGTTAGAGTGTGGCGCAGATAATGCCAAGGTTGCAAGTTTGATCCCTGTAAGGGGAAGCTACATATTCCTGCATTGTACAAGGTTGAACGAAAGGATTCTCAAGGTCTCTTCCAACAGAGACCCCCGGGTATAGGCTTGTATATACGGTAAATTCAATAAATAATAATAATAACTATGATTCTATGAAAAGCAGCTAGCTCATATAGCTGGCTAGCTATCATACAATGGCCTTGTTTATTTTACTCTGCTAAATAAGGCACAGTACAATGGTATAGTAGGCTTAAATTCTAGCACAAGTATCTGGCTGCCACCACTGGCAACATAAAGTTGAATTAGGTGGACGTTGCTCTGCAAAGCGATTCTTGTAAGAAGTGACTGATAACCCAGGAGTGTGGGTTGGTCACACTCTGAGCCAATTATGCCTAATTCATTTGCAATAATAGTAACTCTACAATTCTATGATTCTATAAAAAGTAGCTAGCTCATATAGCTGGCTAGCTATCACACAATGGCCTTGTTTATTTTACTCTGTTAAATAAGTCACAGTACAATGGTGTAGTAGACTTAAATTCTACCGAAGGAATTCCTAATATAGAGTAATTCTGCCTAAGTAAGAATACTACCAATCACAGGTAGAGGCACTGGCTGCCAACACTGTCCTTACATGTGTCGGTATTTGAGAAAGTATAGCACAAACATTATTTGGTTGCACTTGCACATACTATGCTACTCTCAACACATCAAAACTACTGCCCCAATTGTTATAACCACCTCCAATAAGCCTGCAGCACTTGCAGTCCCAGGTATGTGTTTGACAGTATTATAAATTAGCCAGGTGCTGGGTGCATTTTGTGGCTGGTGTGGGTCCAACTGCAACTACCTGGAGATCTACGGATGTCAGGTTTGCAACCGGGGAAAGCAAGATGTTACTTAAGAGAAGGAGGGTCTGAAATATTCTCCTTGAAGCTTGAATTTGTTTTGTTCCGGATTGCTTTATTTGATGGTTTAAATGGGTTGTAAACCGTTCTGAAATTTGTTCTTTAAAATATAAAGCGGTGTAGAAATGATATGAATGATAGTAAATAATAATAAAATAATAATAATAATAATAAACTCCATTGCAAAAGAAAAACAGCACCTAGACATTACATTGTGGTGACCGTAAACTAGGTTTAAGGTGCCATTTGGGGGTTATAATAGATAGCTGAGTTTCTAACACTTGTTTTTTATATGCTGTAGCCAAAAAGAACTGTAGTTCAACACACAACTATGAAATTTATTGGCGATTGCTGCCAGTTTAGGTGGCTTTAAACAAAGGGCTATCAGCCCCCGCCCCCATAGCTACACAGAACAGAGGCAGTATACCTCTAAATACAGTGGTACCTCGGGTTACAGACGCTTCAGGTTACAGACTCTGCTAACCCAGAAATAGTACCTCGGGTTAAGAACTTTGCTTCAGGATGAGAACAGAAATCACGTCGCCGCGGCACGGCAGCAGCAGGAGGCCCCATTAGCTAAAGTGGTGTCTCAGGTTGAGAACAGTTTCAGGTTAAGAACGGACCTCCAGAACGAATTAAGTTCTTAACCCAAGGTACCACTGTACAATCATACCTCGGGTTGCGAACTCTGTGGGTTGTGCGTTTTCGGGTTACGGAACGCGCTGAACCCAAAAGTACCAGAACGGGTTACTTCCAGGTTTCTGCATGCGCAGAAACACTAAATCGCGCTTTGCGCATGCACAGAAGCACCGAATTGCACAGGTTGCAAACGTGCCTCCCACACGGATCACGTTCGCAACCTGAGATATTACTGTACTAGATACTGAGGACAAACAATGACCCAGTACTTAGCACTTACAAGTATCTGGCTGCCACCACTGGCAACATAAAACTGAATTAGGTGGACCTTGCTCTGCAAAGCGATTCTTGTAAGAAGCGACTGATAACTCAGGAGTGTGGAGTGGTCACACTTTGAGCCAATTATGCCTAATTCATTTGCAACGCTTTCAGAAGTGCAGATGGGGCTGGCTATGGCTTCCTAGTTAGCTCTGCTTCAGTAAATCTGCAAGAAACCAGAAGCTTATTAATTTAAAAAAACCCACAGACATTTTCTCTCTTGATTGGGAGATTTTGATTTTGTTGTTGTTGTTCTTATAGAATAAACCCAGTTGGAATATACATGTACTGATATTTTTACTGGATCCCCATCGGTTGCTGTTGGGAGTATGCAGGCATTGTGTGTTGTAAAGGACCTTTTCGCCAAGCAGAATGGGAAAAGGGATTATGAATAGATTAGGCACAGAAGCCAAATGCTTCTCCACCCTTCTCTTGAGATTCACATAACAAAATTCAACCAATTGCTCACTTGGATCTGACAATGGTACTTTGGGGAGCAACAAGCTTAAAAGTAAACCTTGGATTGTTGGGTCACTGTAACAGTCTCCCAGGTACCCCAGTAAGATGTTATGCTTGAAGTGGAATTGTTATATGAGGTCATTATCTACCTAATAGATTTAGAAGAGAAAAATGTACTGCACTGTACTTTTCTAACTTTGCATGCCTTGCTTCCCTTTCAAGCATCTTTATTATGTTCAGTTGGGGTGGGGGGAGAATGAGATAAAGGATTATTCGAGTCTACAAACAGTAAAAATAGGTTTGTGTGTGTTCTGTATAATAACAGCCGGCTGAAAGTCTTAAGTGTAAGAAGCCACATGTAAAAACCATATACATATCACATTGCTATTTCCAGCCCAGCCCATAATCCCCATTAACTCCCACTATGATGCTATGAAGAGTGCCCTGTAGTCAAAGATACATCTTCTTCCTCCTCCTCCAAGAAAACTCAAGATCAGTTAACACAAATTAGTTACACACCAGCACCCTATAACTACCATTTTGCAACTACGCTTTCCATTTTCAATACATCCTTAAAAAGGAAGGGAAGCAGTTTCTCATTCATACTGCGTACTGTTGAGTACAATCCTTTCTTGAGAGTAAGCCCCATTAAATTCAACAGAGCTTGCTTCTGAGTACATCTATGTAGGATTGCACTGTGAGACGATGAACTCAGAAGGGCAGCAGCTGGCCTGGATGAACTGATAAGGAGTCACCACTGGGTGACTTAATGTGGAGTACAATCTTGTGCTCTTAAGTATGTAATGAAGGGCTCCCTTCTCCTCAGTGGCTCAGAAGGAAGCATGGGGAAGTACAAGTCACACCTTTAACACACATGCATTCTGGGGGATTCTTTTTCCATCCACCTTTTTGAATGAACCAGCAGTTGAAAACATGAGCTACCTAGGAGGTGCATCAACCTTTGTTCTCTAGCATTTGCTAATCACTTACACAAAGTTTCCTGCAGCCCAAAGAGTACTTAACACTGCCTAATGAGTGATGCTGCCCTGGTCAACTGAGCAGTAACACAAAATGACAAACACTCTGCCTCTCATCAACACAGCAGTATCAAATAATGCAAATATCAAGGAGCTCAAAGTTAGCACTCTGGCACTTAAAGGAATAAGGGCTATTTTACACATGGCACACCAACAAACCTGGGTTTGCAAAAGTGTATACATGCGGCAAAAAGCCAGACACAGTCCTATCACTCCAATGAAGATGCTGGATATGAATTTCTTTAAACACCTATTCACCACATTCATGCTTTACATTTTTTGGTGTATATTAAAAATATATATAGTAGTATACCTTTTAAAAAACCACTATAGTATGTGAAGCATCTCTGGTGGGTATAACACCTGAAGATTACAGGGGCTTCCCAGCTCTCCCACTGTGATTACTTCATTGACCTAAGAGAGTGTTCATGTTGGTAAACCAAGCAAGCAGACATATACAACTGAAATGCACACAGTTGTTTACTGCAGAAAACTACCAGAAAACCATTTCTCTAACTTATCCTGCAACTAAAGAATAACAGGCCCGGCTAATGCTAATACTATAGGATTAAAACAATAAGCTTTCAAAGTCTACTCTGCAGAAAACAACGTTTACACAACTAACAAGCAAGGCCTCACTTCTAAGCAGAAGCATTTGGCAGCATGATCCCTTTACAGCTCTCCTCCCCACCCCACCCCCAATGCACTCACTCTCTCTCCTAATGCTATTATTACACAGCATCTTCAGTCATCCAAGGGCAGCTTAAGTCAAGCAAGCAGAGCTGACACCTTCCCACCACTGGCTCATTGGTGGCTGAAGGGGTTAGAGCATCACCTGGTTTTCTGTGAAGGGAGGGGGAGACCATGAGTAGGGAAAAATAATATGGATGCCTGCAAAAAAGTTTAGCACCTTCAGTTCTCACCCACAACTCCCCAGGAGGAGGGGGAAATCAGCAATTAAGGGCAGGCTCATTTGGGATTACTGTGAGACTTGCTTCCGAGTAAACATACACAATCTTGAGCTGTGAGCAAATGAATTTCTAAATGTTTCTGCAAAACAAGGTGCGTGCAACACCCATAATCACCACCTCCAGCCTGAGCATTATTTAGCACTAATAAACAATGGACCCGACATCCGCCCAGATTGCAGAAACTCAGCCGAGGTGTCCTATTAAATGTATGTACACGTAGCCAGTGCTTAGTGGCATTCCAAATTACATAATTCTTCTGTGAGCAGCTTTTCAGGCCTTTGCTGCATCCCCAGTAACACTGATGCCTGGAGCATCCCCAGTAACATTGATATGCCTAAGAGCCTGGGGAATGAAAAGCACATACATTGGATAACAGCAAAAGCCCCTTCCTGCAAGACGCAGGAAGATGAATGGCTGTTTTGCATTTCCAATCGTGGCCTGAATCAGCCCCCAAAGCAGGTCGGCTGTGCCTTCCTCAGAGTGTTAGATCACCCCCCCTCCCTCTGGTTGCTTTTTTGCATTGCACACCCCCTCCAGCCCATCCCTACAATCCATCCCCCCCCCCTCCGCCCCGCGCCTGGTCTCTGTTCCTTGCATGTTCTGGAAAAGGAAAGCCGGCTGGCTTCTGACATTCAAACATCCAGCCAGCGCTTTGTTGCTCTCCGCCAGAGCTTCTGGGCTCCCGAGGAAAAGGAGTGCGCTGCGCGTTTTGTCATCACTCAGCATTAGGGAGCCTAAAAATAGACCGGGCAAAAGCACCGTAGCAACCTTGCCGGCGATTTGCATCGCCCAGCGACGGCTTCCTTTCCCTGGGAGTACGCAGGAAAGAGTTGCAAATAAAAATAAAAATAAATCCATAAACTAAAAAAAGAATGGGCGGCTATCTGGCCGCGGGTGGCCTCTTACCTGCTCCCCGAAGTCGATGGCTATGTTGGTGATGCCCAAAGGGACCAAGAAGCGGATCAGGGGCCAGTAGTTAGTGAGCGCCGGAAATTTCACCATAGTCCCAGCTGCCCGGTGACCCCAAACACATCTGCCGCAGCGGGGAGGCTGCAAGGTGGGAAGGCGGTGAAGACGAAGGCAGGAAGGGAGAAGCCAGGCGCTTCTTTACGGAAGAGCCTTGTGGCTTTGCCGGCAGAGAAGGCGATGGTGCGCCCAGGCGGAGGCAACGGCAGCAAGTGAGCGCAGCAGCTCCTCTCGCGTCCGCCTCCCTGCTGGTCTGGTGCGCCGGGTGTCTGTGCTGCTCCCTTTAGCAAGAAATCCCAAAGACCAAGTCCATCCCTGTCGCCGCCGCTGCTGCCGCCGCTGCCCTCCTCCCACACAATGGTGATCCGCTGCTGGTGGAAAAAAAAAGAGGAGGGACGCCGGCACCAGCACCATCGCCGCCAGAAATTTCTCTGGGCACTTTTTCCATTATCAAGAACCCGGAGGGCAAAAAAACAAACAGGCGCGCGTAATTGCGCCGCGCTTTTGCGCCTCGCCTTGGTTTAGGCTAGCCGGCTGCAGGAAGAGGATGGGAGCCGCGGGGAGGGCGGCAAGGAAAACAAACCACCACCACCCATCACCGGCGCACAGATCAGACAGGATCTGCCCGGCTGCCTGTCGTCCTCCTACACCACCACCTCCTCTCCTTCCTCCGCCTCTTCTTTCCCCCGGGTGAGCGGTGGGGAGGGGAGCGGCTGTGTTTGCTTGCTGCTGCTGCTGGCGGCGGAGGAAGAACCGTAAAGCAGGCTAGGGAGAGGCCGTTCAACACGCGCACACAAGCAGGCCCTGCTCTTTTGAAATTAAAAAAAATTAAATGTTATTTGGGTTGCTGCTCTGCCAGTGCTCCATAAGCACGTGGCCTTCTTTGGCACAGGCTCGTTGCTTATCTTTTCTCTCTCTTTCTCTCCCCTCCCTCCTCTTTCCCCTAAAGAGGAAAAGTAAAGAGAAAGAGAGGCTTTATTTAGCTGCTGCTGCTCCTCCTATCGCCGGAGCCCGGGCACAGCATCAGCCTCCGGCTTGCAGGCTGCCTTGCGCGCTGCAGAGATGAGCGTAGGCCAAACAATGCTCCAGGAGCGCGAAAGAGGGTTAAAGAGCGCGCCTTCGCAGGATCGGGACCAGCGTTTGTATTGCCAGCAAAAGCAGGCAAGCCAAATGTATCTAGAAGGTCATAAGGAGGGCCGGAAGGCAGCAACCCTTCTGCGTTTTGTTCCCAAGATCTGGTCTTCCGAGTTACAGTATCTCTGTCCATGGAGGTATCTCAGACAGCTTTCCTTAGGTGGACCAGGAATTCGTTTAATCTTGTTTATTGTTTAAATAACAGTCAGTGGCCATCACAATGTCTTATAGTAGAGAAAGTCTCCACTCCCTTAGGAACATTGTGTCTCAGAAAGGATTGTGTTGTTACAATTATTGTGAAAAATCACCATCTCAAAAAAAAAACAACATTTGTAATACCAGTTGTGCACAGTGTTTCCAAAGGACCAGTCTTAAGGGTTTGTTTAAATATATTTATTATCATTATTTATTAAATTTGTATACCGTCTTTCATCCATAGATCTCTGGGCAATTCACAACATAAAAATACAAGATAAAAAAGCACAAAATGCATAATAAAAACATAAATACAGACAAAACAAACCAATAACCCATCTCTCCCACATATATATTTATCACGGAGTTTCTCTTCAGTTGTGTTAAATGAGGACAGAAAGTGAGTAAGAGAGGTTTTAAAATGGTATCATTTCGGAAAAACATTGTGGCTATTTTCTGGAGCAGAATTACACATATTGTTCTGTGCACACAGGGAGCATTTGGTGGGCAGGAGCTGAGCCATAAAGGATGCATTTTAATCTACCATATTGTAACGTTTTAATCACCACCACACCAAAATATATTTCTTCGTCTAAGATGTTGGAGATACTGCCAGAACTACATTTGAGCTAGGTATCATCAGGTCCAGAACTCAGCTCTAAACTATTTAAAGTAGGGGATACATGTATACAGTTAGTAACTGCATCTAGCAGTGTATTCTTATACATCTGTCTACTTAGAAGTATACTGCATTGAGTTCTGTAACACTCCAAGTAAGCATATATTGCAGCCTAGGGGTGCAATCCTGTGCCCACTTAGTAAGTTCCATTGAATGCAGTAGGTCTTACTGCAGACTAAAAGGATTGGCGGTTGTATCAATCCCAGTGTTTGAAGTGGGATTCGGTCAGCGGTTCAAATCCCCATGACAGAGTGAGCTCCCATTGCTCTGTCCCAGCTCCTGCCAACCTGTTGTTGTTTAGTCGTTTAGTTGTGTCCGACTCTTTGTGACCCCATGGACCAGAGCACACCAGACACTCCTGTCTTCCACTGCCTCCCGCAGTTTGGTCAAACTCATGTTGGTAGCTTCGAGAACACTATCCAACCATCTCATCCTCTGTCGTCCCCTTCTCCTTGTGCCCTCCATCTTTCCAAACATCAGGGTCTTTTCCAGGAAGTCTTCTCTTCTCATGAGGTGGCCAAAGTATTGGAGCCTCAGCTTCACGATCTGTCCTTCCAGTGAGCACTCAGGGCTGATTTCCTTCAGAATGGATAGGTTTGATCTTGCAGTCCATGGGACTCTCAAGAGTCTCCTCCAGCACCATAATTCAAAAGCATCAATTCTTTGATGATCAGCCTTCTTTATGGTCCAGCTCTCACTTCCATACGTCAACTACTGGGAAAACCATAGCTTTAATTGTACGGACCTCTGTTGGCAAGGTGATGTCTCTGCTTTTTAAGATGCTGTCTAGGTTTGTCATTGCTTTTCTCCCAAGAAGTAGGCGTCTTTTAATTTCGTGGCTGCTGTCACCATCTGCAGTGATCATGGAGCCCAAGAAAGTAAAATCTCTCACTGCCTCCATTTCTTCCCCTTCTATTTGCCAGGAGGTGATGGGACCAGTGGCCATGATCTTAGTCTTTTTGATGTTGAGCTTCAGACCATATTTTGCGCTCTCCTCTTTCACCCTCATTAAAAGGTTCTTTAATTCCTCCTCACTTTCTGCCATCAAGTTTGTGTCATCTGCATATCTGAGGTTGTTGATATTTCTTCCAGCAATCTTAATTCCAGCTTGGGATTCATTCAGCCCAGCCTTTCGCATGATGAATTCTGCAAATAAGTTAAATAAGCAGGGAGACAATATACAGCCTTGTCGTACTCCTTTCCCAATTTTGAACCAATCAGTTGTTCCATATCCAGTTCTAACTGTAGCTTCTTGTCCCACATAGAGATTTCTCAGGAGACAGATACCAACCTAGCAGTTCGAAAACACGCCTGTACAAGTAGATAAATAGGTACTGCTGCGGTGGGAAGGTAAACGTCATTTCCTCGTCACGGTGTCCCATTGCATCAGAAGCAGTTTAGTCATTCTGGCCACATGACAAACACCATGGACAAGCACCGGCTCCCTCGGCCTGAAAATGAGATGAGCGCCACAACCCCATAGTCGCCTTTGACTGGACTTAACCGTCCAGGGGTCCTTTACCCCTTTTTAATGTCCTGGGTGGGGAATCACATTGTCCTTCACCTTGGACAGCAAGATATCTTTGAGCAAGAGGCCTAAATGGATCTCACTTCAAGGCAAGGTGGGTTGGGGGGGACAAGCTAGGCTTCTGTTTAAAGGTATGTTGGAATATGCAATCTAACCTCTGAACAAACGATTTGAAGGTACATCTGTATGCAGCCTAAGCTCCGAACAAATCTTTAAATGGGCAATTTTCATTGCAGAAGTAGGTAAATATTGGACTTGCGATTTCTAGTCCAATAAAACTTTTTCATCATTTGGAAAGGAATCCCTGGCTAACAATAATTGTTTTTTAAACAATTATTTTTTATTTAAAAAAACACCAATGTGGACATGCACTGTCCTTGCTAAAAAGGCATGCCTTCTCTGCAGTTTGCATGTGTGTGTGTACGTGCATGCACTATTCCTTTATTTATTTAAAGCATTTTTTACCACACCCTTCAGCTGAAAAAGGTTCCCAGGACATCTTTCAAAGAGCAATAATTTGACTTGCAATCTAAAAGATACGACACAAAAGGACAAGGAATCAGGAGGGGAGAAAGTAAATACTAGCACTAGTTCTTCGTTACAAGATGACACTTCTGGCCTCAAAGGTAAATAAACTCGCTATCATGGGCTGCTTGCAGTTCAAAAAGAAGCTGTGGATGGCCTCCAATAAGTAATCTTGCATCATGACCTTCTGTTCGTTACAGGGCCGTTGGTTCCAGCAGCCTCTGTAGAGAGACAGGAAGGAGGGTGGGCAAAGGAGACTAGCCGAGCTGGCAAAAGCTGCAGCAAGTACATATCCTCCAACATTTCTCAGGGGAAAATAGGGACGTCCTATATTATAATCATCATAATCACTTTTTTTCAGCCAGAACTTGCTAGAATTCAGTTCTGGCACCTCTCAAGTGGGTGCTATTGCCATTATAAAAGAATGAGGGAGGTGTTCATATGAGTTCTGGCACTTCTTTCGCTAGAAAAATAGCAAGAATAATTATAACCCACCTATCTGACTGGGTTATCCAGGCCACTCTGGGCAGCTTCCAACATATATAAAAACACGATAAAACATGAAACATTTAAAAACCTCCCTATACAGGGCTGCCTTCTAAAGGTTGCGTAGTTACTTCTTGGCTCAGGGGTTGCATAACTCCATACCCTCCAACATTTCTCCAATGAAAATAGAGACATCCTAAGGAAAAGCGGGACATTCCAGGATCAAATCAGAAACTGGGATGGCTTCTGTAAATCCGCAACTGTACCTGTAAAATAGGAACAGTTGGAGGGTCGCAAGTGGAGATGGCAAATACAGCAGTTCACCCTGCTATCTGCTGTTGCTTCTCTTCCTCCCAGCCCGGCAGCTGATTCCAATAATTTAGCATTCTTTTCTCATTTAAAAATAATATCTTCTGTTCTACTGGTTTTATTCCATCACTGATTGATGTAGATTTAATTACCTAATTGATTAACAATGTACTCTTGTGCGTGTTTACTCAGAAGTCCGTCCAACTGAGCTCAGCAGGGCTTACTCCCTAGTAAACAACTTTAGGATTGCTCTGATGGAAAATCAACTCAGGTTTCAGTAACCAAGTGACAGCGCCAGTTAATATTTGTTCTCCTTTCACGTTGTGAGGAACACAGGAAGAGAAGGGAAGCTTCCTACCAAAATGAGGCAGAGTGAAGTGGCCACCTCAGCCTGAAGGTGCACTGTCAGAGAATAGAGAATATGTTGTAAACAAAAATTGCCCTTTTCCCTTATGGGGTATCCAAGAGCCCATATAGAGGCCTTACATAGGTTCCCTATTGGTAGGAGAAAATAACAGAGGCCAACCAGAGAATATTTAGAAGCAAAGCAGCTAGTAAGCTTGATCTTTATTGATCTGTTGCAACAGGGTGCTCCCCTCAACCGCAGGAGAGAGGAGGAACCCAGAAAAATGGCGCACAAGGCCTTATAAAGACTTTTGAAACTGCCACCCTGTAGATCAAGACCACCCCTAGAAACATCATATATACATCACAGAAGGGGTGTAACCTAAGACCACCCCTCAGATACATCATACCTACATCACAGAAAAGGTGGTCTTAAAACAGAAATTTGAATGTTGTTTTTCTCCTGTTGTTGTTTATCTCCTGTCTGGCAGGTTACTTGATTGGATTGCCTGGGAAGCCTGGCCAGTCTTTTGTAATGATAAATACTTAGTTCCTGGGCCAGGTCACAGGCTCACACCTTATTCATATCTTAAATGTGCCCTTAAGACAGGATTTGTGAGGAAAGAGACAATGGGAGGTTTCCCACTTTGACCTTGCAGAGAAAACATTTGCTCAGTTTAGGAATCAAAATGGTTCTAGTTCAGTCTTCCTGTGCTGATATATGTACGTGCTTGGTTGGTACGCTTATGAACATTACAATATATCTAAGACCTCAAAATTCCTACCACAAATACAGCTACAAAAATCATCCTGTGCCCCCAAACCAACCCGCTACGTTCTCGGGCAAAGGAGGGTGCTGTCCCAATGTTGATGTGAGAGTCCAAACAGCACATACACTGGAAAAGGGCTGCCATCTTGTCTTTCGCCTCAGGCAGCAAAAGGTCTTGATCCAGCCTTGATTTCAAATCCACAAATAGTGAGGAATAGTGAGGAAAATCCCAGCTTTGCCCTTGATGGCTCTTTCCAACAGTTTCAGCTTTGAGGCACAGATATCTTTTCAAATTCATTGTTGTTGCATTTAGTCAACATGTGTTTGAAGGACAGGACCTTATAACGCAAGAAAGAACCAGTGTTCCCAATCCCCTGTTCCTGCAGAAAACGCTAATGCAGTGGGAAGCAGGCAAAGCATTTGCACATCAAGGGCATGTGTCTTAACCATTTTCTAACGGGACGCGGGTGGCACTGTGGTCTAAACCACAGAGCTTAGGACTTGCCAATCAGAAGGTCAGCAGTTCGAATCCCCATGACGGGGTGAGCTCCCATTGCTCAGTCCCAGCTCCTGCCCACCTAGCAGTTTGAAAGCACGTCAAAGCGCAAGTAGATAAATAGGTACCGCTCTGGTGGGAAGATAAATGGCGTTTCTGTGCGCTGCTCTGGTTTGCCAGAAGCGGCTTAGTCATGCTGGCCACATGACCCGGAAGCTGTACGCCGGCTCCCTCGGCCAATAAAGTGAGATGAGTGCCGCAACCCCAAAATCGTCCCCGACTGGACCTAATGGTCAGGGGTCCTTTTACCTTTAACTTAAGCTACCAGTTCTCCCCTGCACACATCCCCACTTGTTAATGTGTTTGTTTTCCTCTAGAGGGGCTCAGAAACAAACAGACCAAAATAAGCCCAGCAGAACTGGTTAACAAGCTGTGGGATTTGTAGAGGGAATTCTGTGAGCACAGGAGGAGTTAAAAATTTAAAAAATCCCACCTGCCAGTCCTCTCCTGTAGCAGTTCCTGCTCCCATATTCCTGTCATTAAGCATGCTTTTGAGAACATTTAAGTGTACCCAAAGTATGTCATAAAGCACATTTATACCTAAATATGTAATATGCTAAGGGACGCGGGTGGTGCTGTGGTCTAAGCCTAGGGACTGCCGATCAGAAGGTTGGCGGTTCGAATGCCTGCAACGGAGAGACCTCCTATTGCTCTGTCCCAGCTCCTGCCAACCTAGCAGTTCGAAAGCATGTCAGCGCAAGTAGATAAATAGGTACTGCTATGGCAGGAAGGTAAACGGCGTTTCCATGTGCTCTAGTTTCCATCACAGTGTTCTCTTGCGCCAGAAGCGGTTTAGTCATGCTGGCCATATGACCCAGAAAGCTGTCTGTGGACAAATGCTGGCCCCATCCAGGGGTCCTTTACCTTTAAACCAAAAAACCAAAAAACCAGGCAGCATTCTGTAGCTGTGGTATGGCCAGCAGGGCTAATGGTCCATGGAGATTAGGATCCTCTTTTTCCGCAGTAAAAAGAGGATAACATGTTTAATTTATTTGTATGGAGCTCAAAGACAAGGACAGTTGCAAAACGAAATACAGCTGATATTTGCATTTGCGTGTTGTCATTAGTCAGTGTTCCAGACCTTGTTTGTTATAATGTAGATAAGGTTGTCCTATTGTAAAACCCTCTACACTGGAAGCTGAAAAGTCTTATCTAAAGAATGAACATCTTGGAGTAAAAAAAAAATAAAAAAAGAATTCAGGAACCTTCTAAAGAAATAGAGATTTCCTAATGAAAGAAATCTTTTGCTTTTTTATCCATTTGGTTCTACTCTTAATGGTAAAATTGTGACAATATTAATTACAAACATAACAAATATATTGAGAATGAGACCCATTTAAATAAATGGACCACATTAGTTGCAGATAGCTTAAAGGTGCAATCCTGTGCACACTTATATTTGAGTAAATCTCACCAAACACTTTGGGAGTTGCATTTTAATAAACATGGATAGGAATGCACTGGAGAGCTCATTAAGGATACGTATGTGCAGTTAAATATCTGCAACTTGTTTGTCACAAGACAAATAACACTCGCGAGGCCCCTATCAATAAGTCAGAGAGGACACTTACCTGTTTTCCTATTGGTACACACAGTGAATTCTATTTGACCAAAGTGAAACCAGTTTCACTTTCAAGGTTCCTCTTCAAGCAAATCATTTGAGGATATTCAAAAGAATTAAAAAGTTTATCAATAAGACTGGAAAAATTATCAGGAGGTTTGTGTCACCACCTGTCATTGAATAATACCTAAAGCAAACCTGAATTTGGGAAGTCTCAATGGGCTCACAAAATTTATTGTGTGTTTTGCAGAGCCCTTGATATTTTAGAAATAATTGCTGTGTCAGCCTACGGTTAAAAACAATACACTTCAAAATGGCGAAGAAACTATATTTCAATCTTCCCTGGCTTTGAGAAATCACTGATGCCAAATAAGTGACTTGCTAAGTCAAAAGAAGAAACAAGATGTTCTAGCCTTGGTGCCACAAGGATTTGTATATGGAACTGTGTCGTCTGAGTCAAGGCTTTCCTTCAAGATAATTTTGCAGTTTATGAACAACCACAGAAACTCAGGCTTGTAAACAAGGGTGTTCATATTGTTATGCTCTTTTAGAGCCTCAGATTAACAAGGGTGGAATTCATGGTTAAATTAAATGCTTCCTTTCTAAGGCCAAGCTATCCTCCAACCCTGTTTGGGTGGCCAGCCTTGTGAGCTATAGAGGGTTTCCAACAAGTTGTCCGGAAATCTCTGTGTATGTCTCACCTTCTGAAATACGGCCTGCCACCATATTTCCTGCCAAATCCTTCTTTAATCGTGGGAACTTTGGGAACAGCCTCCCAAAAATGCAGAAAACATTTGTGGCAGAGGGACAGTATCTAAAAAAGTAACTTCTTTACAAAATAAAAATGGGTGGATTCCTAAGAGGACTGAAAATGAGTACAATGCCCCACATCCTCTGAAAATTCTGTCCTAGCTATGAAAACAGCTTTACCATAGAATATAGAAAAGTGGAGGGGACCCCCCCGCCCCAATGACTCAATGATGTCTACCTGAGATTGCAGAAACTGGGTCAAGGAGGAATCACTTGTCAGCCAGCAATAAGAGGCTGGAGAGCTGGGTGGACGTTGCAGAAAACAAAATCAGGGACTTCCCTCTGCTGCCTGAAGTAAAGAGCAGACATTCCACTTTAACTCATAAGTGGGGCAATTTGTCAAGAGTGTACTTTAACATCTATTTCCATAGACCACAAAGCAATCCAGTATGCCAGGTTCTGAAAGATGACTTCATTTTGCATCCTAATCTCTATAAGCCATCAACACACAGCAAAGGTTGCTTCCTTGATGCCACCATAATCCTATTTCCCATATTGGTGTTTCAAGAACCACAATACCCAAATGGGAGCTAGGCTCAACTGTTTTTATCCACCTGCTTTGTACTTTTGCTAGACCTTGTCATCAGCAAGTGAACATTGACAAATTTTGTAAATGTCCAAAAATTCCCCTTTTAACATCAGTAGAGATAGGTTGTCTGGTTGGCCTGTTGACTATTTTCTTCCTCCAGTGCTATAATCAGGCATAAGGCAACATGTGGCAATTGCCTCAGGCGGCAAGATCCACAGAGGCAGCAGATCCCAACATAGATCCATAATCCCCCCTGCCCTTGTTCCCGATTTAGATATTCACTCACGCCTTCTTCTTTGGTGGGGAGGCAAGTGCCATTTGGTGGTTTGCCTCAGGCATCAAAATTCTTGGGCCAGCCTTGACTGCAATGGAGATGATATATCTGCAGAAAACAAACCAAAACCAAAACTCAAAGCATACCGGAATCTTAATTCATACCTGAGAAAAACTATGGAGTAAAACTGCATTTTTTTTAAAAAACAACAATAACACCCCAACTTCCAACATGGAATGTGATTGGGTTTTATTGGTAAAAGCCAGTGATAGGAATGCAGATTAATTTTGAGAGAACTGTTAATTGCTTCACGATACCTTCTTCAATCATTATTGACCTATATTACTACAGTGGTACTTCGGGTTAAGTACTTAATTCGTTCCGGAGGTCCGTTCTTAACCTGAAACTGTTCTTAACCTGAAGCACCACTTTAGCTAATGGAGCCTCCTGCTGCCACCATGCCGCTGGAGCATGATTTCTGTTCTCATCCTGAAGCAAAGTTCCTAACCCGAGGTAATATTTCTGGGTTAGCGGAGTCTGTAACCTGAAGCGTATGTAACCTGAGGTACCACTGTAATTAGAACAAACACACTCCTTTTCAAGAACCTTTCCCTTTGAAACTGACAATCCTCATATTCTATTAAAAGATGTCCATTTTCATTCTGAAAATATCTGAGATTCAAGAGTATCTCAAAATCTTCTGTGAGCATAGAAAACTGTGGTTAGAGATTGGGGGAAGTGGCCAGATTTTTCAAGATGTGTTCAGTGACCCTTCACTACAGTAAAAAAATAATATTGATCTGTTCTATTATTCCCAAGAAAAGCAGAAACTTCACCTCCCAAAAAAAGCAGGAATGTAAGCAAATACACCAGATCCTGTATGAAAGACAGGAATGGAAAAATCTGTCAGCTTTGGTTCTCTCAGTTTCTCCATCTTTCCCCATTGTACATTCAATTCTCCACAATTCTGCAGCAATTTGGGATTTAGGGGGAAAAAATAATCCTCATGAAAATTCATCAAAAAGGCAAATTTCTCCTAATAAGTACTTTTTTTGTATGCCGTTTTGACAAATGTACCTAATTTTGCCAACAATTTCCCCTAAATATAATGCATTTTTGAAAATGTTTGATTGGAGAACTGCATCACAAAATTCAGATAAGTGCTCATTTAAAAGGATGCCAGTATTTTGTTTCTCACATTGTTTTGGAAGGTATGAGCGTGGTACATTTGCCTTTAAATGTGAACTGAATTAAATTCTTCCCGTTTCCCTAATGAGAGATAACAGAGCAGTTTACTTGGGGAAGCAAATAGGTTGCAGGTTGAATTTGCTCCCCAGCCATTTAAAACAAGATCTTCTAAATATTTTTTCAAAGGGAAAACACAGGAGCTAGAGTGCTGACAGAATTAAGATATAAAATGGGACTACTGAGATTTAAAAAAGAGGGAGGTGTATGTTTGGGTGAACCCCAAGGTATGTCATCAACATCACCATCATTTCAATCATCATCACCACCACCACCATCATCATCAACCTGAAAAGGTGGTGAAAACTGAAAAACACAGCCCAATGATGACTGAGTATGCTCAGTGACTTGCTGGAGCCATTTGGAAAATAAAAATGGAAAACTGGGGAAGGAGGAGGTGTGATAGGAATTTTATGGTCTTAGATATATGGTAATGTTCATAACTGCACATACATAGATCAACACAGGAAGACCAACCTGGAACCATTTTGATTCCTAAACTGACCAAATCCTTTCTCTGCAAGGTTAAACTGGAAAAGCCTCCCCGTTGTCTCTTTCCTCACAAATCCTGTCTCAAGGATATGTCTGTTTGAATAAGGTGTGAGCCTGTGACCTGGCCCAGGAAATAAGTATTTTATCACTACAAAAGAATGACCAGGCTCGCCAGGCAATCCAATCAAGTAACTTGCCAGACAGGAGATAAACTATGACAGGAGAAAAACAACATTTAAATTTCTGTGATGTAGGTGGGATGTATCTGAGGGGTGGTCTTAGGTTACACCCCTTCTGTGATGCATGCATAATGTTTCTGGGGGTGGTCTTGATCTAGAGAATGGGAATTTCAAAAGTCTTTATAAGCCCTTGCACGGCATTTTGGGGGGTCCTCTTCCTCTCCTGCGTGTGAGGGGAGCACCCTGTTGCAACAGATCAATAAAGATCAGACTTACTAGCTGCTTTGCTTCTCAATATTCTCTGGTTGGCCTCTGTTATTTTCTCCTACCAATAGGGAACCTATGTAAGGACTCTATATGGGCTCTTGGATACCCCATAAGGGAAAAGGGCATATTTTTATTTACAACAGAGGGGAATGAGTGAACTGGCCTGCTTGCACCCTTAAGGAAGGAGGATATGAGTGGCTAGAATCTTGAACAGGAGGACTTGTAATAATAGAATCATAGAAGGGGGCCAAGGGTCATCTAGTCCAACTCCCTACAATGCAGGGATCTCAGCTAAAGCATCCACGACAGATGGCCATCCAACCTCTGCTTAAAAATCTCCAAGAAGGAGAATGCACAACTTCTCCTGGGAATCTGTTCCACTGCCAAACAGCTCTTACTGTCAGAAAGTTTTTCCATTGGTTCGAGTCCTACACTCCAGAGCTGGAGAAAACAAGCTTGTTCCTCTTTCATGGGACAACCCTTGAGATATTTGAAGATGGCTATCATATCTCTTCTTAGTCTCCTATTTTCCAGACTAAACATACCCAGCTCCTTCAACCGCTCCTCATAAGGCTTTGTTTCCAGACCCTTGGTCATCTTGGTTGCCCTCCTTGGCACACATTCCAGCTTGTCAGCATCCTTCAAGTTTCCTCAACTTGTATGACTCCGTGAGGGTGTGTGCTGGAATGTTGGAAACTTTTTTTTAACCTATAGGTTTTGAATAAACTGTTTACAAAAAGATTATGGGCCTAAACATATTTGGCCATGTCGCCAAGTACAGTTAGTAAAATGGTATAAATAAGGTATCATCAATAATGGCTACTTCTCTGTCTAGTGCTGGTTTCCTTTCAAATGTTGCTGAACTATAACTGTTATGTACTGAAGTTCTCACCCTGGGCCAGCAGGGGGACACTGTAGATAGTTTTCACTCAGGTCCACATATGCAAATAAGGGATTGAAAGTGACGTTCAGTGATTGGATAGTTACAGAAAGTGTTACAGTTGCGTTGTAGTGGAGCTCTATATACGCAGGCTGGCTGAACCCTTCAGTTCAGTTCAGTTCTGGCCTGTGAACAAACAAGAGCTGTTTGAAGAATCGCTGTGTCGTCTGATATGTTCACCCACAACTTAACAATAACTTCCATCATCCCTGACTGAGCTGGTGAGAACTGACAGTTCAACATATGAAGGACCACAAGCTGGCTAGTCCTGGTCTAAATGGGTGAGCTTCCTCGGATTGTCTAGAATCTGTAAGAATCTGATCCTTCATTGAACATGCAGGAGTCTTTTGAATTTCTACAGTTGATGCCTTTGGGCTTGGGTGTTGACTTGTCCGTGGGTGGGAGAGAACCTGATATGAATGCAGCTGAAAGCCTGTTTTGTTTTTAATTTAATTGGAGGAGAATTGGAGCTGCAGGGGACAAGGCATGCAGGCACAACAATAAGTGTCTGTAGCAGCTCTGCAATGTGCACAGAGGGGAGGAGTTTTAACCTATGCATCATGTAGGACTTTTTTTCAGGTGGGCACCATTGCCATTGTAAGAGAACAAGAGAGGCGTTCATGGTGAGTTCTGGCACCTCTTTTTCTAGAACAGGCATGTGCAACTCCCAAGAGACTGTGATCTACTCCCAGTATAAAAAAACTGGCAGTGATCTATTCATTGTCATTGGAGGGAGGAGGAGCATGCATGGGGGGGGTGTGGATTGCCCAGAGTTGTTGAGTTTTTTGGGGGGTATGATTGTCCAGAGTTCTTCAGTTTTTATTTGCTAACTTTCGGTAAACTTTATTTAATCCCACAATTGATAAGGGTCCCGCAATCTACCAGGATCAGCTGGGGATCTACCAGTAGATCGCGATCTACTGGTTGGACATGCCTGTTCTAGAAGAACAGCACTGGCATCAGCAGATCTGATCTTGGATCTCTGGTAACATGTGTTGTCCGGCCACAAGATCATCTGTAGGTGTGAAGGGCAACACTTCTTGAATGCCGATGCAGATCTTACAAATCAGCACAGACAGGGGTGGATAGGAAATATAAAGTCTGACTTAAGAGTCAGTGGTGGAAATGGCTCACTAGGCCACTCCAGTCTGGTTCTAACTCACAATATGGCTGGAGGGTTAAATATTGTGGCTGTCTAGACCTGAGATGGCAGGCAAACAACATTCTTTCCAGGAAATGGGCAGACAGGAGATGTGGCTCCTTTTTAGTTCCTACTAGAGTCTGAGCTAACTGATTTTCCCAGAAGGATGACAGCTTAGTAAGTCTATTCACTCCCACAGCATTTTCTGTAAATATGGTTCAATTTACTCCAATTTAAGAAATTCATATGTGTTTCCCTAACTCCAGCAAATAAAGCTAGTTCAAAAGCAATCTATTGTACCAAGAAAGAACTGGAGTGAGGGGATATGAGGAGAGGAAGGAGGACCTGACACAACAACAACAAACAACAACAACCCACCCATCTGACTGGTTTGCCTCAGCCACTCTCAGCAGCTTCCAACAAAAATACCAGGAAACAACAACATCAACATCAAATATTAAAAGCTTCTGAAAGATTTACTCTTTTAAAATACAACAGCATTTTTATACATAAAAGGTAAAGGGACCCCTGACCATTAGGTCCAGTCGTGGCCGACTCTGGGGTTGCGGTGCTCATCTTGCTTTACTGGCCGAGGGAGCCGGCGTACAGCTTCCGGGTCATGTGGCCAGCATGACTAAGCCGCTTCTGGCGAACCAGAGCAGCGCACGGAAATGCCGTTTACCTTCCCGCCGGAGCGATACCTATTTATCTACTTGCACTTTGACGTGCTTTCGAACTGCTAGGTTGGCAGGAGCAGGGACCGAGCAACGGGAGCTCACCCCGTGGCAGGGATTCAAACCGCCAACCTTCATACGTTGTTGAAAACCAGTTTTCATCTCAGTGTCGCTCCACTCCCACTTTACTCAAACTTCTGCTACTGTTGGAGAAGAGAGAAAGGAAAGATGGCTATTTAAAACTTCTCCCTCTTCCATTTTCTCAGTTGCATCATGTAAGGCAGATCCAGGATGTGAAGCCCTCAAAAATTCCATAGAACCTTCCCAGAATTGTGATGTTCCAGATTCAACGCAGTAATTTAGAAGAGATAAGAAATATAATGTGATTTAACAGGTGCTTGCAAACCTCTGTGATTCTTCCCCCTCTTCCCAAGTTATACAGTCAACAAAAATGAAAATGAATTATCAGAGGTCAAGTCCCAGAGAAGTCAGATCAGGGACTCAAGAGCGATAGGAAAGTATTTAGAGACAGAAATGTCAAAATCAAGCCTTGAGAAGCGGTGTGTGGAATCTAAGGCAGGAAACTGAAGGCCAGGAGAGCCAAAAACAGATATGAGAGCAATGTCTGACCAGGGTCATGACTGAAGGCAAATATTGGGGTAAGGGAAGCAAGGCACTGGAGTCTCTAGACTAGCTGGTGGTCTAGAGACTCCTGGTGAGTTGCTCAGTTTGACAAGCTAGATCTGAAGGGCAGGTCAAAAAGGAACTAATGTAGGCCTGATGCACTTGGGTTGACCATCATGGTTGCAGTCAACTGGCTAGAGGCACAGATGTTTGTTAGATGGTACCCTTGAAGCCCTGGGACGCAGGTGGTGCTGTGGGTTAAACCACAGAGCCTAGGACTTGCAAATCAGAAGGTCGGCGGTTCAAATCCCCGTGATGGGGTGAGCTCCTGTTGCTCGATCCCTGCTCCTGCCAACCTAGCAGTTTGAAAGCATGTCAAAGTGCAAGTAGATAAATAGGTACCACTCCAGCGGGAAGGTAAACAGCGTTTCCGTGCACTGCTCTGGTTTGCCAGAAGCGGCTTAGTTATGCTGACCACATGACCCGGAAGCTGTACGCCGGCTCCCTTGGCCAATAAAGTGAGATGAGCGCCGCAGAGTCAGCCATGACTGGACCTAATGGTCAGGGCTCCCTTTACCTTTACCTTTATCCTTGAAGCCCACCAGGTTTGCATTAGTAAGTGAGTGCTGGTGGTACAGATAGAGAGTGTGACTACTGGAAGCCCTGGTTCTAGACTTTTTCAGCAAACTTTTTCAGCAGGTTCACTGTCCCTCAGACCGTGTAGGGGGCCAGACTATATTTTGAAAAAAAATATGAATGAATTCCTTTGCCCCACAAATAACCCAGAGATGCATTTTAAATAAAAGCACACATTTTACTCATGTAAAAAACACTAGGCAGGCCCCACAAATAACCCAGAGATGCATTTTAAATAAAAGGACACATTCTACTCATATAAAAACACGCTGATTCCCGGACCGTCCATGGGCCGGATTCAGAAGGAAATTGGGCTGGATCCGGCCCACAGGCCTTAGTTTGCCTACACATGCCCTCTCCCAACCTAGTCCCAGAGCTTTACTGACTAGGTTCTAGTTTGTTGGGTTATGTAGGCCTGTATAAACAAACCATTCAAACTATAGTTTGCTCAAATATGCCTTCATTTATTCACCCTTAATCCTCACAGATTGCTTTGGGTCATGCAGTGCATTTTCTCAGTCCGGTTGAATGAGTTCAGTTCTATTTTTAAAACCCACCCTCAGTTTGCTTCCCTTCCTCTCGGGGATGCAAACTTCTTCGTAGTTGGTTAAGAAAAATTAAAAAAAATTATAAGTGGTGGAACTTGGCCTTCGTTTACACCCAGTGTGGTTTTGTTAACTGCAGTGGGATTGACCAGGGTCAAGTGCAAAACAAACTTGGATGGAATTATTGACCTAGATATATGAAATATTTCAAATGTTTTCTTAGCGGTAGTTCAAAGTTCACAACTGCCCAGCAAGCAGGGCTTTGAGATGTGTGTCAAATGCTTGTCAGAGTTTCAAAGCGTGGATAAGGTGTGTCTTCACAGCCAGCTTGCAAGACAGGTGAGAAGGCACACCTGCCATGACTTTTTGCAAAAGTGAACAAATGAGAGAAATGAGTTTCAGTATTGAGGAGGTAGAAGCACACATATTTGTCAGTCCTGGAAGACCTGCTCCCTGCCTTGCAGGCCTTTTCCCACCTGGCCTGGAGGGTGGGGCTCTAACTGACTCCAACTGCAAAAGCTGAGGTTGCTGAAGAGGCCAGAGACCATCTTGGCTGTCTCTTAGTGAAGATTCAGGTCACTGAGCCTAAGCTTCCACAGCCGCCAGAAACTACCATTGGCAGGATTGGCAGTAGAAACGCTCTATGCTTATGATAATACTGTACTGTATTCTCTTCCCAATTATGCTGTTTTAAATGCGCATTTTATATTTGACTTCCTTTAGTAATGTTTTATTTTGAGATGTTTGAGATAGGTTTTTTCCTTAACTATGCTGTGTTAAATGTGCATTCTCCTTTGTCATGTTTCATTTGGGAATCTTTAAGATAATGTTTTGGTTTCCTGTTAATTACCAAATTTTTTTCTCTATAAGACTCACCTTTTCCCTCCTAAAAAGTAAGGGGAAATGTGTGTGCGTCTTACGGAGCGAATGCAGGCTGCGCAGCTATCCCAGAAGCCAGAACAGCAAGAGGGATGGCTGCTTTCACTGCGCAGCCATCCCTCTTGCTGCTCTGGCTTCTGAGATTCAGAATATTTTTTTTCTTGTTTTCCTCCTCCAAAAACTTGGTGCGTCTTGTGGTCTGGTGCGTCTTATAGAGCGAAAAATACAGTATGTTGCTTTGAATGCATGCTTTATATCTGACTTTCTGCAGTAATGTTTCATTCTGGATTGCTTTGTTTGATGTTCTAATGTGCTGTATATGGCTTTAGGTTCCCCCACCCTTAAAAACATAAAGGAGTATAGAAATGAAATTAAAAATGATGATAATAATATTTCAAAGAAACTACTATTAAATGATTGTGTTTGTTAAACCTTTTAATAGCTTAGAGAGGCTTATGTGGGGCTCCCAGTGGTTACATCCAAGCAAATATCAGGTCTGCTCAGCAGCGACAACGTCTATTGCTCTCACATCATTCACTGCCCCCTAATAATAAGCGTCAATATTTTGGGTGGGATGAGGTTTTGTAAATAGAAAGACCTCACTAAAAAGGAAGAAGGCAGCTCCTTTTAGGGAAGCTTTTAATATTTGATGCATTACTGTATTTTAATATTTTGCAAGAAGCCGCCCAGAGTGGCTGGGGAAGCCCAGCCAGATGGGCGGGGTATAAATAAATTATTAGTAGTATTATTAGTATTTGTATTATTATTTGTATTATTCTTTATTTCTTTGTTCTGCAGTTCTTTGAAAGGTCTGTGTGAACACCCATGTGGAAAATCTTTCTGTGTGTGTGTGTGTGTGTGTGTGTGTGTGTGTTGCGCGCGCGCACACACACACACATGCAGAGACGTATGTAACCTCAAGCTCCCTCTCAGGAAAATGTGGGTCTCCAATGTGGGTATCTAGTTAGCAACCCCACAACCCAAGATATTGCTAGGCAACAGTGTATATATACAACAATATCAACAGGAGATTATTAATGGACAAAGCCATATGACATCTTCAGATTCAGAACTGCTCGCTCCTTCCACAGTCTTGATATGCCAGTGAAAGTCTATGCCCTTTGGCATTTCTCGTGCTTAGTTTAAGGCAGGCAAAGGCAAACTCGGCCCTCCAGATGTTTTGGGACTACAACTCCCATCATCCCTGACCACTGGTCCTGTTAGCTAGGGATGATGGGAATGTAGTCCCAAAAACATCTGGAGGGCCGAGTTTGCCGATGCCTGATTTAAGGGCACGGTCAGAGAGTTGGCTCCTTTGCATCTTCCACAAAAGATGCAAACATTTGATAGTGTTGCAATATTAACTGTTTGGGCAGGTGGCAAGAACCGCTAATTTGTACTCCAAGCAGCAGGTGGCAGCAAAGAGCCTCTCGTAGTTCCTTTCGATAGGAAGTCCAAAGCAAGATCCCAGATGTGAGTGTAACTCACAAACCTCCCACTCTAGCAACAATTTCAGCCGGGAGGGATAAGCGCTGGTTATGTGCAATTTTGGGCAATAGGATTTGCAGCCCAGGATCTCTACTGCCAAGCTTAGCAGAATCAGTTGCATCTTTGTTCCACAAGGAAAGAGAATTGTCTCCAGTCTTCTTGCCCAACCAGAACGGTACACCTATATTCCCAGGGTGTTATGTACTCAGTTGAATAGGATCCAAAATGCAGCAGTCTGATTGGTCCTAGAACAATGCAGCAGTTTGATTGGTCTGCAGGAGCCACCCAATCCAGCTCCAGGTGGAAGTGAATCCACAACCTGATTGGCCTACAGGAGAATCCCGGAATTAGCCAATCACATGCAGCCCATTGTGTAAATAATGTATGTAAAGTGGATATTGTAGGGGAACTCCCATTCCTCCTCACCACTATGAGCTGAATGTTGTTGTTGTTTAGTCGTGTCCGACTCTTCTTGACCCCATGGACCAGAGCACGCCAGGCACTCCTATCTTCCACTGCCTCCCTCAGTTTGGTCAGACTCATGTTTGTATCTTTGAGAACACTGTCCAACCATCTCGTCCTCTGTCGCTGAATAAGCTGAATGAGCTGAATAAAGAGCATGAATGAGCTGAAATCCACTCTCGACTCTGAGTATATTTCACAGGGCCACTGCACTGAGGGTGAACCATCATACAGGCACCTACATACTGAGAGGAACTGAGGAGGAGAAGTTCCCCCAGAACCAATCTGTTGGTTAACACATTACAACCATTATAATTAAGCACATGCTGCAGCTCTAGCGGAAATTCAAATCAGTCTCCTTCACACAGACGCACCTTGAATTTCTTACAGTAAAAGTATACTCCTGACCACTCCCTTCCCTCCCCAGATTTGCACACATATGAACATAAGAGGAACCCTGCTGGATCTCACCAAAGGCCCAGAATCCTGTTTCCTACAGTGGCCAACACAATTCCCCAAGAACCCACAAGGAGGCAAAAGGTCTATTCCTGCTGCTGTTCTCCAGTCATGGCCAGCATTGAATGGACCTGATTATAGAGAACATACTGACCCCCTCTGATCCTGCAGGCAATAGATAACCATGAGAAATAGCCATTGGCAGACTTTTCCTCCATGGTCTTGTCCGGTCCGCATTTAAAACCATTTACCAGAATGTAAAGAAAAATGCATGTCTAAAGAGTGAGAGACAGAAAGATGGTATTTCCAGTAGCCCATCTGGTCCAGCACCCTGTTCTCACAATGACCAAACAGAGGCCGAGCCTCTAAGTGCCCTTGTTTTCCAGGATTTGCAGAGGCCATCATGATTTCTGTCTTGATCCTGGAATGTCCTGCTTTTCCTTAAAGGACCCCTGACCATTAAGTCCAGTTGTGGCCGACTCTAGGGTTGTGGCGCTCATCTAACTTTATTGGCCAAGGGAGCCAGCATACCACTTCCGGGTCATGTGGCCAGCATGACTAAGCCGCTTCTGGCGAACCAGAGCAGCGCACAGAAACGCCATTTACCTTCCCACCAGAGCGGTACCTATTTATCTACTTGCACTTTGACGTGCTTTCGAACTGCTAGGTTGGCAGGAGCAGGGACCGAGCAACGGGAGCTCACCCTGTCGTGGGGATTTGAACCGCCAACCTTCTGATTGGCAAGTCCTAGGCTCTGTGGTTTAACCCATAGCTCCAACCATGTCCCTCTCAACTTTTCCTTAGGATGTCCCTATTTTCATCAGACAAATATTGTAGAGTGTGGAGTTATGCAACCCATGAGCCAAGGAGAAAAGTAACTATACAACCTTTAGAACACATCTGAAGGCAGCCCTATGTAGAGAAGTTTAAAAATATTTAATGTTTCATTATGTTTTTATATGTGTTGGGAGCTGTCCAGAGTGGCTGGGGCAACCCAGTCAGATGGGTGGGGTTTATTTATTTTTTACCCTGCAAAATCTTCATAATGGCAAATGATTCCCCTTCAAATCGGACATGTCATTATCACAAAATTACTGGCACATCTAAGGATTAATAAATCACCCCTTTTTCCCAGTTATTTTTCAGATTCAGGACATCAATTATTAACATTATGTTTGATCCATTGCTGGTGGCTCTCTAGAGCAGACAATGCTGGCATGATCAATAGCAATTATCATACCATTTTATTAGTTAGCATTTTTACGCTGAGTTTTTTCTCACATTGCTTCCTGATGTTTTGTACTTTGAAATCAGGGCAAGAGAAGAAAAACAGCTTCCTTTTTTCTGGATATATGTTCCCTCCCTAATTTAAACTGTAGGCAGGAAGATGTGTGCACAAAATTTAGCTCACAGTTTTTTGATCCCCGCAAAGCAGAGATTCCTTCGCAGTGAACCAGAGAAGCTAGCACTCACACATATCAGAATGTGAATGTACTTCTAGACAGTGAATACTCAGAAACCTTTGCAAATGATGGGCTGTTCCAGATATATTATTAGTGCCGCAGTGAACTGAGTCAAACCCCATGTGGATGCATGCATTTGGCTCTTTATGTCCCACAAACCTATACTTCCTGGAATCCTTTGGTCTCACAGACCAGGTCAGGAAGACTAAAGTCCAAAAGTACGACAGCGGCGACAACAACAACAACTGAGAGGAAGTGTGTGGGCTTGTGGGTAGAGTAAAAGCACATAGTACTGAAGACCCACAATCCCATTACACTTTCCCGATCACCGTCAAATGACAAAGTATACCTCACTCTGCGACAAAACTCGAAAACATTTTCATTTCCATTTTCATGTGGTTTCTGCCTAATTGTTTTCTTCCGTTTGGTTCTGACGTAGTAGGATTTTAAAATGAAAAAGAAACTCTAGCGGCTACCTATCATTCCATGATTAGAGAATTAACCTTTGTACTGAGGGCAGTGGAAATTTAAACTTTTTCTGAATGTAGGGCCATGGCATTAAATGCTCTAGACAGTCCAAACGTATGCATTTTAAGATTTTACTTTCAAGGCGGGGAAAAGTAATTTGCCTCCTATTCTCAGGTTACTCCATTAAAGGACAGCTAATACTTTACAAAGCAATACTGGCAAGGGAAGAAACCACATTACCCACCCTGTGATCTATTTCCTTCAAGCAGGGAGCAGTGTGGGAGCAGCCCTGTTATAAACCTCCCCCTGTATCCTGCTGGTAATATATGAAACATCTCTAAGTCACTTCTGGCAGTGGTTTTCCAACTTCCTGCACACAGAAAACCTTTTCCATACTTATTTGCAATGGAATCCCTGTACGTCTGCTACATAGCCTCTGGATTTTGTAGCACAGGGTTTTTGTGACACACGCACAAGGACACAACTACTTGATTTCGCCCTCGTCAGGTCTTCACGCTGCTCTGATTGACTTTACGTTGATTCACACTGGTTTCATGTTCCTACAATAGGAGCGCCAGTCCTAGAACGTAACCGTTTTAAGTTGATGGCATTTGTATTTTATGGATTTTAATTTGTGAACTGCCGAGAGGTTAGTTGGATGGTAGTTGGATGGTACACAAGAAATGAAATAAAAACGAAGCAGATTTGCGCCACCAACAAGATGTTGCTGGGATAGCTCAACTGGTAGAGCATGAGACTGTAAATCTCAGGGTTGTGGCACCCCCGCCGGGCTCGCAAGGCTTGCGGATAGCTTCCTGAAGCCTGGAGAGCGAGAGGGGTCGGTGCGCATGGGTATCTGCTGAGAAGAGCCATTAAAAAGCAACGGTACCAAAAGGGATTATTGTGAAAATAAGAAATATTTAAGAGAGGGCGCACCAAATTTTGTCCTCGCTCAGGGTGCCATATCACCAAAGTCTGCCTCTGCTGCTGCCTTCCTACAGTGTGCAAACATCCCTGCTGAAAGTAAGTCTGGATCCAACTCACTTTAAGTGAAATAAATTTGCCACAGGTTCAATTCCATGATAAAAACAAGTGTTTGTATATAACAGAGTACTGGAGGAAGAAACCCAAGGTGAATGAGGGTATCTGAGCCCTAGAAGGGAGGAGGGAAAATAAGCTTTAAAGGACTTTTGTTTAATTCCTGATTTTATTCCCCTTCTGTCACAGGATCGTTGCCAAAATGAGACGGTATTGCCAAAAGTGCAACCACATCCTGAGGAAAAGTAGTGAACCAGTGCTCAATTTGTGTTTTACAGTCCCCAGGAAATACTTATTTTCAGTCACTTTGGCTTGGTCATGTTTCAGAAACCCAGTATGTTATTTCACACACACCCCTTGAAAACCTCAGTTATGAACTCAAAAACCTGGACACTGTCCTCTAGATGGTACAGAACGAGCTGGAGGTCAAAAACCAAACCTTGAATACCTTCTTTTGTTGTTCTCTTCAACATGACTACATTGGTTTATGAGACTATTTGACCATTTACTTTCCAGTGCTGGGTGCCACAATTTAAGGAGGATATTGACAAGCTAGAACGTGTGCAGAGGAGGGCAACCAAGATGATCAAGGGTCTGGAAACCAAGCCTTATGAGGGACAGTTGAGGGAGTTGGGTATGTTGGCCTGGAAAAGAGGAGATTGAGAGGAGATATGATAGCCATATTTAAATATCTCAAGGGCTGTCCCATGGAAGAAGGAACAAGCTTGTTTTCTCCTGCTCTGGAGGGTAGGACTTCATCCAATAGCTTCAAGTTACAAGAAAGGTAAAAGGTAAAGGACCCCTGGCAGTTAAGTCCAGTCGCAAACGACTCTGGAGTTGCGGCGCTCATCTCGCTTTACTAGCCGAGGGAGCCAACGTTTGTCCGCAGACAGTTTTTCCGGGTCATGTGGCCAGCATGATTAAGCTGCTTCTGGCAAAACCAGATCAGCGCAGAGAAACATTGTTTACCTTCCCGCAGGAGCGGTACCTATTTATCTACTTGCACTTTGACATGCTTTCAAACTGCTAGGTTGGCAGGAGCTGGGACAGAGCAACGGGAGCTCACCCCGTCATGGGGATTCGAACCGTCGACCTTCTGATCAGCAAGCCCAAGAGACTCAGTGGTTTAGACCACAGTGCCACCTGCATCCCTACAAGAAAGGAGGTTCCTATTAAACACCAGGAAGAACTTTCCGACAGTAAAAGCTGTTCAACCGTGGAACGGATGTCGTTGGAAAATGGTGGACTCTCCTTCATTAGAGGTTTTTAAGCAGAGGTTGGATGGCCATCTATCATTGATGCTTTAGTTGAGATCCCTGCATTGCAGGGGGTTGGACTAAATGACCCCTAGAGGATCCTTTCCAACTCTATGATTCTATGATTCTATGACATATACTTGATGCCAACTCATCAGAGCTGTAAGTATTTACACAGAGAAATGTTATTCTTCCAAAATCTAAAGAAGTTCCCTCTCAATCTCTCAAAAACATGTCTCTAGTAGGACTGAACAGAATTTTAATCCAGTTTAATCTGGTTTTAGTTTGGGATTGAAATTTGCATTTGCAGTAAGGGAGAATCTTTTGTCAAACATACTTTCACATTACACAAAAATTATCCCTCCCCCCCTCGGAAAAAAAATACCTCCAGGATATCATGCTCTGAGGAAACTGTAGAGACCTAATTTTAGATTTAAAAGGTAGAGAAAAGGTTAAGGGAACTCTAAAAAGCACATTGGAAAATGGAAGTATTTAAGGGTAACAGTGAAAACGAAACTGAATATATAATTTTGGCCCAGCACTACTCACTAGTTTCGAACTTTTATATCCCATTTTGCCACATGTAGATAAATTGGACAGACACATATTAGCTATTGGAGCAGTTTTCATTTTCACTGGTGGCACCAGTGTTGTGGAATGCAGTGAAATATGAGAGGCCCTGTCTGTAATGGCATTCCACTGGCTTTTGAAGACACACCTGTTTGCAAAGGCTTCCCCGTGATCTCTTGACCTGGGAATTTTTACTGCATATTTTAAAAAATTATCATGAATTGAGCAAATTTGTACAATGGGCCGTTTATTTAAATAAGCCATTGTAAATCACATTTTAGGAGCCATCTGGGCATTAAGTGGAATATAAATCTAATAATAAAAGTAGTTGTTGTCGGGCAATAGATACACAGCTGTCCAATGCTGTCCAATCTGCAAAACTCTGGCTAACCTTACCTCGACACATAGGGTCTGTGTGCAAACAAACGTGTTGTTCTAGAATCAATGGAGACCAAGCACTTAGCCCCCCAACCCACGTAGTCTACAAACAATCTAGATCTACTGCATATTTTTTGCCGCTGAAAAGTGCTTTGCGAGAAACTGGTTTGTTACGAATGCAGATTGATTCTGCTTTACACTGCAGTGCACACTTGAAAACAGATGTTGGCAGTCCCTGCCCAAAGGCATTGTGGGTGGGTGGATGCATACCAAGCTTGCAATCACCGCTTCCTTTTTCATTCAGCCGGGACCTGTGCCAAGAGGAAACGGCATGGATAACCTAATGAATAATCATAAAGACACTACCGTCTCCCCTGTGCCTCCAAAGGGAATCACGGATCCTGGGTAAGCAGCTGGGCTCCTGGAATCTCACACTGCTTACAGCTGGAGTGACATGTAACACTAATCAGCTTCATTTTTTGTTTTTGCTATTGGCTTAAAAGCTCTACAGTGTTAAGGTAAAGGTAAAGGGACCCCTGACCATTAGGTCCAGTCGTGACCGACTCTGGGGTTGCGGCGCTCATCTCGCTTTACTGGCCGAGGGAGCCGGCGTACAGCTTCCGGGTCATGTGGCCAGCATGACTAAGCCGCTTCTGGTGAACCAGAGCAGCGCCGTTTACCTTCCCGCCGGAGCGGTACCTATTTATTTACTTGCACTTTGACGTGCTTTCAAACTGCTAGGTGGGCAGGAACAGGGACTGAGCAGCGGGAGCTCACCCCGTCGCGGGGATTCGAACCGCCGACCTTCTGATCGGCAAGTCCTAGGCTCTGTGGTTTAACCCACAGCACCACCCGCGTCCCCTCTACAGTGGTACCTCGGGTTAAATACTTAATTCGTTCTGGAGGTCCGTTCTTAACCTGTTCTTAACCTGAAGACCACTTTAGCTAATGGGGCTTCCTGCTGCTGCCGCCGTGCCCCCACAATTTCTGTTCTCATCCTGAAGCAAAGTTCTTTACCTGAGGTACTATTTCTGGGTTAGTGGAGTCTGTAACCTGAAGCATATGTAACCTGAAGCATATGTAACCCGAGGTACCACTGTAATGCTTTTTTTAAAAAAAGTAGTATGAATACTGACAACTGGGAAACGCTGGCCTGCAAGTGCTCCAATTGGAGAACAGCCTTTACCAAAGGTGTCATGGACTTTGAAGACGCTTGAACTCAGGACAAAACGTGCTAAGAGAAAGGCACTCTTGGCAAACCCTCACCGTGATCAACTCCCGCCTGGAAACCTAAGTCCCCACAGTGGAAGGATGTGTGGATCCAGAATTGGCCTCCACAGTCACTTACGGACTCACTGTTAAAACTGTGATCATGGAAGAGAATCTTACCCGGCTACGAGGGATCGCCAAACAAGAAGTCCGCTTTCAATGGGTTTTCAACAGTTCCTTCAGAATGTTTCCTATTCTTCATCCTGAGGTTACCTCTGTCTGGGGTGGTGGGGAATACACTGCTGCAAAGCAGCTGAATTGCATTAAAATCCTGGTATCCACAACAAGAAAGTTTGAGGAAATGCTGCAGGTGAAGAAAACATGTTGTTGTTTAGTCATCTAGTTGTGTCCGACTCTTCGTGACCCCATGGACCAGAGCATGCCAGGCACTCCTGTCTTCCACTGCCTCCCGCAGTTTGGTCAAACTCATGCTGGTAGCTTCGAGAACACCATCCAACCATCTCGTCCTCTGTCGTCCCCTTCTTCTTCTGCCCTCCATCTTTCCCAACATCAGGGTCTTTTCCAGGGAGTCTTCTCTTCTCATGAGGTGGCCAATGTACTGGAGTCTCAGCTTCAGGATCTGCCCTTCCAGTGAGCACTCAGGGCTGATTTCCTTAAGAATGGATAGGTTTGATCTTCTTGCAGTGAAGAAAACATAGCCCTGGGCTATAACTTGATTGCTAGCAGGCACGCAGATCACTGCAGAAACCTCTGCTCCTGGGTTGGGTGCAATCAGAGTTAGCCAAGTTAAGTGTATTCTGGGGATTCTGGAGTCAGAACCATCGCATTGTTTCTGATAGAACCCTCTCACTGTGGCAGTGACTGCAGCATAAACCATTAACAGAGAAAGATGGCAGGAGGAAAAGTCACTTCACACACTTTTGCCCTCTCCTCTCTCTTTCAAAAAATTTGAGTGGAGGTTAGGAGATAATCAGTGGGTAGGAAGGAATGCTTAACCTTTCTCTTCCCACTGATTCTCTCCTGGAAATGTCCTTCCTAGCCTGGTTCTTTTCCTTGCAGGTGGGCTTCCAGTTTTTTGGTTCGGCTGGGGAATAATTTTAGGAAATCGATTAAGGATTAAATCTCTGTGTGGGAGAAAAACAAAAAGTCATTGTCCTGTGAAGCCTTTTTAGCAGAGTAAAACACTAACACGTTTTGCAGCTTACCAAAGTTTAGGAATAAGGCCATCACACCTTTGTACCCTTTTTATTTGTGGTCCCCTCTTCACCTCCAGTGCAGCGTAATATAAAAAGGTTTACTTACATTTCTAGCAGACAGCAAATAAGTAAGAAAATGTCTCGTGTACTGAAATATACTCGGAGTCGAGAGTGGGCTTTATGCTCTTTATTCAGCTCATAGTGGTGAGGAGGAATGGGAGTTCTCCCAGTATGTCTGCTTTATATACATTATTTACACAATGGGCCCTATGTGACTGGCTAATTCTGGGATTCTCCTGTAGGCCAATCAGGTTGCGGATTCCCTTCCACCTGGAGCTGGATTGGGTGGCTCCTGTGGACCAATCAGACTGCTGCATTCTGGATCCTATTGTTCTAGGACCAATCAGGCTGCTGCATTTTGGATCCTATTCAACTCAGTACATAACATGTACAAAATACAACATACAAAATAGGCTGCCTTTGCCTGGACACATTTTGCCCCAAAAGCTCAACAACTGAGCTTTTCCATGCTCTCCCCCATGCTTTTCAACATTTACATGCAGCCGCTGGGAGAGATCATCAGGAGGTTTGGGCTCAGTGTTCATCAGTATGTGGATGATACCCAGCTCTACCTCTCTTTTAAATCAGAACCAGTGAGGGCGGTGAAGGTCCTGTGTGAGTGTCTGGAGGTGGTTGGAGGATGGATGGCGGCTAACAGATTGAGGTTGAATCCTGACAAGACAGAAGTACTGTTTTTGGGGGACAGGAAACGGGCAGGTGTGGAGGATTCCCTGGTCCTGAATGGGGTAACTGTGCCCCTGAAGGACCAGGTGCGCAGCCTGGGAGTCATTTTGGACTCACAGCTGTCCATGGAGGCACAGGTCAAATCTGTGTCCAGGGCAGCTGTTTACCAGCTCCATCTGGTACGTAGGCTGAGACCCTATCTGCCTGCGGACTGTCTCGCCAGAGTGGTGCATGCTCTGGTTATCTCCCGCTTAGACTACTGCAATGCACTCTACGTGGGGCTACCTTTGAAGGTGACTCGGAAACTACAACTAATCCAGAATGCGGCAGCTAGACTGGTGACTGGGGGCGGCCGCCGAGACCATATAACACCGGTCTTGAAAGACCTACATTGGCTCCCAGTACGTTTCCGAGCACAATTCAAAGTGTTGGTGCTGACCTTTAAAGCCCTAAACGGCCTCGGTCCAGTATACCTGAAGGAGCGTCTCCACCCCCATCATTCTGCCCGGACGCTGAGGTCCAGCGCCGAGGGCCTTCTGGCAGTTCCCTCATTGCGAGAAGCAAAGCTACAGGGAACCAGGCAGAGGGCCTTCTCGGTAGTGGCGCCCGCCCTGTGGAACGCCCTTCCAGCAGATGTCAAAGCGATAAACAACTACCTGACATTCAGAAGACATCTTAAGGCAGCCCTGTTCAGGGAAGTTTTTAACGTGTGATATTTTACTGTATTTTTGGTTTCTATGGAAGCCGCCCAGAGTGGCTGGGGAGGCCCAGCCAGATGGGCGGGGTATAAATAATAAATTATTATTATTATATTATTATAACTGCATCCTGGTTTTCACTTTTTGAAATATGGCAACCCTACAACACACGTCTGATCAGATTGGGAGCATGGTGGAGAGAGAGTCTCCTCAGAGGCATAGCTGTCAACTTTTTCCTTTTTTTAAGGGAAATTCCCTTATTCCAAATAGGATTCCTCGCAAGAAAAGGGAAAAGTTGGCAGCTATGCTCAGAGGCCGAAGGAAGTACAAAGGATCATCTCCTTTGTTACAGGATTCCTGTCCAGAGGGGGGAGGGGAAGTGACCACACAGAGAGTCCTTTCTAGGAAGTTTCTAGCACTGAGCTTGTCTAGCAAAACATGCATCTGTGATTGGGCTGCAAACCCCACAAAAATGATTCAGATAAACTGGGTGAGCATTTGTAGGGAAAACCTGCTCGTGGGGAAAGGAGTAATCAGTGAGTCTCCTCTCCAAATGCCCACCTGTCCCCACATTTGTTATATGAGGAAGGAAAACACAGGTTGGGAAAGCCATACTTTTAATCTCACTTTAATCTCACTTGAAGAGCATCTGCAGAAACTTCATAGCTTCCCAATTAGGTGCTATAAAGAACCACCAGGGATGGAATCACGTGGCACCCAGTGGAAAGGTTGGCATTTCTTTGCTCTTCACATCTCATTGCTTTTACGCTCACCTCAGGAAGCCAGCGATTCAGAATGTGCTTTCCACTTCTCCACTTCTCTGAGCTATGTACACATTTATTTTAACTCGAGAAGGCCTGCTGCCTCTTTGAGGACATCTCCTTCCCCACCCCCATGCCTTAAAGTGGACTCAACAAATTAAAAGTACGTAGGTAGGCAGAGAAACTTTCCCCAAGGAAACGGCTGCTCAGTAAATCTTTGGTAGAGAAAAACAACTATCGAATGAATCAGAAACAGTGTTCTGATTTTATTTAAGGGGTATAAAGAGGATCCAGATGCTGACGTAAAAGTAACCTCACCGGATCAAAAGTCTGCAAGGAGGTCTAGTCCTGGTCAGTCAGAGGAAAGAGGCAAGGAGAATAGCAGCTCATGTTGTGTGCAACCAGAACTTCCTTTTAAGTAGCAGTGGTAAAAAAATGTAGGACTGAAATCTCCTGTGTGGAAAAGAAACATTCAGCTTGTCCTATTTGGTATATGGAGAATGAAATAATGAGTGCCTTTATTTCTGGAGTTTACAGTGATTTACTTATGATATGCTGAAACACACTGGATTACACCGAACTTCCTCTAGTCTAACACAAAAGAAAGATGGTTCGGGGCAAACACTCAGGACTAAAACTTGCACCAAGAAGTTCCAGTAGTTTGCAAAAGGATGGTCTTTCTCAGCTTTGGTCTCATCAGAACTTCAGTTCTTAAGATACACATACACGTAGACAGTCGCTTGTTGGATGAGAGCCTCAATTTTCCTGCTAAAATTGATCAGAAAATAGTATGAGGGAAATTGGCCTTGAGACAAGCTGAGGTAACTGCCTCTGGTGGCAGGATCCACATGGGCACCAGATTCCAGTGTAGATCTGATGGTTTAATTTAGAAAAGGAAAACCAGTGCAATCTGAGAGAAATAGCACTGGAAGAAAATATAGCATGCGGACAAAACAGAAATAAACAAGAAAGATACCATAGAAGTCAATTCAGATGTAAGCACTCAGGTAGGGTAGGGGCAGAAGAGATTATTAATACTACAGATTACAGCGAGGCAAAATACAGCCTTTGTTCACCTTGCCATGAATTGCCTCATGTGAATATTCTCCTTGTCTTCCTGTCTCACAAACACACTGTTTGACACCTGTAAAAATACCCAGGATGCTCTTCTGAACCCGACTTACCTTGGACAAACCGCAATATTTAACTTACTATGATTTCCAGCAGCACAGAGCTGTCTATAAGCTGTATTTCTTCCATTCGTCCCCCACCCTTCAGAACCATTACAGTGCATTTTCTGTAAGAATTTTGCCTCCTACAGCTCAGAGGTTTAGAAACTTGACGTTTTAAGTCAACTCACTGAAGTGGGCGACTTCCTTGAGTAGGTTTTGTGAAAACAACGAGATTCATTATGAAAACACGAGTCGGCTGCTCCTTTCACCTTGGTTAGCCAAGGAAGTCACATCACCAATACAGCAGGAGGGAGGGCCAGCAGCAGCTTTTTAAGAAAACAAATTTCTTATTGGAAGCTGGAATTCTTAACCATTTCTGCTGGCAATGGCAGCTAAAATCTCATGCTAAAAAAGATGGAGTATAATAGATATTTAGGGATGCGGGTGGCGCTGTGGGTTAAACCACAGAGCCTAGGACTTGCCGATCAGAAGGCTGGCGGTTCGAATCCCTGCAATGGGGTGAGCTCCCGTTGCTCGGTCCCTGCTCCTGCCAACCTAGCAGTTCGAAAGTACGTCAAAGTGCAAGTAGATAAAGAGGTACTGTTCCGGGGGGAAGGTAAATGGCGTTTCCATGCGCTGCTCTGGTTCGCCAGAAGCGGCTTAGTCATGCTGGCCACATGACCTGGAAGCTGTACGCCGGCTCCCTCGGCCAATAAAGCGAGATGAGCGCAGCAACCCCACCGTTGGCCACGACTGGACCTAATGGTCAGGGGTGCCTTTACCTTTATAATAGATATTTACAAAGTTAGGCACAAAGATAATAATCAAGGGAGTCTGGAGCGCTTGCTGAAGTCTGCTACTCTTCAAGGGCACATATAATAGTGTTAAAGATTGGTGGGGTGGTGGAATTGACTAGGGATGGCTCTTATGACTGCTTCATTGTACTCAGAGGTCAAGTGACCAATCACCTGCGTTTCCATAAGGTGGAAATTACCATGTCATAATGCACAATGGTGATGCATTCTCTGCTGATTCTGACAAACCAGCCTCCTGACTGTAGCGTAACCAGCTTCACACAGCTGAGCTGTGAGCCAAAGGAGCAGAGACGACTTGGGCACAAGAATGATGCCCCATTTCCATCCAGAAATTCCAAAATTGCTTTGCGATATACTGTTGGAGCACTTCCCCGATCCAACACATAAATCTGATCGCCTGTCTAAATCGAAACTTTTGACAAATGTCATCTAGAAACAGCGAATTCAGTGTGGCTGACTGAAGTTATTCTGTTGAAGCGCATGCTTGAACCGGGAGAAAAATGTGTTCATAGATCAAAAGACATGTTTTAAAATTGGTCTGAAAATTATTGCTTGTACAGTACTTTGGTGTAAATACTTCCAAATCTTTGCCCTCTCTTCGGCCTGGTGATATCCCTGACCGCACTCCTTCAGTTTCACACGTAAGTGAACTGCCACTCAGGGCCAACCAGACATGACTTTAATTGCATTTCCCCCAAGTCTCGTCCCCCCTAAATACAGTCATGGGAGAGGGCCAATCAGGATCAGGCTTGGGCACATGGAGAAAGAAGGCTGAACCCTTTCTACCCCACTGTAGTTCTGATGACAATCCTGCCTCCACCTGAAGAATACCCTCCAACATTTCTCCAAACCACAGAGCCTAGGACTTACCGATCAGAAGGTCGGCAGTTCAAATCCCCGTGACGGGGTGATCTCCCGTTGCTCGGTCCCTGCTCCTGCCAACCTAGCAGTTCAGAAGCACGTCAAGGTGCAAGTAGATAAATAGGTACTGCTCCGGCAGGAAGGTAAACGACGTTTCCGTTTTGAAGGAAGCAGGGGGGTTTCTGTTAAGTTGTGGGTGAACATATCAGACAACACAGCGATTCTTCAAACTGCTCTTGTTTATTCACAGGCCAGAACAGAACTGAACTGAAGGGTTCAGCCAGCCTGCTTATATAGAGCTCCACTAGAACGCAACAGTAACCATTTTCTGTAACTATCCAATCACTGAATGTCACTTTCAATCCCTTATTTGCATATGTGGACCTGAGTGAAAACTACAGTATCCCCCTGCTGGCCCAGGGTGAGAACTTCAGTACATAACAGTTTCAAAGTGGGAGAAAAAAGGATATGGGCTGGTCAAGCCAGATTCACTTATGGGCTGCTCCACATGACCTGCCTTGTAATCATTTATCCTGATTTGCTTGCACAGACCTAACATGGAGGTTAGACCATGTCTGTTCTGTATTGAGCATTAGTCATGATTGATTTATGGGAAGGTTATAAAAAAATGAGCAATCACCTTGAATTTATCCTGATTTGCTTGCTTATTTGTTTATGTATCTTCCCAGGGGTTTTTTTCAGCCAGAACTCACTGGAACTCAGTTTTTGCACCTCTCAGGTGGGCAACATTGCCATTATAAGAGAACAAGGGAGGTGTTCATGGAGAATTCTGGCACCTCTTTTTCTAGAGAAATAGCACTGCATCTTCCTGTTAGTCATTTGCCTAACCCATACTTTTCAGTGCATTATCTTGCTGCTTTCCTAACTGCCAAACTTTCCAGAAAGCTATGCTTTAAGCAACTTAACAAAATATGTTCTTGCATAGGTCTGTACTAGGGTTGGGGTGATAGGTGTAAGTGCAGTTGAAATGGGAGCGAAGCAAGGGCTGAGAAAGACTGGGATCGTGGTGCAGACATTTTAAAAGATGACTCCAGTCTTGCACATATAGTCCAATAATTGTGTCTGTCAAACTCATGCAACATTCCTCTGCTAAAAATAAATACCGCTTAGAAACCAAGTTTCCACTATAGAAAATGAGACCCTACCTTAAATATTACAGTGCTTCAAATTTACCTATTCTCTATCAATCAGTTTTGTAGCAAAATAACTTTTGGGGGGGGAATTTCAATTAGTTTTTAAATATAGAGAGGAAGAACCCTACCTTAAATCACCTGATTGCATTTCTTTGGCTTGTTTGCTCTCCTGCATTTCAAGGAAGTTTACTTCTGCACTGCCGAGTAAAAATGCTGGAGGAAATAAAGGTGTGCAATTTATTTTGCAGAAAGCTCATCTATCCATAAAGTCCAGCTCCTCGTTGAATTACAGTGGTACCTCGGTTAAGAACTTAATTCGTTCTGGAGGTCTTAACCTGAAACTGTTCTTAACCTGAAGCACCACTTTAACTAATGGGGCCTCACACTGCTGCCTCACCGCGATTTCTGTTCTCATCCTGAAGCAAAGTTCTTAACCCGAGGTACTATTTTTGGGTTAGCGGAGTCTGTAACCTGAAGCGTCTGTAACCTGAGGTACCACTGTATCTTGGAGTGTGAAAATGGTGTGAAATACAACTGTTTTCTTCCTGCCACATGCCTTGTTTATTGTTTCATGTATATAAAGCTTACCTGACAACCTTTCCAATTAAGTACTAAGTCAACTTTCCTGTGGCACAACTGTAAAATACCTGAGCTTCTGCCTCCAGCATGAAATTAGACTGAATTCATGGTTTTGAACAAGACAAAAAAAACAAAAGTCAATGGCTAGAATCGGGTTATATCCTTTTGTGCTGCTGTTTAGATTCTATGAAATTGCTATTGTGGATTTTATTGTTATGAGCCATCAGTGACAACTGAAGGCAAAAGGCAGGATAGAAACATTTTAAACATACAATCCCAAAGCCACCTTTTCAGCCACAATTGTAGTATCCGACTCTGACCGTGAACAAGGGCTTCAGGTCAACTTGTAATATCACAATGATCTGATTATTTCAAGAAGTGACATAGCACATCCAGCTACTGCTAATTTTGGGGACATTAAAACAATTTTTAAAAGACTGGACTGTATCCTGATTGTGGGCACCCTGTGCATACCTGGAGTGCTGACTCACTTCCAAATAGCCCCTGCACTTTGCCCAGACTGCCAACAAGTGAGTCTGCAACTTCCTCCTTGGAAAATGTGTCATCTATTATTGACTTTTCAGAAGAGCACAGCTAAGGAAATTGCTCGTAGCTAGTTCCCTCTCATGACCACAAGCGAGCAGTTTTTCCACAGCCCTCAGTCTAACATAAGGAATTAAGCAAAAACAAAACGGTTCTCCAAAGTATATTTCAAATATGCAGCACACACATACACACCGCCTACCAACCTTTTGACCTGGCAGATTATGGAAGGATCAGCCATTCAGCACATGGGTGAGGCAAAGTAATTAGGACACCAAGGGTCTTATTGGAACTAATCATAGATATGTAGTCCTGTTATTGGAAAAAAAAAACAGATTGCTAATGTCTTTTTGTTATTACACTACACAGCAACTCTGATTTTCAGAGTAGCAACCCTGCATGTTATATTTCTATAATATAATACACTCCTTAAGGCATTCTTGCTTATGCTTTCTGCTGGCTGCAGAAGCCTTTGCCGGTCCCATAAACATTTATTTTTTTTGAAACGGAGAGCATTGGTTGTGCAATGGAACTTCCTACCTTTCCTCCCCCTGTGCCCTGAATCCAATTATGGCCCTCTTCAGGTATTACCTTTCTGGGTTCAAAAAACATGCAAGGGTTGTGTGGCAAACATACCAGCTGTGCCAGACTCCATAATTGTCTCTGCTGCTCTCCATTTGAAGGCCAGCTGTGTGGAGCAGACAGCTTGCTGCATCTGTGGGAGCTCCCAATCTATTTTGCAAGCCTGGAAAACAAAGTTCTAAAACATACAGGAGTCACGCACAGATGTGGAAGGCTCTCCTGTTCACACAGATGTCCTCTGTGAGTTGGACAGCAATGGAACAATTTGGTTCATGACTGAACCCAGAAGGTAACAACCGAAGGAGGAAGTCTTCGTTGTTTTGCAGGGGTAGAGTAAAGGTAAAGGGTAAAGGGACCCCTGACCATTAGGTCCAGTCGTGGCCGACTCTGGGGTTGTGGCGCTCATCTCGCTTTATTGGCCGAGGGAGCTGGCGTACAGCTTCCGGGTCATGTGGCCAGCATGACTAAGCCACTTTTGGCGAACCAGAGCAGCACACTGAAATGCCATTTACCTTCCTGCCGGAGTGGTACCTATTTATCTACTTGCACCTTGACGTGCTTTCGAACTGCTAGGTTGGCAGGAGCAGGGACCGAGCAACGGGAGCTCACCCCGTCGCGGGGATTCGAACCGCTGACCTTCTGATCGACAAGTCCTAGGCACTGTGGTTTAGACCATAGCACCACCCGCATCCCAGGGGTAGAGTAATGCAGGTCAATTTCAAGCTTGGATAGAAGCATTTATCCACCGCTGGAATCTGTGTGGCGGCAGGTCTCCAAGCGGTTTCTTTCCTCTTTTCTCCCCTCAGGGCAAGATGGTCTCTCAAAAGGCCTATTCACGTTGTCAAAATCGGCAGTTGTCAAAAACAAGATCCCTAATTGGCATTGCTCTGAGTGAGATGACTTGGGACCAACTTAAAGCAAGCAGTTTGTTCAAGATAAGGATGCAACAAATGCAGACCTTCTGCAAAAGCTTTAGTGAGACAGGGTTGTCTTAGTTGTATGTAACCATGTAAGCTGCCTCTCAATGAATTCCACACCGCCACCCAAGTGCTCTGTTTGCTTCAGATAAATCTTGTTTGCTAAACTATTTTTCTTAATTCCCCAAAGTAGCTGTGAAGGGTGACGGACTGTGAAAACAAAGAAATAAAGAAATAGCTGTTCTGCAGTAATGTACTCTGTCAAAGAAATCAATAAGAAACAGGTCACTGGAGACTGAAATACTGTGCAAAAAACAAAAATAGAGCATCACGGAGCATCTCAGCAGATGGAATTCTTCCATGAGAATCAGTCCTTTGGATTTACCCAGTGCCGGATTTACGTATAAGCTAAACAAGCTATAGCTCAGGGCCCCACTCTCTTGGGGGCCCCCCAAAAAATTAAAGAAAAAAACTGGATGTATATTCCCAAAATATAAGATAAAGAACAAATAAAACCTACATACAGCAACAGTGGCAAAGGGCTGTAGATACCTATTAGGTCCATAAATTACCATATAGCATATGTTCAACACAAAAAACAGTGACAATTTGTTGTTGACAAAGGACAGCTGGACATATAAAGGGCCCCATTACCTTCAGTAGCTTAGGGCCTCATGAAACCTAAACCAGGCCCTGGATTTACCTAATACGTTTTCATTTTTGCATTTCAGCAGCTGACGTTAGATACAAAGAAGAAATTGCCATGACAAAGTATTTCTTATTCTCGATTATTTCTTATTACTTGTCAAAGAAGAACAAATAACAATGGATTAGAATTTCAGAGTGGGCTTCCTATTACTGAGGTTCCCTCATGATGTGGATGAAATATAATTTGTAGGGGGGAAATCAGCAAGTCGGAGAGGGTGCTTAACACTTGCACACCAGTTTTTAATCCTGCTCTGCTACACACCCACCCACAACTAGCTGTGCTCTGGACATAAGCCTCAACAGGTAAAAACAGCCAGAGGTAATTTGCAGGGAATGACAGCCATGTGCAGGAATGTTTCAGAACCTCTTCTTATAGCCAGGCGTCATTGCTCAGGATATTCTCTCTCATTCTTCTGCCCTGCTGTGGTTAAACAGACATTGCAGGTTTAACAAGGACCACCAACAACAACCGCTACAAAGTTAAGTTTATCAGAAACAGCAGTGAAACTTATGTACATATTAAAAATATTTTTTATTCGGCTTTATGGGCTGAATGTCCCGTTTCACGTAGGAAGGATCTGCCAAGGTCAAGCAAAAACAGGGATGAAGGGAAAGCAGATGGTTGCAATTTAGTGGCCTTGCTGTCCTGCTGTTCTTCCGCCACAGTTTAATCATGACAATTCGTTAGAATTTGACATTTGGTCCTGGTCAGATTAGTTGAGTTGAGCAGCCACAATTCAGGATAAAAATATCAGAAAACCAGACTGCTTCTTCCTTGTGGTTTGCTCTCACAGAGGACTTTCTAGGATACGGTGTGTCTCTTTGCCTCAATTCATTTTGTCCTGCTTTATGTTACCATGGGCTGGGCTCTTCTCCATTTCCAAACAGAGTGAGAAATCTGTTACTTTGCTTTCTTTTGCAGGAAAAAAAAACGTGTGAGATAGCTGTGCCAAGAAGGTGAAAACTGTGGTCAGGAAAAACATGCGATGCCCCACTCCACTAGAACCGAGTGCTACAACAGCAGTGGGAAAGAGCAGTGTGAGCAGATAAGTTGTGGGGCGAAAGATTGGTATGGGGTGCCCCAAGCCTCAAGTCTTTTGCAGCATGCACTAGATTTCTTGCTCCTTCCTCCTCGTTATTTATTTTTTTAAACACCCAACCGAAATCCCTTTGCTGATAGGGCAAATGGGCAAACTGCAAAATTCAATGCTGGTGAAATCCAAGTCACCCACTGACACAGGAAACCCCTCGCCAATCATTCAGTTTGTACAAACTTGACACACTCTCTCTCTCACACACACACACTACATACGCTACGCTTCTGTTACAAATTCAAAGAAAATTAACCATACATTGGATTTGTACCATTCCACTTTTATTTTACTCCATGAAGGAAGGACTACAAAATGGGGAAGGTTTGATACAGGGCAGCCATAATCCCCTGAGCATACCAGCACATACACAGGAGCCCTTCCCAGTTGTTATGCCAACCCTGATGGTCCTAGACAGAAGACCATCAAGGTCACAAAGAACTTGCATATGGGAGTGGATTCAACATGGACTGGAACAATGATCAGCAATTCCCTCTGGGGGCAGGAAACTGCAAACTCCCCTTTGTCACCTGGAAAGTACTCATGGGGAGGGGGGGAAAGGAGGAACCAGCCAGGTGACAAGATACTCTGGTTACCTCCACAACTCCTCCCTCAACCCCTCCTTTTTGTGATGTAGTCTCAGGGGTGTAGTTTGGGGGATTAGTAACTAATAAAAGTTGGGGTCTTCTTTTGTTCTGGGCTTCCATTTTGCTTCATCTTGTTGTGGGTGGGAGTCCTGTCGCGATAGTTTCCAATATAGGCCAAGCCTACAGGCTGCTGTTTTGCTCCAAATTGTCCTGGTTGGTGTCTTTGTCTTTTGCCCAAGGGAGCCCTCGGATTCCTCCGTTAACACCCACTATCTTAATTTCCAAGAGGCAGGCGTCTATACATACAAATTTGCATTTCTTATCTTTAGCAAATTTGTGTCAGGAGCCTGTGCCTCAAAGGCCTGAACAGGAAGAAGAGGAGTTTGGATTTGATATCCCGCCTTTCACTCCCTTTAAGGAGTCTCAAAGCGGCTAACATTCTCCTTTCCCTTCCTCCCCCACAACAAACACTCTGTGAGGTGAGTGGGGCTGAGAGACTTCGGAGAAGTGTGACTGGCCCAAGGTCACCCAGCAGCTGCATGTGGAGGAGCGGAGACGCGAACCCGGTTCCCCAGATTACGTGACTACCGCTCTTAACCACTACACCACACTGGCTCAGGAGTCCCTTCCTTCCAGGAGACATAACTTGCGGAGTAAGCGGGGTCCTCTGTACAAAATAATGCCCAATCCCATGGAGTATTCATTCGCAATATGCTCTCCTCCCTCACAAAATAGCAGAAGACTCATGTGAACCGGACTTTCATGCTCATGTTGAGAGCCTTACTTACACTGCAGGCCCCCATGGTTGTGGATGGTATGTGTGTCGTAGATGGTTTTTGCACTACAAAAACATTTGAAGTGGTCGCCACACCATGTGTTATTCTGCAGTAGTCAATCACGCCACACTCTTTGGAATTTCACTGGGGGGGGGGGAATACCCCCAGAATTCCAGTGAAGGGAAGCCAGACATTATAAAGCATTTTAATAGTGTAGTTTAGCCCCTTGTCATTAGATAATTCTGCATTTGGAAAAGCATTTTCCTTTATTTCATATAAAATGCCCTGTTCGACTCCTGATGATCCTGAGCCTTATCTAGTACAGTCATACCTCATGTTACGTTTGCTTCATGATACGTTTTTTCAGGTTGTGTCCCGCAGCAACCCGGAAGTACCAAAAAGGGTTACTTCCAGGTTTCGCCAATCCCACATGTGCAGAAGCGCTAAATCATGCTTCGCGCATGCGCACAAGCACCATATCGCACCGCGCACCTGCGCAGATACAGCGCTTCAGGTTGCGGGCTTTTCATGTTTTTTGAAGGGCAGTCAGAAGGCAGCCCTCACTTTGAAGGTGTCCTCTATCTAAGGGCTCCCCCCGTGCAAATCTGGCTTAAATTAAAGTATATGGCTACCTTTTCCAGCATATGTTGGATGCATCTTGTCTTATCTCTCCCAGATTCCTACATGATGTTTTCACGCATTATTATTTTTTACCACATTATGAAAGAGAGCCTGAAATAGTACAGCTTATTATAGCTTTTGTCTCCAAATCCTTTTCATGTATTGAAAACAATACTCTGGCAGCAGCAGTGAATAACATCTGTATTTTTAGAAAAGCAGTTACCACACTAACTAATGGGAGCTTCGGGCACCTTGAGACTGACAGATTCATTGTGGCCTAACTCTCATAAACTAAACATGTGGTATTGGGTGAACTAAGCTCTGGAGCACAGTGAACCTCAGTATTCCATTTATTTTGTTATTACTTTTTAAGAATACGGTGTCACAACTCTATTTCCACCTCACTATGCGCCTTTTATACGACAATTCACAAGCATTTATAATTTTGCCTTCCCCTAACATGCTATTTGCAGAGCTTAGAGCCACAGTAAAAATACTGGAAACATCACATTGAAAGAATGATCGTTTCCTCACTTCCTCTCAAACTTCTAGACAACTTCCTTCATTGTCCCCAAAATAAAAGTGTATATTGTTTCTGTCTGGATTGCAAACAGATGTGTACCAGAACAGATGCCGGCCACAGTGAGAGTACTACATTTTTGCCTCCCTTCAGCCATAAAGCAACTTTACCCACCTTAGATAGCCATCCCGTGTGCACTTACTTGGAAGTGTGCCTCCATTAACTCAGTGAAATTTACTTCCAAGCAACCACGTATAGGATGGGACTCCAATACAGTGCCGGATTTACGTATAAGCTAAACAAGCTATAGCTTAGGGCCCCACTCTCTTGGGGGCCCCCAAAAAAATCAAAGAGGAAAAAACTGGATGTACATTTCCAAAATATAAAATAAAAAACAAGTGAAATAAAACCTACATACAGCAACAGTGTTTTGTGTTGCGTAGACTCCTATTTGTTATGTGCAAATGGCTGTAGATACCTATTAGGTCCATATATTACCATATAGCATATATTCAACACAAAAAACAGCGACAATTTGTTGTTGACAAAGGACAGCTGGACATATAAAGGGCCCCATTACCTTCAATAGTTTAGAGCCTCATCAAACCTAAATCCGACCCTGCTCCAATATTACACATTTAACCACTTTCGGGCAAAGTCAAGTACACTTAAGTCTCACAGACAAGTTAATCATGACTACCTTCACACATTGATTAAATGTGCTTTAAGTGCTACTTAATTTATCCGGATTGCAGCATAGAAGTTCTCTCTATACCAGTGTTGGGTCTCTAGCTGTTTTTGGACTGCAACTCCCATCATCCCTAGCTAGCAAGACCAGTGGTCATTGATGATGGGAATTGTAGTCTGAAAACAGCTGGAGACGCAATGTTGGGAAACACTGCTCTGTACTATGTTTTCACTTCTCTGTCATCATAAAGGTAAAGGTAAAGGGACCCCTGACCATTAGGTCCAGTCGTGACCGACTCTGGGGTTGCGGCGCTCATCTTGCTTTATTGGCCAAGGGAGCCGGCCTACAGCTTCCGGGTCATGTGGCCAGCATGACTAAGCCGCTTCTGGCGAACCAGAGCAGTGCACGGAAATGCCGTTTACCTTCCCGCTGGAGCGGTACCTATTTATCTACTTGCACCTTGACGTGCTTTCGAACTGCTAGGTTGGCAGGAGCAGGGACCGAGCAACCCTGTCGCAGGGATTCGAACTGCCAACCTTCTGATCGGCAAGTCCTAGGCTCTGTGGTTTAGACCACAGCGCCACCCGCGTCCCTGTCATCATACCGCCAACCAAAGGTGCATGTGCAGCTTAGTTAAAGTGGTGAGAGAAGCACAGGAAGCCCTGGGCAAGTTGGTGGAGTGAGCAAGCAAGCAAGCAAGCAAGGAGGCAGGTGGATAGAGGAAGAAAGCAGCGAGGTAAGTGGCTCAGACATTTTCTCTCTGCTGGCCCCACCGCTGCTGCTGCCACTGAGCGTCATGACCTGGCAGGACAACAGGGAGGAGAAAGAGGATCCCAGCGAGGGGTGTAACTGGGACCGGGGACACCCTGGGGCAAGCCGAGGATGGGGAAGGAGAGGTTGGTGTAGGAAGTACTCACAGGATGATGGAGGGTGGGCTCAGGGCACAGGAACCACAGCAGCAGGACCCATCACCAGAGGCAGAGGGGCCCCTGTCTCCATTAACATGGAGGGCTCTGGGGCATAGGGAGCAGCAAGCAGGGCTGAGGCAGACAAGGGCCCACATTCCAGCTCCCTAGCTGGCCAGGTGGGGCTCGCTAGCTCTGGGAGGAGGGGTGTGATTCCTCAGCTTGGAACAGGTGAGGGTCACCTGCCTTATCAAGCCCAGATGCTGCAACCAGCATGCAAAGGCCAACAGGGCAGCAGAGCTGAGGTGCTCTGTCTGCCCCACTGCCCACATTGATGGACCCTAGATCTCTGTGGGACTGGGCTTCGGTTTGGATTTTGGACGTGTGGCTTGACCCTGGACTGGGGACTTGACATGCTGGCTTTTGCCACCAGGTAGGCCAGGGGTTCAGGACGCTAAGAGAAGGAAGCAGCAATGACAAGGAGAGCGTGGGAATGGGGGTGAGCTGTGAGGTGATGGGAGAGGGGGTTGTTTTGTTGTTGTTGAGCAATGAACACTTAAAAAAGAGTGGTGAACAGAAGCTCATAAATCAGAACTGGCCCCAAGTGGTCTGCTAGCTGAATCCCCTATTTCTTAGTAGTGTTGGTGGCAGAAGTAGTGGCAACATTGCCCCAGGAGCCTGAGCATTAAGTGTTTATAGCTTTTTTTGTATGAGGACTTACATCTCTGTCATGAGCACCTGCTACCATCAGACACCAGTGCACTATGCACATCTATAACATTTCCCAATCTCCCCCTAATTTTCACCCCCCATACACATAACTCAAAAACTATAAGGCCTAGGAAATTCTATTTACACCTGTAACTTTGATGTGTGAGATAATCCAGTACAGTGGTACCTCGGGTTACATATGCTTCAGGTTACATACGCTTCAGGTTACAGACTCCACTAACCCAGAAATATTACCTCGGGTTAAGAACTTCGCTTCAGGATGAGAACAGAAATCGTGCTCTGGCAGCGCGGCGGCAGCAGGAGGCCCCATTAGCTAAAGTGGTGCTTCAGGTTAAGAACAGTTTCAGGTTAAGAATGGCCCTCTGGAACAAATTAAGTACTTAACCCGAGGTACCACTGTACAGCAATTTTAATCAAAATCTGCCACTGCTTGACACTTTGTGTTTCTGCTGCTCTTTAAAAAAAACTTATGAAGATCCTGCTGATAGTATTTTTTCCCAGTCATTAGAAAACTGTAATTTTAATATTTGTTCACGGAATGAAAAAAGCACTAGATAAGAGATGTAAACTTTGTTTTATAGTAAGTACATTTTTATAAAAGTAAAAAAAAAAAAAAGGCTTATTAGAACCCACCCAACACCCATTTCCTTCCTCCAAGACAAATGCATACAACAGTTTACTTACTTGTCCTTTCCGGTAACTATAGTTGCTTGACTTGCTGTGCAATGTTGAAACTGGCACTACCCTTAGGGTAATTCATTGCACTTTTATAAGTTTGGAAATGATGTGCATGCAGCTCACCGCGAGAGTTCTAGACAGTTTGACAGTTTGACATCAACAAACAATTATGTTCTTTTTGAGCTGAGTAAAGTATGTGTCTGACTTTATCAGTGCAACATGCTTCAGTACTTAACAGCATAAGTACTGACAGCAGCGGGTAACTTCGCCAATTACAGCCGGGTTTGCATTTCCATAGCCTGCAGCCATTATTGGGATTTCCGATATCATTAAAACAAAACACAAAAACCTTGCATACTTTACTCTTAAATCCGCAAAGCAGGCTTGTTGATAGTCACCCACCTAGCTGCTTGTAGCAGATACATAGGGTCTTCAGGCAACTTTTGTTTCTTAACATTGCTGTGGGAGAGTATGGGTTCAGTACAGATACCAAGAAAGGTGAATTGTCGTAAGAGATGTCAGGTTGGGTAAGCTGTAGCAGAGATCAGGCCTGTGGAGTGAGACATTTCAGAATTGGAAACCGCTAGCTGTCATTATCGTGTTGCTCCCAGAAATGTTAGGGGAAGCCCTACCCTAACACGAAAAGTGTGGTAGCAAGGCTGGAATAATAGAATCATAGAACTGTTGAGCTGGAAGGGATCATGAGGCATCCCAGATCAACATACAACAGCCAAAACCAAAATACAGGTGTGGGGGGAGCACTTTCCACATTGCTAAAGAAGATGACAAAGATTTGCATATGCTCATTTATGTATACAGACAGATGCAAATTTAGATATTGTACAATCCATTGCACTATAGTAAGGAAGACTCAGACCAAGTGATCCACTGTGTAATCTGCTGTTGATGGGTGACTTAGAGGCAGCTTCTACTCTTCCTACTTACGATTCTATTTAGCCGAGATTCCTGCATTGTAGGGGGTTGGACTAGATGGCCTTTGGGATCCCTTCCAACAATTCTATGATCTTTGAACTGGATTAGTAGTGGGTGGCCTTTCAAACGGAGGAAGTGCCAGTTTTTAGTGAACAATATTTCTTCTTGCACACAAGGACAGGGGCTGGAAACATACAATTTTTTATTTAATGAAGTTGGAAATTAAAGGAAAGGGTCTCTAATATCCTTGAGGGGGCTAAAGGTAAAGGGACCCCTGACTGTTAAGTCCAGTCGCGGACGACTCTAGGGTTGCGGTGGTCATCTCGCTTTACTGGGCAAGGGAGCCGGCGTACAGCTTCCGAGTCATGTGGCCAGCATGACTAAGCGGCTTCTGGCGAACCAGAACAGCACACGGAAACGCCGTTTACCTTCCCGCCGGAGCAGTACCTATTTATCTACTTGCACTTCATGCTTTTGAACTGCTAGGTTGGCAGGAGCAGGAACCGAGCAACGGGAGCTCATCCTGTCGAGGGGATTCAAACTGCTGACCTTCTGATCGGCAAGCCCTAGGCTCTGTGGTTTAACCCACAGCGCCACCCACGTCCCCCACAAATTCCTCCCTCCTCCATGTCTATGACTCATGATATTCCTAACTAAATTTCTGCTGTGGACACCTTGTCTCGTTATTACTTTTGCTAAGACTTCTTCCATATTGCCCTTACTAGTTTTCCATTCACTGCAGAGCATCGGTAGAAATGCTAAATCCATTTGAGGAAGCAAACCTATGGCAAAAGACTGTCCATTTCTCGGCTTTGATGCTTTAGGTCTGTGGGGGAGGAGGAAAAAAACCAACCCCAAGGTTCCTACAGGAGAAGAGACACTGAATAAAAATAGAGTGCTGCATTTTCAAACCTGGCCACGCAGTGGGCGTGTTTGCAGACAGGCGTGTTTTATTTGCAAATTGGTTAATAACATGCTTTGGTTCCTGCTGGTAACATGGGTGGAAGGAAATACATCTTGGGTTGGCTGTAGAAAAAAAGATGAGTACACAAGAGAGAAAGATCGCTGTGTTTTAGAAGATCTTTAAAACAGGCACAGTGAGTTAAAGTGAAGAGCCCCATAATCTTTACTTCCACGCTTAGTCTTCCAGACCCTACAGTTTATTTCTTGGTGCAAAGAAGTTTTGTCTTTTTAGAGTTTCTGAAGACTGGCTTCTGGGACTAGGCTTTCCAAAAGAGGAGGAGTAGAAAAACAAGGAGTGACCAGAAAAAGGGGTAGTAGCAGGAGAAAAGCAGTTAAGAAGTGTTCTAGCGATTTACAATGCAATCCTATGTGTGTTTACTCAGAGGCAAATTCCACTGTATTGATGGGGCTCCAGTACTTGTTTTAGGATTGCAACCTTAAACTTGCCTTCTGATGAGAACAATCTTCTCAGAACAGCCAGAGGACTAACAGCTGGGCATAATGACTGTAGATTGAAATTGAATCACAGCTCACCTGGGTAAATACTGAATTATGTTGCAATTGCCCACCTAAAATAGTGGAAAGTTTGCCTTGATGTTTGTGTTTGGTGCCCAGTCATATAGCAGGGAAAGGGTCAGGCTAGAGGAATACTTCTTGGTGGCTTCATTTGCCCTTGAAAATGCAGTACTTACCATAGGTGCCAACTCTCCTGGACTCTGGGTGCCTGAGCACCCATAAAATTCCCCATGAAGGGGCCAGGCACCCACAAATTTCAGTGCCAGGGCCATGCTCACTGCATGGCATTCATGGCCCCGGACACCCATGTTCGCGTGGCAAAGTTGGTACTCCTGGTACTTACTATCACAGTTCCTTATGACTTTCAAGCACATTTGAAGCACATTCCTGCTCCCTGCAAGAATTTTGGGCATCACAGTTTGCTAAGGGTTTCTGGGAATTGTAATTTCATGGGGGGTAAAAATGCAGTGCCCAGAACTCTTTAAGAGTGAAAGAAAGTGCTTCAAATGTGCTTTAAATGTATAGTGTGTGCAGAGTTAAAGAATAAACCTGATTTCTGAAGAGAAATAGCACGGGGCACATATCAGGGAACTTACCAATGGGTTAGCTGATAACTGTGCTCCTCCTGCCAACATCGCATCTCTCAATATCTCAACCTCCATGAAAGGCAGCTCAACTGCACTGCTCTAAATGCATGTTACATCAGTCGTCTCTCTAGACACACCCCACCCCAAGTCACTTGGAGTAATAGAAGCTTTGCCTGCCATCACCACCTCAGAAAGGGCAGCCTGGAAAATTAGTTGCCACCATGATTCTCAATGTTTACACACACATACACCACAGGAGAATTTATTTATTTTTGAATGGAGGAGCAATTAAATGATGTGACCTCTCTACTTCCAGACTTGAAGTGGTGCAAGGCTTACCCTCTCAGTGTTTGCTCCCAGCAATTCCGACCACACTGCTAAGAGGTCAACTTAAAGAAGGCATTGATTTCAGAGGAATTCTTTCTTTCTATATAATTCCCCCATTTCTTGGGTCAACAGCATAGCTGTCAACGTTTCCCTTTTTTAAAGGGAAATTCCCTTATTCCGAATAGGATTCCTCGCAAGAAAAGGGAAAAGTTGACAGCTATGGTCAACTGGGTGACACCAATTTATACCCATTAAAAAAAAAACTGCTGTTGCCGTTTCCTCCAGCTTAGTTCTATGTTTCTAGAAAAAGAGCTCACCATGAACACCTCCCTTGTTCTCTTTTAATGGCAATGGCACCTACTTGAAAGGGGCAAGTTCTGGCTGAAAAAAAAGCCCTGGCCTAGCCATTAAAAGTGCAGCAGGCAAATTATTACTCTAGTTATGAAAATATATTCATAGCTAGATACTTGTGCTCATATATTCCCATTTTACCTTTTGGCTACATTAAAGGAACAGTGGCCATTATTTTATCTTTGGGCTACATCAGCCAGAACCAGGATTTTACTTTTGGCTGCTAGAAGGAACAAAAAAAAAAAGGTTCAAAAACTGTCACTATCTTTTTAAAAGCCAGTTTTTCTTCATGTGGTGGTTGTCTGCTGCCCTCTAACGTTGAAATGGTGCCATTCTTGACTACGGGACAAGAAATGCACTCCTACAGAGGAATGTCGAAAGAAATGGTTAAAAGTGGGAAAACACCCCATTTCCTTTGCACTTAGATGGCAGCCAGAATACAAAGCAAGCTATGAAAATGTGAGAAACAAAAGGGAGGAGGAAGAAAGTTGGCAGGCGAGGACACTAGGGCCTGTTCAGTTCAGCATGTTTGTGCTTCTGTTGTGTTTTGTAAGTGCTGTTAGCCGCTTAGAGCACTTCAGCTGAAAAGCCTGGATATAAATAAATTAAATAATGAACAGAGAGTAGGGAGAATTGAGTATATTGCCCTTTAACTCGTCTCTTTTCCTAGTCATCACCTGCCCCGTTTACTAAATGCCTCACAGCTGCTACTGCCTTCCCCACTTAAAGCTGGGCCCTGAACCTTCAGGTTGTATGTAATAATGTGGGGAGTTTGGTTGCCATGGAGACAGAGGGACAGGAAAGGTGTCTCTGAGCCTACCTGGCTCAGTGTGGATGCAGAGCTGGTAGGAGGCAGATGCTGCTGATTTGTCTCCTGCTGTGGGCGGCAAACAACCCACTTCTGAATTAACTGTGGTGGATGTTGACAGAACAAACCTGTGACCGCAGGAAAAAGTACTGAGAGAAGTGTGCAAAGGAAAAGGGACCGTGGCCATTTAAAACCAACTAGACCAAAAAGGTGTGGCAAGGGCCTAGGAGGTAAGCTTTGGGAGGTAAAGAGGGCTGTGAATTTGAATGTTTGGAATTCCAGACCGACAAAATTCAAAACTTGTGGGTTTTTAAACACTTTCAGCTTAAGGAAGGAAAGCTATATAGGTTTGTCAGAAATGGAAGAGTTACTTCTTCCCTTGCGGCATCAAGAGGCAACCAATTCCCTCATGTTCGCTCTTCACTGTTTGGCCGATACCCAGATTATTTCGGTCTGACAGATTTACAAACTAGGCCATCAATTGAGATACAAAATGTTGATGGTGCTGCTTCGCCATTGTTTCAGGCTTTATAGCTAATCGTAACAAGAGTCCTATGTCAATAGATGTAACTAATGACTGTGAAGCGAATACAGGTAACTTTCAACTTCTGTTTCTTTTAGTTATGCGACCGCAGCTTTACATGTGAGATGGTGGGAAATAAATAAATGAAGAGTGGAGAAACCCACTCTCTATTTATTTATTTATTTATTTATTTATTTATTTCTCTCTCTCTCTCTCTCCTCCCCCACCATCTTGCAGAGCTGCAATCAGAAGCTTACCTAGTTTTGGAAATGTGGCACAATGGCCTTGGGACCCTCTCAAGAACCCTTATGTCTCCTTTCCTCCAACTTGCAGGGGCAGTCTTGGGGCTTCCTGGCTTTACACAATTTTGCTTATACACGCAATAACCCCCACAAAAGATGTGAGTTACCTGTGTATATCTATGTTCATATCTTGGGTTGTGTATCACTAAGTTAGAGCCATTGAAATGAAAGAACTTTAGTTACGTCCGTTAACTTCAATGGGTAGAGAAATTTGATTCTGTTGTGGGGTGTCATAAAATTTATACACCACTTGGATCGTAAAAAAAAAGGAAGCCCCAAAGTGCATCTGTGGAGTTTTGCTACATGCCTCAAGCCTTCCAGAGGGGAAATAAGTATAGTTCTTTCTGTTTTTCCCTTTCTTCCTAGTTTTTAAGTCGGGTTTTAGCTAGACAGTTTACAGTGATCAAGTACAAAACAGAAGCGTAGTATTAGCAAAAGTATGCAAATGAATGGGTAAGTTTATCTTACTATAGTGTTTTTGTAAGGGGAAAAAATGGTCATTTGTCGCTGCCAGTAACAGGTAGGCAGCCGTGTTGGTCTGCCGTAGTCGAAACAAAATAAAAAAAAATCCTTCCAGTAGAACCTTAAGAGACCAGCTAAGTTTGTTATTGGCATGAGCTTATTGTGTGCATGCACACTTCTTCTGAAGACAATCTGAAGAAGTGTGCATGCACACAAAAGCTCATACCAATAACAAACTTAGTTGGTCTCTAAGGTGCTACTGGAAGGAATTTTTTTTATTTTGTTTTGGCTGCCAGTAGGCAGCAATATGGGATGCGGGTGGTGCTGTGGGTTAAACCACAGAGCCTAGGACTTGTCGATCAGAAGGTCGGCGGTTCAAATCCCCGCAACGAGGTGAGCTCCTGTTGTTCGGTCCCTGCTCTTGCCAACCTAGCAGTTCGAAAGCACGTCAAAGTGCAAGTAGATCTGGCGGGTAGGTAAACGGCGTTTCCGTGCACTGCTCTGGTTCGCCAGAAGCGGCTTAGTCATGCTGGCCACATGACCCGGAAGCTGTACGCCGGCTCCCTCAGCCAATATAGCGAGATGAGTGCCGCAACCCCAGAGTCGGTTACGACTGGACCTAATGGTCAGGGGTCCCTTTACCCCTGCAGCAATATGCACTGTACGAGGACAACAGAGGTTGGAGCCATCATGAAGCAGGCTAGAAGAGCAAGGAAGCAGGCAGGTGGCCCAGATAGTCTCCCCATGATCATCACCACCACCTGCCTGCCCATTTGTATGCACACACAACAGAGTAAGGGAAGACAAGTAACTGGGTGGGTCAGATTTCTGGGCAAAATGTAGCAGAGAGTTGTGGTAGTGGAGTCAATGAGATGTGGGGTTGGCAGAGTTAGCGAGCAACGTGAGGAGTGGAAGCCTGTAGTAATAAATATATTTATTTAAGCAAGTGGAGGGTTCTAGATTTGTTTTGAAGTTTGCAAAGTCACAGAAGACATCAAATCAACACAACTCCCGGAGCTTACTTACAATACTCGACAACTCATTTTGATATTACGGTTTTGCGCAACGCATATATACACAAACTGGAAAGAGAAATTTGCTCTACAACACGGAATAAATTTAGCCTCTGCTACCAAAAGCACACAGTGCTTAATATAATCTGTTCTTAGGAAGATTAAACAACACTGATGTAAAGATCACAAGTGATTTACAAACCATTCTTCAAAGAAATGAATCAATATGAAATCTATTCAGTATTACAAAGCCAGAGGCTTAACATTTTCACCAAAAATGCAAGTTGAAAATGTTTAAGTACATTTTGAGGGGAACAGGGTACTGCAGTGATTACTTTGAAATAGTCGCAATTACTCTTTCTAAAAAAGAATACGGCCTAGGCTCTGCATATGTTGCGACTCCATATGAGTGCAAGGAGTGCAAAAAGGGGCATTGATTGGATAATTCAGCAGTATGAGAATCTCAGCTTTTTCAAAGTAATAATAATAAAGAGTAGGTTACTAATCCTTATGGCTGTGAATGTATGTTTGAAAGTTTGCAGGTGAGATTTCGGCAGTCACCGGGGCAGTTTAATAAGATTTGCATTAGCTAGCGATATGGCAGCAGTGCCTTGCGCAACTCTTTGGCTTTCTAAATGGCAGGCAAAACCAGAAAAAAGCATGCAGCACAGTGCAAATCACAGAACTATGCAAATTTACTTAGGTGGCAGGCTTTTCCTTTTCTTGGCACAGAATGTGGAACGTATACACAGCTCTGATGACGGCTGAATGCAATGCTCTGAATTCTACCATAGGATATTCTAAGACATCCTATTCAAAACTAATACAACATAACCATCCTGGCAGTAATGACCTATCAAATCCCATGGCATTCTGGGTCAGCTATAGGCAGTGGAAGTGATGTGCTTGAGCAGAGTTAACACAAATAGCTCTTCCCAGCATCTTTATTGTCAGATGGCAGCCCAACATCTGTCTGCCATATTAATTGTTGCCTGTGGACTATTTCGCACAGAATGAACTGTGTAAATGTGGAAAATACATGTGCAAACAACTTCGGTTGCTAAGGAGACAAGATTCAAAGTATAGTCAATGGTAACCGCCCCCCCCCTTATTTTTTTACAATGGGATGTATAACAAAGGTCCTTTAACTGCAAAGCAAGTAAGTGGCTTTAAAGAATACTGTGATGTTTCTGAAGGACTTGATATACTATTGCTTTCAGCAATCCCAATGCAGGGCCTTATTTCTGTTAAATAAGCAAGATTGGCCACACTGGAGACTGTACAGTTATCAATCAATACTGATTGATATAAGTAAAACTGAGCTGTCCATAGATCACAGCCTCACAGCGCCCATTTACATTACCAACTTAATACCGGCTTTATACCAATGCCACTATATGATTTCCCTGCAAATTTTAAGTGGGTGATTTTGTTGAGAATCATGCGTCAAATTCCCACTTCCTTCACAGAGCGAGTTCCCTGGGAAAAAGGAATGGCTATTAGTGTACAAGTCTATGTGATACACCCAATGTGATCTGATCTTAAAAAGCACACAAAACCAATATTGTGTGAACTGACCCTCACATCCAATTTGTGCCATTACCAAAGATGTTTATCAGTAGGCATATGCTGCTGGTGGGACATTGAGAATGGAATATATGGGCTTAAAACATGTTACCCTCACAACTTGTGAGGCAGCTTAAGCTGAGAAACAGCCTGGATCATAGTTTTAAGCCTGGCATTAGAGTCACTCTTAAAAAAAAAGTTTGGATATTTTATGGTTCTTCAACAGGGGGATCCGATGGCAGGCAGTTCTGACAGCATCCCCAGAAATTAGATTTACATCCTGATAATAGGGATGTGATAGTGACGGTCATCTTCAGTCAGAAGAAAGACTTCTGGCCAGTCCCTCTGATACACGTCTGTGTAGCTTTCTTGGGAAATGGCTGAATTAAACTTGCACAACCTGTAAACGGTTATCTTGACTTCAAGAGAATGCCCAAGGAGAAACAGTTCGACCTGTTAAGCAGAAAAGAATGAGAATTACACACTAGCAAACCATAATAAATTGAGTTTGTCGAGTGTGAACATGACATTGATTTGGAGTCATGTCAGCAATTAAAAGATGTAACTCAGACATTTAAAGGCTGTGAAGAAAAGTACCATATAAAAACAAGTGGGAACCCATGAATAGAAGTTTCATGATGAGTGACCCCAAGCCCTTTTTTTTCTATTTGTGACATGTAGGGTGGCATTCTATATCTGGGATATCTACTAAAACTCATGAAACTGACTTATACACCTCTGGAAATTTAAATCTGATGTGAGAAAAGACGTGTATGTGAATGATAAACATTGTAAGAAGGTTTGGTGAGATTCCATTAGGGTTGTAAATTGCTGTTTTATTGAAGTAGCTTTAACTGTCTCTGGACTTCATTTAAAAATGCTGCTATATTCTTTTATTTCCTTGCAAGGGATGATTTAAACTGTTAATTTATGGTTTCCTAACTCTGTTGTTAGCTTCTGTAAGCTTTCCTGCGGAAAAGATGGAGATATATGTTTCAAATAACTAACAAGAGTAGAATTCCATTTCTTAAGAAAGAAAATGAGCTCCTTCATTTTAGAAAACAGTTACTAATCCATGTGCCAAATAAGATAGGCTTGAAAGTGCATGGGAGGTGTCTTGTGAAATCTCAGGTAAAATAAATATGGCCAAATAAGGTTTCCACTGCTCAGGAGATGAAGCTTCAGGGCCCATATACTTATTGTCCCTTCCTTGTGACTAATAGAGATAGAGGAAGCAGAAACACAATTCAGGTTGCCTCTTGAAGAAGAAATCTGTTCGTTTTTTTACTGCACACAGCTTGCCCTATTATTTGTTTCCTTGATGTAGACAATGCTGCATTAACCTCATGAACACATCCAAGTACTGCAGTATTTAAAGCTTTTCTTGAATGCTACAGAATCGTTGGATTTAGTTTTTCCAGCTCATATTTACCTGATCGAGGCCTCTTCTCTCCCCTATGGCGTTCAGATGATTCATCATGTAGCTCAAAGGGTCCAAGGAGGTATCGCGTACAAAAAGCTGGTTAAAAAAACTTGGGATGCACTCTTGCTTGTTGTTCAAGCATTCGTAGGCTTCTATTACTTGGTAGAGCATGATGAATTTTATGGCCTCGTACAGTTTGTGCTCCAAACTTTCGTCAGCAAAAAGGGCGTTGCACAAGTTCCCTCTTTCATATGGGTCTTTAATACTACTGACTTCCATCCACTATAATCCACAGAACAACAAAGAGCAGACGAGGTGGGGGCAAAAAGTTAGCTTGAGGAATAAAACAGTTAAATAGCAAGTAGCAGTTTTATTTTTAGCTGAAGTATTTAATATTGTATATACTAACAGCAAACTCAAATTCTCTGAATTCTGGTCCAAAATGGCACTAAGAGTAGGAGTAAGGCACCAGCAAGCTGAGTGAAGCCCAAGGACTGCAGAATACCAATACAATAACATACTATTAAGGTGGCAAAAAAGTAAATAAATCCCAAAATGGTGCAGTGAGGACTGAGCATGCTTAGTGGTCATGGAATGCCAACTGGCTGCAGAGGTAAAGAAAAGAAAATTGTGGGGAGAAGGAATTAAATGAAATGCTGTGGAAGAGATGTGCAGGAACACTGTAAATATTTTGTACCTTGCAAGATTTTGTTACAGGTCCCACTTGCACTCAGATAATGGTGATTCACAGGTGTAAAAGGTAGCTTTAAACACCTGTGGTTCAGCCACTCAGCTCTCAGCCATTCACTGCTCTGAGCAGTTGTCCTTAAAGGTGGGTTATCAAGCTTTAAAAACCAACGGTACCTTTTGAGACTAGCCTTTATTTGACGCACTTAATCTCCCGCTTTTTAAAACCACATTGGTTCAATAAATCTGCACATCACTGAAAACTCAATGCGGTGCCTTTTTGAGATACTATGGTTCTGTAAAAAGGTGTGAACGTTTTCTTCAGTAACTGTGAAGTAATAAGAATAACTCCCCATCCCATCAAAAAGTGTATTTTAATTCTATTTTGCAGGCCTGTAATATTAAATTTACCCTCTCCAATTAGATTACCCCCACTAATTAGTTGACTAGAGCTCCTGTTAACTGATCTACAGATTAAACTAATTAAATGTTCTGCCTCCTTGCACCTCAATTGTCTCTTTCCCATTTGCTCAGTGGTAGGACATCTGCTTTGTATGATGATCCCAGGTTCAATCCCAATCACCTCCAGTTCGCGCTTGGAGAAAACCCTGTTTGATATCCCGGGGTAAGAACTTCAGTACATAACACCCCTCCCCACCGAGATAAGGCGTTAGTTACAATCGTAATGGTTTCCTTATATACAGCACTACACTGTTGGTCTAATGGAAGTATGTGAAATGTAACTGATATGCTTTTGTGCCTAAATGAACCATTACATGTAGTGCTGTATATAAGGAAACCATTACAATTGTAACTAACGCCTTATCTCGGTGGGGAGGGGTGTTATGTACTGAAGTTCTCACCCTGGGCCAGCAGGGGGATACTGTAGATAGTTATGCAAATAAGGGATCGAAAGTGACGTTCAGTGATTGGATAGTTTTAGGAAATTGTTACAGTTATGTTGTACTGGAGCGCTATATAAGCAGGCTGACTGAACCCTTCATTTCAGTTCTGTTCTGGCCTGTGAATAAATAAGAGCTGTTTGAAGAATCGCTGTGTCGTCTGATATGTTCACCCACAACTTAACAGTTTAATAACAGACCAATGGGCTGATAGATAAGGTTGTGGCCCTAATATTTCATCCATAGCACAGTGATAGTTTATAGTGACAATGGGCAATCCATCCATCCTGCTGATACCTTCCCACTCACCTGACTTCTCAACATTTCAATACATCTACGCAATTTTCCCAATGTATTGGAGCCCGTGTACTGTTCTGATCCAAAACTATATTGCTGGATCCAGTTGCAGCCTTGCGAATAAAGAAGTTTCTCTGGGAGCTGAAATAGAAGAGAACATAACCAGTGGAGGAGTTCAGTGGGAATTTTAGGATTTCGATCTGAATGAAAGCATGGTGCATTGGGTACAGTGTCAGATTGGGACCTGGGAGACCCGGGGTTGAAATCCCAACTCGGCAATAATGCTAAGTAGTTGATTTCAGCCTGACCTACCTCACAGGATTGTTGAGGATAAAACAGAAAGGGGAAGAACTATGTATACTACATTAATAATAATTAAAAAAAATATGTATACACACACACACACACACACAGTGGTACCTCGGGTTACATACGCTTCAGGTTACATATGCTTCAGGTTACAGACTCCGCTAACCCAGAAATAATACCTCGGGTTAAGAACTTTGCTTCAGGATGAGAACAGAAATCGTGCGGCGGCAGCGCAGCAGCAGCAGGAGGCCCCATTAGCTAAAGTGGTGCTTCAGGTTAAGAACAGTTTCAGGTTAAGAACGGACCTCCGGAACAAATTAAGTACTTAACACGAGGTACCACTGTGTTTATGTCCATTTGACTGGGTTTCCCCAGCCACTATGGGCAGCTCTCAACAGAATATTATAAACACAATAAAACATCATACATTAAAAACTTCCCTTAACAGGGCTGCCTTCAAATGTCTTCTAAAAGTCAGATAGTTGTTTATTTCCTGGACATTTGATGGGATGGCGTTCCACAGGGCGGGTGCCACTACCGAGTTCCCTGTAACCTCACTTCTCACAGTGAGGGAACTGCCAGAAGGCCCTTGGAGTTAGACCTTAGCATCCGGGCAGAATGACGGGGGTTGAGATGCTCCTTCAGGTATACTTGAGCTGAGGCCGTTTAGGGCTTAGAAGGTCAGCACCAACACTTTGAATTGTGCTTGGAAATGTACTAATATACTAGAAAATCATTCACTTTGCATATAATCATTTGTTTCAGGATGTACCTTTAGGACATCTGTTGCCTTTGTCCACGATGGAAGAGGAATACCTTGGCTGAAAATCTGGAACAACACAGCTCTCAGCACACAGTAGTTATCTCCCCTGACCTGCCGTACATATTTCACATGATGTCTCCAAAACAACTCTTCATAAGCCTTAAAAGAAAAAGAGAGAAAATACCAAATTAACAAGGAATGGTATTTCCTGAATTTTGGATGGGGACAAATGATTGGCTGGAGCAGTTGATGGAGGACCATTCTAAAGGAGAACACCACAAGCAGCTCTGCATGAGGTAAGGTCAGGGGCTAAATTTTGGGTATCAGCAAGAGCAGCCGAATGGGTGGCAGTCAGAGCTGACCACTGGAACGCAACCCATGGGAAGAAATTCCTCCAATTCAATTCTCAATTAAGCAAATGGGAGCTGTGCAGCAGCCCAGTTGTTATCTCACACAAGACCACCACATTTTCGGTGAATCTTGTGAAGGAGAGCTTCCCCAATGGATTGTGCACCATGTTAATTAGTAGGGGGAGAAGCACACCTTATCAAATTTTCTAATACCTGAATGGCCAAGATTCCAGACACTGAGAACATTTCATTTTCCTTCTCCTGTGTTCTGTCTCCTTCACTGCAATGCGATATATGGGAACTAACCATTAGACAGCCATGTTCACATCGGGGATACCAATTATTCAGGGACTGAATAAAGTACAGTGGTACCTTGATTCTCAAACTTAATCTGTTCTGGAAGTCTGTTCCAAAACGAAAGCGTTCCAAAACCAAGGTGCGCTTTCCCATAGAAAGTAATGCAAAACGGATTAATCTGTTCCAGACTTTTTTTAAAAAACACACACCCTAAAATAGCAATTTAACATGAATTTTACTATCTAATGAGACCATTGATCCATAAAATGAAAGCAACAATCAATGTACTGTACTATAAAATAAATAAGACAGTATTGTGGGTGATAAAAAAATTAATTATTATTTTTCCTTACTTGCACTGATGATAGTCATTGTTTGGGTGGGGGGCTTTTATCCATTTCCGCAGTCACACAATCAAATCAATCAGTAGCTGAACTGGGTTCCACACAGTCACAAAAACAAATTAACTGAAAAAATTTCAAAAACAAAAATGCAAAATAAATAGTAAAAACAAAAGCGCCAAACTTAATCCGTTTGACTTCCGAAATGTTCGAAAACCAAGGCACAGTTTCTGATTGTTGCAGGCGCCCCAGAAACAATAGCCGACAGCCACATTGGATGTTCAGCTTCCCCAAAACATTTGAAAACCGGAACACTTACTTCTGGGTTTTCGGTGTTTGAGAACCAAGGTACCACTGTAGCACCTTGAAGCCTAATTTTAATATATCCTAGCCTTGGGCAACAAACCTCTTTACGTGCTACAGGTGAAGCAGGCAGGCAGCAAGCAAGGCAAGGCCATAAAACAGGAGAAAGCTAGCTAGTAACAACAACAGCAAAAATCACATGTTTAGGAAGCTTTTTAAGTTGGAGTTCTGCTTTATTTATTATAAACCTATGTACTACTAGATGAAGCATCTCTTTTTTTTGAGGTGGAGACCTTGTCATGGATAGTACATTATGATCTATTTTGCGCCTTTGCTCCCTTTTGAAAATGGCTGTAAGGAATGAACTGGAATTACGTTGTGAATGGATGTGCTCGATGTTATTGCTTAATCTATGCGCCCAAGGGAGACACTGTAGTGCAGCTTGCATCTTTTATGCAGTCTTTGAAAGTCTATTGATGTGGGAGAGGGCTGAGCTGGATTTTGAACTTTGGTTTCATAGGAGAACAAGCTACAACAAGTTGTATGTTTGCACAGTCTTTGCTTCCCTCTCCTCTGCATCTAAGGGGGGAGGACTGAAAGTGTCACCTTTTGACCAAATCCCAGTTTCTAGTTATGTGGGAACCTGTGATTTAGTCTACCCGGTTCATTAACAAATCTGAAACCAGTATGACCCTGGTTCCTTTAAACTAAGCACGGTTTCTCAAATGTGGATGTAACAGAACCCCATCTTTTATTCAAAAGTGGAAGGTTTCGATCTCCTCCTCCAAGCAAAGGGGTGCAGGCATGAGTCGGAGATGTGTTCTTTTAAAACGAAGCCATTGCTTACAATTGAATCGAACCACACTCGCTCTGTCTTGAATTTGCATGCCAACTTTGTGATATTTCAAATTTCAAGGCAGATACTGCATTGCAGTATATTACCCCAAGGATCGCCTCCCCACATATGAACTGATCCAGACCCAGCGATCATAATCTGAGGCCCTTCTTTGTGTACCTCCTCTATGAGAAGTCTGTAGGGTGGCAACATGAGACTGGGCCTTTTCTGTGGTGGCTCCCCTCTTGTGGAATGTGCTCCCCAGGGAGGCTCACCTGGCGTTACATATCTTAAGGCACCAGGTGAAAATGTTTCCTCTTCCCCCAGAGCTTTGGCTAATTAAACAACCTGTGGCCTTTTAAACTGGGGGGTATTGCTTCATTTCTTATTAAGTTACATATTTTTGTGTCTTTACACTGTAAATTGCCTTGTGATCCTCGAATGAAAGGCCAGTATATATGGAAAATAGATGATAATTTCCTCCCTGCTTTGAAAATGGCACAGGGGTCGGTCAAGCTGAAATTTTAATTTGCAACAGGGAATTGTGTTCTGTATGCAGGTGCCCAAACTCATCTTGATATCTCGGCATTTAGCAGAGATTCTGTGTTAAAAATATACAAAACCAAAGGCCAAACAAGCAAGCTGAACTTTGCTCGGCCATCCCTGCAGTGTGTCCATTTCCGTATTAGTAGCTCACCCCTCTCATTCTTAGTCTTACCTTTCTCATGTGTTTTGCCTGCTCTGTTTCCTCTTTCCATTCTTTTGCACAGTAGCCAAGCAAATCAGCTTCAGCCAAAACACCTTGGTTATCTAAGTATAAGCGCAGGTATCAGTTAGTAAAATGAATCTGTTTAAGATTATATGAATTCCCCCCCAAAAAAAGAACATTAACACAGTACAGCATATATTACTTGTGAATTTTCTCTGCAGGTATCTGCTCCACCTGAAAGCCAAACAACAAGAACAGTAGTCAGAAAGTCTGCATCAAGTAAGCACTGTTTAATAATAATAATAATAATAATAATAATAATTTATACTGTTGGAAGCTGGTGAGCGGGAGATTTGTGAATGACTGAAGAAAGCACTTCATTGTGTAACGCAAAAACAAATATAGTTCACTACCACAAGATATGGTAAATGGCCACTAGCTTAGACGGCCCTTCAGAAAGGATTAGGAAAAATTAAAGCGCTATAAAGAAGTATTTGCCCTGATGGCAAAATGGAGTCTCCATGTGGAATTTTCTGCTACTGCTATTCAGGCTGCCCAATGCTCTCTATTTCAAATGTCCAGGCTGTGAGGACCATTGTTTATATACCCAAAATGGCAGCACCGGCTCACTAGAGGTTGGGGCAGGGGGAATTTTGATATTTGCAGAAGTACTGTACTTTTCCATGTGTATAAGACTAGTTTTTTTTCTTAAAAAATTACGCTAAAAGGTGGAGGTCGTCTTATACATGGGTAGTGCATAGGGTGGACGTTTGATTGGTTGCTGCTGTGACTATTGGGCGTGTTATTGGTTGATGCGTCAATGGCTGGTGTTGATTTGCTGACGATGTGGCAATTGGGCAGGCAATTGACAGCTGCTTCCAGCAAGGGGACAGACAAGAGGAAGTGCCCCGCATGTGGGTGAGCGATTTTCGGCAATTCCCCCTAAAAAAATCTCAACAACCCTGGGTAACACCCCCCCCAAAAAATCTCAACAACTCTGTGCCCTCTCCCCCCACTTTCTTAAATTTTAGTCCCCCAAAACATGTCTTATACATGGGGGCGTCTAATACACAGAAAACTACGGTATTTAAAAAATAGAGGGAAAGCTGAGAGGGAAATCAAATGGAGCAGAGTAGCTGGACTGCTGAACAGCATCAATCCACGCTACAATGTTGGTCCGTCTTGTACCTCTGAATACCAAACCTTAGAAGCTTCCAGAGATACCTGGTTCCCTGCTCTTAGACCAGAAGGACTCATGATCTGTTTTAGCAAGGCTGTTAAAGGGTAAAGGTAAAGGGACCCCTGACCATTAGGTCCAATCATGACTGACTCTGGGGCTGCGGCGCTCATGTTGCTTTATTGGCTGAGGGAGCCGGCGTACAGCTTCCGGGTCATGTGGCCAGCATGACTAAGTCGCTTCTGGCGAGCCAGAGCAGTGCACGGAAACACCATTTACCTTCCCACTGCAGTGGTACCTATTTATCTACTTGCACTTTGACGTGCTTTTGAACTGCTAGGTTGGCAGGAGCAGGGACTGAGCAACGGGAGCTCACCCCGTCACGGGGATTCGAACCGCTGACCTTCTGATTGGCAAGTCCTAGGCTCAGTGGTTTAGACCACAGCGCCACTTGGTTCTAATGCTGGGCTGGAAAAAACTACTTATGCAGCCCTCCGCGTCATCTGAACCTCTGGACACTGCACACCCAACTTCTAGCTTTCCAGACTGCTCCAATTGGTAATTGTCTCCTCTTTCTGTGTGTGTTTGTATGGGCATGTAGGGGACAGCTGAATTGCATGGGGTTGTCTAGATCAGGGATGTCCAACTTTCAAGAAACTGCGATCTACTCCCACTAAAAAACAATAGGCAGTGATCTACCCATTGTATTGACCAAAGTTGTTGAGCTTATTTGGGGGGGGGGGAAGGAGCTGGGTTTTTTGTTTTGATAAGGATCATGTGATTGACCACAATCGACCAGGGATGCCCCACGATCGACCGGTAGATCGCGATCAACCTGTTGGACATCCCTGGTCTAAATGATACTCGGGTCCCTTCCAACTCTACAATTCCATGGTTCTGTGCGTGTGCACACATGAGAGAAAAGGGATGGGGTGGGATGACACACAGGAAAACTATGCAATCCTGCAAACTCTGCCCAGCATAATATCTGGCTGTACTGACCATTGATTGTGCTTTCCCTCCCACTCATTGACTTTAACAATGGGGCAGTGGCACTTCAGAGGAAGAATTACTCCATAAAACCTACCATTTTAGCAAATGAGCAATATATGTATAGAGTTGCCTGCAATACCACAGAGCAGTAGCAAGAAGAGTCATGGTTAATGCAAACTGTCCCTTTACAGCTTGCAACATGTAGGGGTGATTGACAGCTCTGATCTAAGAGGGTACATCATTCTATCCTAAAACAGAAAAAAAAGAATAATTATTAACCTTCATTGTTTCTATATATTGCCAAAGTAATTCTTCTTAAATGTTAGGTTTATTAATTTCTCAGCACTACAGTGGTACCTTGATTTGAGTCCGGGATCCGTTCTGGAGCCCCGGACGCTTGACAAAAGGGATGTTCTGCGCACGCGCGTGGAGCGATTTAGCATTTCTGCGCATGCGTGAGCAGCAAACCTGGAAGTAACCCATTCCGGCACTTCCGGGTTTGCCGCAGATGTTCGCCGAAATAGACGGTCGATGGGGCGGACATTTGCAGAGGTATTACTGTATTATCAATGCGACAATACAACCATTTCAGAGTCTCCTACCATACAACAGCTTACCATTACTTCTTCCTAGAAAGCACACAGCAATGGACCCTCCTGCCCTGCCCCACCATATTAATGACACATTCGTAACTAACGAAACATCAGGCAGTCAGGAAAACAGAAGCAGTATTTACAGATCAGGGACCCTGTTCAGATTTTCCCAGTCCCCTTTTTAAAAGAAAAGAAAAGAAAAGAAAAATGGTGCAAAGGAAATCTTTCGATTTACTGTTGGCAGTTCATGCCATTTTGTAAACAAAAAGTGAACAAGAAGCCTGTACTTGCGACTGAGAAGTCACGAAACTGAAATAAGTCAACCAACCAAAAGACTGACCACAAGGTTGAGAAATGGCTTGCAACAGGGCAACCGTCTCTCTTGGAAGGTGGACGACTCTCCTTCCTTGGAGGTTTCAAAGCAGTGGTTGGATGGCCATCTGTTACAGATGCTTTAGCAGAGATTCCTGTATTTGCAAGGGGTTGCACTTAGATGACCTTTGGGTTCCCCTCCAATCCTACAGTTCTGATTCTGTGAACCATTGTGCAATGAAGGTAGCAAGCCTAGTGTCAGCCTCTTTTTGGGAAAGGACTTCCTTAGCTCTGCTTTTCTCAGATCTCACATTTTAGGTCTCCCCATGACCACCATCAGGCATTTCAGCTGAAAGGTCAAATTGGAGACAGTTGCTAGTGTGGAATGTTTAAAGGCTGCGAGAAGCTCATCTGGTTGCTTCCCCTGCCTCCCGTCACTTCCAGGTAACTCAAAATCAGAAAGGAAGCTCACCATCATCTCTAAACATTTCATTCTAGCCCCTTTGCCCTTCCATTTCCTGAGAAATGACCTCCGGCTTTAAGACAGGCACTCTAAAAAAAATCGAGGGGTTACTTTAAATAACCATGTTTCCCCTCAGTAAGTTTGCTTCGCTGCTGGCATCAGTGCAGAAGGTCAGCTTGTACCTGATAGAAGAAGAAGAAATACCTACATTTACCTTTGTACTGCTGGATGCAAATGCCTGTCTTGATTGCTAATGTTCCAAAAAGCAACATCATCTGATAGCTGCCTGCTTATAAAACAGTTGTCTAAATATAGGGCGACAAAAGCACGCCTTGCCAAAAGAAGCCTTACAGTTTCTTTATGCAAAGTTTTGCCATTGGTTCATTTAGCTCATTACATGGATGGACCGCAGCTCTCTAGGGTTTCAGACATTTGAATGCAAGGCATGTGCTCTTCCAAAGAGATACGGCATTTCCCTCGCCTCATTAACTTGGCAAAGCAGAAGTAAAACATTCAAATCAGGGCGTCTTTATTGATGAAGTCCTGGTGCATTAAGGGTGGACTCATACTGGACTGTCCACACACCCATTCTGCTTTATTAGTTGTCCTGCGACGCTTCCCCAATGTTACCACTTGGTTTCTGTCTGGATGGAGGTGCTCTTTCTCTGTAGTGCAGTGAAAGCAGGACAAAACCCAAGCAAAACACCAGAACGTTTGTCATATGAAAAGTCCCCAGGGTTTCAGTAGGGCATGCACTGATTGGAAATGTTGAATGCCCATTCCGAAATTTTTGAAGGCTCAAATGGCAGGATCATGTATAATGACTCTAACATCATCACGAACACAAATCACTATGAGTGTAGAATAGAAAGGATGTCTGGGGAGTCCCTAAATTTCAAACTGTGTGTAATGTGTTGAGGTTGATAAATCAGGTTAAAAATATATGCATTGCCTTTCAGGCTTTCAGAAGAGGCCTTATCTTTGAGCTGTGGTGGGAAGCAGGGGAACTACCATATTTTTCGCTCCATAGGGCTCACCGGACCATAGGGCGCACCTAGTTTTTAGGGGGGGAAATAAAGGGGGGGAATTTATCCCCCCCCCGGTCCAGGAGCGGCGGCAAGATTGCGCACTGCGCTCCGAAGGCTTGCGGATAGCTGCCTGAAGCCCGGCGAGCGAGATGGGTCAGTGCGCACCAACCCCTCTCGCTCTCCAGGCTTCAGCGAAAGCCTGCATTCGCTCCATAGGATGCACACACATTTCCCCTTCATTTTTGGAGGGGAAAAAGTGCGTCCTATAGAGCGAAAAATACGGTAACTTGAAAAAAATATTGGTACATAATTGATCACAAGACATGGTGTGCACACATACCATCTGAATGTCAGTGCCAATCAACCTGGGGGGGGGTCGCAGCCCCCTCAAATATTTTATTGGGGGTGGGTGAAGAGACCATGGCCTCTAGGAGTTGGTTCCTATGGGGGGGGGAACCTGTGGCCCTCCATATGCTGTTGGACTCCAACTCCTATCAGCCCCAACTAACACAGTCAATAGCCAAGTATTATGGGAGCTGTTGTCCAATCACAATGGGAGTGCCACAGGTTCCCTATCTCTGTCTTTGAAGGATATGCACAGGACTGAGCTGCTTTAGGTACACCTGTCAGAAAGGGAGCGGTCTAGAAAGCCTGGACTTTGGATTCTGATATTTCAGAAGGGAGGAACAGAAACTACAAAAGCCTGCCTATTTTGACTGAGCATTTGCATGCCACACCCAAGCTCACTTCTTTTCTTTAAAGGCTTCTATAAGGTGCCCACTAAAAGTCTGTTATAAATCCTGCAGCTGTTTCATATTAGGGGCTCGATATCCCCCCACTTCTTGCCCTTGAGGCTGATTTTCTGCTCCAGCACTCAAACTTGCAATATTCTGTAGCTCTTCTTCAATTGCATGGGCTGATCCTGTGTGGAATGTCCCTGTGCCAGAAGCATCTACAGTGGTACCTCGGGTTAGGAACTTAATTCGTTCTTGAGGTCTGTTGTTAACCTGAAACTGTTCTTAACCTGAAGCACCACTTTAGCTAATGGGGCCTCCCGCTGCCACTGCACCGCTGCTGCACGATTTCTGTTCTCATCCTGAAGCAAAGTTCTTAACCCGAGGTAATATTTCTGGGTTAGCAGAGTCTGTAACCGGAAGCGTCTGTAACCTGAAGTGTATGTAACCCGAGGTACCACTGTATAAACGTTTATTGCGTAGGACATGGAGAGCCAGTGTGGTTTCCTCCAGATGTTGTCAACTGCAACACGAACAGTTGTCAGGGATGATGGGAGTTAATAACCCAACACAATGGCTACCCCTGGGTCTGGCATATGGCAAGGCAAGTTCAAAGCGACAACCTCTACTGCATTGAAAACTACCGTTTTATTTTAAGGTGTTTTGTAAACAAACAACCTTAACCTTATTTTGGAAACTCTGAGTTCTTCCACTGTGTGACAGCAGCATAACACAGAACTGATAGTATTGAGGCACAGTTCTGCAGAATCTCTTTGGGGAAATGGTTCTTGCTTAGAGTGACAGAGGTCATGTTTTTATATAGAAGGTCCCAGATCAATACTCAGCTAAAGGATCAGGTGGAGGGTGCAGACCTGAATGGTACCTTGGAGAGCCACTGCCAAAGTAGACAGCCCAGGCATTGGCAATGGTATAAAGTACAGGGGTACCTCGGGTTAAGTACTTAATTCGTTCTGGAGGTCCGTTCTTAAACTGAAACTCTTCTTAACCTGAAGCACCACTTTAGCTAGTGGGGCCTCCCACTGCTGCCACGCCGCCGGAGCCCGATTTCTGTTCGTATCCTGAAGCAAAGTTCTTAACCCGAGGTAATATTTCTGGGTTAGCGGAGTGTGTAACCGGAAGCGTATGTAACCTGAAGCGTATGTAACCCGAGGTACCACTGTAGCTACATCCTCATTTACAATAAGCCTGTAACATATGCACATTTAACTTGTGTGCATTCAGCTTTACACACTTGATAATTTTTTTTTTAAAATTAAAGTGGTGAGGTTCTGTGAAAAATGATGTTGGCAATCCCACCAGCCATTGAACCCAATAGGTTTTGACTATACACAATTTTGGCTTAAGGCACGATCCCTGGAACGTAACTCCCACATAAGTTGCGGGCTTATTGTATACAGTGGTAACTCAGGTTAAGTACTTAATTCGTTCCGGAGGTCCGTTCTTAACCACTTTAGCTAATGGGGCCTCCTGCTGCCGCCAGAGCACGATTTCTGTTCTCATCCTGAAGCAAAGTTCTTAACCTGAGGTAATAATTCTGGGTTAGCGGAGTCTGTAACCTGAAGCGTATGTAACCTGAAGGTACCACTGTACTAATTGCAAACTCAATTATCCAAGTGTGGATCCTCATGTAGTCAAAATCCTGCTAGCCACACACAAGAGGGAAGTTTCAGACAGGTTTGGGGGAACCTTCAAGGTTTCTAGGCATACTAAAAACTTTTATGGAAAAAGTACCCTAAAAGGGGGACTCCAAACCAAAGCAATGAAGGCTGAGCATGAGTGTGCCACGGAATGGTGGCTGAGTGCTGACAGAGCGATAACATAAAACCAATGAGGGGCTAGTCTATTTTTCTTGTTGGTTGGCACTCTACCCCACTGCCACACAAGAGCTCTGAACAAAACTTGAGCTTTGAGGCTTGAATTCAAAAATGATAATCTAACAATAGTGATGAATTTGAGCAAACAGCTTCCTAATATACAGCTCTTTTTTTCAGGCCAAATCAGATGTGATGTAGAATATCTGTGAATGAGATCTCCCACATTTTTTTAAAGGACTGAAAACAACTGCATGGGGCAGGATTGGGAAATGGGGGGGGGGGGAGTGTTAACTCTCCCCTCTCAATTAAAACCACCCCCTGAAGCTGCTATTTACTTGTGGGCGGAAATATAACAGGTACCCATTCTGCTGCCAGCCAGTGCTCTACACTACCCTGCGAGTGTGAGTGCGCAAAAGAATGTAATAAGCAATTGCTACCCACATTAGGATACCACAGACATTTGCATCCTCGATCACACGCAACACATATAATGTGTGAGGATTATGCTCTAGCCACAATGCCTTTTAGACTGCTTTTCTCTCTCACCCCTGCCTCAAGTGTTAACTTCTACTGTAAAAAGGAGGTGTAAGAATGATAAGAGTTAGGAAAGACCCTGAGAATCCAACCCCTTGCAATGCAGGAATATGCAGCTGCCCAATTTGGGCATCGAACCTGCAACCATGGCATTATCAGCACCAGGCTCTAACCAGCTGAGCCATCCAACTTGTATGAGAAGTAAGGATGTCTCTGGCCTTGAACTTTTCCCTATTTTCCATTTTTGGCACATAACGCCTAGTGCCAAACGCTCTTGAGTCGACAAGCAAAGGTTCCCACCCCTCCCCCATGCAATCTGATAAAATAAAAACCTAGCAACGCACCCACCCCCTCCCCTTCCTTGTCCAGAACTCAACCGCGCACCTATACACAAAGGCGACGCGTAAAAAGTCTCTGCCTGGAGCGCTTTTGCGCGCGGCCAAAAAAACCCCAGGCGCTTCCCGAGTTTTCCCAGCGCACAGGTCAGGCAGCAAAAAAGTGGGGGACTTGGCTGGGAGTTGCCGAGGAAGTATGGAATCGGGGCCCTCAGCTACATCTGCTTGTGGGGAAAGGAAGCCCAAAAGCTGGGCGCGCCAGACAGAGAAGGGAAGTGCAGAAGGAGAGAAGTAAGCGCTGCCTTCCGCTGTTTGCGTAATTGCGCGCAGCCAGCGCCCCTTCCTCACCCCGGGTCTCGCCTCCAGGGAAGCTCTCGGAGAAGAGCCGCTGACTGCGGACTGGTTTTCCTTACCGCCTTCGCAGTTGCTCGGGCCTCTTCTTGCCTGCGGCGCACTCAGAGGGCGGGCGCGGGTGAGTGGAGGCGGCAGAAAGGAAGGGAGAAGGCGCGACACCAGCCTCACTCCGCCCGCTGCTGGCGGACACAAAGGCGACACCGGCCACGCCTCTGGAGGCTGGCGGCCCGGGCAGGAGAGACGCCCCGATCGCCAGAAAAGCCCTCGCGGAGTAACAGCCCACTTTCCCTTCTCCCTTTCTCTTGGTGCTGCTGGAGTCGAAGCGCACTTGGGCATTTTAAAGGCGAGGTTACAAGTAGATGTAAGGGCAAGGAAGCGAGAAACAAGAGAGGAAAGACTGCCATTGATTCTTGAATTGGTCCTGGCCGTGTTTTGGAAGGAAGGCATGAGAAGGGAGGTATTCCACAATTTTTGTGAAGGCAGAATCGCGCACTGCATCCAAACCATACTGCAACCTCACCAGCCCCGCCTTCCTTTTTTAAAAAAAATTGTGTTGGGTTTGACAGGCTGCTGGACACAGCATGTTGAAAAGCCTTTTAAAAAAAAGGAATGAGCCTAGGTTTTGTGAAATGCGCTGCATGTTACTATTTTGACATCCACATTCTGAAAACGTTGCGCAAGATGAGAAAGAGGAGCCGATGAAGGGCCTTAAGGTGTTAGCAGTCAAAAGTTATTTTGTTCCTACTGCAGCAGTTTCAGAATAAATGCACATAACAGCTCAAAGACTTCTAAAAACACAGCCTGCTTAGTAGAAAAGGGCCTACGTGAATTCTGGCCAACTGGTGACTAGAACAATTCATAACCCTGATCTGAAGAAAAGCTTATATTAGAGTCTGCAGTTATAGCAGAAAGAGCCACTCTGAGCAATATGCTTATGGGGGATCCCCAGGATTTGCTTTTTTGCAGGGTGGAGGAATAAGTAAATACTGCAAATAGATAACCAAATACGACAAGCATCAGATAACAGGTCTATAATTTCTGGTAGGTCTGGAGGCTAAGCAGTAGCCAGGCCAGATTGTCCCATCTAAAACAAATTTGAACACAGAGCAATACTGGACTACAGTTCAGGACTGTGTTGTGCACCTGTTAAGCTGGGGATAGTGGCGTAATAACACGAGTTGGATTGCAGCAATTACTTTACCAGGGAAGACCAAAAATGGCTATAAAATGAGTCAATAAGTTTCTTCTCTGGACAATGGGTGTGTCCTTCTCAACTTCTCTTTGTTCAAGTGATTAGTTGGCCAATTGCTTTCCTGACATCAGTCGTTACCATGATTTCATTCACTGGGTAAACACATTGACTTGGGGAAATAGGTTAGTTTGTTACAAAATGAATGGGCATAATAGTTCTTGCATATTTTGCCGATTATTTTAGGTTCTATGATGGCAAGAGTTGCTTTTTAAAAAACATTTCATTAAGAAATCTGGGAATCCAGAGATGATAGCTAATCCAGGAGGGGCAACTGCCCACCCCCCGTGCGTATTGTACATGCTGATAATTTAGCAAACAAACAAAAAGCAGCCCAAATAATTTTCATCAGGAAATAACTGCCAAACCATTTGCTTCAGTAGTCCATAAAAAAGCAGCACAGAAGTAATGCAGAATGACCTAAACTTCTTGGTTTTTGAATGGTGGAGATTTAAGAACAGCAGTCTCAGAGGTGGGAAATGTTATTTGAAATTGGCCTCTGGTTTATATGGCTGTAAGGTAAAGCTAAAGGGACCCCTGACCATTAGGTCCAGTCGTGACCAACTCTGGGGTTACGGCGCTCATCTCGCTTTATTGGCCAAGGGAGCTGGCGTACAGCTTTCGGGTCATGTGGCCAGCATGACTAAGCCACTTCTGGCAAACCAGAGCAGCACATGGAAACGCCGTTTACCTTCCCACCAGAGCAGTACCTATTTATCTACTTGTACTTTGACGTGCTTTCGAACTGCTAGATTAGCAGGAGCAGGGACCGAGCAACGGGAGCTCACCCTGTCGCGGGGATTCGAACCGCCAACCTTCTGATCAGCAAGTCCTAGGCTCTGTGGTTTAACCCACAGTGCCACCCGCGTCCCTTGTATGGCTGTAATATACATCTATATAGCTTGTGTTGCATTGAAACCTCATATTTTATCCAATGCAATATCCTGTCTTCTCGGGTGCATTTGTATCTGGCTGGTAGCTATTGAAAAAATAGTGTTGCAAAAGTTGGACTCCACCCTCAACATGTGGCAAGATTCCAGGCGCTCACCAAGGGTCTGTGTTGCTGTGAGAATCAAGACATGGTGGAAACTGTCGTGCCTTTAGAAATGTGTTTTAATTACACATATTTACACCTTTAGTCTACATAGAGGGTGTCCAGATCTTACAGCATGGTCCACTCAAGTGAGGCTTGTTCCCCACAGCAGTGCAACACTGGAGTCCAAGGCATCTCTCCTAACCTGCCTTCAGCCAGCCAGCCAAAATGGTTCTGCCCCTTTTCCAGCTATTCCAAGCCTCCTGTCAAAAGCCCCAAACTCTTCCTGTGACTCCACACCTAGTTATCCTGGGAACCGTCCAAATCTGCTGCCTCTGTTCACACCTCAAGCTAGTGGGGAAGGACAGTTCTCTTGCATTGCCAGTGGCCCTCAATGGCCCTGTTTTTTTGCTTTAAATGGCTCTAGCCTGGGCAGATCATTTTGCAAAAGCTAGCCCAGGAATTCCTCTGCAGCTTCTATTATCCCTTCACATCCAAAATAATAAAAATCCTACCCTTTATTAATTCCTAGGGTTTAGCCCCCACCCCCCAATTCGTAACAATAGAATGCTTGATAGTTCAAATGTTAGCCACTGTGTCAGGTGCAGAGAATCTGTGGCCCTGCAAATGTTGACGGACTACAAATGCCATCATCCCAGACCAGCTGGGACTGATGGGAGTTGGCAGCCTCAACAGAAATGGAGGAAACCAGGTTCTTCACCCCTGTGCTATATATTTGATTATGGAAATTAGTTTCCAGGAAATGCAGTATTTTACATGTACTGCTATGGGAAAGGCCATATTTTGCATCTGTTCCATAAACAAATCACAAGGTACGGCTTTTTAAAAAATCAACACACGCACATACCAATCCTCAGAGGTCTATATTATTAAAAAATACTCTGCCACAGCAAACTCCTACAAGTCCCCAGATGCGTTTCAGATGCATGGGTTAGACTAGAAACAGGGATGATGAGAGTGGAGGCTTATATCCACCTAATATCAATCTAAAAATGGCTGACATTGAATCTGCTCCCCCGAGGAATAGCCCCACTGATCCTCTGCGACCACTTCCAGTCAGGCTGGCAGACAGCAGTCCTGAACACCCTTCAGAAACTGGGTTTTGCCCCTCAAGCCCTTTTAAGTCTCGGGTTGGGCCAGGCAAAAGCTACAGTCAGGCAAAGAATCATAGACACCAACAGTACTGCTCAAGATGCCCCGTCTATAAAATTGGAGAAATCGATATAGCTCGTATCCAAAAATGCAAGAAGGGCTTTTACACTTGCCAGAAGCTCGGCTCTGCCCTTGCTGGTCCTGGAAGGATCCTTTAAAAAAAGTCCCATATGCTCAGAGACTTTGTGCCTGTTCATTGGGGGATATAGGAAGCCCAGAGCACTTGTTCTTTAGATGTCCCTTTTATGAAGAGGCACGAAGTGAGACCATTGATCCCCTGCTGGTGAGGCTCACTGACCTCCCGGAAAAGCAATATTTGACCTTTTCCTGTTAGGCAAAGATCATAAGACGACCCGGATGGTCGCCAGTTTCTGTGTACAGATCTGTAGGCGCAGACCATCCCGCAACCCAAACTAGTTTGTTAAGAAAATCCCCAAACTCGGTTCCATGGGTGACTCTGGGTCATCTTTCTGTGGTAGCGTATCTTAAAGTTTTAGGTGTCTATATGCTTATCGCATTTATAAATTTTAAATTTATTGTTGTGCATTGTTTTAAATGTTTGTTTTCCTTCTGGGATTGTACCCCCATGTGTGTTTTATAAGCTAGTCTCTGACCATAATAAATTATCTATCGATCTACTCTGCCACAGCTTTGGTTAAAGAGTACTGTCTCTTCTTAGGGAGTCTGGAAACTTCCAATTGTCAGAGCGTCCCAATATTCACCTGTGAAAGACTGGAAGATCAGCCAGTTGCCACTTCTGTCACGATCAGGAAGTTTGGCTGTGCTTTTCCTAAGTTGTTCTTCCAGTTCACTGGAATGAGTGCACAAGAACTTCCCAGTAAGATGCAACACAGATCATTGGCTTCTACCTTGCTGCCTCCAATAGTGGCCCAAAATCCCGCCTTAGTGCACAGTAGGGCAGGTACTGATCAGTGTTAAAAGCCTAGAAGGTTTTTCACAGCCAGATCTAGAAATTACAATTCTTGTCGATAGCCATCTCTTCAGTTGTCGGGAGCTTTCAAGACAAATCTTTAACGGAAGTGTTTCAGGCCTGGTGAAACTTGAGTATCATCATTTGCTGTCAAGTCACTGTGGCCCAGATACTAGTTAAATTTTGGGACACTGGAGATATAGACAGAAAATGGAAGTGTTGCTCATTGTAGAGGCAGATCTTTAGACTGAACCCACTGTTCCCTTAAGTTGGAGTGGGGCAGCCACTATGAAACATTACATGCAAATCTATGTAGCTAAAATGTACAAATTAAACACAGACTTCCAGGTCAACATTTATTTCCCAAGTAACTCCTGCACAGAACAACATGCTCACATTTTGCTTTTATGAGATGTTGCCTGTGGAATCAAATAGCAATTAAAAGGTGGCCGGTGAGGCTTTCAGGGCTGGTGCAAACACGTTGCGCAACTGATTGATGTATCTAGATTTATAATTAACTTTACCCTACATGGCTGCCACTGCGGCTTACAGTGAGGCAAAGCAAAACCAACATCTTGAGAAGTTTTTTTTTTTTAAAAAATGATTAAAAAAAAAGCAATTCAGGATCTGCCCTCGATTTCCTGTTTGCAAGAAAATAAACTCTAAGGGGCTCAACAGCCTTGACAGAAAAAGGGAATGTTTTTGGTGAGCTTCTCTCGGGAGGAGGTTTCCCCAAAAGTCTTATTTGTAGTGCCAAACGGCCCTGTCTTTTCTGCCACTGAGGTAGAAGCAGCAAATGTGGGAGGGCTCACTAAAGACCAAGGGGTAAAGTTTGCTCTTACTCCAGGGTAAGAGTAATACTTCACTAACCCACCCCCCACATAGATGTGAAAGTCCTAAATTCACCTATTAAAATAGCATTTAAATAACTGTTTGGGACTGCTGTGAGTTTAGCTGTCCTGTTTTTTTCCCTCCTGCTGTTTTTAGACTATGTTGGATTGTATGCAGTATTAGTTTCTATGATTTTATGATCATTTTAAAAAAATATGATCATTTTAAAAAAATTGACTGGAAGCAGCTGAGACAGCTTAGGTTTTTGGGTAGCATATATACGTTCTAAACCAGCCAACCAAGGAGAAGGCTTAGCAAATACTTATTTGGTGTTCTCGTTTTCTACATGCAGGTAGTATTTTTTGTATTATTATTTTTTTGGCAAGGGGAGTTTTAAGCATGAAATCCTCTATGTACCTTCTGAAATGGTACATGCATACCTGCTGCTGGATCAGGGCATGAGGAAAAGCCAGGAAAGGGTTTACCACTTGATTCTCTTTAAACTAGCTCTCTGTGACATGAGAAGAATGCTTTTCCATCAACAATTTTTAATTTATTTCCGGCTTACCAAACACCTCACGCTGCACTACCAAGAGAAGGCAAAATATATCCTCGCTCCCCAACACGCATGCACCTACATCCATACACAAAACCATCTCTCAATACCACTATGGTGATTAGCTTTTAACCTGAGTTTCTTAGCCAGTGCAAGGCTGGCCAGCAAACACTGATAGCACTCAGCAACAGACATCTCAACCGACTTATAATACTTTCATTTGGCTAGTAAAAAATAGTGTTGTATGATAACCAATGGTGCTTCTGCCTGGGGGTAGGGGAAGAAACCACCACCCAAAATTTTACACTTATGTACAAAATACTGGACTACATACTCATCCTTAGCATCAAATATGGTAATATTTGCCTGCAAATGTGTCCCTAAACAAGTGTGTAATGCTACAGATTAAAATTCTTAAGAGTTATTAACATACACACCATTTCAGCTCCAGGAACTCGCCCCTTTTTTTCTGCTGAATTAACAATCTTCACTCTTGTCAACTCATCATCTAGTTGCCGTATCATTATCTTGGTTGTCCAACTGTTCAAAACATCTCTAAATCCTCTACAAATCGTCGAAGCTGAAAAGTCTTTCGAGCTAGAATTCTTTCCCCCCTTTAATTCAATTGCTCATTGCCACAGAAAGCCGCCTTTTCAGAAACAGATAATCTTTACAGACTGAACAGCGAGGAGCCCAGGCTTCCTGTTACGTTTCCGATAAACTTCTTGAGAAACATTTCATGGTTTGTGCAGATACTTCTCCAGATGCAAACCAGAAAAAGAAGTTGAACGTAACATAGAGGAAGGAGGCTTCTCTTTTCTGTGATGGCTGCAGGAGAGCTCAGTTTAATCCATCCTAAATTGGAGCAGTCTACAGAAGATTGCATTCCCATTAACAGCATCAGGTTTTTCTACCAGGAATATTCAAAGAGCCTTCTGTGCACTTGCCCTTGTCCATAGGGGCGATTAAGTCCAAGGTGGAATTCTAATTCAGGAAGGTAGGGAGGCCTTCACAGGTTGTATGAAGCACCCAATACATCCCATCAAATGGTGGCTTCTCACAAGCCATCGCTCTGCATTAAAAGGTAAAGGTAAAAAAGGTAAAGGGCCCCTGGACGGCTAAGTCCAGTCAAAGGTGACTATGGGGTCGCGGCACTTATCTCGCTTTCAGGCTGAGGGAGCCGGCGTTTGCCCACAGACAGCTTTCTGGGTCATGTGGCCAGCATGACTAAACCGCTTCTGACACAACGGGACACTGTGACAGAAACCAGAGCGCGCGGAAACGCTGCTTACCCTCCCGCCACAGTGGTACCTGTTTATCTACTTGCACTGGTGTGCTTTCAAACTGCTAAGCTGGCAGAAACTGGGACAGAGCAACGGGAGCTCACCCCGTCGCAGGGATTCAAACCACCAATCTTCTGATCGGCAATCCCAAGAGGCTCAGTGGTTTAGACCACAGCGCCACTCATGTCCCCCATGATAGGAACAACTAGGTAAACACCCTTTAAAGTAACTAAACACTCTAATTGTTTTCAATAACCTCCCCTCCCAACCCCCCCTTCAAAATTCCTGACCTAAATCTCACAGAAAAAGTTAATATCAGGAAGCCACTAAGTACAATTTCCAAGTCAGAGGGTGAGGCTTTAGTGCCCCATGTGTCTCCTTACATTTCCTTGTGAGGAGAACCAGCAGAGTGTTCTATTTTTTTTTTTAGATAATATTTATTCAGAATTTTGAAGATTACAAAGAGAAAAAAGAAAAGTAAAAAAGACAGAAAAAGTACAATCATTTAAAAAAAAAACAAAAAAACAAAAAAAAACCAGATTAAACCTTTACATAACTTTCTTCCTTTATTTCCTTGACCTCCTCACACCTCCCATTTTTGTATTCTAATTCAAATTGTTATTTCAGCAAATCCTTCCAACCTTGTTTTTATCTTAATAATTTGATTTAATATATTGTAGTTTTACGTTCACTCTTTCGTCAATTCATTTTTACTTAATCCTTTATATCATTTCTACCAAAGCCATATAATTTTCTTTTTCTAACATCTTTCTAACAATCCTTAATTTTACAATATTTTTGAAGATATACTGAAGATATACAATATTTTTCCACTCTTCTTCCACCGACTCTTCTCCTTGGTCCCGGATTCTGCCAGTCATCTCAGCCAATTCCATGTATTCCATCACTTTCGTCTGCCATTCTTCCCGGGTGGGTAGATCTTGTGTCTTCCAATACTTTGCGATGAGTATTCTTGCTGCTGTTGTGGCGTACATAAAAAAAGTTCTATCCTCCCTTCGCACCAATTGGCCGACCATGCCCAGGAGAAAGGCCTCTGGTTTCTTCAGGAAAGTATATTTAAATACTTTTTTCATTTCATTATAGATCATCTCCCAGAAAGCCTTAATCCTTGGGCACGTCCACCAAAGGTGGAAGAATGTACCTTCATTTTCTTTACATTTCCAACATTTATTATCGGGCAAATGATAGATTTTTGCAAGCTTGACTGGTGTCATGTACCACCTGTATATCATTTTCATAATATTCTCTCTTAAGGCATTACATGCCGTAAATTTCAAGCCTGTGGTCCATAACTTTTCCCAGTCAGCCATCATAATGTCATGTCCAACATCTTGTGCCCATTTAATCATAGGAGATTTAACCATTTCATCTTGTGCATTCCATTTCAACAGCAAGTTATACATTCTTGATAAATTCTTAGTTTTAGGATCTAACAATTCTGTTTCCAATTTTGATTTTTCCACCTGAAAACCAATTTTCTTGTCCAGATTGTAAACCTCCCTTATTTGATAATAGTGAAGCCAGTCTCATACTTTATTTTTTAAACTGTCAAAGCTCTGCAATTTCAATTTATCTCCCTCTTGTTCCAAAATTTCCCAATATTTCGGCCATTTGGCCTCCATATTGAGTTTTTTCAGAGCCTTAGCCTCCATTGGCGACAGCCACCTTGGCGTTTTACTTTCAAGGAAGTCCTTATATCTCATCCAGACATTAAACAGTGCTTTCCTGACAATATGGTTTTTAAAGGCTTTATGTGCTTTAACCTTGTCATACCACAAGTATGCATGCCATCCAAAAACATTATTAAAACCTTCTAAATCCAAAATGTCCGTGTTTTCAAGAAGCAGCCAATCTTTCAGCCAGCAAAATGCGGCTGATTCATAATAGAGTTTAAGGTCTGGCAGGGCAAATCCACCTCTTTCTTTAGCATCAGTTAAAATCTTAAATTTTATTCGAGGTTTCTTGCCCTGCCAGACAAATCTAGAAATATCTCTCTGCCAGCAGAGTGTTCTAACCCATTCATATTAGATACCCACTGGATCAAGGCAGATTAAGGGTGATGACACTGCAGATAGCTCTGAGCAAGCAACTTGCTCCGACACACTGAAGTTAAACTGAGGTCTTATTTGTCTCTTCCTCGTGACCCCCTTTCCCAAACTCCACCTCCTTGGCCTGAAGACTTTAGTCTGGATGAGTGCTTCTTTACTTCTCTGTCGCTTCATGCCTGTGTGCTCCTTGCACCACTGGGCAGGTGTGTTAGTGCAGGAAGCACATCCTTTGATAACATCTGGTTCTGGGGATAGCAGATCCTGGCTCAGGCTCTGTGGGCTCTGAACTATCAACCTCCTGTTCCTCAGACACTGAACCATCAGCATCGGAAGCCCACTCCACTTGGTAGTACAACAACCCTGGACTCAGCTGGCTCCTCCTCTGATTTGGAGCTTGAACCCAAGACCGTGGCAGAATAAATGATGCATAGATAGGATGCAAACATGTTTAGCATTCATTCAGAAATCAGAGGACTCCACTTTTCCTGTCACGAGTTTGAGTATCTTGTTGAATATTTTTTTTAACGGTTTTGCAAGATACCTGGAGTACTCCCCTTACCGCTAAACTGCTTGTTCATGAGAATGGTACCAGAGTACTGGCTTGGCCATATATCTTACCAGGCAAATTGTTTCTGTGATCTGAGATGTTCAGGAAATGATTCCTTGGTACAGAGACCACTCTAGAATCTCGAAAGCGTGAAAGTCTTCAGGGGAAGGAATTGTATATTTACTGTCTCTCAACCAAGGTGGATGTGTTAAGTGTGTGTGTAAACAGTAGAAGCAGGGCTGGGGGGGACGGTGAGATGGAGAAAGTGCTGTTTGGAATGAGATAAGAGTCTGAAAGGAAGATGTAAAACTACAGTACAGTGGTGCCCCAGTTTAAGAACAATTTGGTTTACAAACTCTGTAAAACTGGAAATAGTGTCTTGGTTTGAGAACTTTACCTTGGTCTAAGAACGGAATCCAAACGGTGGATGGGCACCGGCAGTAGGAGGCCTCATTAGGGAAAGCGCACTTTGGTTTAAGAACGGTTTTGGTTTAAGAACGGACTTCCGGTACGGATTAAGTTCGTAAACCAAGGCATCTCTCTCCCTGGAGATCGGATGTGGGAGAAGTGGCTATTACAAGAACTCCTTAAATCTCCAAGGAAAACCCAAAATGGTTGCTGTAGCCCCGTCCTCCAGTTTGTTGAAAGTTTTCTTCCTCTGAAAAAGGCTTCATTTTCTGTGTAATTCATAGGACCATGAGGCGGACTGAGGCCGTCATCTTGAGCAGGGTGGAGTTGCCACAGGCAGGCTCCACCCCTGGAGAAGTGAGAAGCAGCTATGGCAGCAGAATTGGGACTATGAATCTTGCATGACCCACAGCTTTTCTCCCCGAGTAGTTGAGAGGTTCCACATCATCACACTCGTCATTACAGACGTCTCTGCCACAAATACAGTGGATCTTGCAAACATACTGCTACTTTATATGCAGTGTTTCTAAAAAATGTACTCTCATTTTGACTCAAGAAAACCACCATTTTATAGTTCAAATCGGGAGAAATAAATACAGTAAATGGACAAAAGGCCGCCATCGGGGGTAGCAACGGAACTGACAATTCACCACGCTAGAGAAGAAACTAAAGATCTTTTAAAAATTTGTTTCTTCTCCCTTTAGATTCACAAAATGTTTAGGGGTATGCATACCCTTGCGTCCCCTCAGAAAAAAAGCACTGTTTATATGTATTGCATATTTGGAAATGCCACAGCTTGTCAAAATCATGCCTACTTATAAAAGCTTCAGAATACCATCCAAAATTGATCACCCAGTTAAAGGAGAAAGTATAACACATAATGCACTATTTACCCAGGTGCTCCCCTCTTTGCTATTTAAACTGTGGGATTACTGGGACATGGAAGGCTGTGAAAGCAAAACAGGTTAAGTCGTGTGTCAGAGCTGCCCTAGGTCCCAGTTCACAAAGGACCAACGCTGCTTCGTTGTTAAATACAAAAGTCTTTATTGAAGTTCAGTTTCACTTCCAGAGCCGCAGCGCGCAGCTCTACGTCTCAAGGTTTAGACCGCTGATGCTCCGTCTGAATCTCCTCCCCCCATACACCAGTTTAAGACTCTAGCCTTGCTCCACCTCTTCCTCTGCTCTTTCCTCCTCTGGGTCCGCCTGCCCGTCGGGGTCTCGCCCTTTCTAGACTCTTCTGACGCTGAGTCCCCTGAGCCTTCCCCCTCCCTCCGGCGGGCTTTAGGAGCTGGTTCCCCATCCGGGTCTCCTGCTGTCCCCTGCGCCTGTACATTTGAACTTGGTGCGCGCGCCCAGCCAGCAACTTTCCTCCTGACCGTTTCACTGCTGCTGTCACTGCTTCCCCCTTCGGGGGGGCTAGCTGCAACTGACCTCCCCTCCATTCCCCCACTCTCCGATGGAGGCGTGGTCAGCCCTGACTCATCTCCTCTCCCCGCTGGAGGAGACGCTGGTCCTGACACGTGACTCTTCCCCCCCACTACGCTCTGGTGGGGAAACTGGTCCTGATCCCCCGCTGGCTCCTTGTTTCTGGTGCGTCCCCCCTGGGACCCCCCTTGCCCTGACCATCGGCGCCCCCTTCTGGAAATCTTCTGATTCGCTGGAGAAGCTCATGGAATCTCTCGGGTCACTGTCATACTCCCCTACGCTGCCCTCGGATTCCTCCCCCTCGCTCTCCATTTCCTCTCTCCCCTGTGCTCCTGCTCCCGAGCCCCTGACATCGTGAAAACAGAGTGCCCGGGAATAAGCCATTTTTTAAAAAATAAAAGAAACCACCACCAAGCGACTTGGGCTTTATTAAGATTCTATGCTTCTCCATTTATTTTTAAACTGCAATTTCCTCAGTCCTGATATCCAAACCCAACTCAAATTGTGCCTTATATAAACTTAAGGGACTTGTGGAGCAATGGAAACAAGCCCTAGTTCAGTTCTTTAGCCATGGGCCCAGAGAACTATAGGGATCAAACAGCCTGGAATTGAACATTAAAAGCCTTGGGGGGGGGGAATAAAATATCTTTGTCCAGTGACAAAGCTGCATAGGAGCCAATTCCTAGGGGCTGTGGGGCCTCTGCCCCCCCAAATAAAATATTTGAGGGGCCGGACCCCCACAAAGTTGATAGGCATCCCCATTCAAATTGTGTGTGTGCACTATGTCATGTGATTGATTATGCAGGGTGGGGCTTACCTGGGCCCCCACAATATTTTGTTCCAAGTTGGCACCAAGTTGCAAAGTTGTGAGGTGAGCCTCAATTAGGAATTCATGTTACAGTGGTACCTCGGGTTACATATGCTTCAAGTTACATACGCTTCAGGTTACAGACTCCGCTAACCCAGAAATAGTGCTTCAGGTTAAGGACTTTGCTTCAGGATGATAACAGAAATCATGCTCTGGCGGCAGCAGCAGGAGCCCCCATTAGCTAAAGTGGTGCTTCAGATTAAGAACAGTTTCAGGTTAAGAATGGACCTCCAGAACGAATTAAGTACATAACCCGAGGTACCACTGTACTGCAGTTTGAACTGCAGAATACAATTACGCTACAAAACAGATCAATACACTTTTTTAAAACAGCAGCAGCAGCAAACTTAGTTGGTCTCTAAGGTGCTACTGGACAATTATTCATTTATTTCGACTGCGTCAGACCAACACAGCTACCTACCTGAAGCAAATAGACCAGGGGTCAGCAAACTTTTTCAGCCATGGGCTGGTCCACCGTCCCTCAGACCAAGTGGTGGGCCAGACCATATTTTGAAAAAAAAACCCCACAAATAACCCAGAGATGCATTTTAAATAAAAGGACACATTCGACTCATGTAAAAACACACTTGATTCCTGGACCATGCATGGGCTGGATTGAGAAGGCAATTGGGCCGCATCCGGCCCACAGGCCTTAGGTTGCCTACCCCTGAAATAGATTGTGTGCACACAGTTACAAATACATCTAACTGTTTTCCCTCTGTTCTCTTAATAAACAGAATACTTTGCAGCAACCACACTAACACTATGCACACAGGCTGTGTGCTAGGGCATGCAGCCTGATTGCTGCTCCCATTGCAAAAGCAAGCAAATGAACTAGGAAGGGGATAGCTTAGCATTATGTCTGAACTCCAAATAATGGTTTGCTTCTTTCTAACAAGCCAGGATTTGTAAGTCACAGGGTGGATAAAAATCAATGATTAAAAAAAAAAAAGGATTTTTTTTTAAAATTTAAATTGGATTTTTAAAATAAAATGCTTTTGGAGGAAAAAGCTTTCTAAAGATAGTTTTCTACTTAAGTTACATTATAGTCGAAAAGCTATTCACCAGGAAATAAGGATTTGTTTTAAGTTTTTCATGAGTGCTAAAGCTCAGTCTGGTTTTGTTTAATTAAAAAAATTGTTTATCCACATCAGTTAACAAACATGGATACATATGCTATAATGTTTTTGTTTTAGTTCAGGCTTCCTCAAACTTGGCCCTCCAGATATTTTTTGGCCTACAACTCCCATGATCCTTAGCTAGCAGGACCAGGGGTCAGGGATGATGGGAATTGTAGTTTCTGAAGGGCCAAGTTTGAGGAAGCCCGTTTTAGTTAAATAAATTGTTTAAATTGTTATTAAGGAAATGATTATTTTTCTCCTTCCAATTAAGTGCAGCAGAAAAGCTGCCCAAATATAAACAGTTAACTTATTAAACCTCACAATAATTTCATAATTACCTGTCTATGTATTTCTGATAGTATAACCAAATCAGTAATTTTGGATATAACTGTAAAAACTACTCTGAAAATTTATTATTCCAAAAATGAAACTTTCATCTGGTTGTAAATAGTAAGATTATACCAGCAAGAACGAGTCTTTCTGGAAAAAAAGAAGATTTTTAAAATCAAGTCTTACTGACTTGGGATTTAAATTGTGATTTAAATCAATTTGATTTAAATCAAATCTACCCTGGTAAGTCAACAACAAAACTTGCATTTAAGGCTTGCTAACAATCCTGTCTTGGAGGAAGACACAAAACATGACCCTGGGTTCAGACATAAATGTTAAGATATCCACTTTTCTGGTCTTGCAAAGCAATGGTACACATCAGGGTATGTGTACCAACAAGCTGTTTGTGCACAGTGTGGTTTATTCAGCCAAAGGCTTATCGTTCTGTGCAAACATCATTTGTAATGGGCAGCCTTTATCAGGCACACACCTATGAAAGTCAGAAAGAAGCTACCTTCCTTTTTTTAAAACACTGAACATGTTTCTAATACTTATAATGAAAACTTATAGCACTCGATATACTAGAGGCTCCTAATTAAAATAATAATAGTAATAATCAGGCACATCTGTTAAATATGTTTAATTTTTTTAAAATAACTGATGGCAAAATAAAATATTTACATCACATCATACTGTGTAAACACGCAATGTTGCTGTACAAAGAAATATACATGCAAAATAAAGCAAAAATCCAACTAAAATAAGGAATGAAATAATAATAATAATTCACAAGCAAAAAAAAAAGTTATGGTTGGTATGAATACATATCCATCCAGTTTTGATTTTAATTTTTTGTTTAAAAAGTTTCTGTACAACTTTACAAAAAAGAGAAATAAATAGATTACAATGGAAGTTGCAATTATTAAAATTAAAACCAAAGCCAGATTATGGCTTAAGACGGACTGCTATGTCTATTTTGTAAGGGATGTAGGCTAGGTTTGTTTCAACAGGCACAAAGCACAAAGAGAAACATGGATGGCTGAACATCCATGCTAGCTCACTGATGCACAGAAAACCATCAATGACTTAATATTTCACATATTGCCTATGTCTTGGAACTCATTAAAAAAAGCAGACAGTTATTTTCTGTCAGGTTCCGGTCCAATTTATGACAGTATTTTCTTCAAAGAGGAAAAAAACACACACACCATTCACTCAGTTATTGTACAGAAAGCAATAGACAAATCTGAAAATTCTAAAAAGTAGAGATCGATTATGGGGTGAAATAACACTTTGGCATCTCGAACAAACAAAACAAACCGTCTTTTAAAAATGTCGCCTTGTTTTCCTTATCCAGTTTGCATTTCAGGAAATGAAAATAATTTTACAATCCTTTTAAAACCAGCAAGACTTCCGAACTAGGTCCTAAGCTAAGGCTCAAGTTAATGACACAGTGATAAAACCCCAACCCAGTCCCCCCAACCCAGCCCTGGAAATCCCCAACACAAAAGTCATAAAGCTCGCCATACTATGAATGTGCTTTTTCTATATATTTATTACAGTTACAACAGGGGTCCTCATAAATAGTTGCATAAAATGTTAAAGCCACAACATTGCACATGATATGAAATTAAAAAAAAACCCAAAACAAAACAAAAATCCCAAAGTGAGTGCATTTACAGTATTTTCTTCCTGCTGTATACTGCTTGACGATAAGAGGTTGGCTTAAGGACACCAAACCCAAGAGTTCTTTTCTGATAGGTCAAGCCAGGGCTGACCTGAACTGAAGACCCACACAGTGGTTCACCACCATTTAGGGGGGGGGGAGTTATAGGGAGAGGAGAAGAGGGGGGAAATTAAAGAGACACAGGTTGAAGGCAGGTAACAGTCTATTTACAAGTAAGGCCTACATTTTATCAGAGCAAAATGGTTCATTCTATTTGTATGCAAAAATCTTGAGGTTGGATGCACTTAAAAGCAGAGTCTGATCTCAGTGCACTGCTATGCAAGATACACACAGGCGAGGCAACTGGAAAGCTCTATGTCCAAGTCCAAAAAAATAAAATAAAATCAGATGGGTCAAAACGGACACCATCTAGACGGGCAGCCATTTTGTTCAGTCGTCTTTTAAGTGTCAGTGTCTGTACCTTGTCTCTCAATACCAGTGCTTTGAACAAAGGCATATTTTTTTCCCCTCTGTCTAAAATCTTGAAAACGCTAGTTAAGATTGGTTGCAAAATTTCAATTCTCGTCAGACGTTTTTAAAAAAGGATTTTTTTTTTTTGCAGAACCCTGAATTAAAATACTGTAGTAAGTGTCAAGTTCTTCATTGCCTTTTGCAGAGTACAATGTTGCAGTCCTCCACCCCAACATAGTTTTGCAGTGCTAGTCCCAAGTACAACCGTGCTTAGATTTACTTGGAATGCATTTCCACACGATGAATACGCTAGCAGCTGATTGGCTTCTGTTTTTTCTTTTTCTTTTTCCTTCACCCCAAATTCAAGTCAACAGCTGATTGGCAGGAGAGCTTCACCCGCAGTTTAGCTGACAGGTGAAAGAGAATGAGAGAACACATCAAAGATAGGTCAAACTTTTGGCAAGAGCCTGCTCTGTAAGAAGTTTTTAATGCTACGAATGGGTCGAACATCGTTCTGGTGTTTTCGCCGCTCAATGAATGAAGTCAGTCTGGCTATGTCAATGCTGTCAGCACTTTTGGCACTGCCTGGCTGCAGCCATTGCTCCTGCAGAGCCAGTGCAGCCGAAGGGCGCTTGGCTGGGTCATCCTGCAATAGGAAACAGACAAAATCTTTGGCCTTCTGGCTTACTCCTTTGAAGTAGTCGTCCGGGAAGCTAAAGTCTAGGCGGCAAATGTTCAGGCAGGTTTCCTCTACGCTCTCGTCCAGGAAAGGAGACACGCCGCTAAGGAGAACGTATGTGAGCACTCCGAGGCTCCACACATCTGAGGTCAGGGAGACAGGATTTCCAAGGATAATTTCGGGAGCTGCAAACTCTGGGTTCCCAAGGAGCTGGTGGATGTGGTACGTGGTGTTGAGCTGGACTGCATCTCCAAAGTCAGCCAGTCGGATCGTTGCTTTGGCCAAGCTCTTGTCCACCAGAATGTTTTCAGGCTGGAAGAGACGAAGAAGGGGAAGTTGTCACTTGTTACGTCAAGCAAAGCGCCACATGTTTAAACAGCCTCACCCGTAACAACCTAACTTGTACCTTCAAGCCTCAGTCGAGTCGGCACAATTTCTAAACGTTCGACAGATTCCGAAATGAAACGCACAGCAAAACGAGATGAACGTATCATCTACTCATTTAACGTACGAGAGGAAAACTTAAAATGCTATGTGGGAAAAACTTGAATGCATCTTGCAGCATCTTTAACGTATGAGAGGAAAACTTAAAATGTGATGCAGGAAATACTTGAATGCATCTCGCAGCATCTTTTTATTTTGCTAAAAGCAGCTGCTGGGAAAAGCGTTTGTGGAGGGTGATGAGAACTGCAAACTAGGCGGTTCTGTAGCCCCTCAATGCTACAGAATAATCAAAAATGCTCCTATTGAAGCTGCTGTTAGCCACCTAGGAGAAAACACAAAGGAATAATATGGGAGCCTTTATCTTTCCTCCTCTGTGGCTAACAGCAGTTACTGCTCTCTTTTGCAGGGATGGCGGGGAGATTTGCATTAGGGAATTGGAGAGGGTAAAAGTCAAATTTCCTTCCACTTCGTAGACAGGCTGCCCCCGACGTTAAGAATCCTGCGAACCAAGTATTGTGAAGTATAGATGTGAAAGTCACAATAATTTCTCCTATTTTAAGCATCAAGGTACGGCATATAGAAAGAAAGTCAAATTCACTTTTTTTAAAAAAAAACCCAAACACTCAGCAGTTTGCTTCTTTCCAAACAAAGCATGAGTAGAGCAGAAATGACTGAGCAGAATGCTGATTGTTCATGCTAAGCATAAACCGTGGCTTACAGGGATGTGTACACAGCTGTCAAGGGCACTTTCCAGCCAATGGAAGGCACACAACAGATAGTTAACGCTTTATGGTCAAAGATAACTTAGTCGTTTCTACAGCTCTGGATAGCTACATGCAGAGTCTGCATCCTATGGAGCAGTTGCAGCAACAGGGGACCACTCCGCCTCCACAACTTTAAGTACCTCACCCTGACAGGCGGTGCACACGCAGCCAGAGACTACGCCTGCGTGGAAGGTTTTGCCTCTGCTCTTCCCGCTCCATCTCTCTCTTGGTTCTGGGAGAGAGTGGTGCAGGAGAGGGTGAGGGAGCACCCAGCCCTTCCCTTGCTTGACCTTCCTTTCTCCTCTGATTCTTCCATCCTCCAATTCTTGCCCCCTGGCTGGTACGGGTCCCCCCAACTCACTGCTCCCCTCTCCCGAGTCGGATTGCAGCTCGCCTGCCCCCGATGCCCACTCATTAGTGTCCTGCCAGTCCCCGACATCAGGCTCAATGTGGGCTTTGGCCACAACTGTACATTGTTCCTTGAGTTGGCTTCCTATTCACACAAGGCTCTCACAGCACTTACAGCCTTTGTGCAGTAAGGAGATGGGACTGGGCTAATAATACATCCCCTGGATGCACCTTGTTTCCACACACAAGACTGGACCACCAGCCAGTCTGTCAGAAATGTGTGGGTGCTCTGAAGTATATCTTGGTATTGACGGTATTCGGGGGGAGAAAAACCTGTTATCCAGTTCACCTTTAGGTCCAAGTGCACTATTCTGCAATTGTGAAGATACTGTACAGCATCCAGAATCTCCCCCAGATACAGCTTGATCTTTCCTTCCGTGAGGTTTCCCCATTGCACAATGTAGTCCAGAAGGCGGCCCTGGTTAGCACTATAAAAGCATAAGTGTCATGTTAATCATCATCATCATCAGCTGTCCACATCTGGGTGGGGAGAAAGCAAATGATTTAACTCTGCTGCATGGTAGAGCTAGTCCTAACTATTATAGAGGGGTGTGTGTGTGTGTAGAAATTAACTTTTTTTTTTAACCCACACAAATCTCACCATAAATTGAGAAATCTCCACTATTGCTCTGTGATTACTTGTTCTTCGGATTAACTTGAAATAGAAATGTAGCCTGATTTACTCAGGTGTGTATTTATGAAGACGTACTCACAAAATAAGTGTAATATTCTAATCATGTAAGATTTTCCTATCTTCAACATTTAACATCTAGAAATCAAGAGCATAACATATTGGCCACGTTTGAATGTAGAGCTAAGCCATTGTTGTTGTTGTTTAGTTGACTCTACACATGGGCATCACCAGATGGGCAGCATTGAAATCAGATTGATTATATTCTCTGCAGCCAAAGATGGAGAAGCTCTATACAGTCAGCAAAAACAAGACCTGGAGCTGACTGTGGCTCAGATCATCAGCTTCTTATAGCAAAATTCAAGCTTAAACTGAAGAAAGTAGGAAAAACCACTGGGCTGGTAAGATACAATCTAAATCAAATCCCTTATGAATACACAGTGGAAGTGAGGAACAGGTTTAAGGATTTAGATTTGGTGGACAGAGTGCCTGAAGAACTATGGATGGAGGCTCACAACATTATACAGGAGCTAAGCCATAGTTTGTTTAATTCATGGTTTGTCTGAACACCCAAACACATTATGCAAAAATAACCATCATTTGTTCTATGGCAACAAACCATAACTTGAAACCGTGGTTTGCTTTTAGTTTATCAGTTTCAGCTTGCTTTAAATGTGGTTTGTCATCATGTCTGAACCAAGGATCCAGGCGTAATCCTGGTTTGTTTGGCATCCTGACTGAGTGGCTTGCCAAGCAACCAGATGTGTGAGGCAAGAGAGGCTAGAGGGATGTTTGTTTCTTTGATGTATACCCCACATCTTCCTCCAAAGGAGCCCAGGGCTGCAAACGTATCCATACGAATGCTATTAAAACATTTTAAAAATGGTTTAAAACCACCTTGCAAAAAAACTAATGAAAAGCAATCACCCGCTCTGAAGCTATTAATTTCAGGGTTGCCTGGGACAGAACTTTTAGCTATCAAATATCCTAGTAAACAGTAATGTTTACATTTACCTAAACAGGAATGCATTTTTTTTCCTCCTAAAAGTCAATAGCGAGGAATAACTCGCAACATGCACACATTCAGTTTTATGCGCTTAACAACAACACCAACATCACACACAAAACATTTAAAAGGGAGCGGGCTTCTGGGAAAAGAGACTTTCACAATCCCACCCACCATTCAACCCAATGTGTTTTGACTATAAGCAATTTTGGCATTAGGTGTTATCCCTTGAACACAACCCCTGTGTAAGTTGAGAGTCTTATGTATTACCAACTTCACGTAGGAGCAAAATATCTGCAGGTAGCAGTAAGAGGACTATTGCTTAGTGGGAGGCGGGGAAATGGTAAACCTATATTATTAAACTTTGTATGGGGGGGGTTATGTCAGCATCATTTGGGTAGGTTCTCTTTCTGTTTGTTTATTATATTTCCTTGGTAGTGAAAGAGGTTGGGTGGGGCCCCCAAGGAATGGTTGGTTGTGTTTAGTTGGCTGCAGTGAGATTTCTTCGGTGTGTTGGGGGGGGGTCAGGTTAACCAGATTGTTTCATATGCTGTTGGTTGTTTTTGTTGTTGTCTTGCTGGGCTGTGTATGTGATAAAGGAGAGCCACACTGGGGTGAAGGCATCTTCTTCTATTTGTCCCCGTGTCAGTTTCAGTCTATTGGTTAGCTTTTCAAGTAAGGCTGTTTCCCATACAATTTGGTACTATTGGTCCATGTTCACTCCTGACTGTTCTCTCCAGTGTCTGGCTGCTGACAGTAGGTGGATTATAAGGTCTTTATCATGTGAGCGGTCATGATGCTCTTGGAAAATGTTTAGTGGGGCAAGTTCTGGGGTGAGTTCTAATACCTGTTTAGTTATTTTGCATATCTCTTGTAGGACTGCTGTCCAGAATGGTTGGATTTTGGGGCATTCCCACCACATGTGCAGGTTATGTGCATGCAGAGGTGCTGCCTCTCCAACATTTTGGTGTTGTTCCTGGGCATATCAATGCCAGTTTTTGTAGTGTTAAGTACCATCTGTATGTGAGTTTCAGTGTGAGTTCCTTTCTTTTGGCTGAGATGGAGGTTTAGACCACTTTCTAGTCCATTGGGTGGGGTTAATTTCATAGCCTAGGTCACGCTCCCATTGTTCTTTGTGTCAAAGAACTATCAGGAGAAGATTTTCGAAGGTGGTCAAGGGCCTAGTGGCAGCTGATTTTAATGTTGGATTGTTTAAGAAGGTGTGTAGTTGGTTGTGTGTTAGCCAGGGTATTTGGGTGTCTCTAAGTATGTCTTGTTTTTCTTGTGTCAGTATGAGTTTGTTGTTTTTGTAAGTCTTTAAGATGGTGTAGGCCTTTGGCTTGCCATGTTTTTATCTGGAGGTTTTGTGCTGTGTGTTGGAATAGTGGGTGATGAGCTAGGGGGGTTAGTGGGGCTGGGGCTGGGTACAGTTTACCTATTTTTTCCTTCTAAGTTTAGCATTATAGGGATTTTCTTTAGATTTTGTATTGTTTTGGTTGATTTTTATTGTAGTTTTAGTGCATTTTTCTTTTGCATTAATATTCTTTTGACCACTTTGGGAAGAGTCTGGGCCAAAAAGCGGCATATAAAATAAACCACAACATAACATTAAGTAACATAAAAGGGCACACACATCTCTAACACCAAGATGTAACTGGTGGAACTCTCAAAGGTGTCCAGGAAGCCGACAAGCTGAGGGTGTTGGAGATTCTGCATAACTCCGAGTTCATGGGTGACCTGATCTCGTTTCATCAGTTTCTTATTTATGAACTTAGCGGCTACTTCTCGCTTGGTTCCCTTCTGATCGCATCTCTTAATGACAGAAAATCTGCCCCTGCAAAACAAATGGTGAAAGGAAAGTCAGCTCCACAAGGCAAGGAATACAAGAGAGAGAGAGATGCATTTATTTTCACACCCCACACTTGCAAGCATGCATATTCAAAGCTGGTCTTGAACTATTAAAACTTTCTCCCTTTGAAATGCAACTAGATGTCCAATTTCTGAGACACTTACAATACTAAATCATTTTAATAATAATAATTATTTATATGAAGTATACTAAATCAGGCTGGGCCTGTTTGTCATGTTCTGGACAGTCAGGTGTGCAGGTTAAAAATATGATGCTCTTATGGTAAGTGTATGTATCAGTATTTTCATGTGAGCCAGCTATAAAAGGGAAATACAAGAACAAAATTAAAACTCAGAGTTTAGAGCTACATTCATGAGTAGAAAGCTGCTCTTATGAAGACTTGGGCTCATATGTTCCACCCTACCTCTGGGCTAGGAGGAGGTTCATCAGAATTAAGTTTCATTTCCCACAATTCCTGGCTCATTGTGTGAACCAGAGATTGTGGTTTAAAGCAAACTCTGGGTAGTTAAACAAGCCAACTGCATACCCCATGGGTTTGGCTTGTTTTGAAACTGATGAGTTCGCTTTAAACCATAATCACACGCAACAAGAGGTCCATCATAAAAAGTGAAACTAATTCTCCTGCCTATGAATGAACAGGGAAGAGGAGCACAGGCTTGATGTTTCTTGCAGGTTCCTTTCTGCTTGTGCACATTAGCACTAAACTATGTTGTGTGTATGCAGCCTCTCTGAATGCACATTGATCTGGCCAAAGATTTCCCAAAGTTCAGCTTATTTTGCCCGATTCATATGTAACCAAAATGGTGTGGAGGCGATTTTACAATTGCCTGATCTCATTCTGGTTTGGTAGCTTTTGCACATTAATGTTAGCTGAATGATATGATTTTTCCTTAGTGGAAGTGGCTCCAATGCATGACTCAGGCTTTAATTAATATACGTTAAGTAATAACATTGTTTTAGGCTACTTTTCATACCCCAGCACCAAAAGCTTAGAGTTTACTCTTGCCATGCAAACTCTTTTCTAAGAAAGCACTTGATTTCTGCATTATCAGGGTCCTTGAATGTATGCTAGAACAGCTGAATGCCCATCTCAACACAGAAGTCATTTCTTTCCAAAAATATTTATGATTATATAAGTAGGCTGAATCATACCTGCCAAGCTCAGCCACTTCACTGTACAGGGAATCAAAGTTATCTTTCCAGGTTACTATGATCCCATCACTTCCAGGACCTGAAAAGTGGAAAAAATAATCTAACATTGAGCATTTAACATGCGAAAAGCATTGCTATCTTTATTCTGTGCCTCCTTGCCACATAGACCCACCTAAAACTCGTAGACTGGCTGAAGATGAAACTGAACCCATATCGTTTGCAGCTACACAGGTATAAATACCATCATCTTCTGTGGTCACACCAATGATTTTCAGAGATGCTTCTCCCAAATCACTGCAAAATATTGTAAATTTGTAAACATGTGAGATTTATAAACACTCAACTGGTATTTATGGTCACAATCATCTAGTCCCTTCAAAATATTCTTTATGCTTTCTTGCCAACTATCTCACAAATCCCCCTTTTTGACACAGTATAAAGCATGCAAATGCAGAAGCCACAGGTACCTGTATGAGATGCTGTAATGACTGTCACTGCTCAGTGTGTTATGTTCAGGACCTTTCCAAGTTACTGAAGCTTTGGGACGACCACAGACTTTGCATTTCAGAATGACAGTCTCTCCTATCTCACATGTTGTCTCACTTAATGGTATTATGAATTCTGGGGGAACTGGGAAGAGAAGGAAACAATTGCCATTAAAGAGTTAATTCATACATCTTCTCTGTCACCTAAATACATGCATGTTACCTCTGTGATACGGTTAGTGCCAGTACAGTTTAAGTCTGGTAAAAATATAGGGCAGCGTATGCCTTGAGGCCCATTAAGATGTGTGTGACCTATATAGAAGGTCCATTTCTGATGCCCACTGGTTTGGCCATTATGGTATGTAGAAAATGACTGAAGAGGGATTGCATCTACGACTCCCCAGACGTTTTGCAGCCTCACAGATATTTCCCTCTGCTGGCTTAGCAGGCTCACCAGCCGCATTTTAAATGCATTTTAGACTTCCTCTGCCTTTGTAATGAAAAAATGTATTTTCATACTATTGGCAACAGTGAACTTAAACACAACTTACCATCATAAATGTAGTTGGGGTTGAGAAGCTGAAAAGGGAAGTTGAGAAATGTTAGCATTTTGAAAGTCTCCAGGCATTTCTTAAGGACAATAAGGTTAAAAACTGAAGTCTTAACATCTGTCAACTGTTGACATAGAGGACTGTGTGCAGTTGGTGCTCAATGATGTTGTAAGGTCAACAATCATCAGCATAGCCAGGTGTACTTAACATATCATGATCAATAGACAACGTGGTATTTTCTGTGCACTTGTACTAACAAAGCTTTCCCCACTACATTACCTAAAATGGGACATTTAGAGACCAGCAGTGAGATTTTTATGCCAAAATGTTTCCTGAAAAGATAAAGCAGTACATTGCTGACTGACAACGCCACCAAGAAATATCCCCTTTGCTGGGTCTCTGAAGACGTACCAGATTACAATGCCCCCTGCTCCTCTGAAGATCTAATCTCCAGGTAAAATTCAGGCAGGTTGAAAATCTTTTTACACTCCCTTTTCATTCCGCACAGGAATTGTGGAGTGCTCAGAATCCTGGTGGATCCATTGTGACCAAATATCATCTGTGACATCACCCAACCATGGTGCCAGTATGATGGCTCTATGATATTACAGTGGTACCTCGGGTTACAAACACTTTGGGTTACAGACTCTGCTAACCCGGAAATAGTACCTCGGGTTAAGAACTTTACCTCAGGATGAGAACAGAAATCGCGCGTCAGCGGTGCAGCAGCACCGGGAAATCCCATTTGCTAAAGTGGTACCTCAGGTTGAGAACGGACCTCCAGAACGAATTAAGTTCGTAACCAGAGGTACCACTGTACATGATGATGTTATACAGAGAGAATTTTATTCACTACAAGTCTAGCCCAAAGTATTCTCACCTACAATGGTTCAGAAATGCTCCCCGCCCCCCCCCCCACTTAAAGTGAGTAACAATTCCATCTATTGTTCTGTTAGAGCTGTATGGAAGCGATATTTATATAACAGTTTGTCTTGATAATATATATATATATATATATATGATATTGATAATATATTTGACTTGAGAACTGCCCTTTTTGGGGGTACTGAAAATGTTCAAAATGGGGTGTAGAAGTATGGATCTGGATTTATTGTAGGAAGTCATGGCAAAGGGATCTATTTGATATTAAAGCTTTGTAAACTTTTGGAGGCTTCTGTCATACACCTGTGGTCTATTATGGACGTTGCATCAGATAAACAAAATTCTGCTGGAAAGAGTTGATTTATCTCTTCTTACATAATCTAATATCCTAACTCATGGTAGTAAAATTACTGTCAATACACCGAGGAAACTGTTGCTACTTCTGCTTCTGAAAGGATTAATTAGGAGTCAGAAAAGAAGCTTCTTTTAACTTCTGAACTGCGGAATGATGTTAAAGGCGGTTTGGCCAACATAGGGCATGTGCACTTCTGCCTTAAAACTGCTAACAGGTCAAAAGTATTGTTCTCTGAGCAAACGGTTGCTTCCTGTGAGCTCAACCTGTGTGTTCTGAAAGTTGACTCATGCACTCCAGAAAAAATGAAAGTGAGTAATCTCCTCTGTAATATAACTCCCTGAACAAAGCTGAACGAGCTTTATCTGTACCATCTGCAGTCTCTTTGTGCATTTTGCTGTTCCATAAGGAAGGAAGGGGTTTGTTGTTAAAAGCGGGCAGCCAGTCAGTGTGCAAAATGCACTGAACGAGCCCCATCGGTCGAAACCTTGTGCAAAGATGACTCTGGCTTACACAATGGGGCTTCTTCTTCCCTTGCCACTGTGTCCCTTGAAATTGGCTCAGGGACAGATGGGGGTGGGGGTGGGGATTGTTTCGCCTGGCAAGCTGCTGAATTCAACCATAAGACAATGTACACCTATCGTTTTCCAACATGAGGTCCTTAGCAATGCACAAACGTAGCTACTACAATTATGAATTATGGTGCTGGAGAGCAAGAAGATCAAACCTCTCCACTCTTAAGGAAATCAGCCCTGAGTGCTCACTGGAAGGACAGATCCTGAAGCTGAGGCTCCAGTACTTTGGCCACCTCATGAGAAGAGAAGACTCCCTGGAAAAGACCCTGATGTTGGGAAAGATGGAGGGCACAAGGAGAAGGGGAAGACAGAGGACGAGATGGTTGGACAGTGTTCTCGAAGCTACCAGCATGAGTTTGACCAAACTGCAGGAGGTAGTGGAAGACAGGAGTGCCTGGTGTGCTCTGGTCCATGGGGTCACGAAGAGTTGGACATGACTAAACGATTAAACAGCAACAAAGCTACTACAAGGTGTCTACTGTTCTTGTTCAGGCTGCAAAACTTTTATTGGTTGTTAATGGTTTTCTTAAAAGCTGTTGCACCTACTCCTTTCCTGAGTCCAGCCATCTTTTTTTCCTCATGAAAACTTTCCCCCATTCTTCCCTCCCAACACAAAAAAATACATTGCTATAGTCAACCCAGGCTTTCACCCTTTACCTGAGAATACCTACATCAGAGAGTTCCTTCTCCTGGACCCAGTTCCAATCTTAAACCTTCACTCCTACTACCTATTCCCACGTGAAGTTTTCAACCACGGCTCTAGCTGCATGTTAACGACAGATTTTGAAATACAGAAAGCGCAACCCACCATATTTCTGCAAGAATCCTACTAGCTGATATCCCCCCCTTTAAATGGTATCACATTTACAGTGCAATCCTAATAAGACTGAGTTTAATGGGATTTACTCTCCAGTATGTAGGTTAGCCTGACCAGGGATACTCAAATCTGAATTATATACAGTTGCCCTAAAACACGACATGAAAACAGGTCTTCAGCACTTTGTATCTCTAGTAATGAAAGGTAGAAAAGAACACTGGTGCAAATGTATTTCAAGTAAAAAAAGTATTGTTAAAGTGAGATACTTGTTGTACTGTATAGACTAAGAACAACTAACAACACGAGGAAGAAAGGTTACCTTCACGGAAACCTTATTGGCAAGTCCATCTCGAGATTTACGGTAACCATTTTCCAGCTTGCCTTCCCTTTTGCTGTCTTTATCTTTTTTCTCAGATTTCTTCCTTAGACGGAGTGCTGTGTGCCAAGATGACGACTTCCTGAAGCCAGAACACAACAGCATTGTGATTAGCTGGACCCTTGCCTTGGAAAACATTAAAACATGCAGAAGGAGGAACATCTGACGGATAATCCACCAAACAGTGAGTATACGAACAAATGATCGATGAAATGACATGGTTCTTCTGGTGGCCTTGACCCAAAGAGTATGAATTCTGTCATCATTTTTACAGGAACAACTAGTTTGAGCCTAGTTCTTGCTGCATTTGTAAACCTGTGTCTAGGCTGCACCCTTTCGGACTGCAGGGCTGTTATTTTTTCCCATCCATACAAAAAAGTTTTCTCCCATAGAAAACTATATATCGGGGGAAGAATATGAGCTCAGCTTCCTCTTTCACATGTAAGTTTTCTTTGTAAAAAGATCGATTTATTTTTGCATGAGAAAGCACTCTGTTATGTAAGCTCCCATCTGCCTCTAGCTTCAACCACTCCAGATTCTTCACCTCAGTGAAAACTAGGCCTCAGACTTACCTTTCCACGAAAGAAAAAAAAAGGGGGGAAAACACCTGTGACTCTTCACAGGCCTGACCCATCTCTGCCTCCTGGCATCCTTCTTCCCTGCTTCTGACATTGATTCTGTACTTCTTTCTGCCACAAACTCTCCCTGCTCACTAAGCCCTGTTACCTCTTCAGCTTTTAACATCTCATCTTCCCAGTCTTCTCACTGCTGTCCTACCACCAATCTCCAGGCTCTGAGCCTCCTTCCCTTGGGGGGTTCCTCAGCTAGTTCATCCCAGCATGCCTTTGTGTCCAACCAGTCCATGACAGCCAGCCAGATCTATCACGTGCCTGTTTTCCTGCTGCAACAGACCAACACAGCCACTCCTCTGGGGTGCATGGCAAACTAACAATCTTACCAAAAATGTCCACCTTAAAGGGAGCACCCAAGACACTTACTTCATTGTTCCATCGGGGTTCTCAATGGTGACTGCACTGGTATGCCCCAAGACATAGCCGGGGATCCAGCCCTCAGCTGCGGGGCACTGGTCAGTGGCGGCTCGGAACACCAAAAACATGTTCTGTTGGTTGCTGGCTAGAATTTGCACGACTTCTCCTTGGTAGACATTAATCTCATCCTCCTTCACTGCCGTATAATCGTGTGTCACCAGCATGGTGGAGATATTGCTACTGCTGCTACTTTCACTCTGTTGGTGAACCAATCAGGTGGAGAGAGGAAAACAAGGAGGAAAAAGGAGACAGTTTACAAAAATACCGGGGAGGAGGGGGAGAGAATGCCTCTCTTCCATGACATTAGCGCCTAAGAATAGTCATTTCAATAAGCTTGTATTAAAATCAAACCTTTACACGAACCATATGAGTGCTGAGATTTTTCAGAATCTAGATAGACCCCAAAGAGCTGTTTTCTAATAAACAGAGCAAGTAAATTAAACTGACCAGTAGTTGGAGGAGGGCTTATGTTCTTAATATCCCATTATTAAGTGTGAACCTGTTATTTTTATGTTCATGCACTAATCATTTAGCCTCCTTTCTTAAGGACAGGAAAGGATGCACGTTTGGGCTTAAGAAAATCTCTGTAAACCTTCCATTAAACAAACAAGCACCAGCCTGTTTACTCATCAGGAGCTTAAAAGCAGCACCCAGCAGCAGCTTAAGATACTGGTTAGTAAACCAACATTAAATCTCAGTTCCCCATTTCAGATGCAACAGGGAATTGCAATTTAAAATAGCCACGTTAAAGCTGGTGAGTAACAAGTGGTGTGGGACTGACACTACCTTCTGGTGTAATAAGCTATGATTTAGTGGGATCATTTTATCAGAAATGGCTCACTAAGTCACCTTACACTGTCTTTTCTAGAGTTCGTAAGCTGCATGCCCTGCCCAGTGCTGCTAAATTCATTCTGTCCAGAAAGCACTGGATAGTACCCATTCTGGGCTCAAGAACACCAGATGCCTGAACTAGTAAAAAAACCTAATTTTTTTTTATTTGGCTGAAATCGGAGATTGGCAGTAATTTAACAAACCCACAGATTCTGCAAAAATGACTTGGGGACAAGATGTTTTCAGCCACTGATACAGGGAAGTATGTCGTTCCTTTATCCCAATACAATATCTGGAAAAGGAAAGTTAATTGGGGAAGAAATATACTGCTAAGCCTAAAGGGGAAGGTGGTGTTTCCATTAATGGTGGGATTCCTATTTCAAATGTTCCTGTTTGCTGGTGAAATGAACAGTATCCACCTTTAGTGAATGGGTGGTGAAAGGACAATCATTATTTCCCCTATGTGTAAGAGTCTAAGAAGCATTTTATTTTTTAATTAAGGCAATCTCCCTTCAATTAACTGCCGAGTCCTCTTAAAAGATTTGTTTTGCTTTAAATTTACGCCACTTCTGGCAATTTGCCTGATGCATAGATACACTCTCGAACCCAAGACAGCTAGTTCCTAGTATGAAGCTATCTGCCTCTGCAGCACATTTTCTCCATATGGAGAAATGGCATTTTCACACACCCCCATGCAGCATATTAAGAACACATAGAAATACTACCTTGAACAGCCCCATCCCTTACAGTGAGCAAGCTTTTTTTTACGCTGGCTGCCAAGCTGACATTTCCCTAAGCTAAGAAAACAATTTAAGGAGGTATGCCAAAGCCAAATCAAATAAATATAACAGGAGCTCAGAAACAGAACAAACATGCAAAGCGGAATTTCTTACCCTACAGCTATGATACAGTGAGTGAAAGAGGAAATCAGAAGAGGTCTACATTGTTAAAAAAAATTCAACCAAGTAGTGCATGCTTTCAAGAAAGGTTCTGAAGGCCAAGTGATGTGCGATCGAGGTTGTGCGGAAGCTGTGAAAGGAGCTGAAGAAGTGTACCACACACTTAAATTGGGGTGGGGTGGGGAAAAGAGTGTGGTTTTAAGACCAGCGTCGAGTTTGAGGATGCAACTATTGCATCCCCCATGAAGAATGTTTATTCTGAAAATAACAATAGGTGTCCTTTGACTGCCATGTTGCATTTCCAGATTGGCAGCTTTAAAGAAAAGGAGCCGAGGTCTGCTGGCCGACAACCTGATCTTTCCTCGCAGAGGAAAAGAAAAACGAAATCTCCAGGGCTGAAAAACGAAATCTCCAAGTAGCCCCAGTGCAGCGCTTCTTAGAGAACAGAAGGTATTTAGCTTGGAGGTTTGATTACGGTAGCCTTCTATTTGTGTGCACTAAGTGTATTTATCAGGATTTATTTTTGTGATGCTGGAAGATTCCTTGACCAGGTAGGGATTTTTAAAAGACAGCAAGTCAACAGAATGCTTCAGCTCAACCGAAACACAGGAAGCGCAACCTAACAGAACCTCCATGTTCTCTGAATACTGGATGTCGGAGAGTTCAGGGGAGAGGAGTGGAGTGTTGAATTCATGTACTGCCATGTGGGTATCTTGGGTTCATTTGGCTGGCCACTGTTGGGAACAGAATGGATCTTTGCTTTGATCCAGCGGGGCGATTCTTATTTTCTTCAAAGTCTCGCTGGGGTGGCACTGGGGGTGAATTGTATGCATGTATATGAACGGCAGAGGAATCCCTAAGCAAACCTGCCTATGGAAACAGAGGTGAAGCGCAAACTGAGCTCCACCAGGGCAGCTGTACACAGAATGTTAATTTGTGCCTTCGTGTTAGATGGGGGGGGGGGGGAAGGAAGCCAACAGCAAGTTAGTAGAAACCAGACTAGCAGATTTTTTGCCCCTCCCAGCAGAGGTGGAAGTCACATTTAGAGTTAGAAAGGCTTTCTTCGTGTCTGTATACATACTGCAAGTTCATGTCTTATGTATACACACAGAGAGGCGACATACGTTTCTACTGAGATTTGCATAGAAAGACTGGGAGTGACTGATTATTATTATTTCAGAGCAGCGGTGCAGCACCAGAGAGCCAGAAGTTAGTACGGAGAATGATGGCAACGCACAGGAAGGGAGGAGGAGCATGGGAAGATTTTTTTGTTTTTAGAGGAGCTCGCAGGATAGAAGCGCTCCAGCTCTTACCCCATTACTCTGGGTGGAGTGTACTGACTGCTCGCTGGTCGAGGAACATGTGCTCATGCGGTCTGTGTCCTTGCTGTGTGAAGAGTGACGGTGGACCTGGCGCTGGAGGGAGTCACTGTCCCCGGGAAAAGTGAAGGAGCCGGGGCGGCTGACAGGGGATGCTGGGATGGAGCTCCAAAAGGAGCCCTTCTGCAGGGGGCTGCTGGGAGGAAAGGCTTCCTTGCCAAAAGGAGAAGGGAAAGTCATTGCGGGAGGAGAGTTTATTGGCGAGACGGCTCCGGGCCTCGGTTTCCCCAGCGCCAGCGATCCTACGCTGCTCCTCGAACGGATCTCCTCCGAGTTCCCGCGGCATTCCCTCTGATCCGCGTCTGCCGAGCCGCAAGCGCTTCCCGATGCCTTCCGGGGGCTCTCCATCGCCTTCATCTTGGGGATCTTCTCGGGTTCTCTCTCTGGACCGTTCTGCTGAGCGTTTGGTACCGGGTGCCTGCCTGCCTGGCTAAGGCCAGCCTCTAGGGTGGTGGTGGTGTGGGGAGGCAGGGAGGAATTGTGAATGGACATACCTGACATCTTGTCTGCCTCTGCTTGGACTGAGGCTGCAGAGGAGACCAGGACTGGGGAATGGTGTCGGACCGGCTGCGGGATCCGGGAAGGCCTGCTACGGCTGGAGCTGGGGATTCCAGGGCAGGTGCTAGGGCCACTGCTATTGCTGCCGCCGCTGCCGCCACCAGGACCACTGTGGTTCCTCTGGTACTCAATCGGTGATGTCAAGGCTGAGAAAAGCGAGAGGGGTTCACACAAAAATGGAAGGCAATGCAAAGCCAGTTGTCAAACAGGGTCTCAAATTCAATTGCCCCAATAACAGTACAGTCAAACCTTGGCTCCCAAACGCCTCCGTTTTGGAACATTTTGGCTCCCAAACGTTGAAAACCCAGAAGTAAATGCTCTGGTTTTTGAACGTTTTTCGGAAGCCGAAAGTCTGGCGCGGCTTCCGCTTGAGTGCAGGAAGCTCCAGCAACCAATTGGAAGCTGCGCCTCAGTTGTCGAACATTTCGGAAGCCAAAAGGGCTTCCAGAATGGATTACGTTTGACAACCGAGGTTTGACTGTATCTTCTTTTGCACAATCGCCATGTTTTTTGGCAGGTATTACTCACACCATCATTCCCAGATAAAGCCAAGCAACTTAAAAGCAAATATATTCATGTCAGCAAAAAAATCTGATGCATTTGAAAAGGAACACAATACTATTTATGAAACAACTGTGATTAAATTAGCATTGCGTTGTGTGAGTTACTGAATTACAGTATGGACAACTTCTTATTTGTCCAAGAATGTCGAAGTGAAAGCATATCGGTTATTTTTGCTTTGATGATCTATTCATATGAAATAGTGGGATTATAACAACCATGTGAATAATTTTGTGTGGATGGAAAAAATGGGATTATCTGAAATATGTATCTGTAAATCAGACTATGGTATCTAGGTATTTTAAACTGAATAAATTGTGGGACATTATTTAGGTTATCTGTGCTAAAAAGAGGAAGTCAGGGCTGGACAAGATATTTAGCAGAAGTTCTTAAAAAAAGGAAGCTGGACATCCACTCTCGAATATAATTAATTAACAAGCAAGGTAAGCAAAATGATATGTCAAACCATTACGGCTGGCTTTTAAAAACTTAGCTTCAGTGTGATTCTGCATGGAAGGTTACTGGGAATGAACTAAAGCCTCTGACAAAAAGCTTCCACAAGGAAAGCAAAATTATTAGCCCCGTCAATAAACTCAAAACATGGAACCGTGATAGAGGGGGACTTTTAAAATAGCAAGACAAAGAAAACCGTCTGGAGAATTAGATTAATTCTGAAACTTTAGTAGGAAGTAGAAATGAAGTTCACTTTACCATTTAGAAAATTACGCTGGTTTTCCAAGATTTGGTTGATTTCGTGGATCCACATTTGGCGGACTCCTGGACTGGTGGAATGCAAAACAAAAGTCTCCATAACATCACCTGCCCTTGACGTTAGTGCAAATTTACAGGGATCGTTGTCTATGTTTTCCTCCAAGCACAGGCCACTCACCTTCATTAAAGAGAAAAAGGGAAAAGCTTTCAGAAAATGCCAATTTCATCCTTTTGTTACTACTTTTGACCAGATGGCATGCGGTAACTTAGCAGGAGCACCCATGTCGAGGAATTCCCAATAAAGACCACTCTGTGAGAAGGTCACAACTATACACAGCCAAAACCAAAAGCGATCCCAGAAGAGGCACTAGCAATTGGAGAACTTGTTGCACCAGAGCCTATTGGCACTGGAGTTGGGGATGTAATACTCATTTCTAGTCCATTTTGTCCACAGCCCAGCCCACACAAAGTGTCAAACAACAACTAATCCAGAATGTGGCAGCTAGACTGGTGACTGGGAGTGGCCGCTGAGACCATATAACACCGGTCTTGAAAGATCTACACTGGCTCCCAGTACGTTTCTGAGCACAATTCAAAGTGTTGGTGCTGACCTTTAAAGCCCTAAATGGCCTCGGCCTAGAATACCTGAAGGAGTGTCTCTACCTCCATCGTTCAGGCCAGACACTGAGGTCCAGCTCCGAGGGCCTTCTGGCAGTTCCCTCCCTGTGAGAAGTGAGGTTACAGGGAACCAGGCAGAGGGCCTTCTTGGTAGTGGCGCCCGCCCTGTGGAACGCCTTCCCATCAGATGTCAAGGAAATAAACAACTATCTGACTTCTAGAAGACTTCTGAAGGTAGTCCTGTTTAGAGAAGCTTTTAATGTTTGAGGTTTTATCATGTTTTTAATATTCTGTTGGGAGCCGCCCAGAGTGGTTGGGGAAACCCAGCCAGATGGACGGGGTAAACATTATTATTATTATTATTATTATTATTATTATTATTATAGTCATGTCTTAATTTGAAGTCTTCAAGCAAATTTCACTAGCCTACCTAGACAGCCAGTGTTATGTTAATCATTCAAAACAGCCTGACAGCAAAGAAGGAAAAACGCACCCTCTCTTAAGTTTCTAAAAACTTCCCTCCCTGCTTGCCAAGGGAATTTCTGACTTGCCCCTGCACAGAAGAAGCCATTTGCACTTTGACACCTGATCAATTTGTTAGTGATGAGGGGGAATTGCTTGAAAGGTTTCAAATACACCTAGAAATGAGAAAAAGTGCTAAACCAGGGAGCAGTCGTGCTCAACACCAAACGAATGAGACAGTGCCTCTGATTCTCAGCATTCCACGGTCCCAACAGATTTGTCATTAGCCAAGCAAAGTAGGAGCAGCTCCTCTATGACTGCATCCCATGCCACTCTGGTATGAAACATAAAAGTGGGCTGGTGTCCTTAACATGGGAATCCTCAACCCCATTTCAAAGGTTAGGAAAGCTGCAGAATGCAGCAACAGGGAAATTTGTTGCAGGGGACAGTCAAAGGAGGAGGATATCACAACAGCCTTGTAATTAACAGCTTGCCTGGTAGACGACAAGGAAATTCATGCAGGTAAGTGAGATGATAGGGACGTGGGTGGTGCTGTGGGTTAAACCACAGAGCCTAGGACTTGCTGATCAGAAGATCAGTGGTTCGAATCCCCGCGACGGGGTGAGCTCCCGTTGCTTGGTCCCTGCTCCTGCCCACCTAGCAGTTCGAAAGCATGTGCAAGTAGATAAATAGGTACCGCTCCGGCGGGAAGGTAAACAGCGTTTCCGTGTGCTGCTCTGGTTCGCCAGAAGCGGCTTAGTCATCCTGGCCACATGACCCGGAAGCTGTACGCCGGCTCCCTCGGCCAATAAAGCGAGATGAGCGCCGCAACCCCAGAGTCGGCCACGACTGGACCTAATGGTCAGGGGTCCCTTTACCTTTACCTTTAAGTGAGCATGATGGCAAAGGAGGGAGGGCTCATGCCATCCCTTCTGTTCAAACTTGTTTGGTTTCTGTGCTGGCTACAGAAGAGGGATAGTTCCCTCTTCCGTGATCAGCAAGGAAACAGTGGAGTCCACCAGTCGTCTTGGGAGAAGGCAACTTTTAAAACTAGCCTGTATTTCCATGCTTAACTTCCTCTTTGGCCAGCATGGAGATAACAGGCTACTAGTCTCTTAGCATACTAATAATTTTTTGTGCAGGCACGTAACTTGTGCGGGCTCTTTTGCAAGGCTGAGCTACAAAACAATACAAGATGCTGCCAGTAACTATGAACAACCTCTTTCAGTCCAACTTTCATCTCAGGTTAACATTTAACAACAGGCCACTTGCCAACTAGCACCTGCTCCTCTTAGCTCAGCTGAAACACACAGTAGTTTTGCATTAAGTGTGCTGCAATGGCTAGAGTGCTGGGTTTGGCAAACCTAGAATCAAGTCCCCACTCAGTCACGAAGCACTCTGCGGTGACCTTGTTTGAATCATTTTTCTTTCAACCCAACATCCGTCACAGGGCACTGGTGAGAATAAATTGCTGCTCTGTGCTCCCCGGAGGAAGGGAGGGATTCATAAAATTCCGTTCCAGGTTAGTTTGCTGACAGACTAAAGAGCTCTCTGCAGCAATTTTTGGAGTGACCAAGTACAGCTTGGGATCTTGACTCAAGTGTGAACAAACAACCCAGAAATCAAACTCGGGAAGTCGTTCCAACAGATGAGCCAATAAAGAATACAACATCTTCACATCCAGTTTGCGAAGTGAATTGTTGAGGCCACCTGGTGGGAAAACGCACATTTACAGCTTCCAAGTATGGTGAGATAAAAGTGAATCATACTGGAAAAGGCAGGGAGGTCAAGGGGCCTGATCACAATATGTGTGCTATGGACACACAAAGGGGGGGAGGGCGCACTGCTTCATGGAGTAAACCTTCATGGAGTTTCAATATAAACATAGATATTGACTTATATCTGGTATTAAAAGATGAACAGTGGGAATGTGCATGAATAAAATGGGGTTTGGAAAAGCACACCAGCACAGAAAACAGGTAAAGTAAGTACAACAATCATTTGCAGTTGATGTATGGGGTTCAGCAATGTTAAAAAGGACCCCTGACCATTAGGTCCAGTCATGGCCGACTCTGGGGTTGCGGCGCTCACCTCACTTTATTGGCCGAGGGAGCCGGCGTACAGCTTCCGGGTCATGTGGCCAGAATGACTAAGCCGCTTCTGGCGAACCAGAGCAACACACGGAAACACCGTTTACCTTCCCGTCGGAGCGGTACCTATTTATCTACTTGCACTTTGACGTGCTTTCGAACTGCAATGTTATGTTGTCATAAATTAATAAAATTATTTCTTTATGTCATTAGATAGGTTCTTAGAAGAGGTACATTGTTCACAAGACGCCATCTACAGTTTCCAGACTTATTAAGGGGTGGTCCAGCATTCTAAATGCTGGCATACCTGATTGGAACAGTTTTGATATTGTTAACTTATAAAGCTTTGCCAGACACATGAGAAATAGTCTTTTAAAATTTGACTCCTAATCAACTGCATTTTGCAATTTCCCCCATAATTAAGAGAAACCACACCTGACTGTGTTCCAGGCCTTTTGGCTGGTTAGATTTCCAATTTCTGGCTATAATAAGCATTTGTGCTGCAGCCAAAGTAGGCAACAGAAGTTAATTCCTGCTTTGTAATTCACTTAATTTCTCTGAAAACCATTTCCTAAAACCCAGTCACTTGAGGGAGGCACTTGAGGGAGTGCTCCCACTGTGCTCAGGAGGCTTCGCGTTGCTTTCGCTGAAGCCAGGAGAGCAAGAGGTATCAGTGCGCACCGATCCCTCTTGCTCTCCTGGCTTCGCTTCGCTGGAGAGACACTGTGCAGGGAAAGCTGGAGAGGGAAAGCTGTGCAGCGCCCCTTCAGATAAGCGGCAGGAGAAACAGAAGGGGTGCGGGGATTCGAACCACCAACCTTCCTATCGGCAAGTCCTAGGCTCTGTGGTTTAACCCACAGCGCCACCCACGTCCCTCCAAGGATAGTATGTAGCTATTCTTACACAAAGGAAAGGGTCTCTTTTGTGGTGGTGCCCTGATTTTGAAATACCCTCCCTAGAGAAGCTTGACTGGTGTCAACACTAAAACCTTTCATGACTTTCTTGTTTGGCCTGGCATTTAAAGGGATTCCATTTATTGTTGGTTTTTAGTTTTTGTTTTATGATAGGAATTACATTTTGTGAGGCTTAATCATTTTTAAAACCAATACCACCAACCACATGAGAAAGAAACGTAAACTATGGCAAACTAGGGCAAAGTTGTGGAAGATGAGAGAAAAGATAAGGAAGGGTTGGTGGAATGAAAAATCTTCATGCTAGTGGTTAAGAGCTTAGCTAGCCTTTCACCTCCTGATCATTGATATATTTTCACAAAGCTTTGAAATAAACCCTTTCCCAGTGGTATTTGCAGAGTCAGAAGATTAATCCCAGAGGAAGACACACACACCCACACACCCACACCCACACACACCCTTTAAAAAGACTATGAGCACAGTTGGATTAGAAACTCTTGTCAAAATGGAATTGAACCCTCAAGCCCACTGCATAACTAAAAGAAAAAACATATGCAGAAGACTTACCTTGATACTGTTTTTAAATAAGAATCCTGGCGTTGAGAAGCCTTTCTTTTTATCTAGTGGTTCACTGAATATAACAATCTGTTCAAACAGGAACACCCGCCTTTCTTTGCAACGTGGCAAGAGCCCCGTTTCCTGATCTGTAACCATGAACGTATCTTGCAGCAACAGCTTACCCTGGGCAACAATTTTACCCTAAAAAAGAGAGGCCAGAACAAGTTGAGTCAACCCTTTTTAGTCCATCAGCTGAAACAAGTCTGATAAATGTCATTTGGAATGCTGGGCACCTTCCCAGTTAGGAGTTTGATCTGGCCTTCCACAAATTGTCATGCAGATCTTTTTTGGTTGGAAGATTAAATAAGAAGAGTTTGTTTTAAGAGCCTCTGCGCGTTCTATGTTGAGCTTAGGGGTCTGCTCTTGTTGTCGCCAGTTCACTTTGGTACTATGGTGTTCTGTTAATGCCTGCTTGTTATTAACTGATAAACTGTGGACCTCTTTGGATAATTGGGTTATTTGAGAGGCTATACCTCTAATTTGTTGGAAGATATGCTCAACCGTCCTTGCAATTAGAGTTAATTGGGTGCTCTCCCTACTTGTTATTCCTTCCTCTCTGAGCGGCACAGGATCAACTTGCCCCATTGCTGGATCCAGTTCCAGCTGAAACAAGTAGTTATATTACCAAAGAAAGCATGGCTAACAACGTTTTCACATTCCACATGGTTATGTTACTGAAAATGAGTGCTGCTCTCCGATTCAAACTATATCTACATTTTTACGGTGCTCTGCTAAATTTATCCCTGAAGGACTGTAGCCTGTAGAAGACCGAAGTTGGGAATCCAAAGGGACATGTGACTGATTAAAAACAACAACAAAATGGCAGAAACAGTGGGATCAATACAGTTAAGATCATAGAAAGAAAATCACACAATCTCTCATGGTCATCAGATCATGTGATCATGGGTTGTGTGCACACTTCCTTTGGCCGCATCTCAAAATGTCACAACCAAGCAGCCCCACCCGTTAGCAAATGTACAATTTAGTGGGGTTCAGGAATGCAGCTCCTTACCTCCATAGCTGTCAACTTTCCTCCCCTTTTTAAGGGAAATTCCCTTATTCCAAATAGGATTCCTTGCAAGAAAAGGGAAAAGTTGACAGCTATGCCTTACTTCCACCTGATGTATATCAACTGAGCCATTATTACACAACAACCACGTGAATTCGGCCTCACTGCATTATCTCTGCACATTATATACTGGCTCTTTTTCAAACAACTGTGACATCCAACATGCATATATCAGATGAGAACAGGGACTAATCTACACTGGTGAGTTATAACGTTAAAAATGCGCTATAAAAATGTAACACCAGAGGGAGCTGTAGAGTGCGATGTGTCGCCAATGGGAAATTGCATTGGGAGCTATTTTTTAATAGCATTTTCCAGATCAGTGTAGATCCAGCCGAGGTGCTCTAGGAGGATGAAAGAGCAGGGACAAGAGACCATGAGTTCTAAGTTTGGGTGCAAGCCTACAGGGGCACAGTTCCCTGTACTATTCCTATCCTTATGCTCTGCCCTCCTGCCAGCATTACAGTTCAGGGACCTAGCAGGGGCAAGCGAGCGAGAAGGCTACTTCCCTATGGTCTGTTTTTAACCTCTAACAAGAAAAAGGCACTTTAATTGGACTTTAGGAGTAATTTTGAAGCTGAAACAAGTCCAAATGTTAAGAGTACATGCACTTATTCTTAAAATGCTTCCAGGTGACTCGAAACCAGATTGTAATGGGAGGATGCTGTTTGTGAAGAAAAAGGTGCCCAAACCCAAGGAAGGACTTACATCAAATCCTTGTAAACGACCAACATTCATCATGTCGTTGCACCGTTTTGGGACTATACACATCACTTCTACAGCCCTCTATTGAATCAAGAAAGAGAGAGAGATCAGAACAGTGAACTGTGCAATGCATTTTAGTTATTCTTTTCAGATTCTCTAAGGTGCCACTACCAAGATTGATTGTACACATCGAGGAGGCAGGCTATATAATAAAATTTGTTGGGAGACTGCTTCTGGGAACACCCTGCCCCTTCCAGTAATCTCCATGACGAATTCTCCCAAAGTGATGGACCTGCTGCTTTAACCATTAATTCCAGAATAAACGCAATGTGGAAAAACAAAAACAGAACAATATGTGTGAAGGAGGTCCACAGACTGCAGACAGATACAGAAAGAGTGCTATAATTCTGCTACAACAGCTGTCTTGATGCTGGCATAAATATTTAAGAAAACAGTATTTCTAAGTACCTCTAATTCTGTTGTATCAAGATTAGCTTTTTTGGAGTACTTAAGGAAGTCCTGCAAAGAGAAAGAAAGAACTATGAGTTGACATCTTCCATTAAAATTATATATGTGTATGCATATATACTGGACAGTCCTGATGATCAGAAACTGCTGATGATAATAAAATGTGCATTTATCTACCATCCCATTTTGGGACTTCTGGGAAGCCCTGATGTACAGCATATCAGAAATGAAATGCTTAGGTGAAGAAATCAAACAGTAAAAACAAAGTGTGTTTCCTGACTGTCCTTCAATTGTTTTGCATATTTACTGTGTTTTTGTTTTATATGGGCAAGTGCTTTAAGTTGTATATTTTATGGTTGTAACCATATGTTATAAGGGAGGTAAGAAATCGAACAAAGCAAAACAAATATTATTTTATTCACAGGTAGCTAAATCCCCACAAAGGGCTCTGCCTTCTCTGAAATTGGCAAACAGAGGAAATGAAACATTTTCAGATCAGAATTAACACTAGTTATTTACTATTTCCTGATGCATACTTATGTAAACTACCTTAGCAGACACACAGTGCTCCAACAAAAACAAAGAACATTTGTGGGTACTTTCTGAGAAATATCTGCCTATATAAGATGCAAAGCAATCTTTTTTTTTTTTAATGTGTTCCAAATGCTATACAGCAATACAACCCCCAACCGAGAGCATTCAAAGTGCCTTACCTTTAGTAGCAATTGGTATTTCATAATTCTTTGCACTGGTTTTATCAGCAGGTCGGTGAGCTGAAGTCGGTGACCCAAACGTTGCTTCAGGTCCTAGTAGTAGTAAAATAAAAGTTCAGAGCAGATCCTGTAACTCTCTTTTGAGAGGCAGTATCATCAAGGAGGCTAGTTTTGACATCTACTGTAATACAGATTTCCCTTCAGGATTCCTAACAGCTTCCCTTAGATTAACTCTCTAATTTACTTAGCAAAATGAACTGTTAAAAAAAAAAGAAGTTTGCTTTTCAGTAGGGCTCATGTCTTCCCTGACTTCATTCTATCCATATCCCAAAGAAATCTATTGAGTCTCATCCCCTTTATCTTGTCTGGGCCTATCATCCCTCCTGTTAAAAGACGACAGTTATTCTTAGTTACACACAGCCAGACCATCTATGGCTGCCAAACCTGGTGGCTTACATTTTAATAACCTGGGGGCTTAAACTTTAATAGGAAAGGGAGATGATGGTGGCAGCAACCTCAGTCCAGCTTGGGACTAGAAAGACTCACTTTGGCCCTACTGAATTTTCCAGGCTTTGATTGGCTGGCAAAAGAAGGATGCAAAAGTAAACTATTCCCTTGGATTGTCTGTTGGACTAAAACTAGTTTTCTATTAACATTTGATGCTCAGTCAATACAGAGGCATCATGTGTTCATACATATATAGAGACCAACACCTATCCTTGCTTGTACCTTCAAGCTGACAGAATCAACACTGTAAACAGAGATTTAGCCACATCTGAATAAGTAGTAGTCTCTATTACTCTTTGTTTAAACCAGTGTTTTCCCAAACTTAGGTCTCCAGCTGTTTTTGAACTACAGTTCCCATCATCCCTGACCACTAGTCCTGCTAGCTAGGGATGATGGGAGCACCATCCAAAAACAGCAAGAGACCCAAGCTTGGGAAACAATGGTTTAAACTTCCCCCCTCATTTGAATGTCTTTGGCTTGGTATGTGAAAGCAGCTAGTGATTTGAATTCAGGTTGCTATGACAACATCTTAACATCCACTTAAACGAGTCGATGTCACTCGGCTTCCTGATGTCTCACAAGTATTGTATGATAAAATCACAAAAAAACCGATTCCATGCTGTAATTCACCTTGAAGCAGAATTTGATGTACAGAGTTATTAAACCCTAGAGCTAACTGGGGGGTGGGGGGGGGGGAGAGAGTTTATTCATTTGGTAACAATAAACTAATTTGGATCTCAGCCACAGATCCTGAGAGAGAGACTGCAAAGAACAAGAATTTTTGGAAAAGATTATGAGTATATTTCTTCTGTCCAGAAAGAGACATCCAAACCCCTTCTCCTCTGCCTTTGGCACTTACCTCAAAAAAAGTATCAATGTATTCCGAGACAATATGCTCAGACTTTGGTTTGTTTTGGCAGTAAACTATGTACATGTGCAATCTTCTCTCCTGCAGCAGAGGGAAAAGAACAAGGATGTTGTATTTCATGAAAACGTAAAGTATACTTGGCACGGACCAGAGTAGCACAGATCATTAGAACAAAAGCTACCATATTCTACAGGAATATAATGGTCCATATAAGATATTGCATTTTCCATACTGTCTCACCTACTCTCTTCCTTGCATATGCTCACAAGTGCTTGGATAAATCAAGTGTGCAACAGACTAGGTGTGGGGAACTTCTGGCTCTTCAGATGTTGCTGAACGACACTTCCCATCGGTCCAAGAATGCATGGGCAATGCTCAGAGGTGATGGCCATTGCAGTTCAGCAACAGCAGGAGGTTGAGAGGTTCCCCATGACTGCCGTACACAAAAACAGCCAACAGTGATAATTGCAACTGACGGAGAGCACCTTTTACAAAATTAGCCTGCTGGTGGTCATATCTATGTTCGCCTCAAGTCTACACTTTGTGCCCAGAGACGTTTGGCAGAGGATTATGACCCACATTACTGTCGAGGCATATCCTCCCTGCTGCCCCCAAATTAATAAATCCATTTGATATGCAGGCTTGTGTATGAGAGCAGCTGCTCCAAAATTTTGTGCCCTCAGGGACTGCATCCCACTGCCAAGGAACTGCTCCAAAATTTTGTGCCCTCAGGGACTGCATCCCACTGCCAAGGAACTGTCAAGAGCCAGTCATGAACCCTCCTTATATTGCAAAGAATTCTGGAGTGTACTCTAAGGTTGTGGGCATTCTAGGGCACACTTTGAGTCAAAGCAAGGCCCAACATTCCTCTCTGGCTGTGTGCTCTCCAGGGCTAAAATGACAGTAATGATCAACTCCATCTTTTGGGAAGTGTGGCCACCATGGCTGATCTTCTTGAGGAGACTCCCACCACCACCGTGAGGAAATGTGTCATGGTCCAAATAAAGAAGTGAAGAAATAACCTCTGTTCTTTAAGAGCATATTTCAGATTCATTGTACATATGGAAAGCCACAAAAGTCTGGCTAAGTAGAAAAATCAGGAAACTAAGTGAGTGTGTAACAGATTGCATGTTCTGTCACTGCCTACACATTTAAGAGAGAACGGAAGGCGTTAGTGCTGGAATCTGCTCTGTGCATAATTTCTTTATATCTCCAAGTTCACTATTCCTGCCACTCTAACTAAGCATTTTGGAAGGCAAAGAAGCAAAGCAAAGTAAGTCCATGTGTTTTTTAAAAAGGCACAGAATGGAGAATACATGGGTGAAGATATAAGGGCTGCTTGTATGTTGTCAAATATCCAGATCTATGATCGACGCAGCTTCTATATATGCAATGGAGAGGAGGAGCATACTTACATGTTTAACAAAAAGTGATCCCAATTTTTCTGGATCCTCAAGGCACTTCTCTAATTCTCCTAAAAAGAAACTGAGCAGTACAAAAATATATTTATTATTAGCCTCATTGTGACAACAAACAACTGATTCAACAGCAGACAACAGTTTGGTTGCATTTCCTCTGTGGGAGGCATCCACTTTAGGAAATAGAAAGGTTTGTGGAAGATGCATCAGTGGATTGGCTGAAGACACTTTTGTCATTTGCCAGCAGCCATATCACATCACCCCAGTGTTATGTCCAGCCCGGCAATTAAATGCTGCAAGAAATCCCAGGGTGCCCCTCTCAGCTTGGACACTGCTGAGTAAGTTCCCTTAAAATTATAATTGCCTCAACCAGCCACTTGGTTTGACTGTGTGGCTGGGGCAATTCTGAGCCCAGGCGAAGAACATCTGGGGAAAGTGTAGGGTTTCTTTGAAATGGAAGTTAACAAGCAACAGCAAGGAAGCTTTGCCCTAACTTGGGATTCCTCTGAATCAGAGCTCAACTAACACATATGCCATGTCTTCTTCATCACAGTGACAAATAGCTGAGTAGTGAACACGGTGTGTAGAGTTGCATGTCAATGCACTCATGTTACTTCCAAACTTGAGCAAAAGCAAATGGCAAAATTATCTTTATCTAGGGATAAGGGAAATTCCAGTGTAGATGAATCATGTTACATGAACATGCACTAGCAGTTGAGGAACTGGCTCTAATCCAAGGTCTGTCTATTATGTAGTTGCCACCACTCATTCGTAGAGATACTAAAGGGATAGAAGACACAGAAGGCCATTTGCGGGGCCCTAACAATGTTTGCAATGTAGGCCTTCCATCCACAGATTCTGCAGAGATAAATGAATCCATTCAGAAATGTCTTGCAATAGTCCAAATAGTCCACCAGACAGTTATTCTTGTCTGTAGACTTTCCAAATATAAGATTCCCAGACACTAGGAGCAATTGCTGCTCAGATAGAACAGAACCAAAATCTAAGATCTCATCTTATGGCAGACTGTGCACAATTGTGAAATGAAGGGATCTGAAACTTTCAGCTGAGACCACATTCTCGAGCCACAAAGTTACTTTAAATCAAGGGCATCCCTGTTACTAGAACAACCAGGACTAATAAGACTCCAAAGGCTCCATCCTTAGGTACCAGACACGTCCAAATGTTAAGAATCAAACTGTAATATAGATGTCAGACTTCCATCTGAAACAAGGCACAGCTAAACCACCTTAGTGCTGGAAATAATTGGCTTACAGTTCCACCTGTGGCATGTTGTAAATTGGAAACTGCCCCCAAGTGGTAAAAGCTAAAGTAATTTCTTTCTACTGAAATAAACTGGGCACCAGATGCATATCCAGGAATGGCCTTCCAACAGTATCCGTTCATTACAAAAAGCACAAGAGAGCAGGGCAACCTTTGCCTGGCACCTAACAGAGGTGGATGCCTGGTTGAAAAAATACATAATTTGTGTGCCTCCAGAGAAAAGACCCCTTTATCCAGTAGCTCCCTGCCTGACACTTGGCAAAGGGTCTCTGAAGGGCTGTCACATGAAAAATGGAGCGAGCTTGTTTTCTCCTGCTCCAGAGGATAAGACCCAAACCAATGGATGCAAGTTACAAGAAAGGAGAGTCCAACGAAACATCAGGAAGACGTTTCTTGACAGTACGAGCTGTTTGACAATGGAACCAATTCCCACGAGAGGTGGTGGACTCTCCTTCGCTGGAGATATTTAAGCGGAGGTTGGATGGCCACCTGTCATATATGATCTAGTTGAGATTCCTGCATTGGGTTGGACTAGGTGACCCTCGGGGACCCTTCCAGCTCTACAATTCTATGGTTCTATGTCAATCTTTACAACATGCTCAACTGAATTTTTCCAGTATAATATTTTTATGCTGCTGGGGATGGTTTTTGCCCACTACTTCAACTGGTTATGCGAGATGAGAACCAGAAAGAAAACCAGTTATGAACAAAAACAAAAACATACATACTCTCTGTGCCAGTCATATATTTGATGAATGTTGCCAAACACAATTTTGTCTTTCCCTTTCATGTCATCCGGAACACCATCTTCTTTCATGAGTGCCATGTAACCCTGGAGTAAATTAGTAAGAAAAATGGACATGAGCGCCGCTGTTCACCTTTTTATTAATTTTAACATTGCAAACTGCTGAGTATCATCTTGGGCCCTTTATCATTCCCCCCCCCCAAATCCCCCTGCCAGCTGATGTGTTTTTAATAGTATCTATCTATCTATCTATCTATCTATCTATCTATCTATCTAGCGGGGTGGCTGAAAGTACATAAAGTGGTACCTTGTGTTATGTACCGTCCCCCTTATGAATGCTGTGGGTCACGCACTCCGCTAACCTGGAAGTAGATGCCCCTTGTTGCCACCTTTGCCCCGGGATATGAGAGGAAGTTGCGCTCCGGTGGCACAGCAGCAGCGAGAGGCACCATTAGAGAAAGCGCACCTCATGTTACAAGCGATTATTTCCTGTTACAAACGGATCTCCAGAACGGAATAAGTACGTAACACGAGGTCCCACTGTATTCAGGATGAAGCCCTAATGGCATAACTAATATGCATTCATTGATTCTGAGTATGAACTCTTGTTTAAGAAATGCCTCGCAGGATAGGATCAACAGCCATCAGGGTTGGCCAGTGGTCCACAGACTATCTCTCTTCTGCTCACACCTGCCATAAGCCAAGCTCTTATTTAGAACATAAAAAAACACAAGAGACCCAATGGGAAGCCAAACATTTTTGCAACAGCATAGCTGAAAATACTTTTCCAACACGCTTTCACATTGTGGTCAAGTAAGTACTGAAGCTCGTAACAAATCCTGATTTACTCTTTTCCATATTATCAGTTTGCGTGCTTTACGTATAATGTTACATTGCTCCTTGTCTGGCTTGACACATCAACTCACGGGACCAAGTCTGTGGGAAAAGCAGCTCAGAAAGGCAAAAGGAAAACATCTATCCGAATCTTGACAGCAAATTCATGCTGGATCCAGACTTATGGGGACTCATTGTGTGTTACTGGGGGCCAGTTTGTGTGATATGTGTGCAAGTATTATTTTCTTTTTTTATAATAATTTTTTATTAGTTTTTAATTACAGTCCAATTATTATTGGCCTCATTATAACAATACCAATTTATAATACAATTATTCACACCAATCATTCAAATAGCCAATTATACAATTTAGTTAAAGTGCCCCCCCCGTGTGCTAAATTTTATGATTCTCTTTATTTCTGCATTCCAAAATCTCTGCGTTCCAAAATCTGTGCAAGTATTATTTTCAGTAAATGGAAGTTAACTGTCAATTTTCACAAGCAATTTCATTATGAAGGGCTTTGGGGGATCCTGAAATAGTGTCATCTCTAGTTAGATATAAAAGGAACACCAGCACAAGCTAAATCATTTCAGTGTCGCTTTGAAGGACAGATCACGTCCCCCTCTTTGTCCAACTACATATAGGAACATAGGAAGCTGCCTTCTGCTGAGTCAGACCTTTGGTCCATCTAGTAGTGACTTTCCAGGGTTTCCCCGTCCTACCTAAAGATGCTGGGAACTGAACCTGGGGCCTTTTGCATGTGGTATGCTACATTCCCAATGTATCTCCCTGGTATACAGCTTTCACAGTTACTTTGGACTAGCCAACAATATCGAAGTCTTCCACAAATTACCGTACTTTTCCATGTATAAGACGAGGATTTTTTTTTACTGTAAAATAATGTTCAAAATCATGGTGGCAGCGGGGAAGCAAGCACAGTGGTGGCACAGGGATCAATAGACCGTCAAATGTCCGGGGACACTGTGTGATCGCCACACACTCCCCCCCCCCCCTCAAAGCTCAACAACCTCAGGCTATCTCCTCCCACTTTCTTAAATTGGAGTCCCCTAAAATAGGGGGCATCTTATACACGGGGGCGTGTTATAGATGGAAAAATACGGTAGTTGTGAACCAGAATAATACACGCGCAGAATCCACAGCTACCTCCACGAGTGTATTTGCACACGTTCCAGCAACAGCTAACGATTCACTACACATACCATCCAGTTTATACAAGCTGTTTTCTGTTTGGTCATGGACCCGTGTACATTATTGCGTGGGGGGATTTAATAGCCTGAAACAAGCCTTTGCAGGAGCAAGCAGATCCGCTAGTGCAAGGAATGCAAGCATACAAATTGTCTACTGTGCCATAAAGGGCGCGAAGAAGCCCTAAATGTAGAGCAGCCCTGGTGTGGGCAACAATCTGCTTAATTCGGTTGCACGAATGAACACAATTTGGAACACAGAAGCTGGGGTACTCAATACAATTTGTAACTCAGCCTAGTGAGCCCTGTGATCCCACTCTTCTGATTCTTTCCAGATCATAAATTCAGGACAACAGAAGCAGCAACTCAAAGCAATCTAATTGAATCCATTTTTAAAGTACATCTATTGTACTTGTTTAATTTGCTGCCACGTTCAGAAGTTGTTCCTAAATCTATTAAGAGGCCTGTTTATTAAAAGGTGTTCCAGCTGTCCGTTCTAAAACTGAAATACTGCCAGCCATTCCATTGCCTACATTCCTGCACAAAGACTGAGCAGGCCCCTTTGCTGCAAATATATTACCAAGCCGGCCTTAAAGATTCAACAGCTTATTTTACAGAAGAGCCAAGAAACGGCAGGCGGTCCTGATCTCGTGCTGGAATGGAAACTAATTACAGCCAGGATTCAGAATTTACATTTTCAGCTGTCCATATGCAGTTAAGTTGGCAGCTTGTAAAAAGCGCCTTCTCAAAGATACTTTACATATGGAATTATTGCTAGCCCCTCAATAACATTGGAAACTGTTGTCTAGTAATTACAAATCTTAACCTAGTTCGTAACTAGCTAAAAACGGACTAATATAACAGGTGACAAAGTAGATTTCTCCAAGCATTGCTGGTAGCTCCAAAGGTGTTCGGTGGAGAGGAATGGCGCTTTCCTCTTTACCCTTCTGAAGTTTGTGTTTCTTATCTGACTGTAAGCATCACACTGATTTAAAAAAAACATACCTCTACTACGTAACCAAGATCTCTCACATAATCTCTCTCCGTCTCCACTAATTCCTGTAGAACATAGCTGCAAAGTTACGAAAAGTGAGAATAATTAAGGGTGGCGTTTTGCGATATGAACAATTTCTATGCATGCAAATAATGTGACAACAGTAGGGAATACTATGGTGAAATATGGTGTTACTAAGCAACATGAGATTTTAAAAAAATATATCTATTTCAAGAATAGTTATAAAAGTACTAATGTTTCTCATACTGAAATTTGAAGTGTGCATGCCAAGTGGATTTAATATAATCAACATTCCACAAAGTGGCATTGTTAAAGGCCTTACTGGTTGTGGCAGCTACCATTTGTGTGAACTGAAGAGCCCTCCAAAGTAAACATTTTATGTTTCTGAGACCCTCAACTTTCCTGCTAAGTTTTTAAAAGCATTACAAGCCCAAGACTGGGGGCTAATGTGTTAGACAGGGGAAATTATTGCAATTTAGCTGGCTTTCCAGCAAAATCCTCCAACAGTTGAAATAATCAAAGTCTTAACTCGCTGAACAAAAGAGGTAGAAACTAATGTCTACAATAACACAGATTTTACAACACAGAAGGCAAAAGACAGATGCTCTTCTTAAGCATATAAGGGAAAGGGATTGGTGGGTTAGTCTTACTGTCGCCTTTTCAAAGAGCTGGACTTCCGCTCTTCCATCTCATCTATGGGCGAAGAGGAGGAGAGAAGTGAGTTGTCTGATGGATTGAATGATGGGCTGCTGCTGTCTCCCTGGTCCACCATCAGTGAGCTTGGACGATCCTCCAGAGCCTAAGAGGAAAACGATAAACAAGTGAGGTTGGGGCAACACCATCAGCACAATCTATTTCACATACGCATGCTGTACTTTTATCTATTTTAAGAACATGTTGATCATTTATTATTCTAACACCTTTGTCAACTGTGTACGGGTATTCACAACTCTCTCCTTCCCTGGTGGCGGCAAGATGTGTTGCAACGTGTATGGCCATTTGCAGGCACCAGAGGTCCTCCTGCAGCCCTCCTTGCTGCACCCAGCAAGCAGTTTCCTTTCAGGTCCACACCAACACAGGCTAACTGTGCCTAAGTCCAGGGTTCCAGGAAGGGGCCTGATACCAGCAATCAAAGCTGAAGCCTGGATAAATGAAACAAGTTCCTTATCTTGCAAAGTTTACTACCACGATAAGTGGCGACGGCCGTTAGCTTAGGTGACTGTAATCTGGATTGGCTCTCAGAGCTAAATGAATCTTCACGTTCAGAAGTAGTGTACCACTGAATACCAAATACTTGGACACAAAACAACAGGGGAGACTTCTGGTTTGATTCCCCAGTATGGCTCTTAGAGCCACATGTTTTGATAGGATTCCACGCTGCTCTAAACAGGGATAATAATAATAATAATAATAATAATAATACTTTATTTTTACCTTGCCCATCTGGCTGGGTTTCCCCAGCCACTCTGGGCGGCTTCCAACAAAATATTTAAAATACAATAAAACATCAGACATTAAAAACTTCCCTAAACAGGGCTGCCTTCAGATGTCTTCTAAAAGTCAGGTAGTTGTTTATTTCCTTGACATCTGACGGGAGGGCAGTCCACAGGGCGGGTGCCACTACCAAGAAGGCCCTCTGCCTGGTTCCCTGTAACCTCACTTCTCGCAGGGAGGGAACCGCCAGAAGGCCCTCAGAGCTGGACCTCTGCTGAGGAATCCATAGCCTTCCGAATATTGTGGGAATCCTGCTCTCATCAGTCCCAGCTAATATGGTTGGGGATGATGAGAGTTGTGGTCCAACAACGTATTGAGGGCCTCTAGGGCTCCCCCCAAAAGGAAGGAAAACATGCCACCCAACAAATCAGACTCACCATTTTACTCTTCACAAGCTCCTCTATTGCACTGACAAGTTCGGCTGCGCTGGGAGTCTCTGAGCTGGTAGGACGTACCAATAACCGGGAAGATGTCTGCACAATGGGGTGAGAAGCAGGAGGAGAGGCATCCCCAATATCAATTTGAGGCTATACACACTATCAATATTTGTCCCCGAGGCATCTTGCTAATGAACAAAATGCCCCTCTTTCCACTTCTTTTTTTTAAAAAACCCTCTATTTGACACAAGCACCAAAGGAAGTTTTAAATAAACTCTGGTATTGACAAACATTATTCTGCCTGTGTCCATTTAATGCTTTTATAATACCTGGATAGGATCTCATAATGCTCCATTTGCAGCTGGATGACTGGGGCTATTTTTTTGGATAGCCTTGATCTTTTTCTTTCTGTAGAACCTATCAAAGCTACTACGCAAAGCCAATGCCGGATGTACTGAATTATCTAAGGATCCTTTCCCAACCCTCCCAATTCAACTCACATTATAAAGCCACAGGGAAAAGAACTGCAATGAATGAACAAAACAATAAATCAACTGTAGAGTAGGCTAAGACTACTAAACAAGAAGCCAATTGATGATTCTAAAAGGGAGCAGGGTCATTTTGCTCACCATTCCTTGTGCCATCCATCTCCCCCAAAGGTAAGTGCAGAGTCTAGAAGATCTCTGTCCTCAAAAGCTACAAGATGCCAATTTATGGCTGCAACTGAGGATAAAAGGTGTTGACAGCAAAAGGATATTGGGAGGGTTGGTGGCCACTGGATTTGGCTTTCAGTAATTAGCAAACATGCAAGCCTGTTTGCAGATTACATGTACCATTAAGTAACTGGAAGCTAAACAAGGCATAATAATATGAACCTCACTTCATATTACAAGGACCAGCAGGGATGTACAGCATGCAAACACAGGTTATGTTGTTCTTCACCACTGGACGGACATGTTAAACCAACAGGTACAATGCTTCAGAACACGGAACTCTGTTCAACCTCATCTATGGGAGCGGAAAGATTAGCTCCCATAATTTAAAGAATAGTAATAATAATATGCAAATTTCATGTGCTGTAGAGTTAGCTTCGATGAGACAGGGGACACTGGGAGCGGGGCAAATGCGAGAACACACAAGAAACTCTAAATGGAGAGGTAGGGAAACTGAGCCAAAGCAGAGACAGAACATAAATCAACATAATGCTACAGGAAGAGTAAAAAGAAAAGAAAGAAAAGAAACAAAGGAAAACAAAAACGAAAAAAGATTAGTTATACAGTAATATAGCGGCTATCTTAGCAATTCTATCCAAAACAAGAGAAAACTCAGAAGCTACAATTTAAGCACAACTCAGGATGATGTATGGCAATGACACCGCCAACTGGAAAACTGAAGAATCTTTGCGATCCCGAGGGAAGTGGTTGTTATTTAGTGACACACGAATTAAGGTGGCCTGATAGTGCTAGCAGCTGGACAGGGATGTCACCTGAGCAAGTTTAAAGGGAAAGGGAAATAGAGGCAGCCATTGTCGTTGTAGTCCCCTTCCTTTCCACTCACTGTAACTGGGTAAGCCTTGGATGTGTATCAGAATGGCAATTCTCTCACAATGACTGACTTGAAATACAAATCAGGAGATACCTTCTTTTTTTAAAAAGCAATTAACAGCTTGGTTGTGTAGCACCAAAACGTTGGAGAAGAATTAATTCCCACAGGAATGCCATCATAAAATGGGAGGTGCATACTTACTTGTGAATTGTCTTTTTAATGGCTACATATTACAACAAAACATGCACTTCTCTGGTACATATGCCTTGCAGCCCACTACAGCTTGAGACTAGAGTATGCCCATTCCTGTCCAGATGAAATTTGCTATATATCACTATTTTTATTATTACCTTCAGGGATTTCCCCCAACATCAGCTTGGCTGCCAAGGCACCCTCACAAGTTCTAGAGAATTCTGGGAAATGTTCCTGAGTATACAAGGCAGTGCATAAGATACACTGGCGAAGCCTGTGGGCCTCACCATAGCCACATGAGAACGGAGATTTGACTTCCTCAGAACATGACCAAAACTGCTATGTAGCTACGCATGCATTACAGGGGGAGATCAGTACTGTACTTGCAAAGAAGCCTTTTTCCAGAGAGCTTGTTCACCATTACTGATCTTCTACTTTAGAAATTCCTACATGACATTTCCAAGGAATCCAGAATTCCCTGGAACACAGCTTGAAACCATGGCCCTAAGGAGTTCAAACTAAGGGATGGTACAAACATTACTAAAGTAGGAGAAGAAGAAGCTCAAGCAACTTGAATGCTGTCACATACTGAAAGTGGAGCTGAGATAATTGTTAATTTCGCCTGTTGCCTGACTGGAATCTGAAGAGGAAAACCTTGACTCTAGGCCTAGTTGTGAGAACTGATCCAGAGATTGTGGGAATTATAAATAATCCTTGTGGTAGAGGCATTCTTGGTTGCTTTAGTCCGAGTGGCAAGTTATGTTGAATTCCTAAGCATTGTAAGAAACTAGAAGATAAGAACCTGAGAACTGGACTGGTTACCACAGTTATACTATTATCTCAGACCTTGCAATAAAGCTGCAATAAGGAAATATGTGACTGCCAGACCTGCTTGTTTTTGTTTCACCCTGTCAGGGTGAAAAATATTAAGGAAATAGGGGAAATGCTTTATGGTCAACCTATTGAACAAGGAGAGAAAGAGAAAGATTCTCTGTAATCTTATCACCTTTTACCAGTTTTTCCCATATTTAGTATTATTTTTTTCCAAATGGAACAGAGCAAAATATTTATAATGCAAAAGCTTTTTTTGTACATAATAAAAGAGATTTCAGGTGTAATTACTGAGCCCAGGGAAAGGAAAATTCAGCCAAACCTAGTTGCTTGAATACGTCAACTAGAGCTTGCCACATTTTTTTTTCCGGGGTGGTGGTGGTTAAAATCCAATCAGGATGAAATTACACAAGTTCCCTTTAAATCACTATAGGAGAAAATGAGGGGTGGGAATGGGATGTGATTCATTTGCAGTGGCGTAGCGTGGGGGGTGCAGGGGGGGCCGGCCGCACCGGCCGCAACATCTGGGGTTAGGGCAAATCCACGGGTTAGGGGGCGCAAATTACTTGCCTTGCCCCGGGTGCTGACAACCCACGCTACGCCACTGTTCATTTGTGCCTCTGACAATTTAGCTAGGGACATAGCAATTCAAGGTGGGTTTATGGCACAATGAGAATTCTTGGTTGTGAGGGTAATGAGGGGCAGTGAATAAATTGCGCAGAGGCAGGAAGAGGCTGGCCTCTTACCCTAAGCTACTTTTCAAAGAACTTTCTGTGTTTCTGGCTTCAGTGAGACCAGTCCAGACAACTGTTTAGCAGGCCTACGAAAGATGGCATTTCAGGTTCATGGACTGGCGCATGTGTGTTTAGGAGTGGGGTATCAAGAGTCACAAAACAGTATCAGTGTTGGCGATTGAAGGGTTAATGATAAAGCCCACATTAGATTCTAGCCTCAGTTCAGATGGTTGCCCAGAATTTTAGACGAAGGAGGAGCGATTCCCTCAGCCCTCCTCTGTGCAATGATGTCAGCTGTGAACCGGGTGCTTCACATCAACACCCAATCACACCAACACCCGGTATGCGAGACTTCTGTTGAGTGGGAACAAACCACACGTACGATTATGAGTCAGCATGAGTGTGGGTGTCAGTTTGGAGCACCCTGTGATATAACTGCGTGTGTAAATATGAGCGTGCACGCAGGTTTGGGCCACTCCTGCACCATAAAAAGGCCTGGGTAAGTGTTTTAACAGAATGGAAAAGCCATTTGGCACAATAAACAGCGGTTAGAACTCTTAATATTGCCCTATATGTATGTCAATCATCTAAGTAGAGTCTACCCAACTAGGAAAGCAGATGAGTTTAAAAAAAAGTAAAGGAAGTTTTGAAATGCATTTCCAAACCCTGTGCTGCTTTTTCCTGCGATTCTGTGACATGGATAGCCAATCCCAAAGCTTACAAGGTGTCCATCAAGCATCATGCATGTATTTTTCTCACCATATTCTAAGAGAATGTGTGAGCAATGACTGGGCCAAGGTGGAAGCCCTACTTGCCCCGTAGCAAAACACAAGCATGCAACCGATGGTGGGTTTTATATTCTGGCATTTGTACTATTGAACAGAGAAGTCCTGTGAGAAAAAAAATCCCTTTAAAAAGTAGTTGACACTTGCACCCTCTAGCACTGTCAAGTTTATACGACACACAGGACTCCAGAATGGAGAAATGTGGAGGAATGGGTGGAATTTAACTTTTAATGGTTTGTCAAATTACTTTCCAGCCTTTAGGACTGTTCAGGTGCTGCTTCCCTCTTCACGCTGCTATGTATGGCGAGACTGAGACAATTTCTCTGGCTCATGCATATTCTTCCCCAGTCCTCTCACAGCATGCAGAACATGGCTCCAAAAAGACAGAAGTTCCTGTGTTTCTAATACAGTGGTATCTCGGTTTTCGAACGTCTCAGAAGTCAAACGTTTCAGTTTTTGAACGCCGAAAACCCAGAAGTAACTGCTTTGGTTTTCGAACACTTTTTGGAAGTTGAACGTATTGAGTTTTCCGTAAGTAAATGCTTCCAGAAGTAAATTCTTCAGTTTTCGAACATTTCATAAGCTAAACGGTCTTCCGGAACGGATTACATTAGAAAACCGAGGTACCACTGTATTCCAGATCTCCTCTAACACTTCCTATTTTAAAACCACCAGACAATACAAATGGTGAAGAGAGCAAGGATCTAGATGGAAGCACATGAACCTTAAAGGTCTGTTCCAGACTTTCCCATGCACAGAGATGAGAAACAGAAGCAAAATCCTTTCCAAGGGTGACAAAATGATTTTAGGTGCTTTACATTTAGTACGAGAGCTAGCATCTCAGCCAAAAGCAGCAGGGCCTCCAATGCTATGGAAGTTCTTAGCAGCTTCTGTGACATGGCATTCCTCAACTCACTGAATGGAGAAAGCTCTGACCCAGGTAGGGCTCCTTCTGTTGCCTGGAGCCCTGCGATAGCATCTGGGTAGGGGCTCAAATGTTTAATGTGCAAAAGAATCATTCTAAGGACAGGAAGGATTTGGGGGTCTTCCTGTCCATCTCTAGGAACATTTCACTTTGGGTTCTACCATGCTTTTATACACTGTGGGAGTCAATTTTACTGAACATGCAGGAAATTCCCACTGCTAGTCAGGATGTGGTTACCTTAACAATGATTAAGATCCTCAAGAAAACCACAAGGGTGTGGAAGGGGGGGGTAGGAAACCCCCAAATGCTGAAAACATCTGCTTTGCCCAGAATGGTGGCTTGTTGCCAAGAAAGCATAGCCATGATCTCACATAAAAAAAATACCCCGCCCTTCAAAAAAGGAAGAGGAAAATATTAAAAAGCAAAGTCACTGGTATTCCAAAAGTGCATTTGGAAAATAAGTATTGGGTGCAGAGCTAAGTCCGTGAGAAAACTATACACACAACAACAAAACCTGTATTTTCGAAAAGTGAGGTGTGAATCATGAGGTAAATTTTTGTTTATGTCAGAAGGCATAAATTACGCCGAGTGGGTGTCCTTTTTAAAAATTCAAACGATAAGCCTGAAAGCAGCAGAACGTCGAGTGAAATGCAACATGTGAAGAATCAGGTCGCTCAGCAAAACTTTGCGCTGACAAAGCCTTCCAATTTGAGATGAACGAAGGACAAAGGCAGACAAACATCCAAAAAGATGGAAGGAACTTCCGCATGCCACAGTGATGGAGGGGTGAGATGCAGGAATGAGAACAGCTAGGCAGGATGATGTTCTGAAGGTCTAGGGAGGCACACCCAGCCAACTCTTTCCCCAGACCTTCAGAAGATCAGTGACAATGTTCCTCTTCAGGGAGGCCTTTGAGAAACAGGACTGAGGTTGCTCTACTCTGTGCTGTGTGTCTGGCTTGCTGTTTTATTGTTTTTAACTGTGCAGACTTCAAACTTTTGTGGCGCAGGGATTTTATTACCACTACTACCACCACCACCACACAGGGTTCTGGATATGAAGAACCACCTACTACTCTCTTCCTGGTCTGTTCACAGGGAGCCCATACTGCTCTGCAAAATGTTCGGGTTTGACATGACACACTGTACGTCGATCAGCTTTGATTACCAAACACAAATCATTTCAGTCAAACCATTCTGCCACGGGATCTCCCTCCTTTCATTTATTTACCTTGTCATCCTGCGAATCTGGCTGGAGTAGACTGTGTTGCTGGATTGCCATTGGAGGGGGAAGTGGAACAGCATCAGCCCCTTCTTCACCTTCCTCCTCTCCACAACTCTGCATGCCTGACGAGGATGATTTGGAGAGCGTGCCACTGCTCAAACCCTCATTACGCCCTCTCTATAAATGTAACGTTAACAGTACTTAAGCATTTATATAGTGTTTCAGAATATGGAAAATACTTCATAGAGCCTCATCTTCTTACAGCAGTCTTACAATGTTTGAAGGCCAGAATTTCTGGTACATAGCCCAGTCTCTTACACTCTGTGAAAAACTGGTCTCTGCTCCCTCTCTAATATGCCATGAAAGTTATCAAACCCGAGAGCACTCTATAGACCCCATCACTATTCATATATCCTTTGGGAGAGTTCATCTCATTTTAACCTTCTGGTGGAAGAAGACAAGCCTCCCCAAAATGTGCTTTTAAGAAACATGTCAACTGACAGTAAAACCTGCAAAGGCAGCAGTACTGAGAATTTTAACTGGAAGCCCATCATACAAAATAGAATGGAAGTTCACTCTGTTACTGAATTTGGATTGTGAAGAGGGGTTTGATGTCCTTAAAAAAAACCAACAACCAACAATGTTGGTTCAAAATCAAGTGGGCTTGACTATGCCCTAGCTCAGACAAGCAAATAACCCACGGTTTATGTGCTATGGAAGAAGACATGCCGAATCTTGGGCTCACACACTCCTTCCCCTTCCTGGAGAATTTAAGCTTCCACTTTAAAACAAACCCACTGTATTTTCAAATCTTGGTTATTTCATACTAGAGCAAACACCTGTTCCCTAGAATTCTTGACCTCATAGCCTGGTTTATAGGAAGCCATTAAAACAGGTACCTGGTTTGGAATCGTGGGACACTGTGTTTTAAGAAACGGATAACTTTGCTCAAGCTGGGATCATGAGGGAAGGGCGGCAAGGAGGGCGTTTGAGCACAAACCTTGACCCCAGGTTCACAGGTCTTGGGTCATCAAACTGAGATCAGTATGTCTGAATTGGGTCAGAATGGTCACGTCTGTGTACTGAAAGTACACTACAGACACATGCAAGTATGTCTTTTCAATATAGCAAAATTGGGCTCGTGCTTCCATGTTAAAACTACTAAGGGAGAAGGGGCTAAAACACGTATAGTAAACCTCAATCAGAGATCGTATCTTGCTGGTACTTAAACTGTTAGCTAATGTTAGTTAACAGTTATTTTTTTACAACTGTCTGATTTAACTCTGCAGGATCAGAGTGCAATGTATCACATAGTATAGATCAGGACGGCAATCACAAAGCTTGGATGTTTCTGAATAGTCAAGATGTCCCGTGAGATTCCCTCTCTTTGCAGTGAAACATAGTGAAGAGAAATGAGGCAACACATTTTGAGGAATGGAAACAGCCAGATGTGGCTGTTTATGGAAGAGTGCCATGGAAGACTTAGAAAAGTTAAGGATTCTGGCAGCAACGGAAGACAAGGAAGTATCTCTCTGGTCATAAAAAAAACCCAGACCCAGACAGTGGTGCTTCTCCCAGTGTGGCCAGTGTGTCCAAGAACAAAACAAAAAGTACCAAGATGCCGTAGGTAGGGCCAAAAAATAATAATACCTGAATCGACACTCCTATTTCAACTGAGTGTACCTATATAATATTCAAAGAAAAACTTGGAAAACACACACCTCTTCAATAGTTTCATCTTGTGGTGTAGCAGCACTGTCATCGGAGTCCTTCTGAGAGCCAGTATCAGCGCTTTTGCGAACTTCGCCTCTCTTCTTATGCTTGTGGGCCAGTTTCTTGACATGCCCATCTGCTTTTCCGCTGCTAAGTCGCCTCACTGGGCTGGTGAGCCATTTCCTCAGGGTGTTACCCGGGCGCTTTGGACCTGGGGAACTCTGTGCCCCAATCATATGGGGCTGGAGCGATGTTACCGACGCAGGAGGGCTGGCATCATTGCTGGAAACGGAAAGAGAATCTGAAACAGAGAAGGGAATGGAATGATCAATGGAAGATCTATCAGCAACCACGCCCGTTGGGTAGACTTGACTTCATGTGAGGAATGGCGAGAGCCACGGGTAACAACTGCAACGTCGAAGCCGCTTTCTGGAATTTATCCAAATGCAAGGAAACTGGCGTGAACTCAACCTTGGTCATTGCGGAACACCATATTGTTACTTGCCGTTGTATGCATGGATCAGACACAAGACTCAGTTATAGGCACTATGATATGTCAGCTGTTGTACGGAGGGTCCCCTGCTGCAACCATGTGAGCCAGCTGGATTGCAGGGGGGGGGTTTCCACGCCAGTACTGCTGGCTCCCAGGTAGATATAATGTCAGTGTGGGGACTCTGTACAACATTGACCCAGCCTGAGTGGCTGGAGGTGGTAATATTGTGACATGAACTCCACCCAAGCGCAACCCGGAACTGTGCTGTAACAGCACATGCATATAAACCGGCATTACTAGTAGCTGATATTGATTAGCCAAGTTTCTCTCCCCTCCGCCCCACAAAAAATGCAAGCTATATTTCTCCTTTTCCTTTTGCACAGTTCTTTTCTAATTCTAGCATCAGGCAGGCTCTCACCCTATGCTTTTTAGATTCCTGCTAAAACCCTTCTTTGTTTGTTTCAACAAGGCTACCCAGACACATAATTTAGTTTATATATGCTTTGCCTTAGTATTTGACAATCGTGCCTGATTTTCAATGAATATTGGTATGCAAACTTAAGTGTACAGTAGTACCTCAGGTTACAAACACCTTGGGTTACAAACACTTTGGGTTACAGACCGGAAATAGTACCTCGGGTTAAGAACTTTACCTCAGGATGAGAACAGAAAGTGCACGGTGGCGGCGCGGCGGCAGCGGGAGGCCCCATTATCTAAAGTGGTACCTCAGGTTAAGAACAGTTTCAGGTTAAGAATGGACCAGAGGTACCACTGTATTCTACATGGGGTGAAAATAATGCTGTACACTGCAACCAACCCCCAAAATGCCTAGTATCTGAATTACAAGTTACAGGGATAAAAACACTACCTTATTTTAGGCCTCCTCATTACTGAGGTTGTTAACCCAGGCCTGGGTTGCATTATGTTAGGCTGCTGGTTGGGGCAATACCCTGAATGCCTCTCTATTAAACCTTGCCCCGCAAAACCACAAAAACTTCCCTGGATCCGATTACCAGATGAGGAAGACAAGTTCTAGCCTAGCTTTTTATACCTGTCACTTCCACATCGGGCACAAAATTGCTGCTGCTTTGTGTATTCTGCACTCAACAATTAAAATTCTGTACTCAGGACTCACACAACCTGGGCAAACTGAGCACAACTGCATAACTTATCTTACACAATTCGTTTTACACTTTCACAATTATTCTGAAATTATAAACTATGCAGCCCTTATCTTCACATTCATAAGGGGCAGAAGCTGCAAGGAGCGGGGAGACGCTCCCTTTCCTACGGAACTGAATTGCGCGCCAATATTGCGTTCTATGAGTTTTTATTCATTGCTGTATTAATTTTGCCCTCACCAAACGATTGTAGGCCATGGTGCACGTAGCAAAAAACAAACAATAACTCCGAAGTAAAACATATAGAACATTGCACAGACATAAGACCTCAAAAACAGTCTAAAATGCAGTGGGTGGTCAAAAACCAGTAATATCCCTTCAGGACCAAATCTCATCTCTGCCTAAAGGCCTGGACTAAGACATCTTCACATGTCAAAGGGATGTCAGCAGGGAGCAATTTAGCACATAGAGTCCTAATACTGTTTGAGGGAATTATCTCTTTTTTTTTTGCATGTGTGGGTGTGTGGATAGTGGTGTTACATTATATTGTAAAAAAATGCCCCTCAGTTATTATATAAAACTTGCTAAGAAACCAATTAGTTACTGCGTCTGCATCCATTTTAATGTCCTGTGAATTTTTAAGAAGATGTCCACCCACTAGTCTCCCAGATCTTCCATTAACAAGATGATAAATATTTATCCTACTTGTTAAGTCTATGAATGTAACTCACATTTCTCCAAGGCTAGTCAAGGATATTGTCCAAGTTCATAAAACTAATCATAAATACAGACACCAGATGAGCCTTTGGGACTCGCTTTTATCAAATATCTCAAGGGTGCACTTTTGTTTAGACTAGCCACAAACCCTCCAAGGGATAATTTACTACATTCTCCACAAGCTCAAAGTACAGCTCCATATGTACCTCTGCTAATGGAGGTCGGAGTTCAGGCAAAGTCCATTTAATACAACAAAACGAAGGAACTGAAGAGAAAGCAGAATAGTTAAGCTAGAACAAAAGATGGAAATCAAAATTTTACAGCCAAGTACTCATTCTAAACCCAAAGCAAAGGTCTCAGACCTTGCTCATCTGTATGACAATTTATGTGGGTAACGTTCAAGGAATCGCTCCTAAAGCCAAAATCACATATAGTCAAAACTGATTGGGTTCAATGGTGGGTGGGATTGCCAAAGTCATTTTTCTGGGAATCCTACACCCTTTCTAGTTTTTTGCCATGCGCATAAATGTGAATGCAGAGAAGTTAAATGCACTAAAGTTGCAGGCTCACTGTATGTGTGTAAAATCTCCGTAATCATGCCCTGTTGTTTGGTGAAAGAAAGGCATCTGCCTCAGATTTTCCTGTTGAGCTCCAGACAACTTAATAATATTTAAGACACGGCCAGAGGCAACAAAAAACCCATTTCCTCCCATGAAACAGATATATTTAATTTTCCTCTGCCAAACAAAACACACATCCAAGTGCCCCTTTCTTTAACTGAAATGTGCGCTTCATATAGGGTAGAGCTGACGCTTGCTACTACACAATTATTGCTCGACTGTATGTCCACTTAGGATCAATACTGGGAGAGACAATTTGGTGTCCAGAGATGAAATACCTGCTTTCTAAATCTACCTGTGCAAAAGCACCTTCTCTCTCCCTTTCCTCTGTTTGCTATTTCCAGCATAATGTACAAAACTCCTCAGGGGGTATTCAACTTGTGTTCACTGGACTGGTCATGTTGTGCGGATGCCTGATGATTGTCTTCCAAAGCAACTACTCTATTCCGAACTTAAAAATGGAAAGTGTAATGCTGGTGGTCAACAAAAGAGGTTTAAAAACTCTCTCTCAAGGCAAATCTTTAAAAACGCAGTCTAAGCACCGACAACTGGGAAACACTGGCTTGCAAGAGCTCCAGTTGGAGAACAGCCTTTACCAACGGTGTCATGGGCTTTGAAGACACTCGAACTTAGGATGCAAGGGAGAAACCTGCTAAGAGGAAGGCATACTTGGCAAATCCACACCGTGATCAACTCCCGCCTGAAACCAATGTCCCCACTGTGGAAGGACGTGTGGATCCAGAATTGGCCTCCAGTATCACTTACGGACTCATAGTTAAAACCGTGTTTACGGAAGACAATCTTACTTGGCTACGAGTGATTGCCAAAGAAGAAGAAGAAGGAGAAGGAGAAGGAGAAGGAGAAGGAGAAGGAGAAGGAGAAGACCAGACACACTGGAATTAATGAATGCTCCACACTAACAATTTCTTGGAAAGCCTCACTTGCATGTTTACTATTACATATATGCAGCTTCTAGGTTTTTTTTACTCCCCCAAAATGCTTTCTATGTAGTAATGCCATGCATTCATGTGACATATGTTTGTTTACGAACACATTTTATTATATACTTGTCAGAGAACAGGGCTGTAAATGTACTTCTCGGATAAAGGTTTCCTATTATGCGACAGCAGCACTCATCACCTTCAGCTAAGCACATGGATGACAAATTATGGAGATTTTTTAAAAATACCTCTATGTAAGTCTGTACTTGTCTAAAGTCAGATAACCCTAAACGTTACAATACCAGCAATCAAAATAATGAAACCATTACATTATTCATAGAAAGCTGCCCTTCTATTTCTGGTGCCTAAGGTAGTGAATCTACATTCCCGAGTGACTGACTAGTGGATGTGTGTTTTTTTCATGACAAAAAATAACAGAGTTTCAACAGGCTTTCTCAGATGAACAGAGCTAGCCCCTGTTCCCAGTTCTTGCTATTTAGACCACCAGCCAGCAGGGGGGAAAAAATCAAATATCTGTATCTTTAGAGTACAGATACAGGTACAAAAGGCTGTTTTGTTCTAGGTACTGTAATCAGTGGAAATGGCCACTGTGCCATTTTATGAAAAGGAAAAGGAATATTTTACTATGAATCACTATGTGGAAGCCCAAACAAAAAAATTTTCATTTTCGCTGTTGACATAATGAGGATCATTTGTTCCTTTTTAACAGCAATAGTCTTGCGAGTTGAGAGCATACATTAAATAGAAGCAGAGGGCTTGTGTCACTTTGCTGCCTCTCATACAACACTCTCGTGTGGAGTATCGGAGAAAAACTGGACTGACACCAAGAAGGCTTTTCTGCTAGGAATCCTCCTCAGGGGCCTTTGCAAATCAAGATATCTGAACTTAATCTAACACACACTGCCATGCTATGTGGTTATAATCCTGCACTGACCTCCTTGGAGAAAGGGTGGGGTGCAAATGTAGGAAACTAAGCAGTTGGCTTAGAGACAGTAAGTTCCATAATTAAGAGAGCCGTGCGTGTTCCTTGCTGGGTTTCAATGGGATTGAGCCCACAACGTAAAACAACACATTGTAACCAGACTATGCACACCAGTGTAAAAGACTCTACTGGCCACAGGTTAACCTGTTTGGAAATGTTACAATTCAACATCAGATTAGTTCCCCAAGGGCATGTTCCACTTGCCTGCCCTGCTGTCAATCAAGCCCACCTGTATGTTCTTGCATAGTAATATAGCTATTATAGTTCACAAAAAAGCATCTAGCATATTCTCAGGCCCCCATCTGTGACATGCAGAATGTTACTGGCAAACCTTACATGACCATAGCAGAAATTACAGACAGCATATATAAAGTGCTTTGAAAATGTGTGTGTGTGTGTGTGTGTGTGTGTGTGTGTGTGTGTGTGTGTGTGTGTGTGATTAAGCACACAAGAAGTTCTGCATATAGATTACCTGTAGGGAAGGGAAACCAATGAAAGTTGTGGTTACAACCGAGTCCCTCACAGTCAAACTGCGTTGGAAAGAGTGTTGGAAAGAGTCCAACTTGAAGTCATTTCCTTTCTTGTTGATATGGGAAACAGGCCATTTCTCAACTCATATGAAATTGCTCTTTTTCTGGTCAAGTCATAATAATACTAAATTGAAGGTTTGACTTGAACACCGGAGGTGTTTGCTTCTCTACCTCATTGGAGCATTTTCTCTCCTTCCCATGGTTATGGACACCTTTTGAATAGCTCAGTTGGTTAGAGCGAGGTGTTGATAGCGCCAAGGTTGCAGGTTCGATCCCCAGGTGGAACAGCTGCATATTCCTGCATTGCAGGTGGCTGAACTAGATGATTATCTGGGTCCCTTCCATGATTCTATGACAAAATGTGCTGTAGTAAATAGTGTGTTGTGATGGGCATAGAGACCTAGGTTAGAATTCTTATTCATGTTCACTGTATGGTCTTGGCCACATCACTGTCTCTTAGCCTAACCTACCTTGCAGACAAAATTGAGTATATGAGAGAGAGAGAGAGAGAGAGAGAGAGAGAGAGAGAGAGAGAGAGAGAGAATGAGAATGAGTATGGAAGCTGACGTGGCTTCCTTGAAGTAGAATTAAAGAATCTAATAAAATAAAGCAACAAGCCATCATTTAAGCAGCACAAAATTCTTATTGGGGCACGCCATGATTTGGGGAATCTCATTAGTACAAGCTTATTCTATGTTTTTCTCCTGACTTAAGGAGCTCGGTTGTGGCAAAACTTACTCACATCTGTACCCTACATATTCCAAAGGCTCAAGGGCAAAGGCAGTGCTCCCTACGCATGCAGACAGATGGACAGTTTTCATTAGACCTTCCAGGGCCTATCATAATTTCCAGCCTACTTATGTGAAGAAAAGGACACTAAAGACTGATCGAAAGCTAACATGAAATCTAACATATCCATGGCTATTAGCAAAGGTGGCTAAATTGATTTGCAGATATACTGTACCTCCGAGTACCAGATGCTGGGGTCAAACAAGAGATAGTCAAGTCCAGCTTAAGTGTTTCTCAGGCGTGTTAGAAAGGATACAACTGTTGTGCTAAGTGGATCTTTGGTATGGTCCTCCAAGCAAGGAAAATATTATGTTATAAGGTTCAACAAAAGCCCAAGGATAAAAGCTTCTTTTTTTTCCAAAGGGGCCTTAATTTCAACCTAGCATTCCACTCAAGGCAGACATAAAAGCAGAAGTGTCCAATTCCTCCACGGTATACTTTCTAAAAGCCAGATGTGACACATATGCTACTACTGAGACAGTGGGCTGTGTATCCCCTCGAGGCATAATTTATGGCCAACAGAGCAGGCTATCGACATAAGAAGCATGGAGCACTCCACATGTCAATGGCCAAGGAAGGAGCAACAACAAGGAAGGGCCATTTCACACATTACACACAGCAAATCCTGGTTTGTTATTGTGACTAAACAGAACCAAGAGTCATAACCAATATTGTTTCCTCAACTAGCGTAGCCGTTTGATGCTCATTTCCCGTCGTGTAACATTTTTGCTACACATTTTCAGTGGACGGTTCTTCTCAACACTTAAAATATGGTGAATGAACAGATCTGACAGCTAAAAACCCAATCTGGTGCCCTCCAAATATTTTAGATCAGGGGTGGCCAACTTTCAAGAGACTGCGATCTACTTTCAGAATTAAAAACTGGCAGTGATCTACCCCTATTTTTGGGGGGTTCAGCTCAAAGTTGTTGAGCTTTCCTTAGGGAGGAGAAAAGCCCCATTTTTAGGGGTTAACTTTTTTTTGGGGGGGGAGTTAAAGGCAAGGGTCAAAGGGGGTAAAGTCACTCACAAAAAGATTGCTATGGATCAAAACAGCTGCACAGAGAAAACTCCCATCTTCCTTTCCAGAGATCATACAACAATGGAGGGCAGGGCAGGAGTCAGTTTTAGTGACGCTAAGGAAAGGGAACCAGAGATTGACCGCAATCTACCAAAATCTCTCGGGGATCTGCCAGTAGATTGCGACCAAACTGTTGTACATCCCTGTTTTAGACTACAACTCCCATCAGCTGTGTTGGCTGGTGGAAAACATCTGTACTGCAAGATCTAAGAGGAGCCCACTCAGAGTCTGGTCTCCATTGCTTGGGAACAAGGGCAAGTGCAAAGGAAAACAGACTACTGCCCCCTGCTGGATCTCTGGCATGCTGCTCTGCATCTGAGCATGGGCACTGCATTTGCCTGCTGACTGCCCTAATCCTGGAACCAGGCATTAACAGCATTCAACCTACATATACCGCCTTTGCCCTGCCCAACAGTGAAGCCAAGCAAGGACACAGTGCAACTGGGCAAGGAGAATTGGAAAACCGTACATGTTAATATGCTGTAAAGTGACTGCCATGTCCCAAACATGTACTTTTATGAGTTCTTAACCTTCGACCGCAACCAAAGAGGAAACGGGACTCAAATCTCCTTTCCCCTCCAACGAGGATGCTTTCCAAACTACAAAAGGAAAAGTATCATTCATGTTGTTAGTAGCCAAGAACAAAGGATTCCATCATCACTGAATCAGGCATCACTTTATGTGATGCAGTTAATAGAGCCAACTTTAGCCCTCTCTCTAGATTAAAACCGGAGGTTTCGGATTTATACGGATATTACTTAAGGGCTTTCTTCTGGCAAAAAAACCCATCACTGTGCTGTGGGGCTTGTTTTAGCATGAGTGCCAAGAGTTCCATGTTTCAACCGATATATTTTTGTGGTATGGCTGGTTTTCTGCACTTCCAAGGTCATGACAAGTTCTGATTAAAACACAGTGTTCTGAATGGGGGGGGGGGGGAAGCTCTGCAGCTTTTGCCACTGAATCGTTTCTTAGCTCTTTTTGCTCCAGATCTCAATGAAAAAATGATGAATCAGTTGATGAAATAAAGCCGCTGCTAGGTGCATGAAATATCCATTTTTAACAACAACAACAAAATTAACAACAACATGCCACTGCTCCTCTCTGCACCCCAAAGGATAAACACAAGTCAAAAGCATCACCACTTTTCTTCAACTTCAGTTACCCATGTTTTAAAGTTGCTTTAAAGGTATATCTATAAAAGTATCTTGGATTCAAGAAGTGTGCAGGCAAAAAGCCTGTGCAATCATTATATAGGTACTTGAGAGACCCAGCTTTAGTTGCAATCCTTCACTGGCTTGGTTCGCACATAGAGCTAAACCATGGGTTGATTAAACTATGATTTATTTTAAAATTGTTAATGTGATCATCCAACTTTTACCCAATGGTTTAACTACGGCTTATTTAATGCCAACAAACCACAATACGAAGTCATGGTTTGTTGTTGCCTAATGAACTATGCTTTAACTATGGCATGGTATTATGTGTGAAGCCAGCAATTTACCCACCTCAGACACTCATCAAGCTACAAAGGCAGAAGCAAAGAGTAGTTGGAAAGAAAACAAACTGTGGAGAAACAAGCTATTGGGTTGTTTGAGCAGCTGCAGGAAAACTTGTGGTTTGTTAAACAAACCATGGCTTAGTATTATGTGTGAACTACGGCACAGAGTGAATGCACTGCAGAAAACTTTGATTCACTGCTATGCAATGTGTGTAATGTTCCTTAGAGAGTATGAAGTAAAATCACAGTTGCACAGCAAATAGCTCCAGCACCAAAACCTCACCAATTTTCATAGGAATTCCGCAGCAAACATGTTTCATAGCTAGGGCATTGATTCTCAAACAGTGTGTTAACACTGCCAGAGAGGCTGAAATGCATCTTGAAAAATTAAGGTACTACACTAGATGCACCCAACACTTTATATCGTCCAAAACATTGAGCCAACATCTCTGTCCCAATATATCGTCTTGAAAGAGGCAAAGCATATACCAGGATTTCCTGGTATTCACAGCTGATGAGTGCAGGGCAATTGCAGAACCATCACTACAGTCTAGAAGTCAAGCAAGATGACAGGAGGCAATATTAATGACTATTATGCATTTGCAATGATGTCGTCTACCCATTTTTCTGGGATTCATCAAGAGTATGAAATTCTCTATTTCCAAGTGTCAAGGGCATCACCAATTTACATCTAGAAAAAGAAAAGTCAAAACTGTACCCCAGGTATCTAAGTTAAGGAATCACCAAGGTAGGGAGTGATAAATTATAAATATCCTTCTACTATATGTACAAAGAAGATTATATTATATTCCTCTTGGGGTGTTAGGGAAGGGCTATTACTTTCAGTGGGGAACATGTGCTCCTTTGTCTCTAGAAACAGATGGACAGCAACATATTCCTCTTCCCTTCAGAGCTTCATGCAACTTGCAAGCAATGCATAAACTTTGATGGGATGCAAAGCTATAAGACTGTTAGGAAAGCATTCCCCCCCCCCATTATCTGATGGAACATTGTTTTAATAGCAAATGTATTGAGAAGCTGTGGGTTAAGTAAATAAATCCCCAATGTATTTAATGGGGTTCAAAGTCAGAACTTCCTCCATATGGATGTTGCTTAACAAAGACTTACAATTCTCTGCATATGAAAGTAAGAGAGAGAGAGCAGGGCATAACTAAAAATGCTTCGCAGGCAAGTTCATGATCATGTAATAATACAATGTTGGCTTATAACACATGCATTTAGTAATGCATAACATACAATAGAAAAAAATGTCTTCAGCTGATGAATTAGTAACTAAGATTTGAAGGCTCTTTAGGAATTATGCAAGTATATGTTTTTCCCCCTTCCTGAGACATTACAAGAAATGATAGAACCAAAGTATCCACTTCAAAACCAATGGGGACCAACATACCCACAAACACACTTATTCTGGAGTAGTCATAGTGAAGTCACTGGGACTAATCCGGAGGAAGTGGTTTGAAGGCTATGACTAAGATTCATAGAAAGATTCATGAAAGAGCTAGGCAGGTGAACAGCTGGGTTTAGATGTCTAATGGGATGGCTCTTTGGGGTTCATCAGAGACCTTTTCAGCCCCAAGAAATCTGGCCTTTTTGGTTTCCATCAAATTTTGAGAAGTTCAGCCTTCTCAAATCAGCTTTGTAGCACTGAGAGTTGCCGCAGAGCTGCTTCCCAATCTGTAATGCAAAAAGCCCCATGCTATGGAGGCAAGAACATTGTCCCACTGCTTATGGGTCAAAACAAGACCCTTAAAAAGACACCCCTATTTAGAAGTTCAGCTTAGCTGGATCAAGGAAGTGAAACTCTGAGAGATGACGCTTTAATATGTTTCTCCCCTACCTTTTCATGCACCCTCAGCATTCCCATGCCAAGTTGCTATTAGCTCTGACAAACCCCTCCAGTTTTTCCACCTTTAATGGCCTTCAGAAAGGAGCTTCCAGCTAGTTCACACATACATGATGTGACCATCTGACGCAAAGGGGCTGCACAGAACTGACTGCACAGAAAAGCACTGGGTTTGACTTGAAATGCAAATGGTGTTTTGATTTGCAATGGCTCAAATCCTATGCGAGTTCCCATTTTTTTTATTACCACTAAGTTATGAACCTAACATGCATGAATTAGCACTACAATACATTAGAGAGGGGATGCGGGTGGCGCTGTGGGTTAAACCACAGAGCCTAGGACTTGCTGATCAGAAGGTTGGCGGTTCGAATCCCCGCAACGGGGTGAGCTCCCGTTGCTCGGTCCCTGCTCCTGCCAACCTAGCAGTTCGAAAGCACGTCAAAGTGCAAGTAGATAAATAGGTACCGCTCCGGTGGGAAGGTAAACAGCATTTCCGTGCGCTGCTCTGGTTTCGCCAGAAGCGGCTTAGTCATGCTGGCCACATGACCCGGAAGATGTACCGGCTCCCTTGGACAATAAAGCGAGATGAGCGCCGCAACCCCAGAGTTGGCCATGACTGGACCTAACGGTCAGGGGTCCCTTTACCTTTACATTAGGGAGAACTGATATTTAAAAGGAGCAAGTGGGTGGGAAGAAAACGATGGGGGTCTCTCACTGTATTGTCCCCCCCAACTTTTATTAGCTTCTAATCCCCTGAGTTACACCCCTAGAAATACCCTCTCACCATATTGTGGTTCACATGCCATGTGGGTACGAGGTTGGGCCCCCGTCTCTTCTAAAGCTCTTTGGAAGAATTCGAACCTCAGACCACTTCCATCACAGGCAGAAATTTTGTCCCTAAACTCAAGCTAACAAAAGCCCATTCAGGAGCAAATCGTTATTTCCTTAGACACCCTCCTCCCCTCTCCATGGGCGCACGTGAAAATTGTTTTCCCCCCCCTTTCCTTTTTTAAAAAGACCTTCAAGTTCGTTAAAAGGGAGATTTCAACTGGAACTTCCTGTTTATGAATTGTGCACAAAAGAACGCTTGAGAGACGGTCCCCACTGAGAGAAGGTAGGAAACACAGGCCTGCAGTGCATTAGCCGGCAGACATGCCTCTCCCCAGCACCCAGATGTGCTCTCTTCCAGGGGAGATTTTGCAGCCCATTGTTCTGGCCGACTCTGGCGAGGGTCTACAGCAACACATTTAACAACTTCCATCTGTGCCACAAAGGCTAGGGCTACGCACTTCTTTCAGAACTGGCTCGCATCCAAGAGTTACACCACCCTGCAAGCTACACTGGATACTTTACTGCATTCCAGCCTTCACCCTCTTTTCCTGAGCGCCCTTTCCCAGCAACCGCCTCACGGTAACACTATCCCTCAAGTAGAAACGGAGAGATATATTACATGCACGCACCATCGTGATACTGGATGTGAATGTTAAAAAAAAAAAAAAGTACTTAACGAGGAAAGCTCGTGTGTTCCATTTGAGCCATAAATCTTACCTGAAGTACAGCCGGAATCAATTACGGCAACAAATCCTGAGCACAAATATGAGAGCCCTACGTGAGCAACACCTAACCCCACTCTTTTTCAGCCTCTCTATGTAGCAGCTGAAGGGACACGGATGGTGCTGTGGGTTAAACCACAGAGCCTAGGACTTGCCGATCAGAAGGTCGGCGGTTTGAATCCCCGCAATGGGGTGAGCTCCTGTTGCTCGATCCTTGCTCCCGCCAACCTAGCAGTTCAAAAGCACGTCAAAGTGCAAGTAGATAAATAGGTACCACTCTGGCGGGAAGGTAAACGGTGTTTCCGTGCGCTGCTCTGGTTCGCCAGAAACGGTTTAGTTATGCTGGCCACATGACCCGGAAGCTGTACACCGGCTCCCTCGGCCAATAAAGCGAGATGAGCGCCGTAAGCCCAGAGTCGGTCACGACTGGACCTAATGGTCAGGGGTCCCTTTACCTTTTATGTAGCAGCTACAAGCTCTCTCTGCAGGGCGATAAAACGCACACAACAGGAAGCAGTGCCCCCACAGAAAGGGATACACGTGCCCCAGTCCAGATTACGGAATCACAGATTTGTAGAATTGGACGGGACCAGGGAGGTTCGCCTAGTCCGACCCCCTGCAATGCAGAAACCTTCCACCCAACGTGGCACTCGAACCCACCACCCCGAGATTACGAGTCTCATGCTTGTGGATCTTAAAGACTTGCGAGACCTGTTTCTTTTACTGAATTTATACGGTTCTCTTCCATTCGGGATGATTTTGTTTTATGATTGTTTTGTCTGTTTTATAAACAGATAAATGAAGTGGAAAATCAGAATGCATTTGGATTGTGGGGATCAGATGCACTGAATCTGCGCTACAGCTCCCCGAAAACCATAGTCCCACGTGGACATGTCTTGCAGTGCTTGGGAATACTCAGTGTGTGCAGTCTCATGGCAAGAATGGAGCATTTCCTGCTCTGGAAAACATAGGGCAGCCCAGGCTTACTTTCATGGGGCTCCATTTGCATATGTTCGATTAGGGTTAATATAATTTTTTAGTAACTAAAAGGCAAAACTAATGGAACCCTCTTCCCCCTATTTCCTGTTACACTACAGAATGCATTAACATGTCTCATGTTTCTTTCGGTTTCCATCCATACTGTTCCATGTTACCTTTACCAGTGAAACATGGCTTCGTATGATCTGTTAAGGAAGTAGGAAGGTATGCCTCTGGTTATTTGAAAATAAAAGTCAAGTGTGTCCATAACACAATCCAATATACAGTGGACGCTCGGGTTGCGAACATAATCCATGCAGGATGCACGTTCGCAACCCGCAGCGGTGCATCTGCGCGCACACGGGTTGCAATTCAGTGCTTCTGTGCATGCACAAAGCGCGATTTAGCTCTTCTGCGCATGCACGACCTCCGAAACCCAGAAGTAACCGGTTCCGGTACTTCCGGGTTTCGGAGCGTCCATAACCTGAAAAAACACAACCTGAAGCGTCTGTAATCCGAGGTATGACTGTACATTTCCACTGCTCCCTACAGTGGAAAAAAAATAAATCTATTATTATTATTTATTTATTAAATTTGTATACAGTCCTTCATCCATAGATATCAAGAGTGGTTCACAACATAAAATTACAATATAAAAAACCCAAAACCTAGCTAAGAAGCTGTTGCTTTTGAGATAGCTAGTAGTGTTTTTAAAATATGTTTTTGTTTGACTCTAATCTCGCCCTGTTACATTTCCCTAAAGAATCTTACATTGGGGCAGAAAAGGGGGTAACAGTTTCTCTTCTCATTCTTCCTGGGAGAGGACTTTCTCTATAACAACTTGTTTAAGGCATTGTGACGTAATAACACAAAGGATTTTAATCTAGATTTTAAAACATGTATGAATTTCAATACTCAAAGAAAAAGTTTGGTGGAAAAGCATGCTTGCTGCCCAGCTGCAGCCAACATCCCAGTGTGATATAGCAACTATAGATGTCTGGAGGAGAATCAATATTGAAAGGGCTCTGTCTATTTTAAATAGAAGTGACCATGTATCAAAGAGGAGGCTGAATCTTACAAATTTCAGTTCTTATTTACAGACATGCAATATGTACAACGGTAATTAATGAGGTTTCGGTTTATACAATTTCAGTCATTTCTGCTGACTTGCCCCCAGAGCATCCTCTATAGGTGTTAACAATGTGAGGAGTTCTGCACAGATCAAAAGGAAACAGGATAAAAAACCAGAATGGACTGCACAACACCCAGGAACTTTATAGACTTCCTGCCAGGTGATTCAGCTCATTGGAATGCAAGCCATTTGCTAGCCATTTTTAACTTGAGGCGTAAGTGGGAAAACATTAGGATGGCCTTGGAAATATTGATTTCTGCACTAAAATGTGCAGTAATGATTAATAAAGTCGGGAGGCTTTGACAGACCTCGAAAAGAGGAAAAATGAATAAGCCTAAATGCCAATGCATGGAAGTAATAGTTTCAATTAATTTTTAGATAGTCATCAGCATGCATAGCGCATTGGCCACAAACATGAGCTTGAGATAATCAGATTCTTGCATGAAAGCAAAATTCTCTTATAATGCATTTCTGCCTCATGTTTCCCCTCTTAGGTTGCTCACAGATCCAGTATGCTTTTAAAAATGTGCCATCTAGCCAGGTGCACTTACTTCCTGCTGCTTGTGCCCAGCGTGAACATGCTCTATGAGCCTAAGCTGGCAAATGCAATGCACAACTGAATGTGCTTTATCTACCTGGTTTGGTACAGCATCTATCCGAACGACACTGCAGGCTGTGGCATCTGAGAAACATTCCTGCTAAGTAACGCATCTGGGAGGTTGTCAGATGTTCCTCAGAGAAGTTTATGCTATCTTTGGAGCTGGAATTTATCATGAACAGCACAGTGAGATCTACAGACTTTTCAAAAGGCACAAGAACTCTTCCACTACGAAGAACATGAAAGGTACACAGTTCCATGCTGTTTCCAATTCATTTCAGACATTTGTCACACATCAGCCGTAATTTTTCCACAGTTGAAACTCCTCCAGCCCAGATGCATGCCCCAGGTTCAGTCTACCCAAACTGTTCCTAATTCACTTTGAGCTTGCAATCCTAACTGGTAAGCAGTTGTGAAGCCAGTGGGATTTGATTCTGAGTAAGTTATAAACCACAGAGCCTAGGGCTTGCTGATCAGAAGGTCGGCGGTTCGAATCCTCATGATGGGGTGAGCTCCCGTTGCTCAGTCCCTGCTCCTGCTAACCTAGCAGTTCAAAAGCACATCAAAGTGCAAGTAGATAAATAGGTACCGCTCTGGCGGAAGGTAAACGGCATTTCCGTGCGCTGCTCTGGTTCGCCAGAAGCGGCTTAGTCATGCTGGCCACATGACCCGGAAGCTGTACGCCGGCTCCCTCGGCCAATAAAGCGAGATGAGCGCCGCAACCCCAGAGTCGGCCACGACTGGACCGAATGGTCAGGGGTCCCTTTACCTTTACCTTTAAGTTATAAACAGGATCAGGCTGCACATGAACATTAGAATGCCTTAGATCCTTAGAATGCCAGTGGCTGCATTTAGATTACATTCAAGATAAGTAGGGAAACATAAAGATCCAGATACATTTTAATCAACCTCTATGACAATGGGTTTCAACAGTCTCTAGTGCAAATCCTTGTAATTTCTATTCATCAAGCAAGTTTCAAGTATCCCATTCCTTTCACCCAGAGAAACACAGACCTTTAAAATTTATTACCATAGTTAGATTTAAGCTAATGGCTGCTCATGCGGGCAGACTAAACAATGCCACAGAAGAAGATAAAACTTGTTTTGGAACAGATAATGACATCTGATAATATTGAGAGCCAATCAACCCATTTGTTGGATGACTGGTCTGGTACAACAGGCAAACAGAAAAATCTGATCCCTGATAGGTTTGTGCATCTTTGTAATAGTGTATAGAAGACACACAGTTAGCATTGATGTATTAATAGACCGCCTCCTTTTTGATTCCTGACTTGCCTGATCATATTTAATTGGAAATGTTTGATTTGTAGATGTTTGAATCTTTTCCCCCCTTGCTGGAGAAGGATTTCAAAAATTTGCATAAGATAAATGACATTTTAGATCATGCATCTCTCCCTGTCCCCCGCATCAACCTTCATTTCATGCAAACGGAAAGTGGCTTCTTTCTGCTACGGATAAATATTCTTAGGTAGACCATTGGACAGGAACAGCTATGCTACTCTTCCCCGTTCTGGCTTGCAAATCCCCATTTCCACCCCCACCCCCCTGTCTCCCTTTACAGCAATTTAGGAATGGAAAGAATAGCATCACTGTGCTTGTATCTTCTAGAAATAAGAGTCTGATAGAAGGTATTTGAAGTACATTTGCTCTCCCCTTTGCTGGTATTAAGCCCACAGCATGCTATACTGTTCACCTAAACACATCTGCTTCTGAAAAGGAGAGGAAGAAACCCTTTGCCCTCCTCCCGCCCAAGCCAATATTTGCCTGCCATCTGTACCTAAGTCCAGGATCCAGTATTTGCAGCTGCCCGGCTGCCCATTTCCACAGTACGGTGAATGAAGAGATTCCAGGGTGTCAATTTGCTCAACTCCGTTTGACATGGCAAACTGTTTGCTTGCTGCAAAACTCCTGCAGAGGATTTCAACAGACTGTGCTCTCCTCCTTCTCCTCCTCCTTCCCTCTGAGAACTCCTTAGCTAAGAACTGAGAGCAGAATAACAGCTCTTTTAAAGCCCCTTGTCGTAGCTTCAATGCAGCGACTCCCTTCAGGGGATGCTCTCCTCTGACTCACTTGCACAGCGCAGCTCCAGATTTTAGGCTCACACGTGGGAATAGCCAGATGCGATGGCTTACCCTCTACCGTAACTAGCCTAACTGAAGTTCAAGAAAAATTCTTGGCTCCGCCGACAACTAGCTCATTCGGTCCCTCTGGGAGGCTGGAGTGCAATTCAGTGAGCAGAAAGGACCCTGCATGGTTAATTTCACAGTGCAAAAGCAAGGGACCAGCCCATCCAGCAGTAAGGCCTTCTTCTAGTCAAGCTAATAAAAAGCACATTGCTGTATCATGAAATTAAGCTCAAAAATCATGAGTTAGGCATTCTTTTGAATGCTACCTTACTTTTCAACTTATGGCTATCCCAATCATAAACACCAGAAGCTACTTGCCAAAAGGGAGGGAGAAAATGCCATGACATATCACCGTTTTGTGTGTGTGTGTGATTGGTTAGTGTAAATGATCACACATATTTTTGGCTATTTCGATTCTAGTGAATGTTTAGAACTGAGGGGAAAAAAATGGTTCCACACCACTTTATGATAGAGAAACGATTCTGCCATTCCTTGGGAACTTTTCCTATACTAGTGAAGGTCTCTTCTAATATTATGAGAAAGCTTGTATGTGCATTCTCAAATATAGCATCACATACATATGCGTTTCTGTGTGTATATATGGAATATCTGTGTGGGAAGACAGTGGCCAATAGGAGGTGCTACTTTTAAGCTCTACCTTCTTAAACAGGATGCAGCCATTAGCAACTATATATTTACAGAAGTATCACAAAACTTTTGTTGAAGACACATTTTCATCTTAGTTTTAGAGTCATAACGGCTAGAAAGTATTATCACTGTGCAACTCCTGTAGCCAATGTGTTTGACGTTCTTTTTGCAATTTAATTGTTTAGGCCTTCTTTTACTAATTACAGCAAAGAAATCCTTCCCTACACCAGCTGCTTTGGGGGGCCAAGGAAGGCAGAGTCTTCCCTTCTAAAGTAACCGTATTGGACAATGGGGGTCAGAGACAACAGCCCCTTTGGTCCAATCCAGGGGTCAGCAACCTTTTTCAGCTGTGGGCCGGTCCACCGTTCCTCAGACCATGTGGAGGGCCAGACTATATTTTGAAAATAAATAAATAAACGAATTCCTATGCCCCACAAATAAACCAGAGATGCATTTTAAATAAAAGCACACATTCTACAGATGTAAAAACACCAGGCAGGCCCCACAAACAACCCAGAGATGAATTTTAAATAAAAGGACACATTCTACTCATGTAAAAAAATGCTGAAACCCGGACCGTCTGTGGGCTGGATTGAGAAGGCGATTGGGCAGCATCCGGCCCCTGGGCCTTAGGTTGCCCACCCCTGGTCCAATCTATACAACAAACACTTTGCCAACATGCAGTAAACCTGACTCACACTATGGCAAGAAGGAGCTGGGAATTTAGAGGTTGCACCAAGGCCTTTCTCTGTTCTTTGGCCCTTCCACCTTGCCAAGAAAACATGGTTTGCCAGCAAAACCCACCTTTCCTTCTTTTATTGTAAGACATAGTCATAGGACTTTCTCTAGATTATTATGTCCATGAAAGCCACATGAAATTGCAGAATCTAATTTTTAAGTATGGCCCCTCCTGCACCCTTCCCATTAAAGCTGGTTGTGTAAGAAAGCTTAGGTGGGTGGTTACGTTTTATAAAGGCTCCAAAGACTCCTTATTTATGCAGGCCCTTCAGTGCTAAAGTACTGGCTTGGTAGTTGTTGTCCCTCTGCCTGCTTTTAAGTTCCTGCTTTCACTGATTTTATGATGTATGCTACTGTGCATACTGCTCCTCATTTTTGAGAATTTTATATTGAAGAGAATACGGGATGAATAGATGGAGCATTTGGTGCGGAAGGGGGAGGGAGGGTCCATGCCACTCTACTGAACAAATTTCTCTCTGTTACGCACTTTACAATAATTCCCTAGTCTTATAAATCACAATTTGTCATTTTGGCAAAATGCAACTTGGAAATCATGCTGAATTGCTCAAACTCACAGGACGCAAGGCCACCCAATCCCAAAAGTCAAAAGGTCCAACATAAGGCCGCAACTGTTCAATGCTTGGATTAAAACCCAAGTTACACAAATTACCAGGAATTTTATTTACAGTACACATTTCCTGTAAGGAGAGAGGCAGGGAGTGCTTGCTCATGAACTCAGCAGCAAAGAATCATTCCATCCTGCCAGTTTCATCTTTGTTCTCCGCCCTTAACTACCTTGGCCTCGGCCAAAAAAGCTGCACAATCTTCCCCAACAAGAAAGCTTCGGTAAATCATTCTGGGGTCAATACTTTCTGGGTAAACACAATGTGACTTTATAACAAATTCTGGACAGTGTTCTTCTTGCCTTTACTGTACAATGTGCCTACAGTTTCAGCACCACCAGCACAGCTGCACCCAGTAGGGTTTTGGTTTCTTAGGTTATAAACACAAAGATTGCCCTGTTCATTGAATTCTCGCGGTTCCTTCTACCCCACAGATTTTTTTTAAAAGCCAGTTTGCAAAGGAACTGAATGACTAGGAAACTGTTTCTTTTGGAAAATATCTAGGGTATTATTTCATGTAGCTTCGCATCCTTGCAAACAAAAGCAATTTTTTTTACTGGGTCAGCCAGATGCTGACCCATTTGAGTGCAAATGGCCCAAAGGCCTTTTCTTCCAAGTGCTCAATAATTCACTGCATCTCCCCCCCCCACACCCCCTGCCTGCAAGACACAGCCAACAGCTCCGCTTTCTTTACAGTATCCTATTAAAGGCCTTTTCGAAATTGATGGGAGATGGCCTGAAAGGCTCAGGAATTGCTTCAAGGTGGTCAAAAAGACTGCATAAAGGATTTTGCCTTCTAACTTTTGTTGTTCGTGAAAAAGAAGTGATGTGGACTGTTAAATGAAGCCACAGCTGGAACAAGGAACATTCAGGTGTGGCAAATGTGTCTCAGCTTCTAGTTCGCCTGACTCTACAAATCTTGCCAAAACTGATGCAAGCGAATGAGACATTAGCACAATGGGAGATAAAAAAAAAAACCTTAGCAAGACATCAGAATGTCCACATTTATGACTAACTAGGATTTCATTTAACCCATTCACGTTCTCTGAGGAGCTCCAAAATTGAGCCGTGAGAGTGTGGCAATTCACAACTAAGCAATTAATCAGCCGGCTAATTGGAAGCAAAATCCTGAGCTTCTGAGTATGCATGCCTTAAAACACTTACTGGCAAAATTATAACTCAAGCATACAGATCCCCAACTCTGCTTTAATTTTTCAAGGCACTGTCAAGGAAATACAGAATAAACCAACATAGATAATACCTAAATCCTTTTGCCTTACCAAATGATTCAGTTATGTTTTATGGTAAATGCTGGCCAGGAATAAGCTTACTTACGTTACTGAAACCCCAAAAGTTGCAACAGATTTGCAACACCATTTGCCCAAGACTGAGAATCACTAAAACTGAACTGCTTGCCATTTTTCTGCAAGCTTGTTAAGGATTTTTTAAATTTATGTTTAGAAGACATTCAGGTGCTATCATGGAAGTCCTCTTAATCCAGAAAAGCCCTCAAACGCTATATCACAAACTGCTTTTCAATGTCCTGATAACATCAGAAACAGTTTGTCATGCGGCCTAGGGGCACGTGGAATTAATTGCACTCCCATCGGAAGACTGGCCACAATGTTCAAAGCAGCCCTGTGGACAAACACGGAAACAAGAAGTCCCAAACAGCTGCAAAATAAATTCACTAAGCTATCTTGAAAAATGCGGTGTATATCACCTAAATTACTTTAAGAAGCAAGAACAATCTAATGCAGGGCAAGCACACAAACACCTTCTCTCTGCAGCTGAACAATTTATTGTTCTTCTATAGTGATTGTGGTTCCTACACCTCAATAACTCTTTTTATATTGTATTGCTATGTCCTTTTGTCAGTTGCCTTGAAAGCCTAGTGCAGAAGGACAAGGTATAAGATAAGAAATAAATAATACATTGACATAGTTGACTTAAAACAGGGTATCATAAGCTAATCAAGTCCTTCAAGGCCTGAGAGGCAGTTGTTTATCATGGGCTGGCGTATCAACCGTGATTTTTAGGAACACAAGTCAATTCAGTTGCTGTTGCTACATCATCAGAATCCGGTGGCCCTGACGCCCACTGATTTCAGAACATTCTCTGTTAATGTTGAAATGACTTTTTCGAATTTAGCAAGAGACAGAAGCAAATGAAGCCATCCTGTCACATACACAACCTGATTTCACTCCACCAACACATCTGGCTGCATGGTCAAGTGTCGTCCAGGAACTCAAACCGATTGTATATTTAAGTGTGTGCGATAGGCCCGGTGTTCACACAAAGCCTTTTATTGAGAGCTATTAAAAACCAATACTGTACAGAAATATGCCCCCAGCAATATGACAGCTTGCATATTTTGGTTGATGAAGAACAAGCGAGCAGAATAAACTAAGCCTAGCATACTGGTGTTTTAACCATCCTAAGGTTTAGCTGTAAAAGGTTTTCTTTGTAATAATAACATTATCAATAATAAGCATTCAAAGATGTGAGCATTCAAAGCCCTTCATAAACTCTCAGTAAACTGTCCAATAGTCCTTAAAGTATTATCCACAGATTGCAGGCGAGGTTCAGAGTTATTGGCTTACTGAAGGCTACTCAGGCCAGAGACAAGATTAAAAGCTGGGAGTTCTTGGTTCCCAGCTCAGTCGCTTAGCAGATAGGCTGCAAACACTGTCTTAAATATATGCTAAGGTTTATTTCCCCCCGGGAAAAATTCTTAACAATTGCAACTTAATGATAAGTTGTTCCATGATTTGGTTCTCTCTAAAACCGGAGAAAACATACAAAGCTAAGTATCTAAAACCAGTTTACTTTACTACGTATTCTACTCTGCAAGCTCTTCCTAGTGCATGTAAGAAAGTTGTGGTGGTGAGACTCTTGAAGACTGCATTCTCTCTCCAGGGCAAACTGTTATGAAGAGTCTGACAAATACATTAAACAGAACACCGAGACAGTTCTGAGTACACGGATGTCTTATACCAATTAAGTATGGAACAAACGGCTCAGACTTTAACAAGCAGTTTGTGCTGGGTAAGTCTGTTTTACAAGTACATACAATATATCTTTTGGTTTGTTCTAAACACACGGTGCTCCCCTGAAACTTCTCTAACTCCCTCAGACTGTCAAGCATGAGATTGTCATGTACAAGGGTCCACAAACATCACGCTGATGTTAACAGCCATTATTTGTGGGCGTTATTTACCCAGCGCCTTCAAGTTCTTTGCTGCATTCAAGGTGGGAGTATCTCTCTCACACTTTGTGCTGACCTCAGGAGAAAAGCAGTATAAATCTCTTTCACCACTCCTTTCTCCAAAGACCAGTGCGAACCTTGACCCCCTTGATCAGCTTCCAAAGTTTTCTCTGTGCAATGTGGATGTTGAGGAGTTGGAGCTGCGCTCTCTCGCTCCTGGCACACTGGCCTGGTTTTCACCAGGTGAAGTCAAACCTTGCACCTTAGTGAGACTGCATGGGCTCCTGGAGAGGAACTCACAGGCTATGCTAAACCTTGGCTTGGTTCAATATGGCTTGGCAGCAAAAAGGAGACGGGAGCTCACATACTCATGCAGTTTTGTTATGCCAAGGTCTAGCCAGTGTGTTGTGCGAGCAAACCTGTGAATAGACCCTTTCCCTTTCCTCCGCAATTCACAGGGGAAAACTGGGAGAGGGGATCTTACCAGCTGTCGGAGGGATCTCGGTTTGTAGATCCTAGTCATCTAGCTATATGGCAATACATGCTTTTCCATTTGGGAGTTGTGTGGAACTATTGCAATTTTTTGAGAAGTCACGTGGTACGTTCTGCAGTTTTTCAACCACTCTGATAGGGCTGTTCAACAAGCACAGCCAAATTACCACCCATATTTTATCTGCCACACCCATGGAGCTGTTGGAATACTCAGTGTGGACAACAATTATGTGAAGCTCCACTTTAAGGTCACAACCCAAAATCTACAAAACATGGTGCACAGAGTCTCATCATACATGTGCAGGGCTGCACCTATGATCTTTTTCTTTTACTTCTTTATTCTTTCTTTGTTCTTTTTTCTGATATCTTTCATTTCACTGCTTTATTGTGAATAGCATTTTATAGAGGTATAAATAACTGTAAATATGAAAAGAGACAAAATATTCTCTAATTTTTTCCCCTTGGTTAGATGTATTTTCTTTTTTTTGTATTTTCTTTTGTTGTGAATATGTATGTTTTCTAATTTGTACTTAACAAAAAAATTTAAAAATCTAAAAAGAAATAATACATGTGCAGGGCTGAGGTGATGGTCATTTAACAGGCATGAACCCCTGTAACTCCTAAGCCGTGCACCAATTTCCAAAGACCCCCTTCAAAGCACTGATAAACAAAACATGGAGAAATATAAGGGCAGACGACTTCCAAGTCCTGGTTCTCCTACCTTTGTGGTTGAAGATGCCCTCCATCTCCATGCTGCTTCGAGAGTGAGCAATGCAGAGAGACCCACAGGGTACAAGTCCTTCCGCAGCTGGGGAACGGTCGGTGGTTCGTACTAGGCACCAATCAGGCTTATCGTGTGGCCGCTCTAGAACCTCCACTGTCTGACCACGGCGGATTGTCAGCTCATTGCTGTTGCATGCCGTGAAATCGTGGATGACCACGGTCAACTCACACCCACCAGACAGCTGCAAAAGAAGCCAACAAAACAGAGAAATGTTTAGTACCGTAGGCTTACGAATTCTGGTGGGGCATGCCACCCACATCAATATATTTTCAGGGTTTCTTACAATGGTCCCAAAACAAGTAAAAAAGCAATTCTCAGCCACATTCTAACACATTGCAAGGAAAGTGATTTTACTGTGCCAATTTCGTTAAACCGGTTGCTGTCATTTCTGAAAGGCACAGGCGATTCTGTGAGGAAAATGTATTTGGTTATTAAGGACACTGATATGCCATGCTAAGGAAAAGTGTAAGAACCTATCTGCTGCGGAGTCACTTTTTTTTAAAAAAAGTTGGGTCAATTCCTCCTTTCCTTTCCACACTCTGTGTGACACAACTTTATTCAGGATGTCTGCAATTCTCTCAGAGCTTTCCCATGACCATTGCCTGCCAGCCTTGCTTCCTAAATCCGAGTTCTGGAAGAGGGAGAGGGGGAGAGGGGAGGTAAAGAGAAGCCTTATGTTTCTCATAATGAAGTAAAATAAATCAGCATGAACCCGTCAAGACACAGGCAGGAATTAATCATACTGCTCCTACTTAAGTCTCTCTGGACAGTCTCTACTCAAGTTATGAGGTGCACACTTTCAGAAACAAGCTGCCTTCTCGCTTGTTAAATGTGAGCTGGGGTGCCCTTTCCCACCTCAGCTCTACTTCTCTTATATATTTGCTCTCAGTCCATTCAAAATTATGCCAAAGGGAGGCTGGGAGAGGGGCTGGAGGGGGGAGGCAAAGGAAAGCTCTCGAGGTTTTTTTTGGCACTGATTTATTTTTATGGCTCTCCCTAGATAGGAGTCAGGAACAATTGAAAACAGCTGTATGCCCGAAGGCTCTGAGAAAAGGGCCTTTTTGATTTAGAGTTTGACCACAAAACGTCAAAACGTAGGCCTCCCTCAAACGTACGCACACCGACAACTTTGCGAATAGAACATTCTGAAGATCAGCCTGAATAACAGATCATTCAAAACTGGGCTCTACCAGCTTTGTCATGGAGGATCGAGGCTCAAATAACCCGCAAGTGTCTGGAACACGTCTGTCTCCACGTGGGAAGCTGGCATTCCTGAAGGTTTGGGCGCTGGTGTATTAAACCAAACACGCAGAAAGTAAAGCAGTGCAAACGAAAAATAAGGATGGAAGGGAGAGGGAGGACTTAGGGCAGGTCCTTTGTTTTTTTTGTTTTTTTAAATTATATTTTATTAGTTTTCCATACATTTATACCACATTAACAATTTGCATTAAACTTTTCGGTTTTTTGACTTCCTTCGGCTTCTCTGCCAATCATTCAAATTCTAATTTGTTTAAATACACATTTCCAAATTTTAGTATTGCCTTTATACCTACCCCCCTCTTATATTTTACTTTTTTACTATATTTCTTATTCTGTTACAGAGCTTCTTTAAATGCCACTAACGTTATTCCGTTATCACTTATACATTCCCAGTATTCTGCTAATTTTCTCCAGTCCTCGATGAATTTTTGATCTCGTTGATATCTAATCTTCCCAGTCAGTTTATCAAGTTCTGCATAGTCCATCAGCTTCGTTCTCCATTCCTCCAATGTTGGTATTTGTTCTTGTTTCCATTTCTGGGCCAGTAATATTCTTGCCGCTGTCACTGCATATTGGAAAATTTTGTAGTCCTTTCTATTTATTTCATTACCAACAATTCCTAAGAGAAAAGCCTCTGGTTTCTTAACAAATGTATATTTCAACATTTTTTTCAGCTCATTATATATCAACTCCCAGAAGCTTTTCACTTTCTTGCATTCCCACCACATATGAGAAAATGTACCATCTTTTTCTTTACATTTCCAACACTTCTTACATGTTTTGCACATTTTTGCAAGTTTTACTGGTGTAATATACCATCTATATATCATTTTCATAACATTTTCCTTTAATGCAGTACATGCAGTAAATTTAATACTTTCATTCCATAGTTTTATCCAATCATTAAATTGTATATTATGTCCAATATCTCTGGCCCATTTTATCATGACTGATTTAACTTCTTCATCCTTTGTATGCCATTCCAACAATATCTTATACATTTTGGATAGGATTTTATATTCATTATTCATTATTTCTATTTGAAATTTAGAATCCTTCTCTGCATATCCATATTCTTTAAGATCTTTCTTAAACATTTCATTTATTTGGAGATAATGTAGCCAATCATACACAAACTCTTTCACTTCTTCATAGGGTTTCATTTTCCATTTCCCCCCTTCTTTAGTAATCAAATTTCCATATGTAATCCAATTCTTTCTCATATTAATTTTTTTAACAATCATAACCTCTAACGGAGACAGCCAGTGTGGAATTTTTGCTTCCAGTAGGTTTTTATACCTCTCCCATATTTCTATTAACGGTCCTCGGAAAATGTGGTTTCCAAAACCTCTATGGATTTTCTTCTTTCCAGCCCATAAATACGCGTGCCCTCCAAATCTATTATCAAATCCTTCCAAATCCAGCAACTCTGTATTTTCTAATTTTATCCATTCCTTTAACCAACAGAGACATGAGGCTTCATAATACAATTTCAAGTCTGGCAAGGCGAAGCCTCCTCTTTCTTTTGCATCAGTTAATAACTTAAATTGAATTCTTGGCTTCTTTCCTTGCCAGATATACCTCGAAATCACTCTTTGCCATTCTTTAAAAACCCCAGTCCCCTTGATTATTGGAATCGTTTGATACAAAAACAATAGTTTTGGTAACACGCTCATCTTTATCGTTGAAATCCTTCCCCAAAATGACAATTTCATTCGTCCCCACACATCCAGATCTTTCTTTATCCCATTCCACACTGGTGTGTAATTATTCTGATATAAATCTATATTCTTGGGGGTTATCCAAATACCTAAATATTTCACCTTTTTCACCACCTCTATACCAGCTTGTTGCTGTATATTTTCTATCTTATCTAGATCCATATTCTTAACAATTATTTTAGTCTTTTTCTTATTCAGTATAAATCCTGCCACTTGGCCAAATCTCTCTACCTCCATAAGTATATTTTTCATACTTTCCAAAGCATCTTCCACCGTCATGACCAGATCATCGGCAAAGGCTTTCACCTTATATTCGTTCCGGCCTACTGCAACCCCTTTTATTGCCTCATTTTCTCTTAGTGATTTTAGAAAGACCTCCAGTACCATGATGAATAACAATGGTGAAAGTGGACATCCTTGTCGCGTACCTTTAGACATCCCTATTTCCTCCGTGATCACATTGTTTACAATTAATTTAGCTTTCTGCTCAGTATAAATTGCTTTTATTCCATTGAGAAATTCCTTCCCTACCTCCATATGTTCTAAACTTTTTAACATAAAGTCCCAAGATATGTTGTCGAAGGCCTTTTCTGCATCAACAAATATTAACATAGCTTGTTTCTCATTTCTGGCAGTCAGATATTCCAAAATATTAATTATATTCCTTACGTTATCTCTCATCTGTCTGCCAGGTAGGAAACCCGCTTGATCCTTATGTATAATATCCTGCAGTATTTTTTTTATCCTTTTCGCCAAAATACTTGCAAAGATTTTATAATCTGTATTAAGTAGTGAAATAGGCCTATAGTTTTTTACTTGTGTTAAGTCAGAATCTTGTTTCAGAATAAATGTGATAAATGCTTCCTTCCATGTTTCCGGAATTTGTCTTTCTTTATGAATATTGTCCATAACTTCTTTCAGAGGCAACGACAGGATGTGTTTCATCTCTTTATAATATCTTGCTGTAAATCCATCAGGTCCTGGAGCTTTCCCTTTTTTAAGTTCTTTTATAGCCTCTTTTATTTCATCTATTTCAATTGGGGTGTTCAGCCTATCTCTTTTTTCTGTCCGGATCTTCTGCACCACTTTTTCTTTTAAGTATCTTTCTATTTTCCTCATATTATTCTTCTCTGTTCTTTTATATAAGTGTCTGTAAAAGTCCAAGAATCCTTTTCTGATACCTTTTGGGCTATCTATTTCTTCTCCCTCCACAATGATTTTGTTAATTGTATTCTGTTCTTTTCTTTTTTTGATTTGCCATGCCAGCCATTTTCCTGATTTGTTCGCCGATTCAAAATTCCTTTGTCTCATTCTTTTTATATTCCATTCAACCTCTTTATTGATTATCATCGCAAATTGTGTTTGCAGCGCCTTTATATTCTGTTTTACTTTCTCATTGTTCGTTTTTTTAACCAGTTTTTGTTCGTTGTCCATTATTTGTCTTAAAATTTCCTTCTTTCCTTTTTCTCTATTTTTATTTTTGATTGAATTCTGCTGAATAAAGAATCCTCTCATAACCGCCTTGCTGGCATCCCAAACAGTGTTGATTTTCGTGCCTTTGTTATAATTATTTGTAAAATAGTCCATCAGAGATTTTTGGGCTTTCTCCACAATTTTTTGATCAAGGAGGTAATCATTCATTCTCCATCTGAATGTTCTCTCTTCATATCCTTGTAATTCAAATTTTACTGGACTATGATCTGAAATTACTCTTGGTTGGATTTCTATTTGTTTGATTCTTGGAGTTAGCTCATTTGAGACCCAAATTTGATCAATTCTCGACATTGACTGGTTCGGATCAGAATAAAATGTGAATTGTTTTTCCAGTGGATGTCTCAATCTCCAGATATCTATTAAGTTGCAGCTTTTTATCATTGAGAAAAATGTTTTTGGAAGTTTCCCTTCTTTACTAGTTCCTGCTGCTCTTAATCTGTCCATTTCCAATGACACCACACCATTCATGTCCCCCAGTATTATTATCTTTTGGTCTACATATTCGAACAGCTTTTCTTCCAGATTTCTAAAGAAGTCAGCCTTATTTCCGTTTGGTGCATAGATCCCGACAATTATTATTTTTTCGCCTTGCCATTTGATCTGGACCGCGATGATTCTTCCTTCTTCATCTTTGAAAATTTGTTGGGCATCAATTTTGTTCCTCACATATATTACCACTCCTCTCTTCTTGCTTTTATCAGAGGATATGAACTCGTTCCCTAATCTTCTGTTAATCAAAACTTTTCTATGTTTCTTTGCCACATGAGTTTCTTGTAGGCAGATTATGTCCAAATTTTTCTTTTTTAAACATTGTTCAATTTTATTCCTTTTTTCCCTATCATTCATTCCATTAATGTTCCAATTCCAAATTTTTAATGCCATTATTGCCTCTTAAATTAAATATGAACTTTTTATAATTTATTGTCCCTTTGCTTTTCCTCCCTCTTCTTCTTCTTCTTCCTCTTCCTCTTCTTCTTCTGATACCTTTCCTCTCTCATCTTTTTCTTCGCCTACCTTCGGGCCCAGTCCTCCTGCTCCTACTCCTCCTACAGCTCCTTTTTCTTCATCTTCTTCTGCTCTTAATTCCTTATATTTTCTCTGGAACTTGCTTGTCTCTTCTGGGCTAGTCAATCTGTGTTTCTTACTTTTATAAAAGAATGAGATTCCTTCAGGGAATTCCCATCTGAATTCTATGTTGTTTCTCTTGAGAATTTGTATAAATGCTTTATATGGTTCTCTTCGTTTCAATAATCTTATTGGAATATCTTTAAAGATGATAATGTAATTTCCATCGATGTTTAATCTTTTTTCTCTGTTCTTTTGTAGTATCTGGTTCCTCATGTCTCTATCTTTAAATGTAATTAAACAATCTCCTGGTGCTTTCCGTGTTTTAACTGATTTTGCTCTCAATCTAAATGCACTTTGAACTGTCTTTGCAAACTCTTCCTGCTCTATCTCAAGCCATTGTGCCAATTCCTTTATCAATTTCTCTTTAATATTCTCTCCCTGTGTCTCTGGTATTGCTCTCAGCCTCAGGTTACCTTCTCTCTGTCTTAATTCATTCATTGCAATCAAATCCAAAACTTCCTCCTGGGTCTTGTTCATCTCTGACATACCTGTTTTCATCTTCTCTTCCTCTCTTTTCATGTCTTTCATTTCTAATTTTGTTCTTTTCCACCCTTCCTCTAATTTTTGTGTTCTTTTAGTTACCTCTTTTATTTGCCCTTTAAGTTCATTAACTGTTTCGTCTATTTTTTTATCCATTTTACCGATTCTATTGTCCACCTGTTCTAATTTAGTTTCCAAATTTTTTTCACTTTCTTTAATTTCTGCAAACATTCTCAAAATTTCCGCTCTGAATTCTGACTCTTGTTTCGACCCTTTCCTGTCCCCTGGGGTTCCTTCACCCGATTTCTTCATCTTTTCCCTAATAACAATTTATAACAACTTATAACTGACCAAAAAAGTTCAAATTATTACAATCAACCTTTAAATAATATTAGATCACGTCAATTATTACAAATGAGTCCTTTTCCCCTGAGGATCAGAAAGGGTATAGTCTGCAGATCCGATTAAAAAAGAAAATAAATATTATTAAATTTTTCCTTATTCCAGATTTTACAACTCCACTTGACGGTGTTAATAGAGGTAGGATGGTACGACCCTTATATCTTCTCGCCACCATTTAGGCTAATCCTTCTTCCGCCACCAATTAGGCTATTTCCAATTCGATAAGGACAGTAGAAACCAAAATCCAAAATCCACAATGTTCCAGAACAGATAAATCAATGAATAAGAGAATTTAATCAATTGTGAAAATTTTGTAATCCAATTATGGAAATTCCCCTCCGGAAATGGTCCAAAAATCCAAAATTTTAGATTGGTCCAAAAATTGAGTCCGAGGATACTCAATAATACTTCTCAAATTGGAAATAGAAGCAGACCAGACTCAAAACTTCAAAAAAAGAGTTAAAAATTTAAGACAGAAACAAAAACAAAAAGAAAATAAAATAAAAAGGAATCAGATGCCAATAATGTCAGAAAGAGTCTTAATCCAATTCTAAATAGATTCCAGAGTAAGGTAGTTAATATCCAAGTAAAAATATTTTAACCAGTTTCTAGGATTGGGGGAAAATCATCCAAATTGTTTCCATAAGTCCTAAAGCGTCCTCTGAACGTGACAGGGCATAAAAGTGAAAAAAAGAGAATCGAAAGTAGCCAGATCAAAAAAACAAGTTGTAGTTCCCTGTTTGCCCACAGGGTTTCAGATAGCGTTTTTTAACCAATTTTAACTTAATTTCCCCCCTAATCCAAATAATGCTAGTAAGGGATAAGAAAAAAAATCAAATTTGTACTCCTTCCAAAAAAAAGACGACAGCAAAAAGAACCAGCAAAAACCAGTAGGAATAGCGTTCAAATATTTCCCTCTTTCTCTGCATTCCCGACAAGAGACATTGTTCTATAAATAGTAACAATGGAGTCTGAAGCTCTGTTGCGCAGATATTCGAAAAGACAGATCCTAGTTATTCTCAGACTCCTCCTGACTCAGTGCTTTATTTCTTCGAGGGCTTAAAAGTTTCCACCTCCTTCCCCCTTTTTGACTTTGTTATTTTTCCACTGCTACTGAAACAGTTACTTTTAAGAGTTCCAAAAGGGGCAAAGAGATCAAAGCCGCTAGCGGCAACTCACTTTCCGTTTCCAGCTCTGCTTGCAGTCCTGCGTCTAAGCTGATTTTAGAGAACAGCCGACCTCCGTTGTTTAAGCTTTTAATTCCGAATCCTTCCTTAGGCCAAATCGATCCTTTTTTTATTAAGGTTAGGTCCGAATTTCTTATAATTTGAGAATTGAGCACTTCCCCTGCGAACGCGGGGCTTCGCTTTCCGAAGGCAGCAATGGCTTCCCTTCAGCCCGCTTCCCTGCCTGCCGTTCTCTTCACCCCGAATAGGAGTTACCTGACGGCCGGGCGGTTAGCATTTCGGCATCAGTGGGAACCAGAACTCCTGAACCTCCTCCAGAGAGTATTTTCGGGGGGCTACTGCGCCCTGTAGCACCCCCTTTTCCTTCGGAAAACCCGGGATTCTCCTAGCAGAAAAATCCCCGTTCGCGCTGGGGTCGGGCTCAACCGGAAGTCTAGGGCAGGTCCTTTGTATGTTTAACGAGGGCGTGCACCCCTGCTTCCTCCACTCAACAATCACCCCTACATTAACCCCCTTGGTCCTCCAACCCTATTCAACTACTGCCCTCACTTTTCCGCTTCCTAACTCCATTTCTGAAGCCATATCTTGTATTCTGCAGCCCTGCTCTACACCCTTGTTGCGCACAGACCACTCCCATGGGAATCTCCTGCCTCTTCCTCCTCCTACTGCACATTGCAATGTCTAAGGCCAGGGCTTCCGGTTCCTCCATGCCTTACTGGAGACAGCCCTCATGACAGCGGGAGAATGTTTGCGAAGGAAAAACAAGGATGATTGAGGGTAAATCATCCTTGCAAATTCCACCCCGGGGATGGGGGGAATGGACTTCACTCGCAGTTCATGTTGGTACCTGGCTCTCGCTCATGGGATGTGGCGAGCAGGGAGGCACTGAGTGCAAAAGCACTTTGCCTGCCGAAAACCCTCCACTGTCGCCATTAAGAAGCAGAGGTTCTCTTGTTAATTAGAGCTTAATTTGGACTAATGTACGGATGCGTGCTAGAATAGATGAGATCACAAACTGCGGAACAAACCAACTGCAAGGACTTTAAGGTTAGAATTTGAGATAAGACTTCATTCGGTGCAAAAGATGGTGGGGGGCAGGGGAGCCTACGGTTCCTTTATTTAAAGTTTTCCTCTCTACATTTATGATTCAGCCACCCTCCTCTGAACGTTAGTTCAAATTATATTTGTACAAGCGAGGATGGAGGAAACTGGATTATAAATATGGAATATAACTTCAAACGGAACTGTGTGTGCAAAAAAGGGGGGGGAAGGAAAAAGGGAGGGAAGCTCTATTTTGCAAAAGGTTTACAATGGAAACTTAGAGCTGACTCTTCCCCATCCTTTAGTATCTATGAAGTCAACTGAATAACGCTAAGAGGATTTGGAATTTAATACAATTGGAATGATAAATGGTCATATATCTTCAGCTGGAAGGAAGGATGAAAGGTGTCTATGAGCTGCCAAGGAACTGATAAGGTTCTTTATTGAGTCATCTGCAGTTCAACAAACCGCTCTTCTTCCCAGCTGAGAGGAAAAGTGGTGAAAACAGCTTATTTACTGGGGCAGTTCTCGGTGCAAAACAATGAAGCACATGATGGAGTGATGGAGAACTTTCTGGAACAAAAATGGGAAATCAGCTCCACCCAAGGCATGATGGATTAACAGCAACAATCAGGGGGAAAACATAACATCTTACAAGGACAGGAAGAAACACCAAGGACAGAGTAATTGCCACACACAGAAAGAACAACGATATAGTTTGAGTTCCTCACTTGAAATTTTATAAATCATTTAATGTGTGAACACAAACAGAAGTTATTAATACTGCAATTGTTGTAGAAGAGATTATTATTATGACTGGAATGTAATTGAAACTAATAAGATTTTGGAACTCAGAAATAAAGAAAACCATCAATTCTTGGACACGGGGGGGCACTTTAACTAAATTATATAATTCGGTATTTGAATGATTGTTATTCATAATTCTATTATAAACTGGTCTTGTTATATAATGAGGGTTTTATTGGACTGCAATTGAAAACTAATAAATTATTATAAAAATTTAAAAAGCAACTATTAAGGCCTTCTTTCAACTTCCACCCAGCTACAAGGCCACTGTCTCCTCCTCTGCAGCCTCTCTCGCACCCGATTCCACCTTCACACCCAGTCCTATGCTTCTTATTTGCTTTTCTGCAACCCCCATTTTCACATTCAGCTCCCTTTTTCCTCCTTCAACTTTCCCTTGAACACAGACCACTTCCAGAAATAAAATGCATTGAGTGAATTATTGTGCAATATTTGAGGGTTCTGCACCCACTGTCTCTCTCACACACAAGGCAGCTGAGCTGAAGCTTTGAGTACAACAAGAAGGGAGGAATACTAAAAATGGCAGATTTAAGCAATGGCAGAGGTTGGAACAGAGCAAGTGGAAGGGTATTTGCATGAGCAGTAACATTTTGCTTTGCTAAAGCCTTTTCAAATTTCTTTTTTAAAAAATCATAAGGACTAGAAGCTTGCTTTAAGAAGGAAATATATTTTCTGGATTCTGTGTGAGAGCCTATATTCCAGATTATGGAACATTACTGTGCTACTGGTATTCTTTGACAATTTAGCAGGAACTGGGGGGGGGGGGAACCTATGCTCTATAATTATCTAAGTAAAAGGCACGCCTCAACAATCATGACAGAATTATTAACTTTATCCTATTTTCTTGACCGAAACATTTGCCTGTTTACAGCCTTCCCAAGGTAGTCAGTCAGCCAAGCTGGAATTTAAACACAGAAGGAAATTAAACACATACTTATGAAAGCCTTTTTACTGAAGAGCATTTCAAAGTGCTTCTTGTTGCCTCAGAGATACCATGCTCATTCCCGAGGAAGCTGTATCAAAGTGGGAAACGCCATAAAGATAAAAGCTTGCTCTTCACAGTGCATTGCAAAGCACAATGACTTAGCTAAGAGGTATTTGGGAGAGCAGATGGAAGCCCAGCCTTGCTCACTTATCTTGGGGTTTGAGAAGTAAGGGTCCAAGACCGGAAATCTGCAATCCCAGTCATATTCGCTGGGGAGTATGCCTCATGGAGCACAGCAGGACTGACTTATGAGTAAATTGCATAAAATTGCATTGAAAATGGACCAGGGCAGGGAATCCAGCTCAGGAAGTGCAATTTTAAGGTGCTTAACAGCTTCTGCGTCTCTCTCCACTATTAACCACTGAGGATTTAGCAAAAGTAGAAGAGTGCTACCGGTTCAGCTCAAAGATCCACCTAGTTCCACAACCAGTGCTCAAAATAGACTATTAGAAGCCCGGCCATCTTGGCACCTGAGGAGAACCACAAAATGGCACCCTTCCCCCTTCCACCAGGGAAGAAGGGATGAGTGAAGATCTACATCAGGAAAAAGAGGGGAACCTCATCCATCTGACTTGACGAATCCAAGAGGCTGCCAAGGAGGAGGCAGATCTTGACTCCAAGGAACAGGCCACAGTCATTACTGATCCTGTGGCGGCGGCAGCAGTCGGGGACGCATTCCTTGGAGGCAAGATCTGCTGCCCCTGTGGAACCTGCCGCCTGAGGCGGCCGCCTTACTTTGCCTAGCAGGTGGGGCGGCCCATTTCTGCTCCCCAGCCATTGGTTTCCAGCGGCCTACTGCATCCAGCACGGGAGGCAGCATGCAGTCATCATGGCCATTAGCCACTGATAGGCTTATCTTCCCTGAATTTGTCCAACCCCCTTTAATAATAATAATAATAATAATAATAATAATAATAATAATTATTATTATTATTATTATTATTATTATTATTATTATTATTATTATTATTTATCCCCCATCCATCTGGCTGAGTTTCCCCAGCCACTCTGGGCGGCTCCCAATCAAATGTTAAAAACAGTACAGCATTAAATATTAAAAACTTCCCCAAACAGGGCTGTTTTTAAAGTCCAACAGTGGCCATTACTACTTCCTGTGGTGGTAAATTCTGTATTTTAACTACGTGCTGTGTGAAGAAATGCCTCGTTCTGTTTGTCTCGAGTCTTCGAACATTCAACTTCAGTGGTTGGCCCAGAGTTCTAGCACTGTGAGAGAGGATAAATCTTCCCTCTGTTCACTTCCTCCACACCATACATGATCTTATAGATCTTGATCAAGTCGCATCCCCTTCCTCTGATTTTTATATTAGGCCTCATACACCATACTGCGGGGATGTGGGTGGCGCTGTGGGTTAAACCACAGGGCCTAGGGCTTGCCGATCAGAAGGTTGGCGGTTCAAATCCCCGCGACGGGATGAGCTCCCGTTGCTCGGTCCCTGCTCCCGCCAACCTAGCAGTTCGAAAGCACGTCAAAGTGCAAGTAGATGAATAGGTACCGCTCCGGCGGGAAGGTAAACGGCGTTTCCGTGCGCTGCTCTGGTTCGCCAGAAGCAGCTTAGTCATGCTGGCCACATGACCCAGAAGCTATACACCGGCTCCCTTGGCCAATAAAGCAAGATGAGCGCCGCAACCCCAGAGTCGGTCATGACTAGACCTAATAGTCAGGGGTCCCTTTACCTTACACCATACTGCAAGCAGTGCGGGAGGGAACATTTTCCCATACACTTATGGAAAAGTGGCTCCTGTTGTTAGCACTGAGAATGCAACCCTAGGGCTGTCAACTTGTGTAAAAAAACACAACAACAATCAGGGTACCTCAAGTGCTTCTGAGCCCATGCAAAGCTGATGGTTGCTTTCATAAAGAGACATGCAAATCCCAACCTTCAAAATTTGACTTGGGTGAGAGCAAACACCATATATAAGATCCTAAAATATACAGGTGCTGCGGCCCTCAGACAAGCCCAATAAACAGCTATTTCAAGGGGGTCGGTTCCGAAGTTCAAGAGAAGCAGGGCTTCTTTACGAGCCCTACTTTGTCTTTTGAACGTACAGATGTTGTAAACAAAAATTTGCCCTTTTCCCTTATGGGGTATCCAAGAGCCCATGTAGAGTCCTTACATAGGTTCCCTATTGGTAGGAGAGAATAACAGAGGCCAACCAGAAAATATTGAGAAGCAAAGCAGCTAGTAAGCTTGATCTTTATTGATCTGTTGCAACAGGGTGCTCCCCTCACCCGCAGGAGAGAGGAGGAACCCAGAAAATTGGCATGCAAGGCCTTATAAAGACTTTTGAAATTGCCACCCTGTAGATCAAGACCACCCCCAGAAACATCATACCTACATCACAGAGGGGGTGTAACCTAAGACTACCCCTCAGATACATCATACCTACATCACAGAAAAGGTGGTCTTAAAACAGAAATTTGAATGTTGTTTTTCTCCTGTCTTTGTTTATTTCCTGTCTGGCAGGTTACTTGATTGGATTGCCTGGGTAGCCTGGCCAGTCCTTTGTAATGATAAATACTTAGTTCCTGGGCCACGTCGCAGGCTCACACCCTATTCATATCTTAAATGTGCCCTTAAGACAGGATTAGTGAAGGAAAAGACAATGGGAGGTTTCCCACTTTGACCTTGCAGAGAAAACATTTACTCAGTTTAGGAATCAAAATGGTTCCAGTTCGGTCTTCCTGTGCTGATCTATGTATGTACTTGGTTGGTAACTTATGAACATTACCATATATCTAAGACCTCAAAATTCCTATCTCACAGATTACCCAAGACATGCTGCTCAGGATTGTGTATGATTTACCAACTGGGGGGGAGGGGGGAGAGAGAAGAAGCATAAGGCAACACTTCAGAGAAGTCCCAAAAACTATTACAAAAAAAAGCGCGACAGATTGAGTTGCCAATTTACAAGGCAGCAAGCATCACCGCCCTTTGGAAGATGCTGACATTTTACTATTAGAGTCATGCCTCAAATTAGCATGTGGCGAACAGTTTATTTTTTAACCGCCATCCGCAGACCCATGCCTCATCCAGGCTCTCCCACCACTTCACTTAATCTACAAAGTGTGTGTGTTGCGTTTCTGCCACAGATGGCCTTCGAAGTTTCATAAAACATCAAAGCAATTGTGATAAAGAAAGTGGAAAGGAGGAGGGAAGCAAAACTGAAGCGCAGCACTGCTGCGGAGCAAATAAAAATAGCAGTTTAAATGCATCTAGCCCCCATCAAAAGCGAAACTCATAAACTGAACCAATCTGGGTCTTAAAAGGAATTAGTCACCTTCCTGAGCAAACTACGTCTGTGCCATTAAGCATGAAAAGAAGGCCTGAGTCTTCATCAGGGCAGTCCCATCTTAGTACTATGGGCCTGAAAATAATTAGATACATTTCTAAGAGAGTTTTGGTATCTGTTAATAGATGTTAAGGAGATTATACTTATTGTAAGACTCTTGTTTTTAGTCTTTATTGTATGATGCTTTGAACAATATTTCTTAACCGCAAGTTAGCAAGCATCTTATTTATTCAGCTTTTTAGGTTTATTATTTATGTACTATTTACTATTTGTACGTTGCTTTCCCCTACGAATATGCCCAAAACGGCTCGCATCACAACAAAAGTGAAACGATCGAAAATCCAAATCCACCTCATTACTTCCTCATCCTGCAAAATCAAAAAATTAGATTTCGCTCATCACTTCATAAACATTCTGCTGATAAGCTGCATAACAAAGATTTGAACATCCTAAATACAGTAATGCGGAAACAAATATGAAAAATTGAAAAGTGAGGTGAAGTGGGCATTTGAGTTTTGGTCGCTGGTTTTCTTTGTAATGGGATTTTGCATTTTAGTGTTTAACCGTTGGTTTGGACGATGCATCTTTTTGCCCTGAGACTTTCTGCTGAACGGTAGATTATAAGTATTTCTAATGAATAATAAAAATGAAATTAAATACCAGTTTAACCTCACAACTTTTAATGAATTTGCAAATCACAACTTCAGAAACTTTGTCCAGGTTTCCCTCCACACTGCCTTTCTAGAAAACACATAGGCATATTGCCTGCGTACTCACAGTAAGCCACATATTATGATTTATATATGTAAAAAGATTTCCCAAAATAAAGAGTTCTTAGTTTCCTCCTTTGTGGCTTTAATCCCAACAACATCTAGAGGGTCACAAGCTTGTCAGCCCGTTAAAACATTATTTCGAGGTGTGTGTGTATTTGTCAACTAAAAATCTACTCTGGAGCCATTAAGTTCTCAGTAAAGCCTTCATATCAGAATAATGATGTAGTGTACAACATCTTGCACGGCAAATTATCCAAACATCATTCAGCTGCATTAGCTCTGTTACACACTGCTACCTTCTTAAGGTAACCAGGTCCAGCCAGCTAGTACTTACTTACTCTACTAGTTGTGCACACCAAGGTGGAATCTACAGACATAGAAAAAAATGCTCTGAAAATGCTTTAAAAAAAAAGTTTTGAAAAATACATTGAATTTTGCATAGCTCACTGTTGCCACCTAGTGTCATATTTGTATATTGCACTTTACAACACATTTAAAGTGTTTTATTTGCAGCTGTGTAGCTGAGTCTCTAGTCCACTGTATTTTGCTCACCCAGGTGGACCAGAAATAACAATGTACTATTTACTGGCTCAAGCTTAAGATAAAAGTTGAGCCCCTGTTTTACCAGGAGGGCTTGTCACCTGAATCTTTTATTTGCCCCTTGCTTGCACAGTAATATTGAGTCAAAGGTGTAGGATTTCAGAATGAGCGGTTATGTGAATTCAGCACAAATAATAAATACTTGTGCACCCATAAAGGCCCTTTCTTGAAAAATCTTCCTTATGAAACGCTTTGTGGTCAAAGTTGTATCCAACATTCCTGAGGATATGGAGGAAAACTTTACTTTCCATGAAAAAAGCTAGGCGATTCCCAAGGGTCTAAATTTATCATGTCACGGCATCATCTACTGGTCCTATCATCGTCTGAAAACTAAAAAGAGGTTTTTCCTACACAGAACTGACATAGTTTCTCTGACAGCATTGTTCCAAAACAAATAAGCAAACAAATAAATCTCACCTTTGCTATTGGCACAGTGATGCCAGAAAAGATATTTATAATAAATTTACATTGTGACACTCAGGTGACAGATTTGCTGCCCTGGAATTGCCTGTGGCAAGATAGTTCTCAGGAGTCACAGGTATCCTGGCAGTGTCCAAATATTGACACAAACACGGAAAGGCTAGGCCTGGAGTCATAAATTTTGCAGTGAACGTTGAGCCTCAAAGGTACAATTGCAGGGTGCCATTAATTAGCCAAACAGAAGAAGTCTGTGTAGAAGTAAACCAATACATTGAATTTAACATTAAACTGTACATAATTCGAACAGCACAATTTTAATAAAAATGCTCACACCAGTAATCTTAATTTTTGTGTGTGTTATTAGCCAAAATACTGGAAGGCAGAAGGGCTACTTCTCATGTGTAAGACTGCAAAGACCCTGTACTGGGTTGGCTGTCAGTCTGAAAAAATAAATCTACACCTTCAAAGCTCTCCCTTTTCAAGCTAGCTCTCTGTATGCAGTGGAGCTGCAGAGAGCAGAGAGAAGAGGAGAATGCCTGTAAATATTTTTAAAGCTGTGGATCAGGTCAGCTGATCCACACCTCCAAACCTTTCAATTACATAGTGAAAAATAAGTTTTGCTTCCGACAACCATCCCCTGATGCAAATTCTAAGAAGAAATGTTGCTTTCTGGTGATGGAAGCGCTCAACAACGCCTTTGTGAAGAAACCAAAAACTTAACATACAGTGGTACCTCGTTTTGAGTCCGCCTCATCAAGCGTCCATTTCGTCGAACATCCGCAGCAAACCCGGAAGTACCGGAATGGGTTACTTCCGGATTTGCAGCTCGTGCATGCGCAGAAGCGCAAACTGCTCCGAGCGCATGTGCAGAGTGGCGCTTTGTTGTACATCCTTTTCGTCTAGTGCCCGGGGCTCTGGAACAGATCTTGGTTGCAAAACAAGGTATGACTGTACCCAAGTTGAACAAAAGGAAACCATGAACTAGAGAAACTTAGGAATTGATTTACTGGGGAATGTGAAAATATCCTCTTATATTTTATATACAGCTGCACTGAAAGCATCCACGAGACCTATTAAAAAATGAGTAGCTAGAGTCCTTTTGCACAGATCATTATCTTGGCCCAGGGAATGGTGTGAAGACCATTGTACGGTTTTTGACTGTTGAAACTAAAGGGTTGGGGCCATGAGCAATGTCTGGACAGCACACCACCTGGGAACCATATGTAAGCAGCTGTACATTACTTTGAGGAAGAACAGGATATAAAAGCAAGTAAAGCAAACATACAATTCCATTCTTAGGTACATGAAGATCGGATTTCGAGCCTATGAATTCTGTACGCCCATTCATGTGGCATTTTGACCCACTGTAGGAAAAAACCATGCATGATTCCCAAATATGAAGAGGTAATGTAAAGCCAGTCACAGCTATCACTTGCCAATGATTATAGAAAAAAAAGGCATAAGCAAACTTTTACCAAAAACCTAATTATACTTTTGTCTTACCTTATCGCTGTCTAGTGTATTCTGGGAGGTTCGTGACGCAATTGAAATAGTATCTGGCTGACTGCTTCCATCTCCTTGACTATCCAAGTCTTCTCCATCTCTAAAAACATAGGAAGTTAAGAGTCATTAGCTGGAAAAACATTTTCTGTGTAGGGTGATGTTAATATTCATCTCCATGTACAAAAGCAGACATTCAAATAGTAAAAGGTAAAGGGACCCCTGACCATTAGGTTCAGCCGTGACGTACTCTGGGGTTGCGGTGCTCATCTCGCTTTATTGGCCTAGGGAGCCAGCGTACAGCTTCCGGGTCATGTGGCCAGCATGACTAAGCCGCTTCTGGCGAACCAGAGCAGCGCACAGAAATGCCGTTTACCTTCCCGCTGGAGCGGTACCTATTTATCTACTTGCACTTTGACGTGCTTTTGAACTGCTAGGTTGGCAGGAGCAGGGACCGAGCAATGGGAGCTCACCCCATCGCGGGGATTCGAACCACCAACCTTCTGATCGGCAAGTCCTAGGCTCTGTGGTTTAACCCACAGCGCCACCCGTGACCCGTGACATTCAAATAGGAGGCCAATAATATGCTACACAAAACCCAAGAGAAGGAAATCAAACATGCCGTTGTACTTTTAGTTACATCACTTAGTTTTAAAATCGATTGTGGTTAATATATAATGTATGGATAATGCAAACTGGATAAAGAATGTACACAAACACTATCAACTGCAAGTTCACATGAAGGTACAGAAAATCCATACAAATAGTGAGCCTAAGGGAGGAGGTGTTTTGTTTTTACAATGCTCACTGGAGAGTATAGTGATCTTGGCATGTATGAAATGAATAAATTCCTTTGTCCATCACTTTTGGCGCAGACTGACTACCATATATCAGGAGATTATGAACTGGGAAATGCACAAAATTCCCTGTTTAGGTTGACAATTTATGCACATTCTTCAAGCCATACCCCACTTACACCCCTCCCCAAATACTTTCCAAAATAAAGGAAGCTAATGTGTTAAACCTATGCATTCTGAAATTACAGAGCCAGACATTTGGTGACGGCAATTTGCTATACCATACATTTCAGTACAGTGTCAGCAGCTTGCTTGCTTGTTTAGTACATCTGACGTGTGTCAACTTCTTCAAAAGCCAAGTGCAGCAACTTTTAAAATAAGGGTCTGAATAGCATGCAACAAAATAATGCATGTGCTCAAGTTTCTGTGCTGTGTAATTATTTGAAGAACTTACAGTTCAGAACTGAGATCTAACTAGCAACATAAAAAACAACAGGTTTCCCGAAGAGCTCAGCCTTACATACATTTGAGACAAATCTCATGAATGACAAGCTGGAAATTTATACCTTGACATTCTCTGCAGTTACTAACCTTCTTCCTTTCTGTTTTGTTGTTGGTGCAGTTTTGGGGATATGAATTGGCTCTTTTAAAGCTCCCTTGAGATGAATCGTTCTTTCCTGTATTACTTCTCTGATGTGCTTGATCCAGTCTTGCTTGTTTTCAATACTGGAGGCCTTTTAGACAAAATAAGCAACTTGTTTTGGTATAGAAAAAAAGGGCAGATATTTAATTTTTTTTAAATGTTACCTTCACTAGTCAACTCCATGTATGAAGGAGGGATGAAGCAAACCTGGTTGTGCCATTTACAGTAGCATATTCATGGTTTAGATTTGCAAAATGGTATTTCTTAATTATATTACAGTAGTTGTGAAAAAGAGATGTTCATATTATACTTCATACAGTTGCCTGGTTTGCACACAGAGTTAATGTCAGTTTGCATTTCTTAGTGCAGAAAGTATTGATCTGATGTGTAGAGATCTTTCTTATTCTACTTAATACAAGAGGGTTCTGGAAGCTTCTCTGTGTGAAAGAAACAAGCAGAAGGTGCATGATGTTTGGGTTATTCCTTTAGAGAAGCAGAGCACAGCTGGCTTAAACTGGTTATCTTATCTCTTCTGTCAAGGTCATGCCGACTATAAAAGTAAGGCCAGAAGGAGCCTGGGTTTCACTTTCTCTTTCTACTTCTTTTCCTTCTGGTGTAGTGTCCTGTACATAGTATTAAGGTTTAGACTTATTGTAAGTTATTGTAAGCTTAAGTTAAGTCTGCTGCAACTGGTTTCCTTATGGACAGTGCCAACCCTGAATGTATTGGACTTGTGACCATTATGTTCATCTGCCTTCAGCAGCAGTAAAGCTCTGCTGGATGAAATATTAATTGCCTCTGGTCTATTTTTGGCAGAATCCTGCAACGTGCTTAAGTTTTTACTCTGCTAACTATACACTGGAATCTGCTATGGATCAATATTGAGTAGAATTTCAATGACAGCTAAACCATAATGCAGCAGAACATTTCAACTGCTTGCTCTTTTCCTCTCGAAGCCATCTTTCTGAACCCCGAATTCATGTGTAAGGCTCAGAACGGTTGGTAATGTGCTCTGCAGGCCGGATGAAGGGGGGACAGTTATTCAAAAATGATTTCACACACACTTAAAGAGTATCCAGTGGTGTAGCGTGGGTTGTCAGCACCCGGGGCAAGGCAAGTAATTTGCGCCCCCTAACCCGTGGATTTGCGCCCCCTAACCCGTGGATTTGCGCCCCCTAACCCTAACCCCCAGATGTTGCGCCCGGTGCGGCCGGCCCCCCTGCACCCCCCACGCTACGCCACTGAGAGTATCTGTACACGCCACAGTTACCTTTAGTACAATTTTGTTGTCTGAAGTAGGAGTCCTACCAACCCAGAGTGCAAATTTGCAAGGGTCACCTTCCACGTGCTCTGTGACACCCAGCTCTGAGGTCTGAAAATCAGAAGAGATTAGAGGAATATAATTCAGATTTTTAGAATAGTCATAGGCATACTTCTGGTCAATGCCCTTTCAGACAAACAACAATTGGTTCCATTGTTCCCTGACTGGTTTCCTGTTGACAACAGCCCTGTATTTTATCCATATTCCATGGCCAACCTTCAGTAATAATAATTATATAATAATAATTTATTATTTATACCCTGCCCATCTGGCTGAGTTTCCCCAGCCAGTCTGTCCTCCCCCCTCCTTAGTCAAGAACACTAAATACTTTTAAAGTGATTTCTAATGTCTGCTCTGCCATAATCTTAAATAAAAAGTATTTTGCGATCTGACCAAGCTATTGCTAAAATTCTACTGTATTTTTGAACGCTCTGAATGGACAGAGGTTGCTGATTTTGGGAAAGTTACAGCTCTTTAAACATGACACAGGTATTGCTCAACAGTAATTAATTTCCAATTGCTAATCTCAGAATCCTGCTACTTTGAGATAAAAGAATGAGCAGGTGATGTCAGTTACTGATTTATAGGGTGTTTTATGATAGGTTGAGTATTATAGTAAGCTTCAATAATTACCTTCCTTTCTCATCTACTTTGTCATTACTGGGACAAAGATTATCCAAAAATGCTTCGGTTTAGACTGCAATCATATACACACTTACCCCAGTGAACTGAATAGGACTTATTTATGAGTAGTTATGCATTAGGATCACAGGTATAGTTAGCTATAAAATTGTTAGAGTGTATTTTCTCTCTCTCGTGAGAGTAGGTGTCAATACTACTCTGAAGGATCCATTATTATGCTGGCATTTTCAGAAGATTTCTGTAGCCCCCTTCTAGGAATGTTTATTTCTCTACTTCTTTTCTGCATTCTGTTTCAGTTGTCAAACAGGATACTGCAGAATAAAGTAGTTCAGGATCTTAACTCTACATAGGACAAAGAGAGGCTCTATCAATAATTCTGGACATAAAGCAGAACACTGGAATAATTTCAAAAGCCAAAAGATGACATGTCTGGATTTTGTTCCTTGACATGATGCAGTTGACAATCGGTTGTAGATCATTCTCACTTTACATGGTTCAGTTGAATAAATTTGTAAGGCTCTTCCTTTGAAAGCTCTAGGTCAAATCCTGGTTTAGGACAAAAGCTATCAAGTTTGGTTGCATCAGTCAAAAGCTTTCATGCAAATTGGTGTGACTGGCCGTCTGTGCCCTGAAGTTATTCTTCTGTCTAATGTTGGGTCTATTTCTAGGTCACAGTTGTAGAACCATGCTAGGAGGTGCATATGCGACTGTTTCAGTGTATTTCAGCTCCCTCATTCTGGCTTCCAACACTAATATTAGTTCCTTTTGCAATAAAAAGGCATAAACCACCATATGTTTTCCATGGGACCCTCTCTGAAAATACCTGTGTACTACTCAAATCATCCAACTATTAATAAATTTGAGGTGTTTTAATTATGTGGAACGACACCCACAATCTTCTCAATTAAGAATCACAATACAGGACCCATTTCTAAACAGGTACATTTAAAGGGCCTTTCCACATGGGGGAAATCTGTGCATTGAAATGGCCATTGGAGGAAGACTTTCCCTGAAAGTCATTGACATTGGAATTGTCAGAAATGCACAAGGAAAAACTGCATCTCCTAATAGACGTCTGCCTTGGATCTGCAAAAATTGATGATTTCCACAAAGGAAGAATTGTTATTTGGATTTGGAAACTTGGAAAGCTTTTCACTTTATTAGATGAGGACTACAGCCACCACCTCTCCACCCCTGGACATTTAAAACGATATGACAAAGTTCCACCTGCTCTGTTATAGCTTGTCACAAAGTTGTAAAACCGTATGGAACCCCCTAAAAAAGTAGGAATCCTCATCAGAACATAAGAGAAAGAAAGACCCTAAAATACCCAATTTTCTCACTTGATTTGCAAAAAAAGGAGAAAAACAGAAGCCACTCCATTTCCACATCAGTCCATTAGAGGAGACTGCAAATAACTAACTTCCACTCCCTACACCTTTTGCCCAAGTTCTTCTCACATCCATCGCTCCACCCTTAAAAAGCTTAAAAGTTTCCTTAAAAAGCTGTTGATTCTTTAGAGGCAAAATGGCGTCTGGAGAGCACCATGTGTCTGAGCTTCAAAACTGGAGTAATGAAGATTGAAGTTAATTGGCCAGGCTTTCAGGGGCCACAACCAAGTGTTTGGCTAGCAACTGGGCCAGCCAGTCCGTGTCAGTGATGTGCAGAGAATGAGGCCTCTGAAATGGATCTGAGCTCCTTCAGCTATCTTTCCCCTTGGATTTGCAAGATTTGTCATTTTCTCTACAGCTGCCAAGTAGTATGGCCCTATTACAGCAAACAGTTAACCTTCAAATGGCTCTTTTCCTTTCTCCGGCCTCAAAGGCAAGCCTGGAAGGGTAGTGACACACTATACCGAAAAGCTCTGCATGGTTGCAACATCCGAGCCCATCTGCTTGTCGTTAATAACTAGATTTGGCTGGGTTTTCGCTTCAAACTTACAAACAATTTGCTCTTGTAGATGTATTTGCTTCTCCCACTGGAGTCCTTCACTTCTTTACTGAAGACCAGTGACATCTCAAAGAGGAAAAGGTGCCTCTCGCGACCTTTACGAATGAGAGTTTTGGGGTCCCACACTTGGAAGGATTCCTGAAGGATGAGCTCCCCCTGAGATTCAATGTTCTCATCAAAACCTAGAAAGAAAGTTGGAACAGTTGAAAGAAGCAAAGAGAAACAGAGGCTGGTGGGGAGCCAAAAAGCTCTATTTTTAGTGACAAAGCTGCCTACACTCTCTTACCTTAGCAGTTTTTGAACTAGTTCTGGCAAACCATTGGACTTCCTCAGAAGCCTTTAATGCACTCTCCATGACAAGGTTAGTAATGATGGACAAGCTAGGTACCTCAAAGATAACTAATCTATATAATCAATATGTCCTTGCAATTTCCTGAAAAAGCGAAATTGGAACTCCCCTGTCTTAATACTTTGTTACAGTCTCGTAAGTACTCAGTAAAGCTACCAACATATTTTAATGTATTTTTTAGCATTTAATTTCACACTAAACAATATTTCCATTTTGCAAAACTTCATTGAAGTTGTCTCCCCCCCCTCCAAAAAAAACCCATGATTACAAGCTACTTTGCAATGGAAATTTCTAATAACAGTTTTGACTCAACTGATTCTCAACCAAAAATGGTTCCAGAACTTCCAAAATTGTGCTTCGTTTCAACCTGCTAGGGATGGACTGCATGCATAAATACAATGCCTCTTTAGAAAAGCTAATATGGCTTCATGTAGCAGTTCTTAAAACTAGTGTCTCCCAAATAGCCATTTGGAATGTAGCTGCTACCTTGAATTTACAAACCCATAAAGGAGCTGTGAAAATAAGGGGAAATCAATCATGATTACTTAAAAGTTCATTCCCTATTATTAAGTGGGAGATGCTTTCATTTATTAGCTCCATATAAAAGGTATTCAGTCTGCAGTAAAGACACAAGCCAATGGTTTAAGGTGGCTGAAGCTTTTTATACTTTCCAAAGAGCATCAACCAAAGACAGAACCGGCTTGAAATAGTGAAACACAATTTCCATCACTTCCATCCCTGCCTTGCCAAACTGAAAATGTATGTATATGGTAGTAAGGAACTGTTCACTTTAATAAAGTCTAATATATAATCCATCAAAGGACACAAGTATCAACAGATGGATTTGGAGCCGTAGAAATCAGCTCCTAAAAGGAAATGCTTTCACTTGAGATGTCAACATGTCAACTATGCAAATGTTCAACAGAGCTTGTTTAAAAGGCTGACCTGTGTAAAAGAAATATTGGAATATTCCATAAAGCCTGCCCACATGCTTCCTGACAAGGCAACTACTAATGCTAGATTTCATAGTCACTGCACCATTTCTGCTTAAATATGTGGTAGTAAAGGCCTCACAAACTACTACTGATATAAATTACTCAGGGCTTAGAAACTGTGCAAAGTGACAGACCATGAAAGCAAGAATAAAAGGTTTACTTAGGGAAGTGATTGTTTACTGAGGAAAAGGTTTCCAAAAAAGTTCATTTTTGAACTAAAAAACTAAGCCTGCAGACAGGCATAAAATGTAACTGCGAAAGTTGGTTTTTCAATCAGACGCCATCAGTTTTTAAAAAAAACTGAACATGTGGACATCTTTTAAGCAGGAACTCAAGTTATAGGAAGGTCAAAATAAAGATTTAAGATGAAATATTCTAGAAAGCATTGACCAGGTACGTTATTAAAAACAGAACCCTTCTACTGGTTGTCATTGTAAAACATGAAAAAAGCAGCAATCACACACATTTTTTGATACTTATAACAAATATTTTAATTGACCAATGAAATGCCTACATAAATTTCTCCTCCACAGAACCCAAAATTCACCTCAAAGAAGTAATTTGGCGATGATTCTACCACAACCAAGATGCTGTTTGAATATAAATGGACTGTGTGCCACAAACTGGCTGCTTAGTGATTTCACCGTGGGCCTGATCTCTTATTATCTGGTTGCATATCCCTCTACTGGTAAGAAATGAGTTGTACAATAAAAAGGCCTTCCCTATTACCAATGTATGAACAAGCTGAACACAGACTGTGGAAGTGGAACCTCATGGTCTATTTCAGTGTGGTTGGAGCAATGGCGATCACAATTTCTAAAGCTGTTTTCCAGGTTACAAAACCTTCCCTGGTCACCTGGAGGTGATTTTTGCTTGCCACAGGCGGTCATGTAAATAGGTGTTTACCCAGAGCTGCTGTTGAGTTCTTAGAAATAAGTTTTCACAGAACAAAGTGAATGTCCTGGACCCTACTGTAATGGCTTTAGGGGTTGCTTGTGCGTAAATAGCCACCGCTCTGGGCTAGGTTGGCTGGTTACACCATTTCTTGCTGGACAGCCATCCACTCCGTGGCTGTTCAGTTGCTGGCAGAATCCGTCAGTGGGCGTTTCTTAAACCTTTTCCAACGTAAAAGTTGTTTGACGCCCAGTCTCCTCCTACTCTCCCTGCGCGGAAGTCTTCTGCGCAGGGAGGGCGTGGGTAGCGGAGGACCTGTGCTCTCCCCGCTGGTGTCCAGTGAAGAGTCCCGGAGCCTGCTCTCTGCTTCCCCCATTGGCCCCCCTCTATCCCTGGTGTAGCGCTGATTTTCTTCCCCAACAGGAGACTTGCCTCTCTCCCTGCTTGGCCCCTCTCCAGCATCGTTGTGGGGCCTCGCCTCCTCCTCTAGTTCCGATGGCAGTTCCCTGACACCTACCTTCCAGCATGCTGAGATGCATGGCATCATTTGCTCGCTTTGGCACACTTAGCATCACTTCTAAGCCGTCTTTAATTTCTCCTTTACCTTCCTCACAGCAGGTGAGCAGCTCCTGCAAAAACAAGAGCATCATTTATTACAGTGCTTATCATGCTTGGATCTCTCTGTTTTTACAAATCTGTATACTGCTTTTCACATCACATCACATCACCTTGCCAACAAAAGTCCGTATAGTTAAAGCTATAGTTTTCCCATGTATGGAAGTGAGAGCTGGACCATAAAGAAGGCTGATCGCTGAAGAATTGATGCTTTTGAATTATGGTGCTGGAGGAGACTCTTGAGAGTCCCATGGACTGCAAGAAGATCCAACCTATCTATTCTGAAGGAAATCAGCCCTGAGTGCTCACTGGAAGGACAGATCGTAAAGCTGAGGCTCCAATACTTTGGCCACCTCATGAGAAGAGAAGACTCCCTGGAAAAGACCCTGATGTTGGGAAAGATGGAGGGCACAAGGAGAAGGGGACAACAGAGGACGAGATGGTTGGACAGTGTTCTCGATGCTACCAGCATGAGTTTGACCAAACTGCGGGAAGCAGTGGAAGACAGGAGTGCCTGGCGTGCTCTGGTCCATGGGGTCATGAAGAGTCAGACATGACTAAACAACCGAACAACAAATACTGCTTTTCAAGAAAAATTATTCCCAAAGTGGTTTACAAGCCGCAGATCAAACATACAATAGAATACAATTCAAGCCTCAATAAATAATACAAGAAACTCCACCATGTGAATCTCAAAACAGATTTCAGAACATTACTGTACGACAAGAGGACGGACACTGATCCAGCATAATATAAAATTAGCAAAATTAGGTGAAAATACTGGCTCTGAAACGCAAGATAATGTAAGCTGCTAAAGGCTGTGCTAAAATCTTCAAGGCCCATTTGAAACCTTCAGGGGATGGAGATTGTCTGATGTCAGATGGAATCACAATCCCCCATTGTGATGCTGTCAGTCAGTCTACTCTGATTGGTAGTGACTGTACAGGTCCTCAAGGCAGAGATCCTTCCCAGTGGAAGTAACCCAAGAGCTTTTAACTGGAGATACAAGTGTTCAAATGTGGGATCTTATAAGTGCAAAGCATGCACTTTTGCTCAGCTATAGCTCATCTCCATAGGTCACAATGTCCAGGGTTTCAAAGGAGGCTAAGAAACAGTCTTAAGTATTGGAAACTCTGCTCTCCTGCTACAGTGGTACCTCGGATTACATACGCTTCAGGTTATATACGCTTCAGGTTACAGACTCCCCTAACCCAGAAATAGTGCTTCAGGTTAAGAACTTTGCTTCAGGATGAGAACAGAAATTGTGCTCCGGCGGCGTGACGGCAGCGGGAGGCCCCATTAGCTAAAGTGGTGCTTCAGGTTAAGAACAGTTTCAGGTTAAGAACGGACCTCGGAATGAATTAAGTAATTAACCCGAGGTACTTATTCCTTTCACAAAAACCAACAGTAAAGCTTGTTAGCACCTGAGAACCGTCAAAAAAGGGAAAACTTCAAGGGGAAAAACTGTGGCACGAAAGTCAGCAGCGTTATGTACAAACCCTGCCCCCAGCACCCTTTGGAAATAATTCAGGAAGCACAGACCGCTTTTCTGAATGTCAAGACAACTGAAAACTCACCTACTCTCCAAAGAAGACCTGGAACACATCAGGTCCCTACTGCAGAGCCCAGTGTGATCTCCGCTGTTCCCCAAATTACTGGGGAAATGGAGAACAGCAGGATGGGGCAATGTTACGCTACTGGCAGGGCTTTGCATAAGTGCTATTTATGAGCATATAACCACATTCCCAGAACTCCCAGAACTCAGGGTCTGGTTATCAGCATGCTGTGCCAACACCCCAAGTGTCTCAAAAAGTTAGGGAAAAAAGAGATGGTAGGTAAGGCTGGCACTGTGGTCAGAAATTGGTAGGTCAGTCCCAAAGGGATTTGAGCTTGACCCTAATTGGACCAGATGGAGAGGGGCATTGGATGTCAGGAAATCAATGTGCGAAGCAGTGGTCCTGTCGGACCAGGACTCTGGGGCAGAAGTTCAGGACCCCACTCACTCAATGGAAGAAGCAGGGGACAGAAAGCACAGCAGGGTTATCTTACCATGTTTTTAAGCAAGCAAAGCGATACCCACTGCCATCTAAAAAGCACTCTCCACTAAATAAATAAATAAACGCGGACATTAAGCCTGAAGTCTTCAAATTACTCAACTATACCACGGGTCGGAATTTCTCCCCACATTTAGAATTCTGCCCCATCATTTAATTATAAACAAGCCCCACTGCTTTTATCTAAGAGGCTAGTGTAAAAACTTCAGCAAACAGCACCTTAGCCTTTCGGTGTAAAGAATGCCTGAGGTTTCTCAAAGGGCTATGAATGTATTCCAGAAAAAAACTAGATTACTTTGGGGTCCCCCCCCACTGTGACACTTAAAAGAGATCCAAAGGAGATGGATTAAGTGCATCTAATACAATACAGAAAAGTTGCTTGGATGTCACAAATTTCATTTGGTAGACAATTTCATTCATGGGCAGGCTCTCAAGTCTCTTGCCTAGTTATTCATACACAACTTCTACCATCTGCCAAGCCTCCTTTAATTGCTTTTAATGGATTTTGGGTCCCTGGACACTCTGCTGAGCAGGTGTGCAATAACCTTGCTCTCTGAAGCATATTGGAAAGACGGGATCCCTCTCTGCTGCTGACTACACAGAGGAAGGAGGGATGCAAGGGAAGGTAAGCAACATGTTTAATTAAAACCACAAAAGAGAGATGGGGGCAAGACTGTAAGCAAGCAACAAGACTTAATTTATGAATAAAGTGAAGTGCCTGTGAATAAGCAAGAGCAGTAACGTATACGCTAAGCACGTTCCCCTTTGTCTCCAATTACATATTCTAGATTTTATTAGGCACACTGATTTGTCCAGGCGGCAAGAGGAGCCAAACAAGGGCACTTTTCCTTTCGATTTCGTACGCTCAGGTCAGTTGGGATGAACCCCAGTTCTTCCTTTACTTTTCCTCCCGACGACTTCACAAACCAAAGGAAACCTTGTCAAGCAAGGCGCTCCTTGCATGAATTGACTGACACAGTAACTGACTTTTCTGTGGCTGCTTGCCAAGTAAAAACTTCCTGGTGGGGCCATCACCGCCAAAGGGGAGACACCAAAGAGCGTCGTCTCTGTGGTGGCAGCACTTTGAGGGTGGAACAAGGGTGTGGGGCCAGCCCCCTTGTGTTAAAATTACTGTTTTAACAAGGATGAGGATTTAACTTGCGTGGGTGCTGTTTTATTTGGAGGGTTGGGTTGTTTTAAATTGTTGTTAAATGTTATATGTTAATTTAGGTTTTTCCATATGTGGGCTGGAGTATTGTTTAGGGGCTTTTATTGGGGAGTATGTTGTTTATAAGGGACGCAGGTGGCGCTGTGGGTTAAACCACAGAGCCTAGGACTTGCCGATCAGAAGGTCGGCGGTTCAAATCCCCGCAACGGGGTGAGCTCCCGTTGCTCGGTCCCTGCTCCTGCCAACCTAGCAGTTTGAAAGCACGTCAAAGTGCAAGTAGATAAATAGGTACTGCTCCAGCAGGAAGGTAAACGGCGTTTCCGTGCGCTGCTCTGGTTCACCAGAAGCGGTTTAGTCATGCTGGCCACATGACCCGGAAGCTGTACGCCAGCTCCCTCGGCCAATAAAGTGAGATGAGCGCCGCAACCCCAGAGTCAGTCACGACTGGACCTAATGGTCAGGGGTCCCTGACCTTTATATTGTTTATAAGTGTGTATACATCAGTACTGTTCTATTGTTTTGATTATTTTTATTTCGTATTTTGTGCTTCATATATTGTGAACTGCCCCGAGACCATGAATATAGGGCAGTATACAATTTTTTAAAACAACAACAACAACGTGTGAAGTTCATTTAGCAGCTTGTTTAGCCTCATGTCTGACAATATGGGTCCTTTGCCCTGTATGCCCAAAACACTATACAGCCGTACCTTGGTTTTCAAACAGCTTAGTTCTCGAACATTTTGGCTCCTGAACGCCACAAACCTGGAACTGTTTTTGGAAGCTGAATGTCTGCCAGGGCTTCCGCAGCTTCCGATTGGCTGCAGGAGCTTTCTGCAGCCAATCAGAAGCCATGCTTTGGTTTCCGAATGTTTTGGAAGTCGAATGGGACTTCTGGAACGGATTCTGTTCAACTTCCAAGGTATGACTGTAATAAGAGGAGCTGCATGGCTAGGAAAGTGTTCACACACTGGCCAGTGTGGGAGCAGCCTCGGGGGTCAATGTAACCATGCTGATCGGCATATGTTAAAAGGGGGTGACAGACTGTGCCCCAAATGGAGATCAGATGCCTGCACTCGCTGCCACATCTAGGCTGGACTACAGCAATGCTCTGCACATGGGGCTGCCTCTGAAGAGTGCTGGAGACTGAAGCTGGTGAGGACACTAGGTGCCAAAGGCACATCACTCTGACATTATTTGATCTGCCTTGGTTCCTGGCTTGTTTCTGAGACAAATTCAAAAGTGTTGGATGTCACCTATAAAGTCCTAAATGGTTTTGGGCTGCAGTATTTAAAGCATCAAGGGACACGGGTGGCGCTGTGGGTTAAACCACAGAGCCTAGGACTTGCCGATCAGAAAGTCGGCAGTTCGAATCCCCGCGACGGGGTGAGCTCCCGTTGCTCGGTCCCTGCTCCTGCCAACCTAGCAGTTCGAAAGCACGTCAAAGTGCAAGTAGATAAATAGGTACCGCTCCGGCAGGAAGGTAAATGACGTTTCCGTGTACTGCTCTGGTTCGCCAGAAGCGGCTTAGTCATGCTGGCCACATGACCTGGAAGCTGTACGCCGGCTCCCTCGGCCAATAAAGCGAGATGAGCGCTGCAACCCCAGAGTCGGCCACGACTGGACCTAATGGTCAGGGGTCCCACCACATTTAAAGCATCGCCTGATCCTATCTCCCTGCCTACTAAGCTCTTTGGGACAGGATCACTAGGGCGGCACGGGGGGTGGGGCTTTCTGGGAATTCCTCCCCCCAGAAACTCATCAAGCATCTTTCAGGAAGTTCAAACAGGGCTTCAATGGTCTGTTTGCTCTGATCAGACCCTTGTCTGGCTCTCTGCCCACTGATGGTTTTGTTTTTGTGCTGCTGAACATTTTACGCTGTTTACTGTTGTTTTAAATTTGTATTTTATGGTTTGCTGTAAATTGCTTGAAGTGGGGCCCTTTGGGTCAGAATGCAACCAAAGTACAACTGCATGGGATTGAAGCTCCTCATTTATTCATTTAGGACTTTTAATCTTCCTCATCCCCAAACACTTATGCTTTAAAAAAAGTTATATATTATTTAAAAACATTTAATTGAATGCCATTAAAAACCTAAATCAAAACATGGTCCTGAAAATCCACTTAGCACAGAACACACACTTCACATGGCGAACATCACTGCTCTATTTTTCCTGGTACATCCCATCAAACATTTGCAAAACGTGAAGCGGTAAATATAGGTGCCAAATTAAGTGTGCGCTCTTGCAGTACACAACCTATAGAAGACATACATGCATACACTGCTTGGACAGGTGTCCTGGATTCATGTACAAGATGTAGAACTGCACTGCTGTGCATGTTGTAGCAATCGTGTTGTCTGCATGGAGTAGTAATAATAAGAATAATTTATTATTTATACCCCACCCATCTGGCTGGGCTTCCCCAGCCACTCTGGGCGGCTTCCAAAAAAATATTAAAATACTGTAATACATCAAACATTAAAAGCTCCCCTAAACAGGGCTGCCTTCAGATGTCTTCTAAAAGTCTGGTAGTTGTTGTTCTCTTTGACATCTGCTGGGAGGGCGTTCCACAGGGCGGGTGCCACTACCGAGAAGGCCCTCTGCCTGGTTTCCTGTAACTTGGCTTCTCGCAGTGAGGGAACCGCCAGAAGGCCCTCGGTGCTGGACCTCAGTGTCCGGGTAGAACGATGGGGGTGGAGACGCTCCTTCAGATATACTGGACCGAGGCCGTTTAGGGCTTTAAAGGTCAGCACCAACACTTTGAATTGTGCTCGGAAACGTACTGGGAGCCAATGTAGGTCTTTCAAGACCGGTGTTATATGGTCTCGCCGGCCGCTCCCAGACACCAGTCTAGCTGCCGCATTCTGGATTAGTTGTAGTTTCTGGGTCACCTTCAAAGGTAGCCCCACGTAGAGCGCATCGCAGCAGTCCAAGCGGGAGATAACCAGAGAATGCACCACTCTGGCGAGGCAGTCCGTGGGCAGGTAGGGTCTCAGCCTATGTACCAGATGGAGCTGGTAGACAGCTGCCCTGGATACAGAATTGACCTGTGCCTCCATGGACAGCTGTGAGTCCAAAATGACTCCTAGGCTGCGCACCTGGTCCTTCAGGGGCACAGTTACCCCATTCAGGACCAGGGAATCCTCCACACCTGCCCGCCTCCTGTCCCCCAAAAACAGTACTTCTGTCTTGTCAGGATTCAACCTCAATCTGTTAGCCGCCATCCAAGTGTAGACTGAAGGTGCACTTTAGAAATGTGATTTCTGAAAGAATCCTATGACAATTTATCATCCTTTTTTTAAAGAGTAAAGGAGTTATGTCCTTCATAACAGACACAATAAGCCTATTTTGTACCTCAATATCCACACTCAAACACATAAGATGTTTGAAGCAGCATCTTTTTGAGTGTAAAAGGTACCCACCCACACATCTGGGGGCTATGCCAATAAGAAAATGGTGCTTACCTTTAGAAGAAGCTGATATTTTGTTATCCGCTGGACAGGTTTAATAAGGTATGAGGAGATTGAATTGGCTAGCCCATGCCGCTGCTGTATCTCCTGTGTTGGAAAGAAAAATATATGAGAGTAGTAGCCAACTTAGAAAGTTTGCAGCAGCATTCTCTGTTTCAAGAATGGGAGCAGATCTCACAGTAGTTATGAGATCCAAAGTCTGTTTACAATTTTTAGGTGGAGTTTACATTTGTTTAGTTAAAAGCAAGTACCACTAAGTTCCATGGGGGTTATCCAAGCGCGAACAGGACTGTAACCTCTTTCACACAAAACAGAATTATGGATGGCAAGTAAGCCACTCATTATGAAGAGCGTTATTTACTAGAATTCCCACCATGGGCAGGATGAGAAAACACAGAGGCAACTAAAAAAATAATACACAGAACTCTTGGTAGAGTTAGAGTGTTGGCTCGGCCAACCTAATCAGCTGGGAGCAGTACAAATAATAATAATAATAATAATAATAATAATAATAATAATAATAATAAAAAATAATAAATATATTAATAGTGCAATGTCATGAAAGTTGGGTAGTGTTAACAGAAGGCAAGTGTTACTTGCTTTTCATCAGCATAACACAGAAATGTTCAGACGTGTTGCAGTTATGATGAGAACCTAGCATGAGTTTTCAGATTCTTTCCCCCCTTCCTCTCTTGGTACCCTGCAGTCTCTATCTTTGGTGTTGTAAGCTCCTTGACTACCTTCCTTTTAATTCCTTTTTAATGAAGTAATTTTCTTAAGCACGCACATGCCTAAAGAAAACGCACACAAAAGATGATATACCAAATCCAACATCCAGCTGCACGCTTACTATTTTTCTTTACATGCCGCATCGTATTCTCATCCATTCCAAGGGAAACTATAATCAACCATTCCTCTACGGTATTTATTCTGGTTGCAGAAATGGGAACATTGGGAGTTGGGATAGGAGGGCGACGGCCTATGAGTGTGATCTGCCGTTTTAAGGACTGCTTATTGTACCTTTTAGAAGACCCTGAAAGCCAGCAGAGGGAGCTACGAGTTTCAAAAACAAATAGAATAATGCATGAATATGGTGGGTTGCATTTAGAGAAGCGCCCGTGTGAAGTCTAAAGTCCATTTAGTCTAGCATCCTGTTCTCACAGTGGGAAGCCTGTAAGATGGTATTAAATTGTTGGGGGCTGAAACAAAACAATTCAAGAACTTCCCTTCTTGGTGCCATTGCATACTTCCTGGAGATCTTCACTGGGCTTCTAGGGTCCATTCCACCTGCTTCTTTGCTTTTAATTTAAAAACGAACACATTTCTGCATACTTAAGGAGCTACTGTTACCTTATATGTGGGTGGAGCCATTTTACGTCCAAAGTAATAGGCACTTGACCACGCAAGTTTGCTTCCATATGAACCTACCCGGACCCTGAGATCATCTTCTGAGGCCCTTCTTCATGTGCCTCCTCCACAAGAGGTCCAGAGGCTGGCAACACGAGAACGGGGCCTTCTCTGCAGTGGCTCCCCATCTGTGGAATGCTCTCTCCAGGGAAGTTCGCCTGGCGCCTTCATTATACACCTTTCAGTGCCAGGCAAAAACGTTCCTTTTTAACCAGGTCTTTGGTTGATCTAGGGACGCGGGTGGTGCTGTGGGCTAAACCACAGAGCCTAGGACTTGCTGATCAGAAGGTTGGCAGTTCGAATCCCTGCGACGGGGTGAGGTCCCGTTGCTCGGTCCCTGCTCCTGCCAACCTAGCAGTTCGAAAGCACGTCAAAGTACAAGTAGATAAATAGGTACCGCTCCGGCGGGAAGGTAAACAGTGTTCCCGTGCGCTGCTCTGGTTCGCCAGAAGCGGCTTAGTCATGCTGGCCACATGACCCGGAAGCTGTACGCCGGCTCCCTCGGCCAATAAAGCGAGATGAGCGCCGCAACCCCAGAGTCGGTCTTTACTTTACTTTACCTTGGTTGATCTGATTAACATCCTATGCCTTTTTAAAATGTGTGTTTATTCTTCACTATTTATACAACACACTGATAGGGGTTTTTAATATAGTGATCTGTTCACTCTAGACCAGCTAGACTAAGTTATAATACTCAGAATATAATGTTTTAAGCCCCTATATGTATTCCTGAGCCGTTCGTGCTTCCAGAAGCAGATTTCTTCTTTCACTTGTGCCTGGCAGAGATATACTGCGCCTTGTCCTATTTCTGCAAATCCTACAAGCACAATACAGTTGATGGTTTCAAAGAGGAACAAAGCACCGTATTTTAAAAGCAATTTCTGCTCCAGCTGTTGAAATAACAGCATACTGATATTTGTCTGTGCCTGTGTGTGTGCGTGTATACACAACTAGGGCAGTTTATAATTCCACTCACAGAGAAGTTCTGTGGCTGATGGGTGCTTAATATCTTTACAATATAATAGCAGCACCCCTTTCGACGAGGCATCACAAAGTCTGCAGACTGGTAACTTTAAAAAATGAACAACAACTAATAGGATATTGCTCAGCTCATTATGAACTTCTATTGTCTAAAAACCACACACACACAGGGACACAGAGGTGTCTCATTCATAAACATACAGTGGTACCTTGGTTTAAGAACAGCTTAGTCTATGAAAAACTTGGAATAAGAACGCTGCAAAACCGGAAGTAGGTGTTTCGGTTTGTGAACTTTGCCTTGGAAGCAGAACATGTTTCGCTTCCTGTTGAGTGTGTTCTATTTGTAAACTGAGTCCCCCGCTGCTATGGGAAAGCGCGCCTCGGTTTAAGAATGGTTTTGGTTTAAGAAGGGACTTCCGGAACGGATTAAGTTCATAAACCAAGGTACCACTGTACTTTCAAAAGGGTGAGAAATTTAATTCAAGCACAAGGGTCCTGGTACTTACATCAAAATAAGAACCTGCGTGTTCCAGTATCAACTGGGTAGAGTCTGGTTTGTTCTTGCAGTAAGTCACGTACATCTGGAATTTATCTGCCTGCAAAAACACAAACAAATTTTGAGCGTTTTCTTCCAAACGTTACATCTGATTCAAACTTTATCTTGCAAAGGATCGTTTTCTTATCCTACTCAGCTGGATAAAGAAACTTGCAAGAGCAATTAAAGAGGAAAGAAAAGTCAGAATATAAAGTTAAAACTGAATCAGGCCCTCTGACACTCATCCATTCAGATGGTATTAACAAACGTGTGTTCGTCTAGCAGTTAAAGATTCTAACCATGAATCTATTCTGCATCAATAAGTTCCAAGGATCCACCATGAGTTGCCTTAATTTCATTCTAACATTGCTGCATTTTGATCCTGTTTTGTGCCTCTTTGTTTTCTTTAAAACTGAAACACAGAATTCTTATTCGCATTCTGCAAACCATTTTCTATGCCCCAACACCATTTAGAGTTGGCTCTTTAGATTGTATCAATTTGGCAATTATTTGTAGTAATTTGAAAAATCAATAGAAATAAATGGCAGGGAAAAAATTAAGTTGGCTCTTTATAGAGCTGGTGGACCCCATTAGTCTTCAGCTTCTCATAACGCAGGTATCATGTCTCTGAATCTGACTTTTTTTTTAGGACAGTGGTGTCACATGGACAGAGAGGGCTGTTGTTTTTTTAACAACACCCCCCCTCTCTCTCGTGTGGTGTAGTGGTTAAGAGTGATAGACTCGTAATCTGGGGAACCGGGTTCGCGTCTCCGCTCCTCCACATGCAGTTGCTGGGTGACCTTGGGCTAGCCACACTTCCTTGAAGTCTTTCAGCCCCACTCACCTCACAGAGTGTTTGTTGTGGGGGAGGAAGGGAAAGGAGATTGTGAGCCGCTTTGAGACTCCTTCGGGTAGTGATAAAGCGGGATATCAAATCCAAACTACTACTACTACTACTCCTCTTCTTCTTCTTCTTCTTCTTCTTCTTCTTCTTCTTCTTCTCTCTCTCTCTCTCTCTCTCTCACACACACACACACACACACTCGTAACTGATTATTTGCTATAGAAAAAACCAGCTCCCTTACCCAAGTGACGAAACAGTGACCAACATCTTCAGGAAGCTGCTCATATTTTTCTAGCTCTTTCAGGAATATACTGTAAAACAACAACAAAGTGAAAAAATTATTTTCAAAGTCCTTGCCAGATTTCCATTAGGATACCCAAAAATCTTAAGTAGTTACCATAAACATATACGTACATATACCTGTGAAAAATTATCTGTACAATCCAGTTTCAGCTGAAGTATTTAAGTTCGACTAATAGTAACAGAAGAATTAAAAGGATGCTACATGCTACGGATTCCCTCACAGAATTAAATGCAACTTCGAAATTGCTTTACTTTGGTTGGACCACACAACCAACACGTTACAGGAAAGGTGTGACGACAGCAGCAGCCAAACTTCATAAAACCCACTTCTACTCTGCCACTAAGGGCTAACTCAAGCTGCCCCCAATTGGGCCTTGAACACACAGTGGGTTATAACAGAGTTAGAAATTATGGCACACTGTGGAAACCCAATTAATATACAGTAGTACCTCGGGTTGGGGACGCAGGTGGCGCTGTGGGTTAAACCACAGAGCCTAGGGCTTGCCGATCAGAAGGTCGGCGGTTCGAATCCCTGCGACGGGGTGAGCTCCCGTTGCTCGGTTCCTGCTCCTGCCAACCTAGCAGTTCGAAAGCACATCAAAGTGCAAGTAGATAAATACCCCTACCGGGAAGGTAAACGGCGTTTCCGTGCACTGCTCTGGTTCACCAGAAGCAGCTTAGTCATGCTGGCCACATGACCCGGAAGCTGTACGCCGGCTCCCTCGGCCAATAAAGCAAGATGAGCACCGCAACCCCAGAGTCGGCCACGACTGGACCTAATGATCCAGGGTCCCTTTACCTTTACCTCAGGTTGCAAATACCTTGGCTTACAAACACTTTGGGTTACAGACTCCGCTAACCTGGAAGTGGTATCTCGGGTTAAGAACTTTACCTCAGGATGAGAACAGAAATCGTGCGGTGGCAGCGGGAGGCCCCATTAGCTAAAGTGGTACCTCAGGTTAAGAACGGTTTCAGGTTAAGAATGGATCTCCGGAACGAATTAAGTTCGTAACCGGAGGTACCACTGTATCTCCCATCCTGATCTAGTTTCAGCACAACAGTGAAGATGAGCAAATGACAGACTCCTAGTTACATACTCAGAACTGATTTGGCTATAATCCTGGGTAGCATACTAAGGAGCCAAGATAGGGCCTACAGACAGCCCCAAATCTGTGTATATGTCCACACAGAGCAGAGGTGCTGTGATGGTTTGTGTATGCTCTTCGCAATAAGCACCCTCTGCTCACTCAGAGAAATATTTACAGTTCTTTATTTTACATATGTACAAGCAGCACAGTACAATCATGCATCTGCATCTTCTGGTTCAGATTCGAGGAGTGGTCTTCTGCTTTTCCTCCAACAGAAAAGGCAGGGAAGCTTCATGAGACATCTCTGATCCCTGCGCTTTAATCCTCTTCTTTCCTGTGCCGAAGGCACAGGCATAGGCTCCCCATCTGTACCTGAGCTTCCTGTGCAGTGCTGGGGCTCTGCCTCAGTATCGGAGAGCCTTTCTGCCTCCTGGCTCTCTCCCTCTTCCCCTTCCGTCACTTCCTTTCTGTCTCCTTCTGACAGTTCCTGCCCTGACTCTTCTCTTCTCCTCCAACTCAAAGGCATTCCTTGGCAGTCCCGTGACAGGTCTCCACACAGGTCACATTAAGATCTGAATGTCACTCCTTAAAAGGTGCAGGAGGGCAAGAGAACTGGGTGGCACAGAGCTTGCTTCTGGTGCCCACCATTCCAAACACACAGGGGACTCCGGCACAAGCATGTTCCTGACCTTCCAGCTTGCGCAGAACTGGCAAAGATAAATCTTGCATAAAATAGGGCTCCTCCGCCACACAAGTGTGCGTCAGATGACTGCTTTGCTTGCAAGGCCCGGTTGGTATTTGTTCTTATGTTCAGGGATAGCTTTCAGAAATTGTGAGAATGTTTTTTAAAAAACAGAAAAGCAACATTGTTTTGTCAACTCAATGCACTAGCATTCCTGAACTCCTCCCACCAGGTGATACTGGTATCTTGTTAACAGGAGGCCTAGGCGTGATTTTTGTGCACTGTGGTGCAGTTACCAGTATATCCCCACCTCCCTGGCAAATACTCTTTGTTCTGCACCTCTATTGAGTATGAGGCTTCATACAAATCCTGAATTCAGGCTGTGCGCTCCAATTATGGCAAGTTCACCATTACTGATATCTGAAAAGAGCTTTCTGCAGCTATCACCCCATAAATGAAAAATGAAATGTCATACTCGTTCGTTTATGGACTATGCAGATCTGCTAAGAAAAAGAAATACAGAATATCTCATTCTCTAACAGACTGAACAACCTGGCATTTTGCACTTTCGTTCTGGCCTAGAGATTTAAAGTCTATTTTAACCAGCTGTTTAACAAAAAGTGGGTGCCACAGAAACTGAAGATTCACCTGTTGCAGCTACATACCCTCTCGGTACATTTACGGGCAAATAACAACCATATATATTTCTTTACAAGTGTGAGAAATGCATTAAGTCAGTCTTTACTGACATCAGGTCTGCATACTCACTTATTATGGAATTCGTAGATTTCCTGCATGTTTCCGAAGATAATATGTTCCTTATTGACAATACCAGGTGGGATCTCTTCAACGCCACTTGTTATTTCCCAGAGATATGTCTGGTCAAAAGCACAAGACAAAAAGGGTGAACTGTGAATTTGCTTGAGGGTAACAACTCAAAAAGCAACCTTTCCAAAACTGAGATATACATGATCACACCAATACCTGTAATGTATGGCCACTTTAGCTTTTATTGTAAACTCTGGCCTGGTTTTATACAAATGAAATTCTAACCATAGGCAAAATACTTCATGGTATACATGAAGTCATAGAGTTTAAAATCCAAGCACTGCAATAGCTACAACGGGAATATGATTCCTCTCTGGTTTTAACAATGAACAGGCATTTCTGTTCAAAGAGAATGAGCCAGCTCTCGAATGTGCGATACACATAATGGAAGCATTAGCAGAGGATCATCTCTTTTATAGAAAACACCAAAGCGTAAACAAAGGCAGCAGTCCGCTCACGGTGAATCCTCCCCCAAAATAAAAAAATAAAAAGTGTAAACAAACTGTGCCCATGTCCAGCTAACATAGGAGTTTTGCAGCAGCAAAACAAGATGCTGGCCAAGTCAACAATGGCTGCCTAGGACAATTCAGTTGACAAACAGGTCTGCTTAAGATGCAAGATGGCACAAATTGGCCCTTCAATTCTACAGTCTGCAAAGGTTCTACGTGAGACCCATCCCACATGGTCACACACTTACATCCAAACACTCCCGGAGATCTCTCACATAAGCCTTCTCTGTCTGGATAAGCTCAGCCATAATGAACCTTTGAAACAGAAAGGAAACATCAGTGTGCTGGAATTGTCACACATCGCTCACCTCTTGATTAACCATTGCTTTCTATTGTGAATAGGAAAAGCAGGACAGAGGTCCAGCACACAAAGTAATTACAAGGGGGGGAGGGAGGAGTTTATTTGTTTTTGCCGATTCTTAAGCAGAGACAACGTTGGGTCAAGACTGAATAAAGCATGGTTTATGAGGACTTCTCCCTCACCCCTTGAGCACCAGCTTTGGTACAGATTTGGCACGGAGATGGTAGCTTGGATTAAGCCAGGGTTCCCCATTATGTCTGAACCAGGGAACTCTGCTGTAAAGTCAGTGAACAAACCAGGAAAATAAATCACTTCAAGCATATCCAAAGAATACACACAAAAAGTGAGAAGTGAAAGCGTTGGGATTTCCAGACTGAAGTCAGATTCCTAAAAAAACAATAAACCATGTATTTTTTGAACCCTTTGATTTCTCCCTTTTTCTTCTGTACACCATGCGTGGTTTACTGTCCTTTTTTATCATGTATATGGAGAATTTCCAAAAGCAGAACTTAAAATTTACCATCTGTATAAGGAAGAGAGCTTTAAAACAACAAACAAAACAAAACATTTCATCTACTCAAAAAGCCTGCTTCTTTCAATGTGTAAGGCTAGTACAGGGAAGTGGAAAAGCACAAATGGGGGAGGGGAGGAGATATCAAACCACACACGAAGCTAAACCATGCACAAAGATTTCTATAGAGTGCGGAAAACACTGCATTACTCTTTCCTGCGGGCAGACTTCCTCTTTTCTTCATTAAGCTCGTGAGCAGCATCTCTCAGCTTCACCTCTGACCCAGGGACACTGGCTGGGATTATATCCAGCTGCAGGCTTTTACTCTGAATTAAGAGGGGGAAGACAACAGAATTAGCAGAGGCAGGGGGAAAAGAGAAAAGGCAGCTGTCTAGTAAGGAGCTTAAGCAGCCACACTAAGCCAGCCCACGTTTCTGCTAGCAGAAGAACAAAAACCAAAAAACCCCGCAGCACTTACCGATTTATTGGAATCCGAAGAGATCCCCAGGGCTTTCTCTAAAGAGGTCCTATATTTTTCCATGCGCAGAGAGAAGTCCCTGTATCTTTTGTCCACCGCTGTGACACATTTTTTAATCTCCGCTGCATGGGCATGGCCCTTTTCACAAAAGCCGTCTGCCAGCTGTATCAACAGCTTCACCCTCTCTTTGGTTTGCTGTGGGAAACACAAAAGGCAGAAAGGTAGAACTGTGGCAGAATGACAACTATCCAGTAAAAGAAGCATCCTCACAAGTGATTTAATAATAATAATAATAATAATAATAATAATAATAATAATAAATTATTTATATCCCACCCCCCCCAGCCAAAGCCGGGCTCAGGGCGGCTAACAACAATAAAATAATACAACATTCTAAAATCATTTCATTATAAAATTAATTCAAATCAAATTGATGGCAACCATTGGGCTAGAGTTCTGTGAAGATTGCCAATGGAGGGAGTCAGGCTGTGCCCTGGCCAAAGGCCTGGTGGAATAGCTCTGTCTTGCAGGCCCTGCGGAAAGATGTCAAGTCCCGCAGGGCCCTAGTCTCTTGTGACAGAGCGTTCCACCAGATTGGAGCCACAGCCGAAAAAGCCCTGGCTCTAGTTGAGGCCAGCCTAACCTCTCTGTGGCCTGGGACCTTCAAGATGTTTAGCAGATAGTTTGCAAACAGACGAGGCCATCTCTGAACAGCTCTCTGTTGCTCTTGCCATAACACAAAAAAAATCAGGATTGTTATTTGATTTCAAACCATCAATTTAAAGGAGGGATCATCTATTTTGAGTTCTCGGGGTCCTACAAAGTCAGGATTTGACAAGCAGAATTTATCTTAGAAATCTGCTCCTCCAGCCTCGCAGCTCAAGTTTATGTTACCCCAGATTGCTGATAAGCAAGGAACAGAGAGCTGAAGTTTCTAGACCTCATGGTGGCAGAGGAAAGCCAAGGAATATCTCAATAGGTTTGCAGAAGTAAGGGAGAAGCATTCCTCGCAGCCAGCATATTTATATCCCCCTACAATTTCCATTTTCTCCTAAACAACCCCCAAACTAATCCCTGTCTTCCTGCTCATCACATGCCAATTGCTTTATGGCCCCCCTTACATAAACCATCCCAGATGGCCTAAATCTCAAGAATTGGAATAAGAAGAATATAAAATGACACGGCCTCAACTTAAACCAAACTTCAGTGGCACAGCTAAGAGCATAAAAGGTGGGATCCAGTATCAGAACCAGCAAAGATTCTTGTTGAAATTCTTTACTACAAGAAGAGGAAGAGGAAGAGGAAGAAGAAGAAGAAGAAGAAGAAGAAGAAGAAGAAGAAGAAGAAGAAGAGTAGTAGTAGTAGTAGTAGTAGTAGTAGTAGTAGTAGTTTGGATTTGATATCCCGCTTTATCACTACCCGAAGGAGTCTCAAAGCGGCTAACATTCTCCTTTCCCTTCCTCCCCCACAACAAACACTCTGTGAGATGAGTGAGGCTGAGAGACTTCAGAGAAGTGTGACTAGCCAAAGGTCACCCAGCAGCTGCATGTGGAGAAGTGGGGAAGCGAACCTGGTTCACCAGATTACGAATCCACCGCTCTTAACCACTACACCAGGAGGGGTAGGCAACCGCTGAGCTAAGGGTCACATGCACCCCTCAATTCAATTTCGGCTGGAGAGAAGAAGGGGGAAATCATGGTGGAGAAAGCCCCAAAAGATGAGGCGATGTAAGGAGGATAAAAGAGAAAGCTCTCTGCAAGAAGAGAGATATGTCCTTTCCTGGAAGCCTGCTAAGTCACTTTTGTCTCTGGCTCCATCCTTCATCTGCATGCTAAGGGAAAGTGGCCTTTGATAGAAAAGGGTCCTCTAGTCCAGGTGCCAGAGACTACATGTGGTTGGGGAGAGGGAACATACTTGACTGCCTTGCACCCCTTTTGATCAACTTCTCCCAAAGAGATAAAAATAGACACAAGACACAGTAAGAAAATGGCAGGGGACCTTAACTGCCGTCGCAATTTACCTTGGCTGTAATCTGAAATTCTTCATGCTCCTTTAGCAGCTCTTGAGTATGCTGGATACTGGAGCCAGTGGAAGTGTGCGTAGATAAATAAAATTCTCCATTGTCATGGATCCATTCAAGAGCCTAAGGGAGAAAAAGATGACAAAGAAGAAGAGTTAGACTACCTTTCAGCAAAGGCAACTTATTTCCTAGGTGTAGAATCCCATCTGAAACTCAGGTCACCTGTTCCTGGGCTTCTCCTAACATCGCCCAGGCATCTCCTAACATTATCCAAGCAGGCTGCCTCAGTGGGAGAGATGACAAGCAGAGCTTGTCGTGTCACCTCTCCTGAAAGATCAGCTCCATTAGGCAGTTCCTACCCCTGAATTGTTTTCAGCTGGTCACTTTAAGAATTATTATATAACTTTCAAGAAGTGGAGCCAGCAATCGCTTTTTATCTTTTCCCTCCCCGTCCCTTTTTCCTTGCGTGCCGTGTCGTTTAGATTCTAGGCTCTATTTTCATTTTAGCCACTCTGGGAGTCTGTTTTGGCTGAACAGCGGGCTACAATTGCACCAAATATAAATAAATAAATGCACTCAATTGATGCCCTTCCATTCATGGAAGAGCTTTTAATGGTTTTCTTCTTCTTCTTTTTGCCAATTTGTCCTTCCTCCTGTAACACCATCCTGTCACATGTCACCCTATTGCAGCGGGTCTCCAATTCCTGGGGAGAACTGGAGGCTGCAGGATGGGAGGGAGAGGGGAGATTGGCAAAAATTGCCCTCCTCCTTCCAATAGTGGAGGCATCCATTGGATCAAAATCGAAGTGAATGTGCTTTGAATAGAGATACTTGCTCAAAGGTTTCCGGCAGCCTTTGATGGCACAAACCACAAATTGCAAAGAGAGAAACAGATTAGAACCTGTGAACGATCCTTGGAACATCAAGGCCTGGAGTTAAGTGGCGGGGAGATGTAGCCATTGGTTTCTACAATTGAGAGATTCCTTCTTCTCCATGCAAATATACTACTGCTCAAATATTGTGAAGAATGTACCTGGGACAGTATAGTCGATACGGAATGAGACTCTTAATCTCAGGATCGGGGGTTGGAGGACCACATAGGGCAAAAGTTTCCTGCATTGCAGGTCCCGCCCAACTCTGCAATTCTATGAAAAGCCCATTGTAACTGCAAAGGCACCAACTGGACACCAGTCTTTCCGGAAAGTAAGGTAAAAGGTAAAGGGTGGATGGTTCAGTCCGGTCAAAGGTGACTATGGGGTGTGGTGCTCATCTTTCTTTCAGGCCGAGGGAGCCGGCATTTTTCCACAGACAGCTTTCTGGGTCATGTGGCCAGCATGACTAAACCGCTTCTAGTGCAACGAGAAACCGTGACGGAAGCCAGAGTGCACGGAAACGCCGTTTACCTTCCCACCACAGTGGTACCTATTAATCTACTTGCACTGGTATGCTTTCGAACTGCTAGATTGGCAGAAGCTGGGACAGAGCAACGGGAGCTCACCCCGTCATGGGGATACGAACCGCTGACCTTCCGATCGGCAAACCCAAGAGGCTCGGTGGTTTAGACTACAGCACTTGACCTCATCCCCAACAAAAGAATGTGAACCAAACACGCCTTGTTAAACTTACTACATCCCCGCTTTTTCCCTTGCTGTAGTAGTTTAAATTGTGAGCTTGTTGGGGCACCAACCCATGTTCCCCCCAACCCCCCTTGCTTATGTTACTCTAAACAGCACTGTGTACATAGCGGCTAAGTTATTTCTTACTAATAATAATTCATGTGACTCCCTTGAGCTATGTGTATAGCATTCCCACATGGAATGATACCTGCGAATAATTCCAAGCATTGTCCCACAGGAATCCGGAACATTTCACCGGAACGGTCTCTTGCGTTCAGATAGAATGAAATAGTTCAGGATCGGTGGGAGAGCGGCCACTTTCTGAAGGGTAATTTTGCAGGAGAAATTAGGAGGTTGCGACGCAAAAAATGCCACAGATCCCAAAATTCCTGAAATGAGGTTAGTTACAGGGGTCTCTTCTTGGTGGGTGTTTCCTGTTTTGAGGCTTTCTGTCAGTCTTCTTAGCCAAGCCAAAGCACCGCCAGCAGAAGCAATGAGACAGAGGCATGGCAGGAGAACAGAATCTCCTCTTTGCAAGTAGCGAACCCCAAGGGAAGCAGAAAAGATGCTCCAGAAGCTCTCTGATAATATTGTTCAAGATGGTAGGCTTTTTTCACATAGAGAGGGGGTACCGCACTGGGGAGAGGGGGTGTTTTCCCACCAGGAATGGCAAGGCAACCTCTGAAATGTTGGTGGAAAATCAAGGAGCGGTCATGTATAGACCTTCCGATTGGCAAGCCCAAGAGGCTCCATGGTTTAGATCACAGCACCACCAATGTCCCTGAGAAGTAGTAACCCATCGAACTGAGTGGGACTTACTTCTGAGTAAAAAAGAGTTAGGACTGCTCTGTTTTAACATTTTTCAAGGATGAAACTACATCAGCACTTAAAAAATGCACAAAGCACAGCTAGTTCCAGGTCAGAAATACTTGAGATGCGACAGGCAGAATACAATGTTCTGGAGAATTATATAAAGAGATGTTAGGCATCAGGGGACTTTTTACACTGCAATTGAAGCTCCATACCAGCTACCAAAAATTATACACTAGAATATCTACCAGCTAAACTGAGCTGAATACAACCATCAAAGAAGTTTGGTTGTTGAGAGCATCAATGTTCAAACACATAATTTTACAAAAATGAAACAGCGGGACTTTGCTGAGAATAGAACAGCAGCTTTTGGACCAGCAGTTCAATAAAGAATAGCTTATTTTCCAAGAGATCAGAGAGATGAGAAAATCTGCAGAGATCCGTACCTCATTTGAAACAAAAGTTATTGAAACCTGCCCGACCAACCACCACTGATACGGCCTGGAAAAAGCCTGACCTCCCACCACTTTTCTGTGTATGTAGTTATTTTGGTCTTATTATATTTTATTGAAAGCTTGTTTTCTATAGTATTGGAATGAGTTCCTACAGCTGTATTAAATCCATTCATTTTAGAAATATGTTACATTACATTTAAATCACATGTCTGAATCCATTTCAACCAAATTTGAGAGCAATGCTTTTCAACCCTCTTTTACCGTTGTGGGGGCAATGGCCATCTTTACATCTTTACTCCTAGCACCCCAACAAAAACACTATTTTAGAGTTCTTTTGGAGAAGGGGAAGGATAACTCATTGGGTTGGATGCAATGGGACTTCCTCTTTCCCTCCTCTCCTCGCACGTTCCCAAAATCTGCTCTAGAGTGTTCCCCCAAAAACTCTGGACCAGATTTGGAGGGTGTGTGGGAAGCTGCAGGGGAGAGGAGGGGGACGTTCTGTTGCATGGATGGAATTGTGCAGTGCTGGATACAACCCTATTAAGCCACTGTTAAAATGTGCTACTAGCTGCAGAGTGCAAACTGCACAATCTGGGTTATTGTATACAGTGGTACCTCGGGTTAAGTACTTAATTCGTTCCGGAGGTCCGTACTTAACCTGAAACTGTTCTTAACTTGAAGCACCACTTTAGCTAATGGGGCCTCCTGCTGCTGCCGCGCTGCCGGAGCACAATTTCTGTTCTCATCCTGAAGTAAAGTTCTTAGCCTGAAGCACTATTTCTGGGTTAGCGGAGTCTGTAACCTGAAACGTATGTAACCCGAGGTACCACTGTAATAACAGCTTTGTAAAGTATACAGTTTTGGGTTGTTCCCCCTCCCCCCTTTATTTCCCCTTATACATGGGTGCTGTTTCTTTTTTCCTTTTATTTATGTCTCACCATGTTTAGCACTCATATAATATAATTATGTACTTTTTTGAACTTTCAATAAAGATGTCTAGAAAGAAAAAAGAAAGAAAAGAAACTAACTGGGCTTAGAAGAGTGGCAAATGGGGTTATAAAGGAAAATGCATTTGACCAAACCCTTTTTCATATGTAAGGGGGAAAGAAAGGAAAGCTCTCCCACCAGCCTCCCAAACCTGTCCATGGAGAATCTATACGGACTGCCAATGTTTTAAGACTATGTAAAATGACGCCATAATCTTAATGCTACATTCTTTTTCTTTGCCGTGACTGGACTGTGTAATATTAAAATATATAAAAGACAATCTGGGTTATTGTACACTTTTTCATTCCATCTTTGTGTCTCTACCAACCCTACCCAGCCACAAATGGATACTCCCAACTAACAGGCTACCTAGAAAACTTATTAAAAGCTAGATTGTGATAAATTAAGTTACTAGGAACCTGTACTCTGAGAAACACTCTATCTGGTGAATTCCAACATACAAAATTCTATCCCCATAGAACTACCCAAACGAGTGGACCATCTTTTCTATGGCACCAGTACATACTCGCTCTTCCTTTGCCCTTCACTTTTTCCTTTCTTTGTTGTATACCTGTATACCTGAAGGAGCGTCTCCACCCCCATCGTTCAGCCCAGACACTGAGATCCAGCGCCAAGGGCCTTCTGGCGGTTCCCTCATTGTGAGAAGTGAGGTTACAGGGAACCAGACAGAGGGCCTTCTCGGTAGTGGCGCCCGCCCTGTGGAATGCCCTCCCTTCAGATGTGAAGGAAATAAGCAGCTATCTTCTCTTTAAAAGACATCTGAAGGCAGCCCTGTTTAGGGAAATTTTTCAATATTTAATGCTGTATTGTTTTTAACACTTGATTGGAAGCCGCCCAGAGTGGTTGGGGAAACTCACCCAGATGGGCGGGGTATAAATAATAATTTATTATTGTTATTGCTACTATTGTATATGGCTCATAAAATCTTGCAGCTGGGTCAAGGAAGGTTGCTGTAAGAGGCTGCTTGGTCCCTGAATCTCCTTCCCTACCTGTGCTATCTCCAGAGCCAGCCCATTGGACCCCTCCAACCATGCCTCGGCAGCTGTAGTAAACACAGCCAATTAGGGTGAACAACAGCAAACTCCAGCTTGAGCGCCGCTGGCAGTCTACATACCCTGCTGCTGCAAAAGATGCTAGCGGGTCCCTCACAAGCGGCTTTTCGGGAGATGCGTAGGGAATGCAGGACCTGAAAACCTCTGAGGCTGCAAAGCAGAAGATTGTGCCTTGCCCTCTAGATCCCAGTTATGTGTTTCCAACTTTCTGCTAGTGGGCCACCAGCATACAACCTACTGAAGTTTAAAAGCAAGTCATTTATAAAGGTAAAGGTAAAGGGACCCCTCACCATTAGGTCCAGTTGTGACCGACTCTGGGGTTGCGGCGCTCATCTCGCTTTATTGGCCGAGGGAGCCGGCGTACAGCTTCTGGGTCATGTGGCCAGCATGACTAAGCCGCTTCTGGCGAACCAGAGAAGCGCACAGAAACGCTGTTTACCTTCCCGCCAGAGCGGTCCCTATTTATCTACTTGCACTTTGACGTGCTTTCGAACTGCTAGGTGGGCAGGAGCAGGGACCGAGCAATGGGAGCTCACCCCGTCACAGGGATTTGAACTGCCGACCTTCTGATCGGCAAGCTCTAGGCTCTGTGGTTTAACCCACAGCGCCACCCGCGTCCCAAGTCATTTATACTTAGGAATTTATTAGCACATTCAGCACTTCGCACACTATGGCCTCCTCGCAAGCAGCATCGTGCTGACTGAAACTCCTTGTGGCGTAAAAGGACTAGAGGTTAGAGTGCCGACACACTCGCAAGCAAATTCAGCATTGCCACAACGGAGAAAAGGGACAAGAGGGCATTTTTTTAGCACAGGCTATACAAATCAGCGAGACGTGATGTGGCTCGCTTCTGGGTGCCTGTTGGGAGAAGGGCTGCAAGCAAACATGGGCATTCCAATCCAACCGCGTCAGGAAGAAAAGGCTGCTTAAAATACAGGCCCTGACCTGTTTGGCGCTCCTTTCAAAGACCACATACTGCTGACACTGGTCAAGGCGTCTTTTCCTCATTGTCCAGTAGTGTAGGACACGGTTTTCCCTCTGGAAGAGCTCGTTCAGGATATCTGCCGGATCATAAAGAGGCCAAATCAATCGGTGCGCTGAGCAAAAAGCAAAGGCCTATGGAACTGATATATCTGGCAAGCCGTTGAGGTAACTCAAATGAACATAAGGAAGTCAGGCATATATCAGCAATAGTTGAAAACAAGCGGCAGTGGCAAGAGAACAGACTGAACAACAAGTTTCATTAAATCTCGCATGTTGCTCTTGTAATACAAATTAGGGATTCTTTGTCTGTAGAAAGGTTGAATCTCCTGTGTCCGGTGTAAAGGGTAAAGGTAAAGGACTCCTAGACGGTTGAGTCCAGTCGAATTCGACTTTGGGGTACGGCACTCATCTCCACTTTCAGGCCGAGGGAGCTGGCGTTTGTGCGCAGACAGCTTTCCGGGTCATGTGGCCAGCATGACTAAGCTGCTTTTAGCGCAACGGGACACCAGGTCAAATTCCAGAGTGCACGGAAACGCTGTTTACCTTCCCACCGTAGTGGTACCTATTTATCTACTCGCGCTGGTGTGCTTTTGAACTGTTAGGTTGGTAGGAGCTGGGACAGAGCAATGGGAGCTCACTCCGTCATGCAGATTCGAACTGCTGACCCAAGAGGCTCGGTGGTTTAGACCACAGCACCACCCACATCCTTAAAGTGTCTGGTGTATCTGTGCCTTACATTTAAATATGGCCTTTATGTTGTTATGGCAAGCGGTCAATGCATGAAGCAACTCTCACAAGCCATAACTTCTACACCCAGTGCTGCCTGCTTGAATTTTTGGGATATCAGGGTATCTAACTGTGTTTGGATTATCATATACAGTGGACGCTCGGGTTGCAAACGTGATCCATGCGGGATGCACATTTGCAACGTGCAGCGCTCGCAACCTGTGTCTGCACGTGTGCTGGTTGCGATTCGGTGCTTCTGTGCATGCGCAAAGCGCGATTTATCGCTTCTGTGCATGTGTGACCACTGAAACCCGGAAGTAACCCGTTCTGGTACTTCCGGGTTTTGGCGGTCCGCAACGCGAAAAAATGCAACCTGAAGCGGCTGTAACCCGAGGTATGACTGTATTGCTTAATAAGCTGCAATATGAACAAGCTTAGTCCCCTTGCACACATCCACCTCCTCTTATGTGAGTGAACAAACAAGTCTGCAAATCTTCCTATCATTAATCGATGTGTTCCACTGCATCCAAACTAGGAACGTAAGGCCGACAGTTTCAGAACAAGCCAAGATATGAAATCATAGTTTAGAGTTGGATTCATATCCTGGCTTGTTCTGAAACCACTGGCCGTAGCATCCCAGTTCAGACCTAATGAGAAACTAGTGTTAACTGAAGACTTCTTGGCGTGTTCATTTGCTTGCACAAAGGGAGAAGTGCACAGATACTAGATCCATTCGTATCTTGGCTTATTAAATGGAGATACGATCATCCAAAGGCGGCCACTGAGTGTCCCAGAATTCATGGCAGATCAGCATGAAAAAAATACAAAGCTATGTATATACACATAAAATAAAATAAATGAAGCAAGGTGTTGCCATTTCAGCTCCTCACTGAGATCTGCAATTTATTTTCGCACTCCAAAGTGTTCACCATACTCATAACTGGTCCTCAGCTTGCTGTTTTCAAACACATTAATTCGTCTATTTATTCATTTAAGGTATTTCTGTAACACCAATTTACAACCATCTTTTTTTTATTGAAAGGAACAGTCAATAAAACAGAGTGCAGAAAAAGCATTAAAAAAAGAGCCACCAATCACTTAAAAAACCAAACAAACCAGGTGTTAAAAATCTGGCCGGGGAGAGGGCAATAAAAATTCTTCACCATGCACTTAAAAAGTTACTAACACAGGTGCCAGGCAAGCTCACCTAGGGAGAGCGTTCTAGTAATGGGACACCACAACTGAAAAAGCTCTCTCCCCAGTCATCACCTGCCTCACCTCCAATGGTGTGGCCACCCAGAGAAGGGACTTTGAAAACAACTGGAGTGTATGTCAGGCTGCTGTAGGAACAGATGTTCTATTGGGGACCAACGTCGGCCAAGCTGTGCAGGTCTTTAAAATGCAACCACCAACTAACTTCATGGAAGACTTTAAAAAGCTGTAAGCACTACATAGGACACTGATTTCATTATTTTTGTGCATTCTGATTCCAGCTTATTTTAAGGATAGGTCTTGATTTTCTCTGTGTTATGTCTCTGTTACAGCTGTTATTTTGTTTTATTTAGCAGTTTGCAATAAATAAATGTGCTGCCGGGTTTGTGGAATATTTTATTTACATGAAATATTTAGAAACTCTGTGTATTTTATATATAGCTGACAGACAATTAATTGGAAGTTTCTTAGTTTTTTAACCTCTCCCTCTCTCTTAATGCTATCTCTCTCTATCTATTCCTTTTTTGTTCTCTCTATTTTTCCTCTTCTCCCCCGCCCCCCCGCCCCGATCGATGTTTTCATTTTATCTAGATCCGTGGTTCCCAACCAGGGGAGCAATTTGATTTTTAAGGGAGGCAATTCGAGAATGAGTTATTAACAGTGAATGGCCTTTTAGGCTTCCTCCATGTGAATAGGAGTTCACTTTTTGAATAATCAGGATTTTAGAGATGCATGGCCAAAAAAAAGTTGGGAACCACTGATCTAAAGTTTTAGCCTGGACAAAAAAAATATTTGATTATCATCTTTGTATCTCTCTTTATAAAACCTGATAAAATTTATTCAAAAAGAGGGGGGAAAGAAACTCTGTTTCACACGCAGGCACAGGTAAGTGTGTAATTTACACAAACAAAGGAAACATGCTTAAATGTTTGGCACTGTGGTCATTTGTTATTAATACATTATCTCAAGTTGCAAAAAAATCCCACAACTTCCACTGTTGTGCTTTCCCCCCCAAAAAACTACAGTGGTGCCCCGCAAGACGAATGCCTCGCAAGACGGAAAACCCGCTAGACGAAAGGGTTTTCCGTTTTGGAGGTGCTTCGCAAAACGAATTTCCTATGGGCTTCCTTCGCAAGACGAAAATGTCTTGCGAGTTCCTGCGGGGTTTTTTTCCTCCCCCCCCTTTTTTCCCAAGCCGCTAAGCGGCTTATCAGCTGATCCGCTAAGCCGCTAAACAGCTGATCTGCTAAGCCGCTTAACAGCTGATCGCTAAGCCGCTTATCAGCTGATCCGCTAAGCCGCTTAACAGCTGATCCGCTAAGCCGCTAAACAGCTGATCGCTAAGCCGCTTATCAGCTAATCCGCTAAACCCGCTAATCCGCTAAGCCGCTAATGGGCTTGCTTTGCAAGACGAAAAAACCGCAAGACAAAGAGACTCGCGGAACGGATTCTTTTCGTCTTGCGAGGCACCACTGTACCTTATTTTTTTACACGGTGACAACCACCGCCAGGAGTTCCTTATTGCTCTTAGCATGGCTTGAGATGTTCACGCAAATAGGGGCAGCTGATGCACAACTGATTTGACCCTTGTTCTGTGTGTGCTTCGTGGGTACCACCCGCATAAACCAGAACTGTATCTCCGCCTTACCAACGGAAGGGTTGAACTCTATTAAGATCGACAGGTAGCCAGCCCATCGTGCATGCTTACTTTTCACCTGCTGTTCAGGGGCCTTGATGTGAGTCACCATCCCTGGCATGTTGACGCTATTCCTGTGCAGGTATTTCAGGAAGACATCAGCATTTCGTCGAGCCAGCGTGCAAGCCTGGAAGAGACCACAGACAGACACATCAGCGCAGGCACGCGTAAGGTTATGCTAACTGAGCTTGTCATTTTAGGCACTACAAGTGGAAATTCAAATTCCGCTACAGCCCGCGTGCAATGGCTTGAACAAAGAAAGCAAATTTGGTCCATTCCTCTTGGGCTGCACAACACAGATGCCTCTCTATGAGCAAGTAAGGTAAAGGGACCCCTGACCATAAGGTCCAGTCGTGGCCGACTCTGGGGTTGCGGCGCTCATCTCGCTTTATTGGCCGAGGGAGCTGGCATACAGCTTCCGGGTCATGTGGCCAGCATGACTAAGCCGCTTCTGGTGAACCAGAGCAGTGCACGGAAATGCTGTTTACCTTCCCGCCAGAGCAGTACCTATTTATCTACTTGCACTTTGACGTGCTTTCGAACTGCTAGGTTGGCAGGAGCAGGGACCGAACAACGGGAGCTCACCCCGTTGCGGGGATTCGAACTGCCGACTTTCTGATCGGCAAGTCCTAGGCTCTGTGGTTTAACCCACAGCGCCACCTGCGTCCCTTCTATGAGCAAGTAGGAAGGCTCAATTCCTCTGTGCCATGTTCTTCCATGGATGTTCCATGCCTGGAACATCATCACAGTGGTTTAGAGAGGGGGAAAAGCAGTTTAGTTAAGTTTATAGGACAGCCGCTGGTCATATTTTTACATGGGCCATGTTCAGACATAATGCTGAGCCAAGAAACATAGCTTAGTGTGAGCACACTGGTTCCTAAGGAGGAGATTACACCAGTTTTGCTCTCCACCCCCCTCCCCCAAGTCCTTTTATTTATTTGCAAATTTATAATCTGCACTTTCATACAAAAATATATATAGCAAGACCGGATGCAACGTGTATAAATAAAAATGAGCCAAATGGCCATTAAGGCATCATTAAATACATCAATAAATACTGATAGGTTAAAAGAAAAGGAAAAAATGCATGTTGTAAGGTGCTTCAACAAAAAGTTGTCTGAAAGAAGGGAGGGATGCTTCCTGTTGAATCTGTACTGTGGCAGGGAGTTCCACGGGGCAGGGTCTGCCACACTAAAGGCTTGGTCCCTAGTGATGACCAAAGGGACCTCAGGGGTGTGGATAACCACTAGAAGCATCCCATCTGAGGACCTTGGAGTCTTTTAGCATGCCGTGGCAGCCAAAACAAGGTCTGGTTTAGTGCAGCATCCAAACATGAGACTGTGGTTAAGCTCTCTCTTCCTTAAGCAGGCTGGCAACACTCAGGATTCAGGAACAGAAGTAAATCCTTTCACAGCATTTCCATGCTGTGTTTTGCTCTTAAACACTAATAGGGAAATAGTTGCTTGATGTGACCAGCTGCCCTCAATTCTTACATTATTTGCTAGGACTCATAATCTGCAGATTATAAACGAGGAGCACCAGCAGACAAGGACATAAGTGCAAAAATCTCTTAATTATACCAGCTTCTAAAGAGCAAGAGCGTTCGTTTTGGAGATTTGGAGTTCTTCGGGTAGCAGGCCAAAGAATAAAACAAGCTCTAACATAAAAAACCCCCAAGCACCACTCAGTTCTGTTGAAATCTCTTGAAGCTACTAATCAAGGAGACTAACTGAATATCGGAGGCAGAAGACATAGGTGCCCACTGATATAATAAAGGCTGCAGCCCTATATGTAGATTTAGGGACTCAAGTGAGGTTCACTTCTGAGTAACCATGTTTAGTAGTGGCTGAAAAGCCAATAGAAATAAAGGGGAGCATTTTGCATTTCGTGCATGGTACCAACTGAGGTCCAATTTCTGGTCACCTTCACCTAAATGGACAAAGTAGCAATCAGTTTACACTACAGAACACACACTCGCCTTCACAGCTGCAGCCTTTCTCTCTAAAAATGGGCTGCTGAGATCTGAACACAGATTACTAGTAAAAAATGGAAAAGTGATAGCAGAGGTGACAGCTGGAAGCCCCCGATCCGGTCAAGTCACAATATTAAGCCCTTTATACATTGGCCTGAGAGTTCTTATTCATTCAACAACATTCATGGGCAAAGTGGACTCTCGTCCACAAAAGCTTATACCACAATTAAACCTATTAATTTTGAAAACTGCCGCAAGACTCTGCTGTTTTCGCAAGGTATCTCGTAAGCTTTGCTTTATTTTTAGCGCCGCCAGAAATGGCAAAAAACGAGCTTGCTTCAATATTAAATGGGCAATCAAGCAGATTGATGTCCTTGTGCTTCCTCGCTTCTTCGGCCTTCTGCTCCAATTAACTAACTGCACTGTGTTTGACAGCTTTTATTTGCTATTTTGAGAAGCCGCAAACCTCCTTCTATATCCTGCGCCCGCCCGTTAGCTTTCCAGTCCATCTTTCCTTGCCCCTTTTCTCTGCAGAAAGAGTAGAACGGATTGACAGCCGCTGGCTTCAACTTTGCCACACCAGAGACCCACTTTTGAATTTTATATTAGGTAGGAGGATCCAATTGGTGCTCTTAAGTTGATAGACGGGCTTTTGATTCGATGGACACCTGCTGCTAATGACCAAGGAAGGGGAGGTGATTTTTTTGCTGTTTTTCCCTTCCTCCTTCCGCCTTCTCTGTAGGGTCCCCCAACAGAATATAGCAAGTTTTCAGGCGTGTTGAGGGCTGCACACATAGGGAGAAAGACACAAAAACAATCTCTCCTTTTCTTCTTTAGGAGGAAGCAGGATCAAAAACCCTTCCACGAGCACGAACAGGATTCCACGCTGTGTAGCACCTTCCCTTTAGGATGATGGACTCAAGTTAGTGAACTCCATTGATTCCCATGGGACTACTCTAAGGATGACTAAGGTTGGATGCGGCCCAATAATACCAACATAGGGTACAGTAGGTACAACTTAAGTGTACGATAAGACCATACAATAACAAAAATTTAAATGGGCTAAAACATTAAAACATCAGCTAAAACACATTAAGATAAAGATATAATAATCAGATCTCAGCAGATCATCACTAGTAGGCAGTGGAGCATTCGCACAACTCTACCAAAAAGCCTAGGTGGAAAGGTATGGGTTTGGGGCAGTGTCAAAAAGCAAATAAAACAAAAGGGCACGGCTTATCTCAAGGGGGAGAGAATTTCACAAATTAGGCAATCCTTCCGTAATGGATGATCCAGGGGTCAGCAAACTTTTTCAGCAGGGGACTGGTCCACTGTCCCTCAGACCTTGTGGGGGGCCAGACTATATTTTTTTTTGGGGGGGGGGAATGAATGAATTCCTATGCCCCACAAATAACCCAGAGATGCATTTTATTTTTTTATTTTTTTGCTTAATGTATGCAGGGTTTGGTGTCAGCGTTGCTCGTGCTGTTCACCTGAGTTTATTTGGTGGTGAGAGAGGTTGGGGTTGGCCTAGGGTATGGTTGTTTGTTTGTGATTGGCTGACGTGATCTTTGTTTTCGTGTGTGAGTGGGGTGGGTGGGTGTTTTGGATCAGGTTAGCCATATTGATTTCTATGCTGTTGGTGGATTATTGCCATTGTCTTGTTGGGCTGTGTATGTGATAAAGGGGAGCCATAAAGGCGTCTTCTTCTGTTTGTCCCCGTGTCAGTTTCAGTTTATTGGTTAATTTTTCTAGTAGGGTTGTTTCCCATAGTATTTCGTACCATTGGTCCAGAGATGCATTTTAAATAAAAGGACACATTCTACTCACGTAAAAACACGCTGATTCCCGGACCACCCGCAGGCTGAATTTAGAAGGCAATTGGGCCGGATCCGGTCCCTAGTTTGCCCAGTGGCGTAGCGTGGGTTGTCAGCACCCGGGGCAAGGCAAGTAATTTGCGCCCCCTAACCCGTGGATTTGCGCCCCCTAACCCGTGGATTTGCCCTAACCCCCAGATGTTGCGCCCAGTGTGGCCGGCCCCCCCTGCACCCCCCACGCTACGCCACTGAGTTTGCCTACCCATGGATTAGGCAATCTTGTCTGCCCGTTTTATATGCACGGTTGCAAAACCCAGCTTTGAAATATAGTGTTAATAGGCACACGAACTTCTCCTTGTTACCTTCAGGAATGCCTCCTTCTGTTCAAGGTGTTTACTTATCATAGGCGTTACATGGTCTGTTTCCGAGTTGGGGCCCAGTTTGTCAGCTCCTCCGCACCAGTCTTCTTCTCGCTTGTACTCTTGCTCCAAGCTTTCCAGTACGCTGCATACCTATTGGCCAACAGACAAAAAAAGACAGAGTAAGGGTTTCTGTTGCAGGATGAGGGCTAACCCATCAATACTGAAAGGTCATGTTGTGTGGATGCCTGATTAACTTTTCCCAAAGCAACTACCGTATTTTTTGCTCTATAAGACTCACTTTTTCCCTCCTAAAAAGTAAGGGGAAATGTGTGTGCGTCTTATGGAGCGAATGCAGGCTGCGCAGCTATCCCAGAAGCCAGAACAGCAAGAGGGATTGCTGCTTTCACTGCGCAGCGATCCCTCTTGCTGTTCTGGCTTCTGAGATTCAGAATATTTTTTTTCTTGTTTTTCTCCTCCAAAAACTAGGTGCATCTTGTGGTCTGGTGCGTCTTATAGAGCGAAAAATACGGTACTCTATTCTGAACTTAAAAATGGAAAGCGTAATGCTCGTGGTCAACAAAAGAGGTTTAAAGACTCTCAAGGCAAATCTTAAAAAATGTAGTCTAAGCACCGACAACTGGGAAACACAGGCCTGCGAGTGCTCCAGTTGGAGAACAGCCTTTACCAAAGGTGTCATGGGCTTTGAATCTAGATTCAGGTAGGTAGGCGTGCTGGTCTGACGCAGCCAAAATAAATAATTTTTTTTTTTTTAAATGTCCAGTGGCACCTTAGAGACCAACTAAGCTTGTTCTGGGTATAAGCTTTCGTGTGCATGCACACTTCTTCAGATACACTGAAACAGAAATCACCAGACCCTTATATATAGTGGGAGGGTGAGGTAGGGTTTTTCTCAGAAGGGTGGTAGGAGATGGGTGATTGACTCAATGGATATGGTAAACCTGTTGACGTTTTTTTGGTCATCTGCATACTATCCCTTGCTTTTTCCTGTAAGACTAACTGCAGTCGTTAACAGTCTGTTATCTGAAGAAGTGTGCATGCTTAGTTGTTCTCTAAGGTGCTACTGGACAATTTTTTAATGGGCTTTGAAGATGCTCAAATGCAGGATGAAAGGGAGAAACGTGCTAAGAGGAAGGCACGCTTGGCAAACCCTCACCATGATCAACTCCCACCCAGAAACCTATGTCCCCACTGTGGAAGGACGTGTGGATCCAGAATTGGCCTCCACAGTCACTTACGGACTCACTGTTAAAACCGTGTTCATGGAAGACAATCTTACTTGGCTACGAGTGATTGCCAAAGAAGACTGAAATGACTGGCATTCACTTCACATCTACAACCTGATTTGACAGCTTCCTCAGACGTCACACAATGCAAACACTGGGTCAACATTATGTCTCTTGACTACTCCCAGCTTCCCTCACCTGTGGTTTGCAAACAGAGATTACTGCAATACCACAGGTCCATTCTGCTAAAGCCAAATGAACAAAGCAGTCATTAGCAAGCCCTTGGTAATGTGAGCAAGCCCATCTTTAGCACTGGCACGGCTTAATTGCTCCTAAGCTGCAATTACTTTTAGGGCTCGCACTTTGAAAAATTAAGAAGCCTAAGAAGAAGGCATTTGAATTATGGTGCTGGAGAAGAGTCCCATGGACTGCAAGAAGATCAAACCTATCCATTCTGAAGGAAATCAGCCCTGAGTGCTCACTGGAAGGACAGATCCTGAAGCTGAGACTCCAATACTTTGGCCACCTCATGAGAAGAGAAGACTCCCTGGAAAAGACCCTGATGTTGGGAAAGATGGAAGGTACAAGGAGAAGGGGACGACAGAGGACGAGATGGTTGGACAGTGTTCTCGAAGCATGACTTTGCCTAAACCGCGGGAGGCAGTGGAAGACAGAAGAGCCTGGCATGCTCTGATCCATGGGGTCATGAAGAGTCGGACACAACTAAATGACTAAACAACAACAACAACAACAACAACAACAACAACAACAAGGCATGGAGATTCTGCTTCCAGGGACAGCAACAGGACCCTCTCACCTTCACTAATGTCTAGTTTTGGCCTTAGATTAATTTAAACTGGAATCAATAAACTACCAAGGTTAAAGGAAGAGTGATAGAGAAACTTCTAGAAAGCAGGCTTTAGAACGTATACACCTACTACCTGAAACACAGTCCATTCAGGAAATGGTGTGTTTTGTTTTATACAAAAAATATATACACACAGATCATGCTCACTTTCAAGTTACACCTAGGAACGTGTTTCCATTTTCAGGTATTGTTATTGTAATACTGGATGGCAACATACAGAGAAAAGCAAATGAACCAAGTCTGTAAAATGGAATTGGTTTCCCTTATTAACCTCAGTTGAGTGAATTTGGGCTTTAAAACCAATCTGATATGAAACCAGCCCTTGAAACCATTTACCAGCAGCCACACCGTTGGCTCGGCAAGCCACTGTCCTCTACCTGCTCCGATGTTTTGTAAAAGGCCACGGAGGCGTTCACAAGCTTGAGCCGATCTTCCATCTTGAGCATCAGCTGCTGCCAATGAGAGGCCACTTTCTCCGCGCAGTCCCGGATCATGTCCATGTCGTAGTGATTCGCCTGCAACATCGCCTCGGCTTTCTGCTGCACTTGCAATGCGCTCTGGTGCGTTTTCTGATCAAATACAAACGGAACACAACACTTAATTCGTGAAAAGCATTCTGTACGTTTTCAAAATGGGCTTGCGCCCTCTTCTTGTCAGTTAAATAGTGATTGCACACCAGCTAAATGCTCATTAATCTGGCAACTGCAAGCGAAATGTCCTTCCTCTTTCTCCCTCCTCCTAACTCTGGCCAACTTTGGGTCAAGGAAGCAAACCCAGCAATGCAGCATTCTGTATCCAAGTGCTGGCTTTTGGGGCTATCCTTGTGGGTGTACCTTAAAATGTGGCATCAGTTGTATGTGTTGTCCACAAGTGTTACTAAAAAATTATCCATGAGCCAGAACAGTTAAGAACCTAGGAATGACTTCTAGGTGCCACTTCTGCCTTAGAAATTCTTCTCAAAACTGTAAAGGTAAAGGACCCCTGGACGGTTAAGTCCAGTCAAAGGAGACTATGGGGTTGCGCTCTCATCTCGCTTTCAGGCCGAGGGGGCCTGCGTTTGTCCAAAGACAGCTTTCTGGGTCATGTGGCTAGCATGACTAAACCACCTCTAGAGCAACAGAACACCGTGACGGAAACTAGAGTGCACAGAAACGCCATTTACCTTCCCACCACAGTGGTACCTATTAATCTACTTGCACTGGCGTGCTTTCGAACTGCTAGGTTGGTAGAAGCTGGGACAGAGCAACGGGAGCTCACCCCATCACGGGGATATGAACCGCTGACCTTCCGATCGGCAAGCCCAAGAGGCTCAGTGGTTTAGACCACAGCACTTGACCTCATCCCCAACAAAAGAATGTGAACCAAGCACGCCTTGTTAAACTTGCTACAACCCCACCTTTTCCCTTGCTGTAGTTGTTTAAACTGTGAGCTTGTTGGGGCACCAACCCATGTTCCCCCCAACCCCCCTTGCTTATGTTACTCTAAACAGCACTGTGTACATAGCGGCTGAGTTATTTCTTACTAATAATAATTCAAGTGAGTCCCTTGAGCTATGTATATAGCATCGTGAAGCGTTGTCTCTCTCCCCCCCCCCCAACATGGAATGATACCTGCGAATAATTCCAAGCATTGTCCCACAGGAATCCAGAACATTTCACCGGAACGGTCTCTTGCGTTCAGATAGAATGAAATAGTTCAGGATCGGTGGGAGAGCGGCCACTTTCTGAAGGGTAACTTTGCAGGAGAAATTAGGAGGTCGCGACGCAAAAAATGCCACAGATCCAATAATCCCTGAAACGAGCTCAGTTACAGGGCTCTCTTCTTGGTGGGTGTTTCCTGTTTTGAGGCTTTCTGTCAGCCTTCCTTAGCCAAGCCAAAGCACCAACAGCAGAAGCAATGAGACAGAGGCATGGCAGGAGAACAGAATCTCCTCTTTGCAAGTAGCAAACCCCAAGGGAAGCAGAAAAGATGCTCCAGAAGCTCTCTGATAATATTGTTCAAGATGGTAGGCTTTTTTCACATCGAGAGGGGGTACCCGCACTGGGGAGAGGGGGTATTTTCCCACCAGGAATGGCAAAGCAACCTCTGAAATGTTGGTGGAAAATCAGGGAGTGGTCACCTATGACTGATGAAACTACACGGAGACAAGTATTTCTCTTTCCATTGGTTCTGTGTAGCTTCTTCTAACGGGGAAGGAAAGCCACTGCTGGAATGGTTGAGAAGCTGATAACAGGATTCATATTTCAACCCCACCACCTCCCCTAAAAGCTAGGCTCTCAGCACACACCTTTTGTGTCATCTACATCTAGTCTACACACAGCTGCAACAATACAGCAGCGAGAGAAAGCAAGCCCCACAAGACAGAAATTAGAGCACTCTCACCTGATTATAGTTAAGGATTCCAGGTCTAGGTCTAGGTCTATATGGCACGCGAATGAAGAGTAATAAATGGTCGCACACCCTTAAACTGGGTAGGTAGGGAAAGCAGAGCGCACTAGGCAACAGGCCCCTGTCGCTCCGCATACTGGATCCCAGTTCAAGCAGCTTCGGGAGACTGGGAGTAACTGGTTGCCTTTTTACGTGCTCGCAAAGCTTCACGTCGTAACCAGAGCACCACACCTGGAGCGACTGCCTGAATTATACGAAGTGGGCATATTTGCAAAAAGGGGACCTCTCTATACCCTCTACGTGGGAGACTTTGGGAGTAAGTTTGTTCCACTTTTATCAGGTCTTCTGGAACGCTCATGGGTTGGGGGTGAGAGCAGGTTTCCCCCTGCCATGTGGCCATTTTTCACCTGTCTGCTATAGGATTGCATGCCTATGCTTGCAGATGCGTTCCCCTTTCAACAAGACTGGGAATTCTTCAAAGGCGGCGTGTTCCTGATCGCTTGGAGAGGGCCGACTGAAGACACCCCAATAATGTGCATGCAGTGAAGGGGGGGTGTCCTGCAGCTACGATGCTTCTCCCAATCATACGTGATGGGTTCGTTGAACGTGTAGAGGGAAGCCCATACAACTGTACTCCATCCGCGCTGCCAAAATGCTTTATTACTGCTTTTAAAGGTAAAGGGACCCCTGACCATTAGATCCAGTCGTGGCCGACTCTGGGGTTGCGGCGCTCATCTCGCTTTATTGGCTGAGGGAGCCGGCGTACAGCTACCGGGTCATGTGGCCAGCATGACTAAGCCACTTCTGGCGAACCAGAGCAGTGCACGGAAACGCCGTTTACCTTCCCGCCAGAGCAGTACCTATTTATCTACTTGCACTTTGACGTGCTTTCGAACTGCTAGGTGGGCAGGAGCTGGGACTGAGCAACGGGAGCTCACCCCGTCGCGGGGATTCGAACCGCCGACCTTCTGATCGGCAAGTCCTGGGCTCTGTGGTTTAACCCACAGCGCCACCCGCGTCCCTTATTACTGCTATTATGTAATTTTAAATATCACTTTTCAAACAAGCTTCAATCCTATTACTGTTGAGTGTTCAAAGTGGTTATCAGATACTTTCACAGTATCCTTACCACAGCCCTGAGAGATAGGCCGGTATTAGTAACCAGGTACTTCTTTACAGCAATGAAGAGTAGATATTTGTTTAAGAACTGCAGCAGAGCAAAAATGTACTGAACTGTTTTGCTACAGGTTATTATTAAGTGCTCTGTGGCTATGCAGATTTCTGTGCCCCTTTTTGACTTAAGACATTTGCTGCTTTTAGCGAAAACTCACATAAAGAACCCTGGGTTCTGATGGAAGAAAAGAGGGGTATGAACGTTAGAAAACAAATGCATAAATAAAAAGGAGACGCAGAAAGGGTGTGCTGGAGGAAAGCAGAATTTCTAGGTTTGAAATCTAACTTTGCTCTGGAATTCTTAAGTATAACCAGTATATAGCCCGCTCTATCGCATTCTACCAAAGTAGCCCCCGGTTATCGTTCCTACACATTTATCCCCTAAAAGGACAAATATCTACACTGCAGATTCTAAAGGGAAGGAATGTTATACCGAAAATTTACCAAAGCTGCCAAGAGTGAGGACACAGACACTGCAAACTGTGAACAACAGAAAGGGAAAACGGAAAACTCCGCAGAACGACAGTAGAACAGAAGGCAGTTACTGTAGCACCAAGGATTTCTGAAAATAAAAAGCTTCCCAATGGATAAAAGCAAAGGATTTTACTTTTAGCAATCTTAAGCACTCACGTCTCACTACGTATTACCAGAAAAAAAAGTTAAACCGTACAGCAGTCGTTTTCAATGCTTTGGGCCTGTATTTTAGTCAAGACACCTATCCCAAGTAAGGTGAAGATTAGAACAGGATTTAAAAGTTACTTGAGCACCCTGGTTGTTGCTGCTCATGTAGTAGTAGTAGTAGTAGTAGTAGTAGTAGTAGTAGTAATATGCCACCCACCTGACTGGGTGGCCCCAAGCCTTCTGGGCAGCTTACAACAAATTGTAAAACATCTGAAACAGGGCTGCCTTCAGATGTCTTCTAAAAGTCAGATAGCTGTTTATTTCCTTGACATCTGAAGGGAGGGCGTTTCACAGGGCACGTGCCACCACCAAGAAGGCCATCTGCCTGGTTCCCTGTAACCTCACTTCTCGCAGTGAGGGAACCCCCAAAAGGCCCTCAGAGCTGGACCTCAGGGCTGAATGACAGTGCTGGAGACACTCCTTCAGGTATACAGGGCTGGTTTAGGGGCGTTAAAGGTCAGCACCAACATTTTGAATTTGGCTTGGAAATGTACTGGGAGCCAATGTAGATCTTTCAAGACTGGTGTTATATGGTCCTGGCAGCTGCTCCCAGTCGCCAGTCTGGCAGCCGTATTAAACTAAAGAAGCACATTAAATTAAGATGCACGTTAGCAGTGGCACGAGGGCTTTCCACATTATTGCTTCATGGTAGTGTGTGGCATTTAGCAATGGAAAATGATGATGTCCCCATAGCAAATGAACTATCTCTTGGTTAATAAATCTTCAGCAATGAATTCCACCCGGTGAAATGCACAGTGATAGCCACAAATGCTGCTCAAGAGGTAACCAGAAATCAAATTTATGAACAAAGTTTTTAGTCTCCGTTTTGTCCTGCTGAGGGCTGACGCTATCGTAAGAAAGCGGGAAAGCTGCTTTAAGCAGTCAGACTAGCAAGCAATCAGGCTCAATATTGTGTCTACCTTGACTGGCCGCGGTTCTCCAGCATTTTACAAAATAGTCTTTTGGAGACGTGGACTGAATCTGGGACATTCTGCATGAAAACTTTCACTAAGCAAGACCCAAAATACTATTTCTGCATCTTTAGGAACCCTTCACAGGTCGTTGTGCCATGTTGACAAATACCTTAGTTGTTTTTTTTGCTGGCTGATACACATCAACAGGCAAACGGGCATTTGACTAACATCTCTCCTCTTGTGTAAAATATAGTTAGCGGCAGACTCATGAAAAATCAGGCAAGGACTGCCTTGTTTCCGAAGCTATCTACTGGCATTGGGAGATTTAAACACTATCAATCTGACACACAATTAGTAACCAACAAATTTAAATTATAAACAGAGTTGTTCCTCTAGTGCAGGCTTCCTCAAACTCGGCCCTCCAGGTGTTTTGAGACTACAATTCCCATCATCCCTGACCACTGGTCCTGCTAGCTAGGGATCATGGGAGTTGTAGGCGAAAAATATCTGGAGGGCCGAGGTTGAGGAAGCCTGCTCTAGTGTATGTGCAAAAAGAGAACGAAAGGTATCTCTGCACGCTCTGCTGGACCGAGAGTAATAGCCCAAAACACTTTTACCTCTATTGCATGCTGGAATTGTTCGTGTTCGCGCTGCAGCTGCTCAGCCTCTTGTAGCGAGCTGGCAGTGATCAGTCCGGCATTTAACATGGACTCTCCGTTTCGGATCCAGCCCAATACCTGAAATGCAGCAGGAGAGAGCACAGCTTAGGACAGTGGTTCTCAAAGGGGGTGGCAGGAAGATTCCAGGAAAACCAAACATTTAAACATTTCCATATAGTATAATACAGTATAGTATAGTATCAGAGTACAGTGGTACCTCGGGTTACATACACTTCAGGTTACCTACGTTTCAGGTTACATACGCTTCAGGTTACAGACTCCGCTAACCCAGAAATAATACCTCAGGTTAAGAACTTTGCTTCAGGACGAGAACAGAAATCGTGCAGTGGCGTCGCAGCGGCAGCAGGAGGCCCCATTAGCTAATGTGGAGCTTCAGGTTAAGAACAGTTTCAGGTTAAGAACGGACCTCCGGAACGAATTAAGTACGTAACCAGAGGTACCACTGTATTTATTTATTTGCAGAATATGGATGGGTGATACTGAAGATAATTTCAGTTGTGATCCAGAAGCACCATTCTAACAGTGTGCTGAATAAAACTCATTTATCTTTATATTTTGGGAACGATACATGTTCTTATGTACCTGCATTGTTTTATACTTTCTTGATGTCCCGCGATCATATGATAAAGTAGTTGTGCTCTATGTTATAAACCAAGCACCGCTAGGAATTGTTTCTTTTGGTTTTCCAATGTACTTCTTAACAACATAAAATTCGGTGCGGTGAAAGCAAATTCTTATTCTGAAAGCGTGGCCGGGGGGGGGGGGGGGAGGAGCTTGAGAACTCCTGGTTTAGAATGTTCTCTTTACGTCTAGAGCAGTTTCTCAAACTTGGGTCTCCAGCTCGTTTTGGACTACAATTCCCACCATCCCTGACCACCGGTCCTGCTAGCTAGGAATGATGGGAGTTATAGTCCAAAAACAGCTGGAGGCCCAAGTTTGGGAAACCCTGGTCTAGAGCAATACATCTGAAAACGTTCCTATTGTTAAAGAGCAATACTCAAAGATGGGGGAATTTGTTTCACGCTGCAATGTTAACAATGGTGCCAACATCAGACCGTTCCAAAGCTCAGCTTTCACCACCTTATTATCAAACATAGTTTGGCTTTCCGTAGAGGAAACAGCATACTTCCTGGTTGGGATTGAGTCTTGGGGCTGTGGACTCCCATCCCTCCTCCTGCCTCCTCAAATCCTGGCTTACCATACATTTGATTGCTATGAATGGAAATTTAATCAGGATTCTAAAAGGTGCATTGTGGGCCAGGGTTAAAAAAATTTCAGTATCACAGGGCGCCCTAGCAGAGGAGAGAGACTATGTGCAAGGGAACTGGCGGAGCAGGGTGAGCTGGTTCACACCTGATCACTCCATGCTAGTAAGTGTGGCAACTGCACTAGATCTTGAAAGCACAATGCACCTATGGACCAAGTGCTACAGAGATCACCATTTTACAATAACGGTGGCAAAAGTACAGAGCCCTTTTCTCTGCAAAGGAAGATTAAAAAGAACAAAGGCGATCAATCCCATTGTGTCCTGTTAATGGATGCTTTGGATAAACTCAGCACTAGGTAGAAAACAAAGCCACAACATTCTTATTAGTGGCAGCTCAACATGTAGCTGCATTTTTTTCTGGTAAGAGATAAAACACCAACTGCAGGTATGTACTTTATTAAAGTAAGATTAACATTAAAAATAGACTGTCTGGAAAAACTTCCTAGGGAGACAGAAACCGTACTATTATTGTTGTATTTACAGAGCATGGCTGCTTTTACCTGGACTGCACAGAAGAAACCTAATTCAAAAGAAATTACGCCTGCAAAAATCGTGAGCCTTAAAGGGTAAAGTTAGGGACACGCTTTAAAGGGCACAAAGAACAGAGGGAAACGTCACACCAGAAATACAAAGTGTTCAACTATCAACCGCTTGCATCTTTGTACAGCAAACTTTTTAAAAATAGTAATGCATGTCTCATCAGATTATTCGTACCACCCGCCATTTTAGCGAAGCCAAAGTTTGGTGTAACCAACTAAGAAAGTATCCTTCTGTCCCCTAGTCCAGCAGCAGCAAATCTGGCAGGAAGTTGCGGTCATTAGCTAAAGGAACTGTGGATCAAGTGCCGCAGGAAGCCAACACAACAAACAGCAAACACGCGATTCTCTCTGTCTGGCTGAACACCTGCCGAGCTGCAAAGCTTTTTCTATCTCAGAGGAAAAACAGCAAGACATCTTCCTTCCTGGCTTAAGAATGAAATGTGTATTTCTGCATCAAGGTCACTTATGTCAACAGATAAAAAAAGATCTTTCCGCCCCCCAAAAGACTTACAACGTAAGACTTGTGGAGAAGAAACTCAATTCAGGAATCCTTTTCATTGGGAAGACTGCAGAATTGGGATCAATGTATCTGGTTTGGGGGTTTTCTAATTCACTGGTGTGAGTAAATTCCATCAATCCATCTTCATGCAAATTGATAAAAGAGGGGAAATAGAACTATTTTGGCCTCAACTCCTAATATGTTTAAATTCACAATGCAAACAGTAACTTAAGAGCTTTTAGCACATTGACTGAGATAAATCAACATGAATATGGAACATATCTATGAGACAATGCAAATGTGAAACACTTGACTAGTTTATTTTAAATCTCCTCCATCTAATTTCCTAATCTAAGTTTCCACCAGAGCCCCTGTGAAGGAAGTTTCTTGAGAAGGAGCAAACATGGAAACTCTGCTGGCCATGTTGAAGTTTATAGTGAATTTCCTTACAGATTACACTCATAGAGGGTAGTAATGGTTGCTGTTGCTTTTTGGCATTTGGTTTTTATTTTATACTGATGACTTTTAGCTTTTGTCAGCTGCCTCAAACACATCTGCTGGAAGGCAAAATCAAAATGCCAATAAATAATAATAATAATAATAATAATAATAATAATAATAATTCTGATAACGGGGGCAAAATTTACCAGATGCATCAGCTGCATATATGTTCAGATGTCCTGAGTGCTCAAGCTGGCTGGCTGATAAGTAAACTTTTCTTTTAAAAACGCCACCACTCAAAAGACTTTGCAGGAAGGATAAGATGAGATACAGTGATATCCCAGCAGTTATTAAGAGCAGCAGTTTAAGCAGGAGAGTAAGGCAATTTTGGTGCCATGATGCATACAAAACAATCTGCTGAGAACAGCTCCGCCGTAAAGTTTAAGAACGTAGGCAGAGCTCTGTGGGATCCCTTCAGCTAAAAGTCGCTGCACCGTCATAATTCTCCAGCTCAGAGGTTTCCAACCTTTTCAAGTCCACGGCTCCCTTGACCAACCACATACTTTCTGTGGCAGCCCTGTGGGGCTCAGGGGTCCAGTTATGTCTCCCCTTACCTGCAAAGCTGGCAGCCTCTCTCCCTTTTCCAAACACCACCCCCTTGTGGAGGGTTCCCTCGGCCTCCTCTCATCTCCCCTCTCCTTGGGAGTTTTTTGGGCAGCCACCGCCACTACCCTGGTCTGCCCCAAAGAGAGGTGCCCCCGCACACTGCCCCACAAGGACCTGGGACGAGGATGCGCCCCCCAGCCTTAGCAGCCTGACAGAGACTGACCAAACATTGGGGAGGCAGTGGCCTACATGGCGGAAAGGCTCCCCTTCAGCACCGGGCACTCAGCTCCCAGGCAGGCCTTGCACACAGCAAGCACAAGAAAGGTCAGCCTGCTTGCCCAGCCTCCCACTTATCTGTCCATTCCCAACAGCGAGGGCTGGAAGACTGACTGGCTGGGCTCCCTCACCAAATTGCTTGCCTATTCCGCAGCTGCTTCAGCTCCTGGCAACCAGAACCCACTGGCCAGCTCCAGAGGCACCATTTGCCTGCGGAGCTTGTAGTCAGGGCTGCTGCAATAAACAGCCATGCAAGCCTTTGGGAGGCAGAAACGCGAGAGGGCATCAGAGGAAGGGAGGGAGGGAAAGGGGGACAGAGGCCAGTGTTGCTGGCGGCACCCCCCACCGTCATTCAAGGCACCCCAGGGTGCCAAGGCACACTGGTTGAAAGCCACAGCTTCAGCTTCTGCTTCTAACAGTGGCTAGCCAGTTGCCTCTGGCTTCATTCTGCCACACTGGTTGACAGCATAGCTCAGTTACAGAAATGAGAGGTCTCTATGTTTCTTTAGGCGCCAGGCGAAAACGCTTCGCTTCTCCAAAACCTCCGGCTATTTAAACAATCTATGGCCTTTCAAACCACTTGTGTATTGTTGTTGTTGTTTTGGGGGTATTGCTTTGTTTGTTATTATGCTGTTCCATTTTTATGGCTTCATAGAGCAAACTACCCTGTGATTCTTAGATGAAGGGCGATATAAAAAAAATAATTCATCATCATCTATGCTACAATTCCCATTCATTTCGATGGAACTTGCCCGGGGGCAGCTTTCTACAGACCACTCCTGTATCTTTTATGGACTCCAGTGTCATGTTTTTGTACATAAAAAAGTACTGTATTTTTCTGTGTTTAAGATGCCCCTAAGTATAAGATGACCCCTATTTTCTGAACCAAAAATTAAGAGCTTTTTTTGGGGGGGGGAGAATATCCATGTATAGCACGCTCCCCAATTTTGCACTAAAAAATATTAAGCAAAAAAACATCGCCACACAGGGAACAATATGGTATTTTGGTACTTGTGGGGGAGGGACACAGACCCAGAAAGGTATTTGATTTTGAGAGTGGAATGATTAACAGGAACTGCTGTTGTGTCATGGTTGCTGCTTCTTCAAACAGGCTTGTACAACCGCTATCCCCGTGACCATTTTATGAAGAAGGTTGTGTACTGAACAGATGAGCACGTAGCGCAGCACTGCCTCATACCTGCTTGACTTCGGCCTGCAGGTGGCGCAGCTGCACGCACTGCTCCAAGTGCTTCCGATGCTGCTCAGCTGCCAGGTCCAACTCTTGCTGCTTTTCGTGAAGGAACTCCAGCAAGTCTTGAACCCGTGTTGCCATGTCTACGTCTCTGTCACAGAGCAGCTCGACACCTGCAAGCACCATTCGCAAATGTCACCTCGGCAAACACAGGTACCATTTGAAGTTCCTTCACAGCACCACACAGCAATATCTCCACCCTCCCCCTTCCTTGAGTTTTCAGTTTTACAATTACGACATTTCCCATTTTTTCGCAGCAGTTGTTTTGGGACTTCCCACTACTTCTTTCTCTCAGGTCTTGACTTTACCATGCACATTTATTTGTGTGCATAATATCTCAAGTTTATGCCTTTTTAGAGGTGGGTGCATAGCCCTAGTGCCTGAAAAATTGGATTTCGACAAGTGTGGGTAAAAAAACAAGGGTAAAAGACCCCTATCAAAGGTGACTATGGGGTTGCGGTGCTCATCTCGCTTTCAGGCCGACGGAGCTGGCATTTGTCCACAGACAGCTTTCTGGGTCATGTGACCAGCAGGACTAAACTGCTTCTGGTGCAACGGGACACTGTGACGGAAACCAGAGTGCATGGAAATGCCGTTTACCTTCCCGCCACAGCGGTGCCCATTTATCTACTTGCACTGGCGTGCTTTCGAGGTGCTAGGTTGGCAGGAGCTGGGACAGAGCAACGAGAGCTCACCCCCTCGCACGGATTTGAACTGCCGACCTTCTGATCGGCAAGCCCAAGAGGCTCAGTGGTTTAGACCACAGCGCCACCCATGCGGGTACTATTTGCTGGCATATCAGAAGGAAGCGGCACAAGGAAGGGGAGACGTGCTGCGTGGTGCTTCGGAGCTCCACCTAAAACACTGCCTCTATCAACAGCAGAAAACAAGATGCTAATTTATACAGGTTGTAAAATCTGGTTCTTGATCAGGCTAGGTGCCAGTGAAAGTTTGGGGCCTTTTGTGGGGGTGTGATGTTATATACCAGGGTTCGGCAAACTACAGCCCGTGGGTCGGATACGGCCCGAGTGGGTTGTTAAACTGGCCCCCGGCCCTTGCCACCCGCTCAGTCAGTCCCGGCGCTGCGCTGGTTGCTCTGCAAAGGGACTAATTTCTGGGATGCAGCCACGGCTTCCTATTGGCTGCAGGAAGCTTCTGCAGCCAATAGGAAGCTGCAGACACCTCCTCCCACCCCCCGCCATGGCTCCAAAACCCAGTGGGGAAAGAGCGATGGACGTGTGTGCATGCGCATGGGTATGCGCGCTCTTGCGCACAGGCGATCTGGCCTGCAGATGGAAAAGTTTGCTGACCCAATATATAAAGTTGTACCCTGGAAGTTGAACGGAGTCCGTTCCACTTCCAAAACGTTCGAAAACCAAATCGCGGTTTCTCATTGGCTGCAGAACACTCCTCAGATGACCAGCAGACCACACGCTTCATTCAGATTGTCCACGGTGTGCCCATGCATTTGTGGCCAAAAACGGCAGACAGCAAATCCATTGTGTTAAATGTTCGTATCTGTTTTTTAGCTGCATTTTTACCGTTCTTTTGTTTCTTATATTCTATTTGAAATCGACGGAATTTAAATTTAAAATTAATTTAATTTTAATTGCCATATTTCAAGAAGTAAAACTCCGGACACAAAAAGTTGCCGAGTTTTTTTGGGGGAAATTTCAAAAATCCGGACATTTTGCCAATTTCCCGAAATCCCCCCAAATGCTAATTCTGTCCTGGACAGCCCTAAAAATATGAAAGTGCAATTAAAAAATCACACAGCAAAAGATTGAGCATCATTTCAATCTTTTTCTGTTGGAGACACTCAAATACATCAGTTTTGCTGTTAACCACTATTATTTTGAACAGAGACACGACTTGACTTCTGGTCTTGGTGCTTGTAAGCAAAACTCCCCTTGGTTTTTGGCTTGGTTGTCCTTTGTGCCTATGACTAACCAGCTGATGCCACAAAACCAAACACAGCAGGAAGGCAAGGAATGCAAGAATAAACCAGAGAGAAAAGGGTCTCTTAAGCGCCCAAAATATTTTATTACTGTCTGACATGAAATTCTTTCCTTAGGGTCAATCTTGCCTTTCATAACTCTGCAAAAATATACTACTGTAGGCTTCTCTTTTGCCAACAGCAAACCACAAGAAGAAATGGCAGACTGCTTTTGGATGGGGGGAGGTTTAAGGGAAATGGGATACATTCAAAAGGCATTTGTTAAAACATACTAGGTCCTTTAAAAAGCAGCAGCAGGGTGTGCTTAAGCTATTGGATTCACCAAAGGGCACAATGGATCATATCCTCTGTGCTTACAGTTTCAAGATTATGTTAGTTAATGTTTTCGCCAGGAACTTATTCAGGGCAGAGCTTAGTAGCCGAAACCACTCAGCTGAAAAGCCCTGACCGTGCCTGTCTATATTTAAAAATAGAATATGTGTTAATCCATAATGAAATGTATTTTAATAAATAGGTATTTTTCCCCTCTAATGTGCAGAACCTGGTGCGTCCTAATTCTCAGAGTTTCTTTCAGTTCAAGAGTCAGCGGAGCCCTAGGTGCCCTAAATCAGCTTAGATAATCTCTATAAATCCATTAACCTGGTTAAGGTGGGACGCATGCATCTTACCAGAAGCCTGCACTTCATTGACGTACTGCAGGAGATCCTGCCCTTGGTGGATGACATCAAAGGTCAGGTTATTCATGGTCAAAGCTTTGTCTGCATGGTGCTGGAGCCTTTGCTCAGCGATGGTGAGATCCTCGGTGTCAAAATCGTTCATCTGCTGCGAGAGCTCGTCGTTCCAGGACTCAAGGTCTGAAATGATCTAAAGCGGGAGAAATTGTAGAAGAAGAAAACACACTGAGCACATGAGTAAGAACAACAAAGGCTGTGGCTATCCAGTGGAACTCAAAAGGCATCAAAGGATCAATCACTTGGTTTAAAAAATAACAAAGCAGTCTACTCTCCAAGAACAAGTTTGCTTTTTGTAACACCTGGGGATCAAGAGAACTAAGGAACCCACATTAGAATCTCAGGTACACTGGAGAGATGCAAACATTGTGGACAATGAATGCCATGAGAACAGGAGACCGTCATCGTGCGATGTAGGAAGTCACTAACAATAACAAGCTGTTGTCCTTTTCTGAGCACGTTTGGCAGGAGTCGGCAGCCGTGGTATGTGTGAATACCAAAGACAATAGGAATTGTAGTCAAAGAAGCCTAGATATCAGACCAAGATTATTAGATGGGATGTTCTTGTTTCATGTGCAGGTCTAGTTAACACGACTAAGGTCTCAATGTTGTGAAAGGGGTTGATGGGTCAACGAGAAGCTTTTAGACTTTGGGTAGCATTTTGGGACAGGAGAAACTGTGTTTGAAAAGGTGGGATCTCCTTGAACTGGAATCAGTACTAAAAGATTGTAAGAGACATTTTGAACTTCACTTCCGAGGGAAAGACAAGTTCCACGGAGCACCCAGATTGGACAGTTTAAAGGACAGAGGCTGATTACAAGCTGACAAATGAAAACCAGACCTGAAATCTATATAAGCCATCTATCTCAAAGCAGCTGTTCATAAACTCATAGGGAGAAGACTTTAGTTTGCAGTCAATGTTTGAAGGAGGACAGAGGCATCCATTTGTATGTTCAACAGCTGGCTGGAACACAAATCACGGGATACGAACTGAAGAACAGAGGCAGAATCGGTGGGCAACACTGATATTGGATGGAGGAAGAAAGACTTCACACTCGCCTCAGCTGAAGTTTTAAAATGGATTTAATGGGAAGCACTGAGTATGTGGTTGGGGATCATCTGCTCAGAGGTTTTTAGCAGGGGCAATTAGAATAAGTCCTATTATCTGATTATTGATGCAAACCATCAAAATGTATTTTCTATTGTTAAGTTTTTACCTCTATTTTCAGTAGTACATTTTGTTTTATTTTATTGCTATGGCTAGTGGCTGATGCAAATAAAGATTCTTCTAATCTATGTAAGTCATCACAGTTTCTGAACATGGATTGTGAAAGAGGGACTGAACTAAAACCAGTTTAAAAAAGGGGGCTGTACAATGCATGGAATTAAAGGTTTTGTGCTTGCAATTTAAAGCAATAGAATGAAGAACTGCCAATGTCTGTGGAGCTTTCCAAAACTAAAACATATGGAGCATCAGAAGCATTTAAGCAGACATAAATATATTGATACTTAAGGGAATGATGAACAAAGGAGAAAGGAACAGATAACTAACAAAGCAACCTGTAAGGAGTACTTATATTTTTTCTCTCTCTCTGGTCTCAACAGATATATTCATTCATTCACACCACATTCCTGAAAAACAGGTAGGGGATGGCTGTAAATTCAGACTCCTTGACAGCAAAATAGATTGAACTTTCCCAGGGCTATAACTGTCTGCATTAGCACTGAGATTACAATCCTTAAGTACCCAGTCATGTCTCTTTCTGTGGGGGGTTAAAGGAAACCAAATCAATCAGAGGAAACAACCAACAGCTTCATATTTTTGCTCTTCTAGTGAAACTCCCCATTTTAAACCCAGCCCACCCTTCAGGCGAGAAAGGAGAAAAAAACCACAACATTTCTGTGGAAATTGAAGGCTCACATCAATGGCGTCTCTCTCAAATATCCGCAGCTGTAAGAAGAGCTCCAGTTTTATTTTGCGCTCCTGAAACAGCTCCTCCATCTGTGACTGGGCCTCATCCAGCTGCTGAAGGACCGTCTCTATGTGATTGATGGAGCTGTTGTGGGGGGTCTTGTTACTTGAGATGGCAGAATCCCTATTAAAAAGGGGGGAGAAAAACTTCTAAGTAGGAAAACATGACCTGAAAGGAAACATGTGTACATGAACAGTAGTCTCCACTGCCTTTCTTGTCCTGCGGGAGTCAAAGGGAAAGGGCCAGTCCTTGCCACTGGTTTTCAAATCCTCTTCCCTCAGGAAACCCTTTCCACATCTCCTCAAGGGCTGAGGAATCAGAGCTTGGGTGTCTAGCACAGGGTTCTTCAGCACACTCACAGGATTCTTCAGCGCCACAACTATAACGTAATGAATTCAGCAGAACGGAAGGAGGAAGGTGGGTTGGGCTACAAAATTTTGGGCTCTCACAGGGTGCCGTTGGAATTTGAAAGTCTGTCCCTAAAGGGAGGGTGGGCACAGCGTCTGTCAATTTGCATTTCTTAGTGCAGAAAGTACAGTGGTACCTCGTGCTGCGTAACATCCAGGTTACGGAATCTTTGGGTTACGGTCGCAGCAAACCCAGAAGTGTATACTTCTGGGTTTTGCCATGCGCGCATGCACAGAAGTGCTCTGCACACGCAGAAATGCTCAATCACACCGCGCGCATGTGAAGAAGGGCGCCTCCGGTTATCAAGTTTTCGAGATACGTCTGGGCCTCCGGAACGGATCCCATTCATAACCACTGTATTGATCAGACGTGTAGAGATCTTTCCTATTCTAATTACAGTAGTAGCTCATTTTGCGACCGGGATCCGTTCCAGAGCCCCAGTCGCTGGCCGAAAAGGACACTGGACAAAGCACCGCGTCTGTGCACATGGGCGGAGCGGTTTGCGCTTCTGCGCATGCGGCGAACCCAGAAGTAACCCAGGTACTTCCGGGTTTGCCACAGACGTTGGATGGAACAGGCGCTCGACGAAGTGGACGCTAGACGAGGTACCACTGTAATTCAAGAGGGTTCTGGAAGCTTCTCTGTGTGAAAGAAACAAGCAGAAGGTGCATGATGTTTGGGTTATTCCTTCAGAGAAGCTGAATACAGCTGGCTTAAACTGGTTCTGTTATCTCTTTCTGTCAAGGGCATGCTGACTATAAAAAGTAAGGCCAGAAGGAGCCTGGGTTTCTCTTTATCTTTCTGTCTCTCTTTCCTTCTGGTGTGGTGTCCTGTATATAGTACGCTTAGTGTTTAGGTTTTAGACTTATTATGTTATTGTAAGTTTAAGTTAAGTCTGCTGCAACTGGATTTCTTATGGACAGTGCCAACCCTGAATGTGATGGATTTGTGACCATTATGCTCATCTGCCTTCAGTAGCAGTAAAGCTCTGCTGGATGAAATTTTAATTGCCTCTGGGAATCCTGCGGTGTGTTTAAGGTTTTACTCTGCTAACTATATGCTGGAGTCTGCTCTGGATCAATGTTGAGGTTACCAGAGCATAGACAACAGTAGTTAGGCTATCCCTGTCCAGATAGGGGCGCAGCTGGGCCACCAGCCGAAGCAGACGGAAGGCGTTACAGAAGGAACGGCACAGAACACAACGCAGGGCTGCTCTTTCCAGGGAAGTCAACCTCTTACCTCAGCTGCTGTATCAGATCCTCGCCTTCCTTGATGACGTTCACCGTCACCTGAAGAGTGGTCTGCTGCTGCTGCCCAAACCTTTTGATCAGCTCCTGCACGGCCTCCACCGACTCTGCGTAGACATCGTCCAGCAGTTCCTTCTGCAGCTCTTCCAGCCACGTCCAGAGCTGCGGGAGGAAGAAGAAAAATCAGCAAAGAAATAAGCCTGCTTGAAGAAAACAAACCGGGAAACAAATTGGGTTTCCCAGCCCCCCTCCCTTTGCCATTTTCCTGTTGGCAGTTTACGGAAAATTGGTTGCGATGTGAATATAATGCTAGTTAGCATTTATACAGCCCCCGAGTATTATTCAGTCTGTGCCGCAGATGGGAGAGGAGCGTTGGGGGGAAACGGCGGCTCTCCTCCAGTCACCCAGTGAGTCTTCAGGAAAAGCCGAGATTTAAAACTGGAGCTCCCTGCTCACAGCTGGTAGAGCATAGTGGCTCCGAGTGCGAGCCAGATAAAGTCCCCAGTTCAAGTCTCACCTCAGTCTGAACACATTAGGGAGCCTTAGGCAAGCCAGTGCTTTTCAATTCTAGTTCCCCACCCTCCACCTGCAATACTAAGATAATAAGCGTTACTTATATTACTGTGTTTCTGAGGCTGTAAAGATTCTGAGCTATTCTTAATTAATTACCGTATTTTTTGCTCTATAAGACTCACTTTTTCCCTCCTAAAAAGTAAGGGGAAATGTGTGTGCGTCTTATGGAGCGAATGCAGGCTGCGCAGCTATCCCAGAAGCCAGAACAGCAAGAGGGATTGCTGCTTTCACTGCGCAGCGATCTCTCTTACTGTTCTGGCTTCTGAGATTCAGAATATTTTTTTTCTTGTTCTCCTCCTCCAAAAACTAGGTGTGTCTTGTGGTCTGGTGCGTCTTATAGAGCGAAAAATACGGTAAATTTGCATGCTGCCCTTGCTGAGAGAGCATGCTACCAGTTTGTAAAATCGTGTAACCGAATACTTTGCACAATACCTCCATCTCTTTTCAGGAATCAAAGCAGCAGAAGCAATTTGAATTTAAAGCAATTTAAGATTCATTTCAGAGTTACTTCCCCTACCTCAATGTTCAAGAGTCTGATATAAAGAATCTGAGAGCGGACACTTGTTCCATGTGGCAGTCTTGCACCCTGACTATTCTGACATTGCAAAAGTGCTGTGCCATTTCTGGATTCCCATTTGCATCTTTAACGTAAAGCAAAAGGGGAGCAATGTCCCCAAAAAGCGGATTGAGAAACAGACCGCTTTGTGTTTGGCACAGCACTTTTTCTCTAAGTGCTAAAAACCCTTCTGATCATACGGCTGTTAAATCACACGAGATTCATTGTGACACAAATACAGAAAATGTGGCAAGAAAAGCAAACAATAAATTTATATTAGAAGAAGAAGAGGAGTTTGGACTTGATACCCTGCCTTTCACTCCCCTTAAGGAGTCTCAAAGCGGCTAACAATCTCCTTTCCTTCCTCCCCCACAACAAACACTCTGTGAGGTGAGTGAGGCTGAGAGACTTCAAAGAAGTGTGACTAGCCCAAGGTCATGTGGAGGAACAGGGAATCGAACCCGGTTCACCAGATTACGAGTCCACTGCTCTTAACCACTACACCACACATTAGTTTTCTGCAGTGAAGTCTCATTTCTCAAGACTGCGAAAGCTTCAGACTCTTTTGGAACATGCCTGCTAATCCTCATCTAATGCCAATAAAGGCCTCTATTCTTCCAATCTAGTCTGGACTTTTGCAGAAATCAGGAGGAAGACACTTGCACCAACGACCGAGAAAGTAGTTGACACGGCTTTCTAAACACCACAGGCAGTTTGACACAAAAAGTATCTGGACGCTCATTTCACAAGACACCACAAATCTTCCACAAAGAGTTGACAGAGTTGATTTGTTCCCTGAGCTTTGGCACTGCTGCGCAAACACCTGGCCAGCGCTCGTTCCAGCTTTTCCCATTGGAGGAAAGGAAGTTATTTAAATGCACATTTGTACGGCTGACAGTCAAAAAGTTATGAGCACAGACACATGCAGACATTACTCAAAGCACCTTTTGAACAACCTCCCGCCCCGACTTTGCGTTACTCGGGGAATGTTGATAAGCGGCACTCTGGGAAATGGCCGAAGGTTTTCTGCCATTAATCCCTGCCCTGGGGTTTCCATCTAAGCAACAGTTGCTGTAAACAAGACTCCTTTTCCTACTCATCTTGCTCAAGACAAGAGTCTCTCACTCAGCTCCTCATTACAGGCACAAGGCAGAGCCAGACCCATTGCAAGATGCTCAGTTCACGATCCATTTGAGCACTGAAGCTGAAATAACAACCACCCATGAAAGGTCAGGGTTTTTTCTTTGGGTTTTGGGTTTAAATCGGTTTGTGAGCCTGCTCACAAAAATGCTTTGAACTTTTGCCTCCAGGTTATAATTTTGGGCCACTGAGCATTCAACGAATATCAGTGTTAAGTAGAAGAAGAAGAAGAGTTTGGATTTGATATCCCGCTTTATCACTACCCGAAGGAGTCTCAAAGCGGCTAACATTCTCCTTTCCCTTCCTCCCCCACAACAAACACTGTGAGGTGAGTGGGGTTGAGAGACTTCAGAGAAGTGTGACTAGCCCAAGGTCACCCAGCAGCTGCATGTGGAGGAGCGGAGATGCGAACCCGGTTCACCAGATTACGAGTCCACCGCTCTTAACCACTACACCATACTGGCTCTCCAGTTACTTGTGAAGTTAAGTTCACCTTCCACATCTGAGGCGAGGAATTAGGGGCCTGGTCGATATGAAGACCCCAAGAAACACAAATCTGTGAACGTTTGGAATAGCACCCACTATTAATCTGGTTGTTGCCAATGTGCAGGAGTGGCCCACCCATGAGGCAGACTGAGGCAACTGCCTCAGGCGGCAGAATCCAAGGGCCGTCTCTGCTGGAGGAGACGCAGCTACAGCGGCTTCCAGGTTCTGGCAAGACCTCAGCGAGAATCCTGTGAAATTTCACAAAGTCCTCACACAGCCTTACTGAGGTGCTAGTACAATATTAAGTTGTGCTGAGCTGAGGTAAGGCGTGTGAACTTGTTTGAGTAACTATAGTGGCAAGGGCAGGCAGTGTGGCACGCAAACAGGGTGGTACCTTCTCGTTTCGCCTCAGGCGGCAAAAACAGGATGGGCCGCCCTCGCCAATGTGGGAAGGTCCGTGTGCAATTCCCACTTGCGCATGCAAATGGATTCCACTGATAATATCCAAGGTTGGTGCAGAGAAATCACTGTCTCCAATCGGCGAGGTGCAAAGTGCCACATTTCCCAATGACACCACAGGGTGCCATCACTTTTCTGGAAACACCTGGTCATGGCACAAAACCATCTTACAGTCATACCTCGGGATAAATATGCTTCAGGATAAGTATTTTCGGGTTGCACTCTGCAGCGACCTGGAAGTAACGGAGTGCGTTACTTCCGGGTTTCGCTGCTCGCGCATGTGCAGACGGTCAAAATGACGTCATGCGCATGAGCGGAAGCGGCGAAACGCGGCCCGCGCACGTGCAGACACGTCTTATGTTCTGTTCAGGATGCAAACTGGGCTCCAGAACGGATCCCGTTCGCACCACTGTATTGCAATCAAGCAGGAAGAACAATGCCATTATAGTTACTCAAACTGAGTTCACACGCCTTACCTCAGCTCAGCACAACTTAATATGCACAGAACCCTAGAATTGTAGAGTTGGAAGGGACCCTGAGGGTCATCTAGGCCAACCCCCTGCAACACAGGAATCTCAACTAAAGCATCCATGACAGGTCTCTGCTTGAAATCCTCCAATGAGGGAGAGTCCACCACCTTCTAAGGCAGTCTGATCCATGTCAAACAGCTCCCACCATCAGAAAGCCCTTCCTGATGCTCGTTCAGAATCTCCTCTCCTGCAACTTGAATCCATCTGTTCAGGTCTCCAGAGCAGGAGAAAACAAGCTTGCTCTATCTTCCATGTGACAGCCCTTAAGATATTTGAAGATGGCTATCATATCCTCCTCTCAGGCTCCTGCCTGCTGATTGGTTGCTTATTTATCAACCACACCTGTATCCCATTTCTCTTCCATAAAGCTCAAAGCAGGACTGGGTTGCCCCCTACTGCCAACGATCACCTTGAAGGTTAGGTTGGGACAGACAAATTGGTCCCAGATCCCCTTGTGGACTTGATGGCTGAACTGAGATTCAAACCTAAGCTTCCCTGATCCACCTCCAATATACTCATTCCGGTTATCACAGGGGTTGCTAAAAACAGCACCAGGAATTCACATTAAATTACAGCTGCACTGTTGGTAGGTTAGATAGAATATTTCCTTAATACACCATGGAATATTGCCATATCTAAGACAAGGAATAGATGCGGAGAAATTGGAGGGGGCAGGTTTGAAGCCAGGGTATTATTTCTCTGCACTGGGGGAAAGCTAGGCACCATTCCAATACATCTGCACTGGCTTCCCAACGTTTATGAATCACATCTAATTGTATCCTCCATCAAAGCCGCTTCCGATTTTTACTCAAGTAGTACATCTTAAGGCTTTATTTAAGATCCTTCTGGCAGGTGACCTTCATCACGGCACGAGCTCCTTTCAATCAATGCCTTCTTGCCAGAATTAGTTGCAAGCCCTTTCAGAACCAAAGAACAACTTATGTCTTAGAACAAACACTAACAGATATGGACACAGGCAGACATCTACTTTTAGTTGCCACTGAAACCCAGCTTTTCTCTCCCAAGTCTGCAGGAAGGCAGGGACACATCTATGTACAGTGGTACCTCCGGTTACGAACTTAATTAGTTCCGGAGGTCCGTTCTTAAGCGGAAACCGCTCGTAACATGAGGCGCGCTTTCGCTAATGGCACCTCCCGCTGCCGCTGTGCGACTTCCGCTTGTGTCCCAGGACAAAGTTCACAACCGGGAGCATCTACTTCTGGGTTAGAGGAGCTTGTAACCCAAAGCGTTCACAAGGAGGACGGTACGTAACACGAGGTTTAACTGTACACACATGCTGCATGCATGTGAATGCACACATGCCCAAATACAGCCTAAATGGACACCATAAAACCAAATTCAACTGAACATTTCCTCCGCTACAAATGACAGAGAAACCTTCCCGCCTCAAAGTGGAGATTGCCATTTGCGAATAATGGAAAGACAGATGACACTTTCTGGGGCAAACAAATCGAGCAATGCTACACCGAGATCATAAAAGCCATTCTGATTCAAAGCCAAGCTTGCTGTTTGCGTGTTACATCCAGAGTAAGGGTGAGAACACGACAGACAGGAAGTTGCTATGTAATGAGGTAAGAGAAAGTAGCTTCAAGTGCCAAGGGGAAGCATTTTAACTTCGAAAATGGCCTAATTTGCAACTCAGATGCACAAGAGAGAAATGGAAACAATGATTTTGTTCCTGGAAAAAGGGAAACTACATTTTTCTCAATACAGTAAACCTTATGATTAAGGCTGCTGAAAACAACTGACTTTGGAGTTTAAGAAGACAGAGCGAGATTTTCACATGTGGGGGCCAACTCTGCTATTAGGCAGAGTGAGGCAGCTGCCGCATGCCTTGCCTTGCGCCTCCAAAACTAGCCTGCTTTCCAAGGTACGGCGGGGGTGGGAATGTTTTTCTGTCACCAACAATGAAGTAACATTCAACTGTCAGTCCAGTTGACTTCTGCACATGGAATGAGGGAGTTCTTGGCCTTCACCTCAGGCAAAAGAAAATGTATTGGGTCAGCCCTGCACTGAAGATTCATACTCTATGCAGAAGATGAGCAGATATTTGCTACAAACTTAATGGCATGGCTTCAAACTGCCTCAAGCAATGGTAGGTTTTATGAGCTTGCTGAGAATGGTTTTCTTCCTTAAAATATCTCCAGGCCGCTTTTCGGGGTGAATGCCCACACAAAGAAGCTGACAAATACATAATGGATAAAACAAAACACAAGCGCTAAGAGCCTGAGTGCTTCTGACAACGAGCTGAAAATCCTGGTCAGGCAGGAATTGTGAAAAGCGCCAGGCCCTTCCACGGCTGAAAGCCTTCGCTTCTTCCTAACACACTTGTTATCAGAGATCAGAACTGTGGAAGCAGATTCAGAACCTGGCTTCAAATCTCAGTTAAAAGGTAACCCTGGTTAAGGGTGGGCAAAAGATATTGGGAGCCAGTGGAGGGAAACGATTGCAGTTCCACAACTCCCAATCTTCTACTGCATGATCAGTTTGTTCATTTTTAACTGTTGATGGTTTTTAGGTCGCATATTTGTCGTATTTTGCACCGTCTCAACTTTGCCCAGGCTGCCCTGTGTACTTTTGCAGAAATGTGGGATATAATTTCATAATAAATAAAAATAACGAGTCCCCTAGCTCCGGGAAATATGACTTGGGCCCAGGAAAAGCTTTAGCTTGCCAAAGCGCACAGTCAGAAGAGGAGGTCCGCCAGAGGACAGGTTGCAAGGACTCCATCAAATCTGAAGTCATCCTTGCCCAAGCCAGTTTGAAACTGGCTTACATTAAATTACGGTCCCAGAACTATCATTGACGTATACACTTTGCTGCTTACTTACCTCTTTAACGTGAGTGTGAAAAGACACGGACATGTCCAAGAGAATCTTGCGTTGCTCTACACGCCGAACGAAATCTTGAATCCGGTCTTCCAACTGGTGTGCCGCCTGATAAATCTCTTCGGGGTCACACTCTCCTGTCTGCGCCAGCTGCTCAGCTGCTTCTAGCAACTTGTCTGCATTGGTGTATGTATTCTACAGAAAAACCAGGGCAAGGGTTATTGCAAAAAGGAAATTTCTGCAGGGATTTACCGTATTTTTCTGTCTGTAAGACGCCCCCAATTTTGGGGGACTCTGATTTAAGAAAATGGTAGGAGAGGTATCCGTGTATAAGACGCCCCCAAATTTTTGACATTATTTTTTAGGGGGAAACCTAGTCTTATACACGGAAAAATATGGTAATCTCTACCATAATCTTACAACACATCTGTAGGAAGAGATTCCCCCAAGTTTACCAAAAAAACAACAACCCACAAGCACCTGATCCACTGAAGTTTGTCATTTTCATAGCTAACTTTGTTCAGTTCCTCTAAATTTTTGTACCCAACGCACAGCACAGCTCCTGGTTGCTGTTTCTATTTTTTATTCCACCCTGCTTGTTTTTATATTTTTTATTTATACTTTTTAATAGTGATAGTGTTTTATTTGGCTGACATTTTTAGATTGCAACTTTAAGGATTGTAATCTATTACAGTCGTACCTTGGTTTTCGAACAGCTTAGTTCCCGAATGTTTCGGCTACCAAATGCCACAAACCCGGAAGCGACTTTTCCTGTTTGCAAACTATTTTTGGAAGCTGAATGTCCAATGGGGCTTCCGTGGCTTCCAATTGGCTGCAGGAGCTTCCTGCAGCCATTCAGAAGCCGCACTTTGGTTTCTGAACGTTTTGGAAGTCAAACGGACTTCCCGAACAGACTTCTGGAACGGATTCCGTTCAACTTCCAAGGTACAACTGTATTATGAATTGTTAGTGTTTGCAATGTTGTGAGCTGCCTTGGGAGGGTCAGCTCAGAAAGGTGGCCTAGCAATTTGGAAAACAAATCTCTGCCGAGAACACAAGACACAGACCAGGAGCACAGAACTTAGAACCCACTGACAAGAGCTATTTCCAAACTGATGGGATGCCAATGGCACATAATCCTAGATGAATAGTTCTTCCACACCGCTACCATGAACATCAAGAATGAAAGAAAGGAACTCCAGAACTGGCCGAATTCCTGCCTGAATTCCAGTGCTTTATATTTGAAACACAAACAGTTCTGATTAAACTCAATGGACCACAAAAGTAAAGCTCTGTCTTAATAAAGACGATCAGCGGTTTACAGATCTGTTTTTCGCTAGGTTGCTTGTGATGTCGTTAGCCATAGCTTCCTGTTCAGGGAACTACTTTTAACGTGGTGGGAATGTAAAAAAGTAAAGAACTTCTGGGAAATGATATATAATGAGATGAAAAAGATGTTGAAATATACATTTTTTTAAAAACCAGAAGCATTTTTACTTGGTATTATAGGTCAGGACATTAATAGGCAAGATGTTAAATTGTTTTTACATGCAACAACTGCGGCAAGAGTATTGTTAGCCCAGAAATGGAAACAAGAAGAAATTCCAACGAAAGAAGAATGGCAGACGAAATTAATGGACTATGCAGAATTGGACAAAATGACAGGAATGATTCGAAACCTGCGGGACCAGAGATTTACAGAAGATTGGAAGAAGTATATGAATTATTTGAAGAGCAACTGTAATCAACAAATTACGCTAGTAGGACTACAAGAAGTTTTGTAAGGAGAAATATACAAAGTGTTACAAAGTAGAAAAAGATAGAGATACTGGTTATGAGTTTGAAATGTAATAGGGAAGATAAGAAATGCATACTGAGAGATTAGATTGGAAAATTTTCAGACAGGATTGATGGAAGTCAAAAATTTGAATAAGATGTAAAAGTATGTTTAATTACTGTTGAAAATGATATGTTAAAAAAACTAATAAAAAATTATATACACAAAAAAGGGGGGGGGCTACTTTTAACGGCTCCTAAACAAGCCAGGATTCAGAAGCCAACTTTAAAATCATGGTCAGCTGCAACTTCTTGGTTTGAGGTGCAGTGGCTGGGGAGCCGCGATGTACCAGCAGCTCAAAAAGTTCGCGATGTGAACGCCATACTGGTTCAGACAATGAATCGGAGTATCGCCCAGCTCTGTGGACTGCTGCTCTTTGCACGATATATCAGCCAAAATTCCAAACTATTCCATTATTTTTTTTCAAGGCTTGCAGTACATTATTTTACATACTAAAATGAACATCTCATGGGTGAGTCCTACCTGTGCCACTTCTTCGAAGTCTTCATGGCGTTTCTGCAGCGCTCTGGCTCGATGCAACGATTTACCAACCCCTGTGTGTTTGCTAAGGAAAGCTTCTCCATGGTTTTCGATCCAATCCAGCACCTGCAAGAAAACATCAGCATGAAGGAATCCCAATTATCTGCTTACAACGCGGCTCAAATGGCATCTACTGCTGCTGTAACGAACAGGGCAGATCAATTTAACAACAATCAAGTTCCAGGTTTATCTAAATTCCTTCTCCCCAAAATATCCCAAAAGACCAGGACAGGCAACATTTTGTGTATATAGATCTATATCCAAATCCAAATAAAAGCCAAGTACTGTAAAAATCATATTAAAGCCTAGTGATTATTAAAACTCCCAACTCAGATTAATCTGCACATAAAAAAACCTGCTGCATAGAGGCTACATTAAAAACGATCCGCAAAGTGGTTGTCCACCACACAGATTTGTGGCAATTCTCTGGCTAAAGTCTGCAGTGACGTCAAAAAATAATAATCTCAAAACTGTACAGTGAGTCAACTGGCCATGCAAGAAGCTGCTGCAGACATGGACTCAGTATAATGCAGCAGCTGTATCGTGCACACTGGACCTCAGACTGTCAAGTCTCCAAAGGGAGAGATGCTCCTTGGTAGGTTTGAGAACCAAGCAAGTAAAATATTTCCTATGGGGTTAGGTGTCGCTTGAGCTGCTGAATCCAATGTTCTGAGCTGCCATTCCTATAGTCCCCAGCCAGCACTGCCATAGTTTAAAACAACTGGAGGGCATGAGGTCGGCAATGGCTGATTTTTCCTAAGCTGCTTTGGGAGGATCTATGATCCTGAAAGGCAAAGTAAAAGGAACTTCATTCAATCAATCAATCAATCAATCAATCTATCAAATGTACTTTCTATAACTGAAAATCCCACAAACATGCCAGGATTCTCAATTACATAGAATCATAGAGCTGCAGAGTTGGAAGGGACCCAAGGGACATCTAGTCCAACCCCCTGCAATGCAGGAATCTCAGCTAAAGCATCCATGGCATACGGCCATCCAATCTCTGCTTGAAAACCTCCAAGGAAGGAGAGACCACAGACTCCCAGGGGAGACTGTTCCGCTGCCGAATAGCTCTTACTGTCAGAAAGTTCTTCCTGACATTTAGTGGGAATCTCCTTGCTTGTAACTTGAAGGCATGGGTTCAAGGCCTACCCTCCAGAGCAGGAGAAAACAAGCTGTGCCCTCTTTCATATGATGGCCCTTGAGATATTTGAAGATGGCTATCTTCTCTCAGCCTCCTCTTTTCCAGGCTAAACATACCCAGCTCCTTCAATTGATCCTCGTAAGGCTTGGTTTCCAGACCCTTGATCATCTCGGTTGCCCTCCTCTGCACACTTTCCAGTTTGTCAACATCCTTGTTAAATTGTGGGGCCCAGAATTGGACAGAGCATTCCAGGTGTGGCCTGACCAAGGCACATAGATGCTGCACAGAGTGAGAGCTGGATCTTTGTGAAGCAGCAAAAAGGCAATGGCACCATCGAGTACTAACTGCATAAATGCTAATTCATATAAAATGTCCATATTATTCCTAAGAGATCTCATAGCTTGCTGTTGCGGCCACCTACACTACATTCTACTGATATGATGCACTAATTGCCATTCGAAACGTACACACAGTTTGTATACAGTGATGGCAAGGTGTAACAGGCCTTGCCAACAAATATCTCATGTGAACTAAATGTGCACTTTTACAACATTCCCCAGAATCCTTTGCACACTCCAAGGTCTATATGCAAGGCCTGCTTGGCAGACAAGTTCATACAAAGCGTTCCCTGTAGGCGTCACATTTGAAAACCAGTGAAATTAAGTAGAACTGTATCTTATCCTGAGACGTTGCTTTGCATGTCTAACCATCAAATGCAAGGCTTTAATTGTCTCATCGGGCAAGAACTCTGCTTTCAATACACATCGGGCCCCAAAGTTTTTACTAATCAGAATCTACTCAGCAGCTAAACATTCTGGGTTCTGAAGCCAACAGACACATCACAATGCTATTGCAATTAAGACGGTAACAAAAGCAAGATGTTCCCCTACTCCACAAATTCTCTACAGATGCATCATACTGGCAGGCTCCAGTGCAACTGAAGAGCTCTTCCTTAAAAGCAAAGTTTAATTCAAGCCCGTCCAAGTAATATTTTCAGGAATTGCATGTAACGTTAAGAGCCAACTTCCACCCTGGAGTCTGCAAACACAGCGAAGCCTCATTCATCAGACATTCCGCTTCTGCTTATATTAGTCAGAGATATTATACAGCCTTCGGGCAAACATTCATTCTACAGATTCTTCCCTGGTTGACTATAGCAAAAGCCTTGAGCATTAGCCAGAAGTTCAACCATTGTTCAAATTAGAGGAAAAAAGAGAGCACTGCAGGTCTGCGAAGGAGGAAGAATGAAGAACAAAGGAAGCAGTTCTGCACAAAAGAAGAAAGGATGTCTCTTCAAACACTGCACTATAATTCTGAATTGAGCATGCGGTTTTCTATGACGGTTCAAAAAGACTAGTGCAAATGTAAATAAAGTACCTGGTCTCTTTACCATGGTTAAGAGGTCAGGAGTGTATGGAACAGCCATGCAGAAATTCTCCTCGTGCGGAAATTCCCACTGGCGTTTTAAATCATTGTTAAGGCTGCTGTTGGCGTTCTGACTAACCCTGGTTCTTTCTTAACCAGAATTTCCTAACCAGTCAACATCGTTAAGATATTAGGAGCAGGTCTCCCTGGTCTGCCCCAAAATCCTTCCACCTAAAAATTCCCCATTGCTTCAAAAGAAACAGATGTAGTTTTTATGAGTGTGTATATATCCTTGCTATGAGCATTTTCAGCAGCTTCCTAAATAGCTATTGGAACTTATATTTAGTTTTCTAAGCCACATTCGCTCTCCAACAACATGGAGCCGGATGACATCATTTGCTTAGGGACCAGGCAGCAGAAAAACCCATTGTGAAATGAAGCCTGTTCATCACGTACAATTTAAGCTTCAACTATTTTGTATACTGTTTCATGATTTTTTTACTTTACAAGTCCCTGGCTGTAGGATGAAAAGATACGGTGCTTGAAAGCTAGATCTGGAAGAACTTATCATCTCTGCTAAATCCTACAGGCTGAGAAGATGCAACCTATTTGCAGTCAGTGAGAATGTAGCGCAAACTTGATTAAAATTTGGTGAGCTATCAGGCCAGATAAAAATTGATCAAGGGGGCTGTGTGTGTGTGTGTGTAAGGAGGATATGAAACTCTCACACCTAGGGAATTCATGTAGGGTAGACATGGGAGCAGAAAGTGGCAAAACATTACAACAGATGACGCTTTTGCCCAAACAGTGAAATCACTCTGGGTCTCTGCATTCCTCGGGAGGTCAATTTTTGATGGATTCAAAGCCACCCTAATTCATCTGATAGTCACTGATGCAGATGACAGGCAACCGCTGCTTTCAACAAACTGGTATGTGCAGATCAAATGATATGACAGCAGTGCCACTTTCAAAATTACACCTGTCAATTTGGTGACAAAATAAAACCGTTTCCTTTCCTCCTCTCCCCACCCCCCTTTTAATCCACCAGTAGGAAATGCAGGTGTGAATGTGGGAGAAGCCATTTGTCAGGGAAGAGTTACAGCATGGGCTCCTGATGTAAACGAAAGCCGGTGAGGCTTGGGGAGGGAACAAGGAAAGGAGGCATCTCAGGTTAGTGGGTCACCTTAGTCATTTTTATAATTGTCAGAGGCTGCATGGCGCCAACAAATGATCTTGGGGAATAGGTCCCTACAGGGATCTTTTGAAGCTGCCTGACAAGCATGATAGGGGCTTCCCCTCCATACTCCAACGAGAGCCCTAGACATGCCTCACTTACTTTGAAGAGGCTGGAAGGTCCTGGGAGATTGGCTGGTAAGGACGAGGCAGTGACAGGTTCTCAAAGTACTGCTTCTTCCTCTGTCAGTCCAGCTCCGGTGGCTGACGCTCAAGTCTTTTACTTAACAGTCAAAAATGCCCTGTCCATGCCATCTTCCTTATTTATTCCACTAACTTGTGTTGAGAGTAGAGAGTTTCTACTGCCACCAGATCACCAAAAGCGAACAGAGGTGTGTTTCTGCGTGTGATCTCCCCCTTCACCCAAATGCAAGATACCTGGTGTTAAGTTGTGGGCGAACATATCAGACGACACAGCGATTCTTCCAAAGCAGCTCTTTATTTGTAAGCTAGAACAGAACTGAACTGAGGAGCTCAGTCAGCCTGCTTATATAGAGCTCCACTAGAATGCAACAGTAACCATTTTCTGTAACTAGCCAATCACTGAACGTCACTTTCGATCCTTCATTTGCATACAAACTATCCAATCACTGAACGTCACTTTCGATCCTTCATTTGCATAACTATCTACAGTATCCCCCTGCTGGCCCAGGGTGAGAACTTCAGTACATAACACCTGGCTAGGCTTTTCTTTCGTCACCTGGCCGGGAATCAACTGTCTCCTCACTGAAAGTTTAAGTTCAGTCCTTTAATATGCACCCTCCTTTTGGAAGTCTCCCAGTTTCCTTCAACTGAGCGTGCTTGGAATTTTCCGCACAAAATTTAGTTACTTGCTCTGAGAAAGGTTGGGGAGAGGAGGAACGCGAGGCCTTCTGTGGAAGCCAAGGTGTACACTTGTTCTTTGTTTTTACAATTTCCCTTAAATATAAACCAAATCTGCCTTCACCATACATGCCTTGCCGCTGCATCTGCACACAACTCGGAAAGTATAGTATTCATGTGCATGTTCTGCAATATGAAAGTACGATGAGGATGCACAAGCTTCTCAGGTTGTAGGCCTCGAAACACTCAGCCAGAATCGGCCGCCATTTTCTTTTCTGCACTAATGGCTTACTGTACAGTGGTACCTCGCAAGACGAATGCCTCGCAAGACGAAAAACGTGCAAGACGAAAGAGTTTTCCGTTTTTTGAGTCGTTCTGCAAGACGAATTTCCCTATGGGCTTGCTTCGCAAGACGAAGCATCTTGCGAGTTCTTGCGAGTTTGTTTCCTTTTTCTTAAAGCTGCTAAGCTGTTAATAGCCGCTAAGCCGCTAAGCCACTAAGCCGTTAATAGCTGCTAAGCCGCTAATAGCCGTGCTTCGCAAGACGAAAAAACCGCAAGACGAAGAGACTCGCGGAACGGATTAATTTCGTCTTGAGAGGCACCACTGTATAGAGAGTGCCAAATATCCCCATCCATCAACAGTGTGCAGTAATATTCTCTTCTCAGCTGGAAATTTAATATTTGTTCTTGGCCTTGGTTTTCAATTTTAGCTTAGTTTTCAATAAACTGTCAATAATCATTTTAGGTAAAAGGTAAATGACCCCTGGGCAATTAAGTCCAGTCAAAGGCGACTATGGGGTTGTGGCGCTTATCTCGCTTTCAGGCCAAGGGAGCCAGCATTTGTCCACAGACAGTTTTCTAGGTCATGTGTCCAGCATGACTAAACCACTTCTGGTGCAACGAGACACCGTGATGGAAACCAGAGCGCACAGAAACACCGTTTACCTTCCTGCCGCAGCGGTACCTATTTATCTACTTGCACTGGTGTGCTTTCGAACTGCTAGGTTGGCAGGAGCTGAGACAGAGCAACGGAAGCTCACCCTGTCGCGGGGATTCGAACCACCGGCCTTCTGATCGGCAAGGCCAATAGGCTCAGTGGTTTAGACCACAGCGCCACCCACGCCCCCAATAATCATTTTATTTGCATCTAGCGCCCTTGGCTAACTGAAAGGGGATCCGAAGCACACTGGCTGAGAACTCTAATTTTCCCCCAATTCTCTTCTTTTCTTAGTCAAAGGCAATGTATAGGAAACGGGTGGTTGTGTAAAAAATAAAAATAAAAACCACTTGCAAGCATCTGCAACAGAACATCTCCCGACCCAAGGAGCCACGAACTGACCTGCTGAACATCCTGTTGGAAGACACACAGCTGAAGCCGCTGATGCAGGCGGACCTTTCGATGCTGCCAGATGTTCTCCAGCTGCCTCTGGTGATGCAGCACTTCGTGAATAACATCTAGGGCATGGTGCACCGCCTTGGAGTAGTTCGCGGAAGCGGTTAAGGAGTCTGAACTTCCAGGAGTCAAAGGCCGTTGCAGCTTGTCGAGCAGCGACTTCCCGTCTTGGCTCACCTGTTCAGCGAGACAAGAATTTAAGAGCTCACCTGCAGGCTACGCAAATTTCCAGGATGTGGCACTAGAATTTCACAGTCGCTTACCCATCTAACGATGAAGGAGAATATCTCCACCTCAAGCACGGGAAGCATGGCGTTACTTATTATGGATGGAATTAAAAGGCGAATATGTTCAAAGGAGGGGAGTACAGCTTTTCTCTTTCAGCCACAGTCCCATTCACTACAATAAATTCTTCTTCTGGAGCAGGGGTGGAGAAACCTGTGACCCAACCCTCTAGGTGATGCCGAACTACAACTCCCGACAATGAGAGTTGTAGTCCAACAATGTCTGGATGATGATGATGATATCATCATCATCTTAGGACCCACTCTATTTTTGTGATTGCAAGTTGCTCTAAACATTGGGTTTTAAAGCATTGCAATCCTGCTTGGGCCCTTAGGGTGAAGGGCAGGTAATATATTAAATAATAATAGTAATAACCAGCAGTCCTGTAATAGTAATAACAGGCAGCCTTGTTTAGGGAAATTTTTAATGTTTGATGTTTTATCGGTTTTTTAATATTCTGTTGGAAACCGCCCAGAGTGGCTGGGGAAACCCAGCTAGATGGGCGGGGTATGTATAAATAAATAAATAAATAAATAATCATAGTTGTTGTTGCCACAACTGGTCCCCCATTCCTGCTCTCAAAGACCCCCCAAGCTGCAGGGGGTTGTGGGGAGGGAGAGAGGCAGAAAGACACACACAGAAACAAGGAAAGGTCTGTGGAGTATGGGGCGGGGCACTGGGTTGTTTTTATTATGTATTTTGTGTTTCTATATTGTGATTTTATGTTGTAACCACCCTGAGACCTGTGAGTATAAGAAGGTATACAAATTTAAGCAGCAGCAACAACATATGGTCTCTTGAGTACAGTTGTATAAAAGCAGGCACCATTAAAAACCCAGAGCTTTTCAAGCACAAATAACTTTGTCACCTTACTTTTGCTGATTTTTTTTTAAAAAACATTAATTGCAGGATTTCCCCCCCCCCCATTTTACGGAACCCAAAATATGGTTATCATCCTACAGCGTTCATCTTACAAATGATTCCATAGATATTTTTTAATAACTTGTTAAAAGGTAATGGGTCATATTTAATTATCTCATCTACTATTGAAGCGGATCCAAAAGTAGAGGGGTGGGTGTGGATACAGTGGAAGAGTCAGGCCCTTTCTAAGACTCCTATTCCACTCACAATTCCCAGAGTTCCCTGGGAAGAGGGACTGATTGTTGAACCACTCTGGAAATTGTAGCTCTGTGAGAGCTCCTAACAAGTCTCAGGGCCCTAAAAAAAACTACAGTTCCCATGATTCTTTGGGGGAAGCCAAAATCGTTCAAAGTCGTGCAATAACAGTGTTTTAAATCTACAGTGCAGAAGGGGCCTTAGTTTCAATAAGTCAATACTTTACATTCAATACATAATATTTAAGTGTGAGGAGCAACAGGCAGGCTGCGGTTTAGATGCAGCATCACACAATTGTGGGAAAGTGCCATCGTTGTCAAATAAATTTATTCGGCCAGTTGTTAGCTGTCATCAGATAGCTACACATTAGGCCAAGTGCAACAAGTATTTCAGTGTGTTCCAGCTGTTGTATTATCGCTGAACTTTAGCATTAAATGGTAAACCCTCCAAATTGTCTTCATATGGTTAGAAGACAATTGGTTCTGACAAGTGCCACCACCAGCCGAACCCATACGAAGCACCGAAGCAGCTTCCTTTCTGCAAAAAACCTGTATATGACAGGTGACCAAGCAAGCAGATGAGAAACAGCACACAAAAGATAGAGAGGGGGCACAAAAATGAGGCCTTCTAGCTGACAAACACCTCCCAAAAACAGAAGCTGCTACAGGCACCTGGAGGCTTTTGACCATGGTGGGTTTTTAAGGCCTGGGCGTTAAGACATATTTGGCAAGGAGTGTCAAGAATCAAGATTGCCTCTCTCTGAATTTTGAAGCCATACAGGAACTGAGTCTGCTCGAAACCGATTTCATTGAAAAGTTTTATCGGCATCTAGCTTGACTAACTGAAAGCATTTTGCTTAGCTAAGAATTCCAGCCTCACCAGGCTGAGCACTTGAAGTGGCTTTGTCTGCAGAAGGACGGAAAGTCTTCAGTAAACCTGGTTCCTTTGCCCATCTATCTTCAAAGAACAGCCAAATATGAAGTATGACAGTGGTGGCAGCAGTAATTTTTCACTCAGTGAACAATCTGATGCTTGAGTGAACACATCTTTTAGTTACAATTTATTAAAGTTTATTGAACACGAGGAAAAAAACATGGTTGCCTTAATCTTCATAGCTCCTTTTTACATTATGTAGAAATGGGGTCTAATTTCTTTCTCGCTTCACGCCAATGACAATAACCGACTCTGTACCCTGACTGTACAAGCTTGCTTACTTCCCTCCCTCTTGAAACACATTCTAACAGATTAAAGAATTGGTTTTTCAATGCAATGTTCGTATCTCTTGGGAGTTTTTGTTTTTAATTGGGGGGAAATCCTCCCAAATTAACATGACTGAAAGAGCAATGTCAAATAGCTGTTTAATACTGAGAGAAATTACAGTCTATTACTGGATAATAGCACTAAAAACTGTAGCTAGGTGATATGTCTGAATGTTCGTGCACAATAAAAAAAGGTGTTAAGATACAGTGAACTGTAGTCAAGAACAGGGGTAGGAACCTAAGGCTGGAGGCCGGATGCAGCCCAATCGCCTTCTCAATCCGGCCCGCGGACGGTCCGGGAATCAGCGTGTTTTTACATGAGTAGAATGTGTCCTTTTATTTAAAATGCATCTCTGGGTTATTTGTGGGGCATAGGAATTTGTTCATCCCCCTCCCCGTATAGTCCGCCCCACCACATGGTCTGAGGGACGGTAGACTCGCCCCCTGCTGAAAAAGGTTGCTGACCTCGGTCCAGAATATCTGGAGGGTACCATGTTGTTAAAGGTGCAAGGAATGGCATGGGGAAGATGTGGACCATAGCCATTCTCCCATGTTTAATTTTGTTTTTTACATCCTCAGCCATTGTAATTGCCTCCTGCCTGCTGAAATGATATACAGTGGTACCTCGAGTTACATACGCTTCAGGTTACACACTCCGCTAACCCAGAAATAGTGCTTCAGGTTAAGAACTTTGCTTCAGGATAAGAACAGAAATCGGGCTCTGGCGGCGCAGCAGCAGTGGGAGGCCCCATTAGCTAAAGTGGTGCTTCAGGTTAAGAACAGTTTCAGGTTAAGTACGGACCTCCGGAACGAATTAAGTACTTAACCTGAGGTACCACTGTAGCCTGATTTGTGTGGGACTGCCAATTCAAAGTTTCACACCAGGGCTAATCGATGTCCTGTTAGCAGTAGGGAAACTGATAAAGAGTGCCGAGTCGGGTATTTGCGTATATCTGGAGCTCTTGCCCCTCTCAGATACAGAGGGAAAGTGTGCCTGATATTAATGAGGACAGTTAAGGTATGCCAGGGCTCACTGGCCCCTGTGCATTTGTCAAAGCCTTCTCTTTCTTGGTTCATCTACTCTGGAAGGAAGCTAAATGATCAAGGGCATACTCAGAGTGCCAGCTCAATTAAGCACCTTGGTAGCACCTTTTTGCCCCCAATTACACACAATGTGCTACCCATTCCTAGGTTCAAGCCCATAGCAGCTGATGTGTGTATTAAGGGGAGGGCTCTGCCCAAACTGCTTTTGCTGTAGACACACAGAGAGATGGGATTAAAAAGCCCTTTGCCTGGGCTTGCGTAGGTGTGAATGAGTGGGCAGAGCTTACATTTCTGGCCTTTCTGCCAATGCCGAGTTGAAAAACAGTGTCCCCAATACAGGTTAGCTGCTAACCAGCCCATATGGCAAGAAGTCGACACCACCATATTTCAGAAATATCCTGGGTTTTCGTTTGAAAACATTTTTAGAGACTTGACGCCTCCCACCTTTCACAAGACTCTCACTTTATTATTTTAAAGATGCTGCATGTGATATTTATCCAGCTAAAAAGCACAGCGTATCTGTTTTGCTTTTAAATATAAATCTAGCAGCCAGCAGAGGCGATGCACAATTAGTACAGATTTTATTTCGCTCCTTCATCTTTGCATTAAAAGGAACTGCAGTAAAATAATGGCGGCTTCGGAGGTGAAAACTTTCCCTTCTAAGTGACTTTGCCTTAACGGAAACTGATCAGCAGTCGCTTGCATCTCTTAATGTTCTTCATCTGTCTTGTACACAGATGCCGCCATTTTGCATTCGGCACTGAAGTTCCAAGGATGGTACAAATGTCGGGTCCACTACTATAATTGGTTCATGGCTCTTGCCTCTGGCTCTCTAAGACCACTCTCTCTATTTGTGATTGGGGAAAATTGGATTGCCATACCTTGTGTGACTCAGTGCATCTGGAAAATCCCCTTTCCCAATGAACGGCCAGATTCAAATTCACCTATCGCCTCAGATAGCCCTTCCCCCTCAGGAATCTAAGTCTTGAATTATTTGTCCCCAAGAGACCACATTGTTCAGTCCTCATGAGGGAAGATCGCTCCAACCCCAATCATCGTTGTAAACCTGAAGAAGCATCTCCAACCCAGTCGTTCAGTCCGGACACTGAGACCCAGCTCTGAGGGTTTTCTGGTTCCCTCACTGCAAGAAGCGAGATCCCAGGAAATCAGGCAGAGGGCCTTCTTGGTAGTGGCACCTGCCCTGTAGAATGCCCTCCCATCAGATAAATAACTATACAACTTTTAAAAGGCGTCTAAAGCCAGCCCTGTCCAGGGAAGTTTTTAATGTTTGACGTTTTATTACGTTTTTATATCTGTTAGAAGCTGCCCATAGTGGCTGGGGCAACCCAGTCAGATGAGTCGGGTACAAATAATAAAATTATCTGGAAGAAGATTGGAAAAAAATTAAAGTCTATCTACAGAAATACTGTAAAATTAATGAATGTTAGAAGGATGCTGGAATGAAGCTACATGGCTTTAGCAGAAATGTTATAAAGAATTAAGTAAAAATAGATTGTTAATGGGTCAAAGTGGAAAATTTAAGGTTAGATTGTGTTAAGATAAATTATAGAACAAAAATTGAGTAAGATGGAAAGGATTTGCTGAAACAGCTAATTGAATTAGAATACAAAAAAGGGAGGTGTGAGGAGGTCGATGAAACAAGTAAATGAAAGACAAAGATATGGAAATATTGGATGTGTTTTTAATTGTTTTTGTTTTTCTTTTTGTTTTACTGTATTGTTTTTTGTTTTTTGTTTCTTTCCTATGTATTGTAAGGTATTGATTTGTTCTATTTCATTTTTCATTTTTTCATTTTTTCTTTCTTCTTTTTTCTGTAATCCTTAAACCTTTAATAAATATTATTTTTTTTAAAAAAAACAAATAATAAAATTATCATTCTTATTATCGCCCTTCCATTGCCTCTCCAATCCTGCTCCCTCAACCTCATCTCTCTTTGTTGTTGTTTTTTGCATTAGTCAGGAACCTTAAAAGGACACAAAGCTACATACTCTCCTTGAGGAAACTTTTATTCTTTTGTAACTGTATTCGGTAGGTTCTTAAGAAACCTCATTACTTACTCGGGGCAACAACTTGTCAGAGTTGGCTCACGGGGGACATAAGGTTTCCACACTCTTGCCCTAGAGCATCTTCTTGCTGTGAAAGCTTACTACATAGAGCTGCTTCTTGGACAGCAACTGCTGGAAACCCCCACATATAGCCGTCGGCACACAGCGCATTTATGTACCGAAACTATAGGAAAGCTATGATTTCATCTCTGGCACTGGGGGTGAAGGAACAGCAACTGGTTCACCCAAAAGGCTGGGATTTTGAGGACCAGGTTCAAGTAAGTAGTTCTGCTAGAAGGAGCCACTACAATGGTTCCCACTAAAGCAGTGGGGTTTTCTCCCCTCTTCTGCCACCCCAATTTGTTCTAGGGGGTTGGGAGGACCCCAGAACATAACATAGGGCAGGGTGAGGTCAATAAGAAATGCTTGTATTGAGGGAACATATGTTTATTCAGTGCAGACTTCCTCAAACTCGGCCCTCCAGATGTTTTGAGACTACAATCCCCATCATCCCTGACCACTGGTCCTGCTAGCAAGGGATCATGGGAGTTGTAGGCCGAAAACATCTGGAGGGCCGAGGTTGAGGAAGCCTGATTTAGTGCAACACTGAATTCCTCCCTGCGTCTCCATCATTTGACTCCAGTAGAGGAAAAGTGGCCACGGGGCTCATTTAAGGTGTTGGCTTCCTCTTCTAGAGGGGGGGGGGAAATGACTTCAGTTTGTATCAACATGCACTGTTAGAAGAAGTGTCCTTTTTCCTCTCTGCCAAGATAGCTCCGAGTCAAAGGTGCAGCGTTCATATTTCAGCTACAGATGGCAACGACTGACTGAGCAAAACGAGGGATTATTTTTGGTGCGCCTTCAGATGCCAATTCTCTCCCTACTCTTCAAAGCCTCCAGGAGTTCTGAGATCGGGAGCAGATTGCAAACTCCCACCTAACTCCCTTCGCTATATGCAGATAGTAATGTGAGAGGTCACATTTATAACTCACAAGGAGCTAAGACAAAATTAAGAAGGCGGGAAATGGGCTGAGGTTGAGGAAGGCCCAGGCCCACCTTCCTTCAGGTTTAGGTGAATTTTTTTGCTTTTGGAGAACAGGTGGAGTCATGATGAGCCGTTATTCCACAAGAATGTGAGATGTCACATTTGTGTTTACCAACAATCTGATTGACTCTTGATAAACAGAAACTGCTCTTCTCCTGCTCTGGATCTCTTGGGTATAAGAGTGGATATTGGACACACAATATTTCTGCTTTTTCACAGGTTTGTTTGTTTAATATAACGGTTAGAGAATAGAAGCACAGAAAATACTTGTACCTGCCCACACACTGAAGTTAATCGAAAGACAGGCAAGATGGATACTGAAAGAAATTGACTGGAACATTTCAACCTCAAAGGATAGGCAAGTGAGGTTAGATCTATGCCTCCTCTGGCCAGTATACAGAACAAGGCCAATTCTTTACTAAAAACAAGTCTTCAAGGTTATCAGTGTCAAACTATATTGAGGGACACTAATAAGCCGATGGGTGTCTGAAGTTGGTAAAGAGGATCAGGGACACTTCACAACTACCTGAGATTCATGAACAAAACCTCTTCTCAGGCTTCCACAGCAATTACTGTGAGGATTTAGGAAAAAGCAGTTGGGTGTGGAGGGAGGAGAAAAATGCAAAGAATGTTCTGTACTCAAGAGCTAGAGAAGAAAAAGCACAGAATGGAAAGCATTCCAAGTGTAAAGGTAGAGCACATTGTAAGGGGCGGGTGGGACTGAAGGCTGAAAGGGTGAGAAGACTTACATTTCCCCAAAAGACCAGTAGATTCCCCTACAGACCATCCTAGGTGTGAAGCTCAGCAGAAGAAGTTGTCCTCATATCTCCACCAATCTCAGAAGCTCAAGGAGGGGCAGCCCAGAAGAAGGCTTCTTTCAGGTAACCCCCAAATTGTGAAATTTACTGCCTACAGAGGTTCATTTAGCATCATTATTCTGCTTTCTTCATATCTCTTTACCCTTGCCTTTGACAGCTGAAAAGTATTTGTGACCCACCTGGAAACCGGAAATTAACCTGATACCCATTGTGCATGGTTGCTTGGTTTTATTTTAAATGGTACTGTTTTCGTTGCTTCTATCTGCCCTGGGACCTTATGGTGAAGAGTGGGTAACATTATTATTATTATTATTATTATTATTATTGTTGTTGTTGTTGTTGTTGTTGTTGTTGTTGTTGACAGTAATAACAACAGCAACATCCCCTAGCAAGGAAAGGAACCTGGGTAAAGACTGAGTGCACCCATCACCTCAACAAATGCGGTGAAATTCACAGGTGAGCTGTTTTATTGATCTAACAATATATCTAACAAATATAGCACCTCGTCCCCGCCAAGATAACGTGAAACAAAGCCAGCTTTTGTTGTGAGACCCAAACCGAATGATCAAATCAATGTTGCATCCATGAGGCAACAAGTCAAATTAATTAATGGCATTATGCTTGCACACAGCCCACAGAAAAACAGCATGAAATGTCCCTAGTAGTATTCAGCCCTTAGGGCCTTTCACACAGAAGCAAATCTGGCTTTGCTACAGATGCACTCTCAACAGGGAGCTGCAGCCAATCCCAGCTCCTTCCCAAATCAGCAAATTCGTATCGCACACGTTTGCAAACTGTATGCCTGACATTTGCACTGCACAGTTGAAACTGTGCACTTAAAGCATCTTTGTGTACACGTAAAAAGCTTAAACATTTCCAGAAGAAAAACGGGGTTAATCTGTCATAGCAAAAGCAGCAGAATACTCTCCAACGTAGGGTTACCAGTCGACAGTCCCCAGATTTACAAATCAGTCCCCATACAAAATCCACTGAAGTTGAAAAGTGTCCTGGATTCATTGAAAAAAACCTGGTAACCTTACTCCAACACGTTTGTATTTATTATTAATATCATGAGTCTATTTGTATGCTGATAGAACCATGTTTGTGTTTGTGTTCAATACGTATTCTGTAGTTGACCTCCTTTGTAACATTTTATTTCGAAATCTTTAATATTTTAGTTTCCTGTTCATTATGTTGCTTTGAACCTGTATGCTTCATATTTTACTTTCTTTAGTGAAGTTTAATTCTGGGTTGTTTTATTGATGTTTTAATGTGCTGTAAACCGCTTTGAGGTTTTTCGTAAAAATATAAAGTGGTATAGAAATGAATAATAACCATGATAATGATAGAACCATGCTCAATGCAGCACAGTGACATGCGGAATAAAAGTTAGTAACATTTCAAGAAAATGAATCAACAGTTGTGAAACAGGAAACGACGTTAACAAATACCCACTCTTAATATCAACCAAGAGCAAACCAATATTTCATGCTAATGAAGGCTGAAACAATACCTAACAATAGAATACAGAACACCCAAGCAGCAACAAAAACAATGGCCCCTCCAGGAAAGGGAGCGGGGCACAAGCTTTTGCAAACTAGACCCCATTTCATCAGTTGAACCAACTGTTATCCTCAACTGGAAATACAGGTGGCAACCATTTTGCACACGTCCAATTGACCAGTGACTGACACGTGGGCCCTTTTGGACCCGGAAAAGGGCAGTGAGAGGGCAGAAGAAAGGCATAAGGGGGCAGGCTTATGCTCGCCCCGCCAACGCATGCGGGGGCCAGGAACGGAACCCCCACACAAAATGGTCACCGCCTGCATATACAGTGGTACCTCAGGTTACATAAGCTTCAGGTTACAGACTCTGCTAACCCAGAAATAGTACCTCGGGTTAAGAACTTTGCTACAGGATGAGAACAGAAATCATGCTCCGGCAACGCGGCGGCAGAGGGGAGGCCCCATTAGCTAAAGTGGTACCTCAGGTTAAGAACAGTTTCAGGTTAAGAACGGACCTCCGGAATGAATTAAGTTCTTAACCCGAGGTACCACTGTACAAGAGAAGTAAACAGTGGACATATTACTTCTCCTCTGACCCAAGTGCTTCTGTTTTCACGTGTGCACGCCGTTGACTGAAGATAACACTACATGTATCTAATGAAGGAGTCGCCAATCCCCACAAGCTTATGCCTTTATAACTGTTATACGTTTGGGTGCTGCTTTTCGGTGCTAAAAAGTAAAATGTGTGAAGCAGCCCTTGCATTAGATTAAGTCCGACAAACAATCTACTTAAAAATAGGGGCAGTGGTGTTACCTACCTCAGAATATGCCAGAGTAATGTGCTCATATATTCCTTGGTGGTGATGGATGGAGTCCTCCAAGTCCTGAAGTTCTGAGGGAAGATCTACCTCTCCACAGGCCTTGCACCAGGAATCCACGTTACTCATGTACTGGAAGGAAAGAAAATCCTAGTTATTTGCACCAGAATGTAAATTGAGAGATTGCATTAGGCTTCGTGCATAACATGAGACAAACAAGGGTGAATCAAGGAGCAAACTAGCCCTCCTGAAGGCAAGCTTTTTATCCGCCTGCCTTTAAAACCCTGCGCTCTTCTATTCAGAAAACGCTGAAGTCTATGAGGAATAGCAGGAATGCCTTAGGAACCTCTTCGGTTAGCTACTAGCATGAATTCAGATTCGTTTCTGCCCTTGCTTAATCCAGATCAAAGAATAGGATGCCTTCAGAAAAAAGAAGGAAGAAGAATTACATATTTATTTTGCTATCCTCTACGACGGAGAGACAGTTGTAAAAGAAAGGGGGGGGGACACCGCTTGAGTAAAATGAGAGCTCTTTTGTTAAGCTGTGGAGGGGCTTGGGAGAGGAAACAAACACATATGGAAGCACTAAAACAATCCGAAGCCAAACCTCAATTGACATGCGAAACAGGACAGTTCTAAATGCATCCAAAAATCTTTAAAGGGTTCAGCTGCAATTTCTGGCAGCAGAAAATCCTGTCGGATCAGGCAGCCCGATCATCCTCACTGTTAACACGCTCCCTAACATACAGAGTCATGGTGTTAGCTTATAATTCGTAGCCTGTTTTCCTGTGGCGAAAGCACTACAATTAAGCACACAGCAGAACGATGCATTAATAAGGCTAATTCAATTAGTCCCAGACTCCGCCTACATGTTCTATTTTTATTTCTCCTCAAGTTTACACAGAGGAGAACACTGAAAGAAAATAGAAAGTCTCTCCCTCTTAATCATTTGGGCACTCCTGCCACAACGACCAGGCGCACTTGGGGGACCATAGACGTATCATCCAATAGCAAGTTGGCTGCAAGAGATGCACCCTTTTTGTTCTGTAATTACGCAATGCAAACTTTTTCTTGTGAAACAGAAGCATGCTCAAACTGGCATTAGTACTGGGAGAACTTAAGCACTATAACGCAAACCGGGAATGAGAAAGAAGGCTGTATGCCACGGGTAGGCAAACTAAGGCCCAGGGGCCAGATCCGGCCCAATCGACTTCTAAATCTGGCCCGTGCACAGTCCGGGAATCAGCGTGTTTTTACATGAGTAGAATGTGTGCTTTTATTTAAAATGTATCTCTAGGTTATTTGTGGGGCATAGGAATTCGTTCATTTCCCCCAAAAAAGTATAGTCCGGCCCCCAAGGTCTGAGGGACAGTGGACTGGCCCACTGCTGAAAAAGTTTGCCGACCCCTGTCACCCAAGTTCCTTATGGTGTTATTTTAATCTTGTAGGATCTACTAAAAAGCAGAAGCAGTAGCCAAGTACCGTATTTTTCGCTCTACAGGACGCACCTTGTTGTAGAGCCCCTTCCATTTCTCCTGCCGCTTTGCTGAAGGGGCGTTGCGCAGAGAGGGGGAGATTTTTTTTTTCTTGTTCTCGCCCTCTAAAACAAGGTGCGGTCAAGGTGCATTCACCCAAAGCCTCCGGAGCACAGCGGGAGTTACCGCTGCGCTCGGGAGGCTTCAGGCGGCTTACCTTGGAAGCTTGGAGAGCGAGAGGGATCGGTGTTCACTGACCCCTCTCGCTCTCCAGGCTTCAGTGAAGGCAACCCGAAGCCTCTGGAGCGCGGCGGGAGTTCCCGTTGGGCTCTGGAAGCTTCAGGTTCCTTTCGAATTCCCTTCAGGTTCCTTTCAAATTCCCGCTGCGCTCCGCAGGCTTCCGGTTCCTTTTGCTGAACCCAAAGCCTGCGGAGCTCAGCGGGAACTCGCGCTGCGCTCCAAAGGCTTCAGGCGGCTATCCCTGAAGCCTGCAGAGCGAGAGGGGTCGGTACGCACCGACCCCTCTCGCTCTCCAGCCTTCAGTGAAAGCAACGCGAAGCCTCCGGAGCACGGAGGGAACGCTCCCTCTGCGCTTCGGAGGCTTCGCGTTCCTATCGCAGAAGCCAAGGCGCCTGCATTCGCTCCATAGGATGCAAACACATTTCCCCTTAATTTTTGGAGGGGAAAAAGTGTGTCCTGAAGCATTCTGGGAAATGATTTACAATGAATTTAAAAAAATGTTTAAATAACCTTTTGTTAAAATACCAGAAGCCTTTTTGTTAGGAATTTTAGGTGCAGAAATAGCAAAGGAGCAGAAAAGACTATTTATGTATGCAACTACAGCTGCGAGGTTACTTTTGGCCTAGAGATGGAAGGAAGACAAAGTCCCTACCAGAGAAGAATGGCTGATAAAGATGATGGACTATGCTAAAACGGCAAAAATGACCGGGAAGATCAAAAATCAAGAAGACAACAAATTTAATAAAGAATGGGGGAAATTTATAAGTTTCCTTAAAGAACACTGTAAACAATTAAAAACATTGGCAGGATTTTAACAACACTTGTAATGTAACAAGAACTGTGATAAAAATGAAAGTTAACTGATAATTGGAGAACACTATACAACGTAGTTGAAAAAAGACTTACAATGGAACCCAGGGAGGGGCAGAATCCAAGGATTCAGGGGATCTTATAAGTGTATGATTATGATTTTCATTTGAATGTTAATCTTAATTGTAAAATGGAATAATAATTAAAAAATCACATCTAGAGCGTTGAATATAAAACTTCAGCCGTAGCAAGTCAAAGAGAGCCGCTCCATATATTTCACTCTTCCGTTCAGCTCAATAAAAGGACAATTAAGTAACACCACTAACTGTAACAGAAACAAAACTGACGGGCAACTCAAAGCCGAGTTTGCAAGTGAGCAGCTCATTCCCTTAAGGAAGACACGCTCTACTTATAGAGACGGCCCTTCAGGGGATAAGAGGAACATTTATGCCTGCTTCTCACTAAATCAGGTTTTTAATTCACTTGTGGCTACGCATAACTTAGAACTGTTACTTTAAATAGCTGAGAACGCCTGCAGCTAGAGACCCTAGTCAAACGCTTGCCTCAGGTTAAACTTTTAATTTTAATCTTACATCCCAGCATCATCAGCTTTCTAGTTATCCTCTACAATCCTCGCAAAACGTTTGACGGATAATGTAGATGGTGGAACTATCATGATGCCATTCAAGATGTTGGAACTTTATTGGCACAAACAACTGCTTTTGCTTATGCTTTTTTACTCACCAGCAGGTAAGTTCCAAGGCCACGTTGTACGTTTGCCTCTTAACAAGGCCTCACATTAAAAAAAGAAGCTTATTTGTAGCTTGTAAAGGTAAACAGACCCCTGACCATTAGGTCCAGTCGTGACCAACTCGGGTTGCGGCGCTCATCTCGCTTTATTGGCCGAGGGAGCCGGCGTACAGCTTCTGGGTCATGTGGCCGGCATTGACTAAGCCGCTTCTGGTGAACCAGAGCAGCACACGGAAACGCCGTTTACCTTCCCGCCAGAAGCGGGTATTTATCTACTTGCACTTTGACGTGCTTTCGAACTGCTAGGTGGGCAGGAGCTGGGACCGAACAATGGGAGCTCACCCCGTCGTGGGGATTCGAACCGCTGACCTTCTGATCAGCAAGTCCTAGGCGCTGTGGTTTAACCCACAGCGCCACCCGCGTCCCTATTTGTAGCTTGTAGTGACCACCTATTCCCAAAGCAGTTACAGGCAGGCTTGCCATGAGATCCCTCTACTTGCCCATGCTTTGAGGATGACCGGGCAGATCTATGCAGCTTGTGTGTGTTTTGCTGGAGGGAAGAAGAAAAACCAAAATCAAGACGAGGATTTCCTTGTTCCTTCTAGCAAAATATAGGAGGTGTTACGGCTACAGTGAGGATGCATTGAGGAGCGATGGCTCTCGTCCCTTGTCCAAAGCAAGGATCTCAAGTCAAACGGACTTGGAGCAGGTTGAGGATCAACAGAACCTGCTGGAGCAATGGAGCAACTTCTGGAACAACAATGGGATATCCGCTTCGCCCAAGGCATGACGGATAACAGCAACAACCGGGGGAAAGAAAGACATAACATCTTACAAGGACAGGAGGAAACACCACGGACAAGATAATTGCGACACAGAGGAAGAACAAGGATATAGTTTGAGCTCCTCACTTGTAGTTTTAGAAATCATTTAATGTGTCAACACAAACAGAAGTTATGAATACTGCAGTTGTTGTGTAAGGGATTATTATTATGACTGAAATGTAATGGAAATTTTGGAACACAGAAATAAAGCAAATAATCAAGCCATCAATTCTAGCTCGTGGGGGGGCACCTTATCTAAATCATATAATTTGGTATTTGAATTATTGGTATTAACAATTGCATTATCAGTTGGCATTGTTATAATGAGGCTATTATTGGGATGCAATTGAAAACTAATAAAAATTATTATAAAAGAAAAAAGAAACCAGGAACTTGCCCTGTCCCAAAGCCCCTTTAAGAGGCAAACATACAAACTGGGGCTCATGAGAGGCAAAACCCATTTCAAGATTCAGCCTGCTGTCGCCGCCGTGCAGAATTACTGACCTGCTCCGATTTCTGGTGGAAAATGGCCGACATGTCCAATAAGGTACTTCGCTCATCCAGCGCTGCAGCAAACGCTTTCCATTCCTGCTCCAACTGGCTAGCGATCTGCTTGATTTGCTGCGAGGCGTAGTGACCGGATTCCACCAAACGGTTGGCTACAGACATGATGCGGTTTATGTTTACGTACACATTCTGGAAAGAGAGGAAACAAAACACATTAGACAAGAATGCCAAGCGTGCCACAGACCTCTCTATCTGAGTCTATCGCACTGCAAACCAGCTTTTCACTCGTATCCTTATACTGTGATAACCAGGGCTGTGCGCTTTTTGCGTAAGTTCACAATTCAGTATCCTGAATTTGACATCCTGGGAAAGTCGGAACATCCATTATTATTTTTAAAAAATAATACAAGAGAGTAGGCTGGAAGGATGCTAAATTCAGCACATGGTGCAAAATTCGGAGCTTACACGGGCAATATTAAATCTAAACTTTCATTAAACGCAAAGTAATTAGTACAGAGGAAAACATGGCTTACTACTGCTCCCTAGCTACCCATCCAACAACAAAGGTTGTCACCTTGGCACAAAATTTGGCGCCCCCTCCCCACGCCGCCATCCCAAAGCCGGATAAATGAGATAAAATGCTTTGGGAAGGTGTCACAAGGCTTTGGCAGGGTCCTAGAGCCCTCCCATCTCCTTCCCAAAGTTGGGCAAGCGCTAACTAGGCTTTGGGAAGGAGGGAGGACTCTGGGATACTGTCCAGGCCACCATACTTCCTTCCCAAAGCCCGGCAAGGCACAAGGGCTATGGGGAATGGGGGCGTCAAATGGGCATCAACCCCTCAAGAGAACTATTCTTCAGAAAACACCATGGACTAAGATTGCAGGCCAGCCTTCCACAAACCGGTGCTTTCTATTTTTTTAAAAGTAAATTTTTATTGTTTTCCTTACATATTCTTTTCCAACAAGCCATATTAATGCCTTATATTCCCTTTGACTCTGCCGAGTCGCAACTCCCCTCCCTCCCTGCAATTGATATATTTAACCCCTTTCTATCACGCACATCATTCTCACAATAGTACTATTATACATTGAAGGTATTATGTCAATCCTGCTAGTGTCTTGACCTCTTTACAATTCTCCTTTAAATATTCAATAAATTTACTCCAATTATTTTGGTATCTTTGGTCTTCCTGGTCCCGGATCCTCCCTGACAATTTGGCAAGTTCTGCGTATTCTGTCAACTTCACCTGCCACTCCTGAATGGTTGGTATGTCTTCTGTTTTCTATCTTTGGGCCAGGAGGGTTCTTGTGGCGGCCGTAGCATACATGAACAAATTTTGGTCTCCCATTTTGATTTCCATTCCTCTTAAACCTAATAGACACACTTCCGGTCTTCTGGGGAAAGTATACCTAAATATTTTTTTTAGTTCATTATAAATTGATTCCCAATTTTTTGTAACCTTGTCACAGATCCACCACATATGAAAATAATCCCCATCTACTTTTTTACATTTCCAACATTTTCTTTCTCTTTTTCTATACATTTTAGCTAACTTTACTGGCGTCAAAACACTTAGAAAGCACCAGTTCAGGTAGCTAAAAGTTAGCAAACTGGTGCTTTCTAGGTGTTTTGGAGAACAACTCCTATCAGCTTCAGCCAGCAAGGGCACTAGGTTGGGGAAGGTTTTTTTCTAGCCATTAGCCATACCACAAGACAGCCCCTCTTAACTCCAAGGCTTCTGGCAGAATTCACAGCTTCCTATATTCCCTTTTAAAAACGGGAAGAAAGGGGTGTGTGCACTTAGCAGGTAAGCAGCATTCGCTACTCCATCAGGGACAAAATGCAACTGACTGCTCCCAATTTCAGCACCCCCTGTTGTTTTCTGGAAAGCAACAGCGAAATGCCATCCTGCCAGCACTGCTTTCTCCAAGCCCTTTGCCGCGACATGTTTTCAAAGCAGGGCAGAAAAATGAGCACCTCTCTCTCGAGCAAAAGCCTACTTTTATTTGATCAAGTAAAGCACATTGCAGAAACAGCAAAATCACCCTGTACCTTGGACTGATCTCATTTACACAGATTTCTATTAACACTGTGACTTTTGTTTGCTGCGGCCTCAAACGGAACTTTGGGAGGGCTTAAAAACAGCTTATTAAATCAGCCTGACGGGTTTGTGAATTAAAAGGGAATATTAGAAGTTTTTAAAAAAGAAAAAGAAACCTTAAGCCTTCAGAAGGGCTGGGAGGGACTTTAACGGGGGTCAGGGAGAACTTCTTACTGCCTATTCTTGGACTATTTTTTTTTTTAACCTTATCTGACCTCATTGCTTCATGGTGTATTCAAATAAGATTGCTAGGATGTGAGATTTTACCTTAGCATTTCCACTCAAATCCAAGAAGGCTACCAACTATTGGCCACAACCACACCTTATAGACTGATACTATATAAACTCACTATTATACAATGCAAAGGAGTCCCATTTTTCAAATAATAATAAGTTCATCAAGGACTGGACTAAATTTGTAAATTATTTAAAAGACAATTGTAGTCAGTCAAACACATTGGTAGGATTGCAAGAAGCTTTGTAAGGAAATGTATAAAAATCACTGCAGGGAAGAATAAGAAAATATGATGCTTTGATGTTTTTGATTTGAAAGCAATGGTTAAGTAGTGAAAATGCAGAAATATGAAATGAAAGATAGAAAATCATAAGGAAGGTTTGAAGGAAGTCATGGCCCTAAAAAGCCAAATTGTATAATATAAGAAGAGAGATTGTAATGGAAAGCATTATTGTAAAATTAATAAAAATGATATGGCCGAAAAGGAGTCCCATTTTTTGGGCTTTCTGCACAGAACTTCCTCCTCCCACACTATTAGGTACCCACTGGGTCAATTTCAATGCCTCATTCTTTCAATTGTGCCACCTGTGCAAGCATTCCTGTTTGCCAGATGACATGTTCCTCCCATTGCTCTGCATGCTGTTCTGGGAGATTCTCCTGCCACCCAATGTGAGCCAGTTTCAGGGGCTGCACCAGGTGTGTGTGTGTGTGAGAGAGAGAGAGACCGGGGGCAAGGGAGGGAAAGCTTCATTGCATAAGTGTAAGTCCTCGAGCAGCGCTTCTGCTGATAGGACTGGTTAGCTGAATCCAAGTGTGCAGCCTGGGAGATAATAATAATAATAATAATAATAATAATAATAATTATTATTATTATTATTATTATTATTATTATTTATACCCCGCCCATCTGGCTGAGTTTCCCCAGCCTCTCTGGGCGGCTCCTAATTGAGTGTTAAAAACAATACAGCCTTAAATATTAAAAACTTCTCTAAACAGGGCTGCCTTCAGATGTCTTTTTTAAAAAAAGATAGCTGCTTATTTCCCTGACATCTGGTGGGAGGGCGTTCCACAGGGCAGGCACCACTACTGAGAAGGCCCTCTGCCTGGTTCCCTGTAACCTCATTTCTTGCAGTGAGGGAACCGCCAGAAGGCCCCCGGCGCTGGATCTCAGTGTCTGGGCTGAACTATGGGGGTGGAGACGCTCCTTCAGGTATACAGGACCGAGGCTGTTTAGGGCTTTAAAGGTCAGCACCAACACTTTGAATTGTGCTCGGAAACATACTGGGAGCCAATGCAGATCTCTCAGGACCGGTGTTATGTGGTCCTAGCGGCCACTCCCAATCACCAGTCTAGCTGCCGCATTCTGGATTAATTGCAGTTTCCAGGTCACCTTCAAAGGTAGCCCCACATAGAGCGCATTGCAGTAGTCCAAGCGGGGGATAACTAGAAATAACCACTCTGGCAAGACAGTCTACGGGCAGGTAGGGTCTCAGCCTGCGTACCAGGTGGAGCTGGTAGACAGCTGCCCTGGACACAGAATTAACCTGCGCCTCCATGGACAGCTGTGAGTCCAAAATGACTCCCAGGCTGCGCACCTGGTCCTTCAGGGGCACCGTTACCCCATTCAGGACTAGGGAGTCCCCCACACCCGCCTGCCCCCTGTCCCCCCAAAACAGTACTTCTATCTTGTCAGGATTCAATCTCAATCTGTTAGCTGCCATCCATCCTCCAAGCACCTCCAGACACTCACACAGGACATTCACTGCCTTCACTGGTTCACAGATAGTTCACTATGACCTGCTGGACTGATGAATACTCCTGCTCTGCACTTTTTTAGTGACAACATTTCTGGGCAAGTGACTGCTTGGCCCCTTTATTCACTGGACTCCTAAGGGCTGAATGTCAAGCCAGAAACACAAGCAGAGTGCTCGGCTTTTGCATAACCCTCACCTAGAACGAACTCTTCAGACATGTCAGCATTTGTTTCCATCTCGATCTCAATCCCTATCCTTGGCTCAGACTGTCCAAAATGCTAATTAACTTCAGTAATTAGTGCCTTTTGAGAAAAGGCAAGCCCATGCAGGCCTCTGCAACGAACCGCTATCATTAAGATGTTAGAAACGATGTCAAAATAGGCCGCATTCGAATTCCTAATCTGAAACCAAAAGCAATGCAAGCAAGTACAAACCCAATCCACAAAAGCTTTAGCAAATCCTATCTTACTGGTATATTAGTTCATTTCAAACTGTTTTTTAGAACTGCCAATGTCTCTTCTATCAGTGCTGACCCCTGTTCAAACATGGATCAAACTAGGATTGGTTTCGTTTTATCCATGTAACACTGTCATGCACCTTCATACAATCAGGGTGTGTGTTTGTGTGTGATGTAGTTGTCCCCATTCTCTTGAGTGCAAACAAAACTCCATCAGGCTCTAATTTACCTACCCTCATTTAAAAATGACAGCCTGGATCACGGTTCCTGAAAGCTGAGCTGTTTCAGCGGAGTTTCGCAACTTACGGAATTATTACTATTGGCTAATCTATCGCTGCACAGCCATTCACAATCCCTGTGGCAAAAGCACACATACACAGGAATGAGGCCTCCAACTTTCGCTGAATTTGGAAGGAGTCCATATACGTTATAATCCGGCTACTTCTATGCAGCGTGACTCACTAGCCTTGGGCACAACTCCCTAGTCCTCATGCCATAATGTACAAAGTTATTTCTCTCTCGGTTTACTCCCTGCCTCCACTGAATAAGAAGATTACAGGCCTTCTGGGCAGGGGGACCTGTTTGCCTGTCGCCTGCAAGTTGCTACCATGGCAGCTGTAATAGTTCTGCAAAACCCGAAGCAGCTATGTTGTTCTCAGTCTCTCTTCCTCCCTTCTCTTCTCCTATCTTGTTTATTTAGATTGGATTCTGTTCTTTCCCCTCCAGCACACTGCATACTGACAGGGCCAGCACCTGGGGTCAGACTTTCATGAGTCTCTGCACTGTGAAATACAAGATGTTTGCCAAATACAAAGTGCCGTTGCAAGTTCCCATATTCTTACCATACAGTTCATAGCAAAATGATTGTGCTGTGTCTGGAGCTCCATGGCATGAGGGTGGCTGGCTCCAATCTCTGTGTAGCTGTTCAGAAACAGGCCTTTGTTGTGTGTGATCCAGTCAAACATCTAAAAGAAAACAGGAATTAATGCTCATCACAGGACAGGGCACCAGGTTAAACAACAACAACAACATATTTTGCATGTTTACAAGTAAAGACTTTCCAAATTAGCAAAGCTTTAAGCACAGAGTTCTGCCAGCAGGGCTTGTAAATAACCAATTGCCTAGTCCCCTGTGGTGAGGAGAGACATTACCTTGCCAACAAAAGTCTGTATAGTAAAAGCTATGGTTTTTCCAGTAGTGATGTATGGAAGTGAGAGCTGCACCATAAAGAAGGCTGATCACCGAAGAACTGATGCTTTTGAATTATAGTGCTGGAGGAGACTCCTGAAAGTCCCATGGACTGCAAGAAGATCAAACCTATCAATTCTTAAGGAAATCAGCCCTGAGTGCTCACTGGAATGACAGATCCTGAAGCTGAGATTCCAATACTTTGGCCACCTCATGAGAAGAGAAGACTCCCTGGAAAAGACCCTGATGTTGGGAAAGATGGAAGGCACAAGGAGAAGGGGACAACAGAGGACGAGAGGGAACAACAGTGTTCTCGAAGCTACCAGCATGAGTCTGACCAAACTGCGGGAGGCAGTGGAAGACAGAAGTGCCTGGCGTGCTCTGGTCCATGGGGTCACGAAGATTCAGACATGACTAAACGACTAAACAACAACAACTGTGGCGAGGGAGAACTGACCCCAAGCAACCAGCTTTGCAAAGAAATGAGTCGGCTCTTTTCGGCCATCAACATGCCCCAAATGGTAAATGATAGGAGTGACTAGTGAAGCAAGTAGAAATTGTTGTGGACTACTAGTAATGTCCATTGTGTACCCATTGGCAAAGCACAAGGAAAAACAGAGAAACGCTATGAAGAAGGCTGTATTATTTGGTGGATACCTAACTTGTGAGAGCACCACACTCCTCAACTTGCTCAACAATGGACCAAAACATCAGGGTGGGCCTTATGGGTGTCTATCCTGTTCCAACACTTCAAATTATCTGGTTTGAAAGGGAGCAAACAGGCGCTCCCCAAGTGTGCTCGACAAAGCTGGGAACAAATGCCATCATCACAACTGAGGGTTAGGACAGGGTCCAAAGGATTCTTAGTAAACTGGGAAATTGGGCTGAAAACTGAGTGAAAGAAGAGATTAATGTAAAACAAAAATAAAAAAACCTACAGCAAAAAGAGAGGCAGGGAGAAGGACATTAAACAAATGCACGGTGACCGAACGTAAGACGGCCAATTATGCAGGAATACTACCAACAAGGACTAGGTTAACACAGGATAATAGTAGCAGCAGCAACAGCAGCAGCAGAAGTCATCAGAACTATTCGAAAAGCAAAGGAGGCCTCAGTTGCACTGGATATCACATTTCTAAGACATCTCAGAGGCCAGCACAGAAATAAATGTTGTAAGGGCTGCGAGGCAACTGTGTACATTGAAAGGGCCACAACAAGTAATTGCTAATGAACACAGTATGAAAGTTCACACGGACCACCCGAAACTGCAGTAGTTAAAGTACAGCTGGAATGCTACATCCAGTTCTCCGCATTTTGAGATACGGAGGGAAGACAAGCTGCAAAATAAAAAGGACCGGTCACAGCACGTCCATTTACTAGTTTTGCAGCTGAGATGACAGACCAGCGTACATCAAACCGAGCATGGCTACAGCTGTCAGTCTTGCCTCTTCCGACGTGCTTCGGATGGGCTGTCTGCTCTGGGCTTTTTAAGAAAGTGTCCATGCAAGTTAACGCCTTGCTAGAAAACAAGATTATGTAGAGGGTTGGAGGGGGGGGGCAGAAGAGGGGTTTCTTGGCGACATCATAGGGGTTACCCAACCAGCTTGTTTCTCAATGTCTGGTCCAGATACCAGGGAATGGAGCGTTCACAGAGGAAGAAACCTACCGTCGTTTTATTTTGTACATCTGTGAATGGTGCAAACTTGGCAGACTGGGGAGCTGGAAGGTGAGCGCTTGTGGCACTACCTACAGAAAACCTAAGGCAGCCGCGTCCTTGCCTGGCAGCCAGGAGTCTCTAGGACTGGCAGCAAAACAAAGCCTGCCTGGCTGGGCTCTGTGCTCACTCCCAGTTCCATCCGCCGTGGAAATGTGGGGAAAAGCAATGGCGGACACAAAAAAACACATAAATTTCTGGGCCAACTTGGCTTCCGGTGGCATTTGGCAACCACCCCCAGCAACAGAGCTGGCCCAGCTAAGCTTGATTAAACATTTCAGCTCTAATTAATGGGGAGCAATATGTTCGCTACCAGCACAGATGCAGGCCCGAGACATTTCGCTGCTTGAAACCCAAGCACAAATGGTGCCCCTCGCACCGCCATCGTTAATAGTTTGCACTCTTCGGGCATCAGTTACTTCCTTCGAGTATTTCATTGTGGCTTCTGCAGCAGGCAAAATGGCCTTGAAGGCCTATTTAGACTTAGATCCCCCCTCAAAAAAAACCCTTCTTAATCAACTGCTATAGTTTGGCAAGGAACAGGTTAACTATTTCCTTCAGTCACAAAACATCATTTCTTCCTGCCTGCGTTAAAGAAGAGTAATTTAACAAACAGCATCCATGGAAGACTGGCTTCAAGAGAGCCCTTGAGAAATTTTCAATTTAGATTTTTTAATAATCTACTTCACGGCATTTCAGAGTTCACCAGAGTTTTTTTTTTAAATAAAAATAAATAAGTTTGCAGATTTGAAGTGAAATCTTCAGGGCATCAAATCGTGATTTTTAGATACGCCTAAGCTCCATGAACCCCGCTCGCTGTGAAAATTTGACACTGACGCTTCCGCTTAACAAGCCAACCTTACGATTCCCTGTGCGTGCGCATCCATCTTAGGCATTAATCTTTGTTTTAATTTGGCTTTTAGCCTTTTATTGTATAGGCTGGCTGTAAGTGAGGGAAATAATCCCATGTGAAACAGTGGCACAGCTAGTTAGAAATGGGGGTGGAGAGTGGGGGTGGGGAGAGAATAAACACAGTCTGTGTAAAAAGATGCAATTATTTATTAGTCAATGAATTACATTTGCTTCTTTGTCAGTAGTGCGCTTTAGATGGCACAGCTGCAATTTTATAGAGTTCTATAAAACATCCAATTATTTTGTCTCGACTGGCTCTTCCCCTTCACTATGTTTTTGAGCTCCACTACAAAACTCCAATGTTATTTGTCTGATTTCTTTTTTTTTTTTTTTTTTTTTTTTGGTATGGTTTAGCAACAAGCAGGCTAACACAAAAACTCTCCAATACAGATCCCTTATCTGGGTTTGAGATTTACCATTCCGTCTCACCTGAAGTGAGCAATGTTGATGCTTAATCCATAACTAATTAGTGCTCTTTCTAAGGCCGGTCTAGAAAGGGCCTCATTTCTGCACAGCAAGTTTCCATCCCTGAATGGAAAAGACAACACTTGCCAAGCGATGCTTTCTTCGGTGAATTTTCCTCCCCAACCCCACTGACATGATCACTGATGCACTTGGCTTGCACACGTGCGGAGTAATCATGGTGCCATCATGCTCTCAGTGTTCCTAGATGTTATTCCATCTCAGCCGGCTCTAAGATGGTAGAGTCTTCACGCAAGGACTATACCAGAAAGAAGGCAAAGACTTTGCCTGAAAGTGCCCTCATGTCACAAAAACTTAGCACTTCGGCGAGAAGGCTTGCAATCTGATCTTGGATTCTAAGCAGATGTGCAGCCCATGCACTGAAGGAGGTTGGACTTACAGCATGGAAGAAGTTACGGAATTGAGATTTAAAATTTACAGCATGTTATACAGTGGTACCTTGGTTCTCAAATGCCTTGGTACTCAAGCAACTTGGAACTCAAACACAGCAAACCCGGAAGTAAGTGTTCTGGTTTGAGAACTTTTTTCGGAAGTCAAACATGCTCCGTTTTGAGTGCTATGCTTCCATTTTGAGTGTTAAGCTGAGGTCTGTCTGTTTTTGTTATTTTGCGTTTTTTAGTGGCTCTTTTTGTTTCGTTTTTGTGACTGTGTGGAACCCAGTTCAGCTACTGATTGTGTGACTGCAGTACATTGTTTATTGCTTTCATTTTATGGGTCAATGGTCTTGTTAGATAGTAAAATTAATGTTAAATTGCTGTTTTAGGTGTTGTTTTTAGAAGTCTGGAACGGATTAATCCTTTTTGCAATACTTTCTATGGGAAAGCACACCTTGGTTTTGGAATGGACTTCCGGAATGGATTAAATTTGATAACCAAGGTACCACTGTACGTTGAAAGAAAACTATATGAAAATGATGTACCGTTGGTATATAACTCCCGGTAAACCAGCAAAAATGTATAAAACAGGGTCAAATATATGCTGGAAATGTAAGGAAAAAGAAGGCCCCTTTTATCATATGTGGTGGACGTGTAAGGTTGTAAAAGTATTTTGGGAAATGATGTATAATGAATTGAAAAAAATGTTTAAAATAACATTTTCTAAAACATAAACCAAAACCTGAAGCCTTTCTTTTAGGAATTTTAGGCGCTGCGTGGATGTTATTGGCCCAGAGTTGGAAAGAAGATAAAGTCCCGACCAGAGAAGAATGGCAGATCAAGTTGATGGATTATGCCAAAATGGCTAAAATGACTGGAAGAATCAGAAATCAGGAAGACCAAAATTTTAATAAGGAATGGGGGAAATTTATAATTTATCTTAAAAATCATTGTAAACAGAATCGTTAGTAGGATTGGAATAACACTTGTAGTTTAATGGTGAATTCTGGATAGAATGGAAATGTAAAATATTTGGATTATTATACAAGATGCAGGAGGAAATAACTAATAATAGGACCATCAAAGGGGAGGAGGGAAGTCCAGGAGATTCTCTGGAATCCTCTTTTTATGATGTACAGAACATTCCCCACCCCCTGTGTGAAAGAATCTGTCTCATTCCTTTGCCAATGTTGGTCTTTAGTCATGCTTTATTATTCATCACCACCCTAGTCCTGCAGATGGCTTAAACACCTGTGAAAGAAGCTTACGGACAAAACTTGCAATGTATGCGTAGACCGAAAAAAGGAACTCTGTCATACACACACGGGCCAGGCACACTGTCCCCCTCTCCTCCTGAGGTGATCTGTGCAGATCAGCTGAGACATTTGGGCGGAATAGGGTGTTCTCCGATTCCCGTGATTTGCATATAATTTGCGCTGTACTCCACCCACCTCTGTACGGTGTCTACTTAATTTCCCACTGCAAAAATGGATGGCACTTCACGGACAGGAACAATTTGCTCGGGGGTTGGGGGACTGAATCAGGCCCTCACACTCCCAACTTAATAAAGAGTGTCCGAACTAGTAAGCAAAACTTCAATATAAATACCATTGTATATACACATGCTTTCGTTTAGGATAAAAACAGTAAAATCCACATGCATTTTCCATTCTAGCAACTTTCTTTTCTCATAGTTAATCCTCCACGGGTATTCAGCTAGAGGGGAAAAAATATGATGTCAGAATTGGCTCCGGTTCCTGTTATCATCTCCTGTTGTCATTGGCAGAGAGGATGAATCTCTTATTTCCATATGCTGCTTCCCAGCCCCTGTTGAGCCCTAAATCTTGGGGGGAGTTCCCTGGCTGGGCGGAAGGGCTAGATGGATGTGCATATTCTAAAACAGGAAAATCTCTTGGGTTCGGCTACAAAACAGGTATGAGTACACCTGGAGCTTCTCAACTCTACTCTCTTTGCATGAAGAGCCCAAAGGAAGTGTTATAGCTTCGTAGCGTTCTGCAAAAGGAAATCCCCTGCCAGTCATCGTTTTAACTGCAGCAGAAGCAAAGTGAAAATGTCCAGGGTTCTAACCTCAGAGGCTCGCCAACTGCATACAGATGAGAGGTGGCTTTCTGATTTTGGAACTGTTCCTTTGACAAGCAGGCCTGAGCTTTGAACAATATTCAGCTTTAACCTTTTAAAACCCTCCCAAGCATCTGAGGTGTATGCACACTTTACGGTGAAAGAAGCCAATCGTTTTGCTTCCTCTGGGGCTTTCTATCTTAAATTTGAGGGTTTCGCTAAGGAGAGCGCACTGCGAGCATTTACACCCCCACTGCAACAGAATGAAAATGCAGAATTAAAAACTGCACGTCTAAATTACTCGCGGTCCAAATGACCCCAAACATTAATTCCACAATACCTACTTTTTTGTAATAAAAATTCAAATATGCGCATTATTCATGTTTTTAATTTCTGTCTCTAGGTACCTTTTAGTTGGAGGATAAAATGTGTGAGCAAGGTATGAGTAAGGCCCCACTGGAATTACTCTTGGGGGCTATTACAAACCCTTGATACCATCCCTATGTAGTTGTAACCCTGCAACATAAAGCAATAATGCTTAGCACAATTCCGTGTTTCAATATTAAACTGGAGTCACTGTCAAATATACGTGGGCTTTTATTTAATCTACAACTTACTCGGGATCTATTAGATTAGTGAAATGCCTCTTGCAAAGCCATGGTGGGAATGAAGATAGATTAGGGGGGGTCTAGACTCATCCTTGACTGCATATGTTCAGTAACAGCACAGAAGTTGTACCTACGCAGCCTGGCACAGGGAGATATAAATCAATGGCTACTAGCGGTGAAACCTTTGTTCTACCTCCAGTGTCAGAGGCAATACACCTTGGAATACCAGTTGCAGAGAGTTGCACATGGGGAGCATGTAGTGCTTAGGTTCAATTTCCCCACGGGCGTCTGGTTGGTCCCTGGCCAGATCCGACAATGTCATGGACTGGTTGGAAGCAGAGGAAGGAGGAACCAGCTGAGGAACCACCAAGGGAAGAAGGCTCAGAGCCTGGGGATTGGTGGTGGGACAACAATGAGTGGTCAGAGGGAGAGGACTGGGAAGAAGAGGTATCAGAAGCTGAAGAGGTAACAGGGCTCAGTGAGCGGGGAGAGTCTATGGCAGAGAGATGTCCAGAATCAGACGCAGAAGTGGAAGCAGGAGACTAGGAGGAGGGAGGCCAAGAGGCAGAGATGAACCAGGAAGGCAAAAAGTTACAAGTTTCCCCCCATCCTGCTGCGACAAGCTCTCCTTCCTCTGTCCCCTAGAACCAGGAGAGGCATGAAAATGGTGGAGGAGAGGTTGGCTGCATTCAGGCACAGTCTCCGCTTGCTTGGGGAAAGCCCCGAGGAGACAGGGCCTTTCAGTCTTGGCAAGTGATTTTCATGGAAGATCGTCAATGGGAATGAGCTGCTCTGCTCATTGGCCTGACACTCAACCAAGTCTGCAGAGACCATGTTTTTGCTAATAAAGAGTTAACTCCATCTTTGAACTGACTGGAATGTTCCTGTGACAAGAAGGGTGGTCCGTACGTTCTTACTAAATAATCCGTACATCATTCTAGCGACAAGCAGCGCTGGACATTTACAACTTAAGTGGCATGAAAATCCAGAACACTACAGCGTTGATGCTGTGGTGAGATCTACTGCCAGTTTATGTAAATGAATAAATGCTTAAGTCAAGAAAGGACTTATCATATGAAGTTGAATGTTTATAAATATATCAAAACCATGAGAGAGAATTTACTGAAGAAGCCCAAGACTCTTCATGGGCGAAACAGGTGACAAACGCCGGCACCCTGTCTAATTCTTGTGCGTAACATCACCAACATTTCGTTTGATCAAACTTATCTTCGTTGATATCTAACCCTTGAGTGCAACATCGCCGACACTTCGTTTGATCAAACTTACCTTTGTTGATATCTACAGGAACCTGTCTAAAGGAACTTTAAAGACTGAATCTTCCTTTCGGACACAATTTGAATGCGTTTTCTGTTTGTGGCTTCTGTAGTAGATCTTGTATGTTGTTCTCTCAAGTTTTGGATTATTAAGTTTTAGAACGTAGAATGGTTTGGTAGTGTTTTGTGTGCCGCTTATGTGCTGCTTACTTTATACTGGTCTACTATGAGCAGAAGAGAAGGCCTGCCCTACCCCACCCCTGCTGTGAGTAACATCTGCTTCTGCAATTACTTCCAGAGAGGTTATTTACATTGGGCCCACCAAGGTTGGCAGGTCACCCCACCCCAAAGGAGCAACAACCTTTGTGGTGGTCACTTTAGGAGCAAGCTAGGGAAAGGGCATGACCTCTGGTTCGTTTATTCTCTCGAGACTCAGGTCAAAGGTGTTGCTTTCAGTTGCCTGCATACCCCCAACCCTTCTAGTGAAAGAGGAGTTGAGTTAAAAGAAATTGGTAAAAACTAGAACAAGGAGTCTGGGGTCCTGGGATGTAAACCACAATTACAGCATTGAGAGGCGTGCTGTTTTATTAGGGTTTTGTTTGTTGCGTGCCAGATTTTAATTGTTATCTGTTTCGAAAGCCGATCTGCGCTGAAAAGCAGTGTGAGCACGTAAAGCATCTCTCTCAAATCCCAGTTGTTACGATTAATTTGCCTAAATCATAGATGTGTCTGCATTAAATAAGTCATTAGGTAAAGGTAAAAGGACCCCTGACCATTAGGTCCAGTCATGACCGACTCTGGGGTTGCGGCGCTCATCTCGCTTTATTGGCCGAGGGAGCCGGTGTACAGCTGCTTGCTTTATAGTGGCCAGCATGACTAAGCCGCTTCTGGCGAACCAGAGCAGTGCACGGAAACGCCGTTTACCTTCCAGCTGGAGTGGTACCTATTTATCTACTTGCACTTTGACGTGCTTTCAAACTACTAGGTTGGCAGGAGCAGGGACTGAGCAACAGGAGCTCACTCCATCACGGGGATTCGAACCGCCGACCTTTTGATTGGCAAGTCCTAGGCTCTGTGGTTTAACCCACAGCGCCACCCGCGTCCCACTAAATAAGTCATTACGGCAATGGGAAAAAGGGGCCACCAACATGAAACTGCACAACGCCACGGTTAGTTAGGGGCAGATCCTATGTGTGTGTTTTATCTGGAAGTTGAAGCATGCAGAGTTCAAGAGGACTTACTCCCCAAAGTGTGTGACAGCAGTCTAAGACGGCCAATCCAAAATTAAGCATGGAAAGGTCTCAACGACTATAGTGAAGCTTGAGGCTTCACGCCTATGAAAACTGGAAGCTAGTTTACACTTGCCAATTGCCCCCCTACCTTTTTTAAAAAAATAAGCATTTGGAATTCCATTTTAGCATGACTTAAAGGGCCAATTTATGGACCATGTCTGGTTCCTGGAGGTTATGGGCTGCAGGCTCTGGGCAACATCACATCGGCTCCATACAGGGGCAGCGAGCTCCTCCTCAAGCCTGAGCGGTCACACAGACCCTAAGTCCAAGGCTCTTAAAGGGGAACACATCCAGCCGTACCGGGTGTTCCAACAGCTGTCCACTGCATAGAGCAATCAATGGGTATTTGCAGGGTGAGGAGTACACAGGGGACAGCTCTCTTCCGTTTCCTGATGAACCAAAATCTGCCAATCCCAGGTTTCATTTTTTAAAAACAGAAAGTTTCTAGCATTTGTAGAACCTGAGATGCGAGGCAAAATGTACAGACATTCTCCTTCACATTTCTATTCTGAGAAAGTATCCTTTGACTGCTTTACTTGGTCCCTTCCTTGGAAAAGAATCCTGCAGACCCCCACAGTGCCACTGGGTGCTGACACATAAAGGTACAGGGACCCCTGACCATTAGGTCCAGTCGTGGCCGACTCTGGGGTTGTGGCGCTCATCTCGCTTTATTGGCTGAGGGAGCCGGCGTACAGCTTCCGGATCATGTGGCCAACATGACTAAGCCGCATCTGGCGAACCAAAGCAGTGCACAGAAACGCCGTTTACCTTCCCGCCAGAGCGGTACCTATTTATCTACTTGCGCTTTGACGTGCTTTCGAACTGCTAGGTTGGCAGGAGCAGGGACTGAGCAACGGGAGCTCACCCCGTCGCAGGGATTCGAACCGCCGACAAGTCCTAGGCTCTGTGGGTTTAACCCACAGTACCACCCGCGTCCCATCAACTTAAGTTGGCCAAGAAACACCCCCACCCCCTGCCGCCATTTTACCTTTTCTGCATCTTGTTCAAAAAGCCTGAGCTGAAAGCATTGGTCCAGTTTCACCTTCCGCACATGCCACATCTGGTGAAGATGCTGCCGCGTCGAGTGCAACCTGTCTAACATGGTGGACACTTTGGGCAAGAGGTTCTGCAGATCCGCATTTCCAGACCCAGAGTTCTTTTTGGGGAAGGTCTCGCTGCTCTGTATCCTCTGCAGCAACTTCTGCCCTTCCAAGTCCAGGTCCTCAATGGGCGCTTTGATGACCTTCTTCTTCAGCTGCGAGTGCTCTTCAATCATACTCCGAGCCGCCTCCAAGTCCTGAGGCAAGTCCTTTTTGGCCAATATGTCCTGCAGCTCCTCCAGCCTGGAGAGCATGTGTGTGGCATTGCTAATGTAATCCTCAAAGGCAACTCTGATTTCTATCCATTCCTCGTGGTTATATTCCAAGCAGCCATCAAATTCGGGAGTTAACTGAGAAGGGTCGACAACTTTGGTAAGGCCTTCCAGAGACACCATGTTGGTCTGAAAAGCAGCAACGGTTAAAAGTTAACCACACGACGAGAAACATTTAAAGCACTGGAAACTGTACAGTTCCATTAAACCAAACTCCAGGGAGCTATGGGGGAGCTGTGTTGTGCTCCCAAATCACAGTAGTTAACCATGTAGAGAGATCTGAACCTCTGCTTGTAGGGATCGCCTAAGCTTTGGCATGGCTGGGCCACTGAAACTGATGGTCTGGTGGGCATTATGACGTCATAAGTATGTGTTGAGTTTTTCTATGTGTCCATAGCAACCTGAGTTCATTAGTTCCTTCCACATGTGAGCAACATATGGGCATCATAGCTGTCAACTTACAGATTTCAAAATAAGGGACTAGCAGCCTCGAAAATAAGGGATCAGCAGCCAAAATAAGGGATTTTCCAAGCACAAGTATGTTCAGCTTCTGAGCCCCTCTGAGCCAAGGGCAGAAAACCCAGCCAGCAGCCAAACGAAGCCTCAAGCGGTGGTTCCCACAGCGCAGCAATCCGGCAAAGGGGATGCAGCGAGGAAAACCACCGTCACCTCTCTGCTGGGAAGCGCTGAGCAAAGGCGCGTCCCCCGGCAACGCGGCCGATTTGATCGGCACAAGGCATGCAAGTTCCACCCCCCAGTCGTTCTTCGACTCCTTATTGGGTGACCAATGCAGCCAAGCAACACAGTTGCAGCCTCCCTCTTCCCTGGCTGGCAGGGAGGGAGGGGGAGGAGCTGCTTCCTTTGAAATGCACAAAATTTAAGGGACATCATCAATAAGGGACAGCAGCGGGACATGGCACTGGGATAAAGGAGTTTCTCGCCAAATAAGGGACCGTTGACAGCTATGATGGGCATCATTGCTGACACAGTCATCGCTGACACAGCCAGCATTCCCAGGGCCACTGAGGAATTATTTCTAGTTTGTTTGTTTTGCCATTTGGGGTTATTTTTCCCACTTGCCCTCTTGAGCATCAATGGAGGAGTACAGGAGTTTATGCTCCGTAAGTATCCTCAGCGATGTTGAAATGGAAGACTTTAATGTACCAAATGCTAGTTTTACAACATTTCCCAAAACACTGTTCAAATGGCGGGTTTCCCTGCAGCACTTTGGGAAACCAACATTGGTTATTGAGAAGTTTACCTCAAATTCAAACTTGGAGCTGCCGAAGTTAGTCCGCTGTTTCTGCCAAAAGTTGTCTGGCTTGATTATCAGTGCAACATGAATGCAACAGGGAAAGGATTCCTGCAAGATCTTCAAAAGTGGCTTAATAGAGTCCCATTTAGATCCACGCATATCTACAATAACGGTGAAACCTCGTTTACATACTTCTTCACTAGAAAGCAAACAAGACAACAGTTAATAGAGGCAGGAATGGTCCCCAGGCGCCAACCTGGCTACTCTGCCTGCCAATTCTATTCTCGTTCCCATCCGTCAACTCAGTGGGAGCTTCACCTGCAAAAGGAGGACACCTCACCAGAATTTTACACAACCTGGTAGGACTAAGCACTAGTGCACAGCCAGCCGTAGATGAATGAACATTTTACACATACGTAATGTACATCACTCAGGCAACCAGATGCCAAGATGTCTTGGTGCATCTCCTCAAACATTCAGGCACACTCTCTTCCCTCTTTCCGCAGAACATCTGAACGGTATGCAACAGGTATTCATAGCTGGACGGCCATCTGTCTTGGATGCTTTAGTTTAGATTCCAGCATCACAGGGGGTTGGACTAGATGACCCTTGGGGTCTCTTCCAACTCTACAATTCTATGACTCTACGATTCCCCAGGCACCTGCCTAGTTTACCTCTATTATTGGAGTGCTCCTGCACTAGTGGATAAAGCACAACATAGGTTTCAGTAAAATTTTAACAGTTCATTTAAAAGTTAGCACAGAAGCAACCGTAGCATCACAGAGCCAGATATCAGTGAGACAATAGTTCTGTTTTGTTAAGATGCCCTCTAATTTAAACACTTCCTACATAGTCTAACAAGGACCTATTGACTTCAGAATGTTGATGACACTCAGCCTAGGGAGATTCAGAAAACAAAAAACCAACTGTCTGTTGATGGACTGTCCTAGTTCCTTGAAAACCTATTTATCTCTCCTCTGGGATTGTGAGGGCTGAAAATACACTGCAACGTTTTGTCCCCTAGGCCAGGGTGACAGCACTCATATTCCCCACGCTCCCCAATAAAAATACGCTGGGGTACCACTAAGTATGTGTGCAGCCAACGAGGTCTTGCTTTCTCGTGCCTTCCTCCCTCTGCATCACCCCTCCACGTTATATTGGTTGGGTGAAGAATTTGGGAGGAAGAGGCAGCCTTGCAAGCTGTTTGTTTCACAAGACCTTCCACAGACTTTTGCTACTGCTTCAACTCTCTCAGCCATCTGCTATAGGGCCTTGGCTCCATGGTGGATGTTTCTCCTTTAAAGATCAGTCAAGGCGGAGCTGCAAAGCAACTACTCTATTCCAAACTTAAAAATGGAAAGCGAAATGCCGGTGGTCAACAAAAGAGGTTTAAGGACTCTCTCAAGGCAAATCTAAGAAAATGTAGTATATAAACACCAACAACTGGGAAACACTGGCCTGCGAGCGCTCCAGTTGGAGAACAGCCTTTACCAAAGGTGTCACGGGCTTTGAAGACGCTCAAACTCAGGACGAAAGGGAGAAACGTGCTAAGAGGAAGGCACGCTTGGCAAACCCTCACCGTGATCAACTCCCGTCCAGAATCCTATGTCCCCACTGTGGAAGGACGTGTGGATCCAGAATTGGCCTCCAGAGTCACTTACGGACTTACGGACTGTGTTCATTGAAGACAATCTTACTCTGCTATGAGGGATCGCCAAAGAAGCAGCAGCAATGTTAATGCTCTACTTTTTAGCCTAAACTTCAGATGCACGCAGGCGGAGGGGTGGGTTGTATCCAGCGCAGGGGTTTCCACTAGTCTAGCAGGGCTTCCCCCTCCCTTTCTTATCCCAGCGCCCTGCTAATCCTGTTCTGAGTTCCCCCTCCAGCCCTCAAGAGCAGATTCAGGGGGTGGAGAGGGGCAGAGGGGAAGGAGGCAGGGAGGTCTGGTTGTGCGAGTGGACCTCATCCTGTGTACGCAACAATTTAGGATGAATCTACTGAATCAAGCCAATGGCCAGTGTTCTTACAGGGGCTGGCCTAATCCTATGAATCTCCCTAACCCTGTTTTAAAGCCATCCAGGTTAGCAGCTATCAGCTGCCTCCAAATGAGCGGCTAAACCAGCTGCCCAAGTTTCCAGTGCTGACAAAAACTACTCTCTAATGTCCGTAAGCCATCCCACAATGCTCCCTCCTTCACGAAGGTGCCTTGCTGACTTGCCCGTTGTCCAAACAACCTACTGAAGTGGCAAAAGAAAAAACAAAGAGCTGCGTACTTGACTACTCGAGTCAAATGCTACCAGTGCCTAAATTCAGCCTGGCATTCGGTCCACGCCGAGTCGTTTGGAAAGCTCTGAAGCCCCACAATTCATAGCCAGATACAGTAAGGCCAGCTGGCCCTAAGGAGGAAATTTACACTTCACTCAATATTATTCTGACCGACTGAAGGAGAGGCAGCCAGCTCAGATGTGAGCTATTTCTGGGTTGAAGAGCAGTCTTGCAGAGTCATGTTCAGTACCATTTATAAGGTGCAAACTTTACTCTGGAATTAATAGTCGGTTCAACGAAATGTCCTCCCCCTGTGAAACTGGCACTTTTAAAAAAGCAGCAGCAGCAGCAGCTTCAGCCTAGTGTGAACCAGGAAAACATCTTTTAAGTGTTGCCACTTTGCCAAAGCACTGAAACTGGCCAAAGTCACAAATAACTCTCAACAAGGCTGGTCCTCAAGAAGCTACGGTTCACAAAAAGCCATTTTCTCCCTTGTTCCTTGGAACACTGGTTTCTTCCTTTGCCAGAAAGCTCATAAATTCGGAACAGTTTATAAATCCACAGAATCGAGTGGTAAAGCTTTTCCCGGACTCTGCCACTTCAGGCAGCAGGTGTGAGGTTGCACAGTTCAGTGCTAACACACACACAAACACACACACACACACACACTCCCACCCCTCAGGGAAAATTACGTCAAAGAGATGACTAGGGTGAACTCTTTCCCTGACATGCTGTTTTCATTCTGTGCGTAATTGTGGAATAGTGTTCATACGCATGCACAGAGAAAAGTGCCCCCTACCACAAACCCGCTGGAGGAAGTGGTACAGTCCAGGAATAGGTTTGTTTTTATCATCTGAGTTCATCACCAGTTGTATAAACTGGTCTTGCAACCTGAAAAACGCTAGCAAATGCAGCAGTGGTGATTCAGACTTTGGCTGTACGCCACAATTCACTTTGCACTCCTGGTTAAGGGCAATCCTCTTGGAATAATGCATTTGCTGTTGTTGTCGTTGTTAATTGCAGCCCCGATCGTTCAGGGCGAGATGGTGCAGAAAAACAACCTTACTCCAACTTTATGGCGATCTGCTTCTTTTTTGAGAGCATTCTGAATTCTCCAGAGCAGCATGCCTGGTTGCTGAGTTACATCTCCTCAAACAACTGGAAGGTTAGAGGAACATGAACTTGGTATGAACCCACACAGGACTCCCTTTTAAACTGTTTTGACGCAGCGAGGCAAAGTAGCACAGCTTCAAATCGTAATACAGGGAAGATGGCCTTACCTAGGAATACAAGCTAGGTATGAAATGAGCCTCCTAAGGTCCTCTTGTCGTATTCTATCATGGTTGCTGCGAGCTGGAAATGTTAGAATGGGGCCTCCGCGCTTATCTCTTCCACCTGAAAAAGAAACATATTGAGTGCCAACTGCAGGCTACGGTGTGCACTGGCGATAAGAGATTCTGCCCAGGGGAGGGATGAAATCTGACAGTACGCATTTGAGAAGACAGCACGGGATTCTACACATGTTCATTTCTACAAGCGTGGCTTTGGCTCAATAAAAAGATGTTGCCAATATGTTTTAAGATCTTGCTGAAAACAAAAACCACACACACACCACCAGGGGACAAGCAGTTTACAAAAGGTCTTGTTTTCAGGTCTACAAGAACCATGCTAAACATGCTGGAAGTAAATATTTAATATTTATCTGATCACATTGGCATTCCAGCCTTTGTCCCAGGACTCAAGATCAGCATTCACAGAGCAACCCTTTGGTAATTCCCCAAACAACCCTGAACATTTATTTTGTGCTTTATTTTATTGCATTTGTATCTGGCCTTCCTTCCATCATGGAACCAAAGGCAGCGTAGATGTGATTCTCAGACAGTGACCCATCCAGCCACGGATCAGACTACAATTTGCTTAGTTTTTAGCAAGGTGGTGGCCTCATGTGCCTTCAAACCGTACCCTGGGACCTTGTACCAATAAGCTTGGAAGGTTAAATGGAGATTTGAACCCAGATCTTCCACTCCCAATGCCAACACTATCTATTGCTCACACCTGTGAGCAGCAGGTCAGCATGGAGACTGACCTGCAGTAAAGTTGATTCTTTATTCAAGGAAACAGAATACAAAGAAACCTACTGCAAGCAGATGCCAGAACTGACAATCCAGCCTCCCACTTCCCCCTAAGTCCGGCTGTTTCCCTTGCACTCTTAAAACTCCTTCGGGGAGGGGGCACTGAGACCTCTGTGCTCGTCGTTCTGCTACATGCAAAAGTCTCTGACTTCCCGGAGACAAGAGGGGAGCGGAGCGGAATACAGTAGGACTGGAAGGCTCCTGTGAATTTGTTGCAGCCTCAGCCTCCTCCTCAGCTACCTGTCCTACGTCTGCAGTGTTTTCTGCCTCTTCTTCCTCTCTCTCACTCGAGCCTGTTACTTGTTCAGCATCCAGCCATTCTGACCCCGCTTCATCCTCTGATCTGTCTTCCCGTGTCCCACCGTGTCCTCTTCTGAAGCTTCCTTAGGGTGGTGGCTCCTCCTACAATTCCTCATTGTCCAGCCAGTCCCTGACCACACCCCTCTGTTGCTCCCTCCATCTCTCCCTCCCATCCCCACTGCCAGTCTCAACGGCAAGCTAACTGGGAGTCTATAAACCACTTTGCACACTTACACTGATAGATACAATTACTGGTAATCCTAATAACACTCTACAATGCCTCTCATACCACTTGGAAAGGCCGAGAACAGAAAGCTACTCATTGGAGCAACATGACCACTACAAAAACATGCAGACCAGGATTGTTCTTCAAAGCCAGAAAACCAACAACCCTATCCCTACTTCCAAGGACTTTATAGAGAAGGCTGCATGGAGTTCCCAGTTAGTCTTCCATGCAGACACTGGCCAGATCCCGGAAACCTTAGCTTCATAGCAGCAACTATGTCATGTGCCTTTTGCATCCATTATTGGGGCTCTTGAAGGCTACAAGAGATAGAAGCATTTGCAAAAGACAGCAAAACACTGAGCCGCAATGAACACATGGCGGAGTCAGCTGCATGCACAGTGTGAGAAACGACACGGAGCCAGGACTGGCTATGACCTCATCAGACGTTCCTTCATCTCCTACCTTGGCCCCCTTTTGAGAAAGGACAAAGGACATGTGCCAAACCTGACATGGAAAGTCTGTGGCCACTGCTGTGACTATTTCCTTGATGTCCAGGGGACTATTTGCCTTCCTGGTGATGCTACGTGCTTAACTTCAGATCCAGTTATGGGGAAGTAAAGGCATCCATCACTAACATCGGTATTACTATACCACTTAAAACAGGGGTTGGCAAGGTTTACCTCGTCTGGGCTGGTTAAGTCCAGTGGAGATCCCTCCTTGGGCCAGATTACACATGCGCAATTTATGGAGTCTGCATAGACGCGATTTTCAGCGTATGCGCATGTGCGATTTTCAGCACCACAGAAGCGAGTCACTGCGCTGGTTTAGCGCAGCGGGCGGCTTGGTTCGGGGGCAGCTCGTGGGCCAGTTAAACAGCCCCCATGGGCAGCTTGTGGCCCATGGGCCTTAGGTTGCCGACCCCTGACTTAAAAGGAATGGCAGAAAACAATTTTTGTTGGACTTACTGCAGGGGAACAAAGGCACAAAAAGCAATCTCATCAGTTTCAACTCCTCCCATAACTGCGCAACTTTACCTGTTTTTATTATCTCCCCCAGGACAATTTTCCAGCTCACTCTAGTTAAATTAGCCAATCAATTATGGCACGTCCATGCTATTTGTAGAGATCTGCCAGGGAGACTCACCCACTACTTTAGCCTTTCGAACCAGATGAAAGCCTGGTTATTCAACACAGCAGTTTGTGGACTTTGGTGCCAGTGCTGAGGTTTATTTCAGCTGGCTTCTTAACCACCTGCCTTGCTTTTTAGTACCTATAGCCAGAATTGCTTTCATTTGTAACCTGCTCAGGAGTTGTATTTGCAATGAAAAACTCATAATAAATGTTTTAAATTAAACAAACCTGATCAAGGTGTCTCCCCTGCCAGGTAAGTAACCTACTTCCGGGTTGGTGCCACTGTTTAATGGCGGATTCCCTCCGAGCTCCGGAGGGAATCGGCTCCGTAGCGTCTGGGTCTGGCCGCTGCGGCGAAGCGGGGACCCTTAAAATCACAGGCGCGGATGCCTGTGAACACAGAGACTCGGCGGGCACCATTTGCGCCCCCCCAATCCGCGACGGAGCCTTTTTAAAGGCTTCGGAACGGAGGCAGGGTAAGGCGTGGTGCTGAGAGTACTCCCTCGTCTACGGAGTGAAGCCGCAAGCCATTGACAGAGAGCGCCAACTTCTTCTAAGAGTGATTGGATCCTAAAACATCAACCCGTGAGTAATACGGAGATTGGAACTTTAAAAAATTTCTTATCTTGGATTTGGAACGAGCGGGAAGGGGCTAAAAAGGAAGTCCACCCCCCCCTCTTTGTAAACAACTTAAAGCAAAGGACTGGGCAGCTAAGGTCGAGAGAATCTGTTTCTTGCTTTTTTTTAACAAAAGAGCCTGACCTCACGGTTTGGACATTATAAGAAGATATTCTGGAGGATAAAAAGAATTTTGGGAGCTGAAACTACACCCCCCCCCCTAGACCCGGGAACGTCCGATGAGAAAGCCTGTTGTATGGAAGATTTTGACAGCTGTCAAGTGAGCTGCTAGTCAGCTAGTTGTCAGCTGGAAAAAGAGAACATTGTTTCTGCTGTTTTTGCTGGTTTATTCGGGATAACTTGTTGAAAATAAGGTTGATACAAAATAACTGGACTTTTGGTTTTTGAGCTGAAAGGAAGATCAAGGAATTAAATCCCCCTAGAGGGGTAACAAGGATACTACATTACAAAAATGGCTGGAGTGTCTAAATTCCAAGCAGAATTGGACAGAGCACTGGTTCTCTTGGGAAACTTACAAGATGAGTACGATGCTTTGTCTACAGAGGTATCGCTATTACACTGGACAGTAAACAACAGCTTGGAGCCTGATAAGGATTTGAAACAGGAAGCCTATTCAACTGAACAAATAAATGAAACCGAAAGCGTAGACACGATGGAGCAATATGTTCTTTTTGAAGAAAACGAAGGAGGAGATGGAGGTTTGCAGGAGTCAAAGGAGAGCTACAATATGAGGCCTGACATGATGATAAAAAAGGACAATAAAAACTGGATGCGGAAAGCCTGGTTTGATTGGGAATTTGGAAAATGGAGAGATCCTCTTTTGAGGAGATCTGAAGACCTGAGGATTATAAATTTGTTGAAGGTGGAAGCTGGAGCTGTGGGGACATTTGGATTTGAAAGAAATTTGAAACAAGAGTTGGAATACCCCATAGGCTTTGCCTTTGCTTTTAAGTATGGAGGACTGGCTAGAAGCAACATCGATTCTGTTGGGCCGGAGCCCCTCCGAGACCTGGGGCTTAACATCAAGGTCTATCAAAGAGACCGGCAGAAAGGAACTGAGAGAGACATAAGGGCCTCGGACCTGAGATCTCCAGGCTAAATAAATAATATAAAGACTGATGGATATTGGTTGGGGACTGGAACCGGGAGAAGGGTGGGTGGAGGTTGGGAATCCAAAGGGTACATAAGGATAATTTGCATTGCTTTGTTTGTTTTATATTTTGTTAGTGGTAAGGAAATTGGGTAAACCGTGGAAGGGAAATTTTGGTCGACCTTAGGAAAAAGGTTTAAGAATAAATTAATGAGGTATAAGTATTGATGTGTAATTTTAATAAGGTGAAATTGGTTTTTTTTTTCTTTTCTTTTTTAAATTAAGTGAAAATAAGGCTGTTAAAAATAAATGGAGGAAATGGAAAAAAGAAGTAAAGTAAAATAACAGTATGTTAGAATAAATGTTTAAGTTAAGGTGAAGAAATAAGTTAAGGACTTGCTGAATTGACAATTTAAATTGGAATACAAGAAGGGGAGGTGTGAGGAGGTCTGAGAAACAAGGTTGAGGAAAATAAGTATCAGAAACTGTATGTGTTTTTTCTATTTTTCTGTTTAGTTTCGAATATGCTTTTTTGTGGTGTTTTTATTTTGTTTATTTTTTTGTTTTTGTTTGTTGTGTGTCTTTTGAAAATACCAATAAATATTTAATAAAAAAAAAAAAATTAAACAAACCTATCTATACAGTTACACCGCCTTTTTTAAAAAAGGGGGGAGGGTATTTTTCTTCTTTATTTTAACACTATTGCAAAATTATAATCTCCACGAATGTAGGTTTGGTGGTGGCAGAAAAGGAATGTGCAACTGTTAATGAACCCAAACCCAATAAGATATTGATCTCTCTCCAGCACTAATCTTTGACAGTCATCTCTGATTAGGATTCACACATTTTTGGGGTACAGTAAACCAAGAAAATATGGCAAGAACCCACTGGGGTCTCCAGGGGTCATGTAGAAGCCCAGATTAGATGGGTGCTTAGTTATTCCAGCTTCACTGCAGAAACTAAGGATATTCTAACACAGCAGAGAGACATTGTCAATAGATACCAATACTTACCGGGGTGAAAGCATTGTTGGACTCATATTATGAGAGGCACTACCAAGATAACAAAGCGAAACTTTAAACTTCCAAAGTCTAACTACCCATCTGCTCCACGCTGCTCCGTTAACTTGGCTTAGCAGAGAAAGACTTACACCTAGGGCGAGTTGAGCTTAGTCAGACTCTCCCGGATGGGAAAACACAGTCTTGTTTAACCAAGAACAATGAACAAAAGAACCACAGATCTGCAGCCGAAGAAACAAAAAGAGAAAAATGGTTCTAGCTCCATATACTTTCACCAGCTGACATAAAAGGCAGGTAGGCTGCCTCTTACGCAGCTACAGAAGATCTGTAGCAAAAGGCAGGCATTTTGAGTAAGAAATCGAAGCCCATCTTGGTGAAAGATGTAACATGGAATCTAGGGCGCGTATCTTCTGCTAACCATAGACCAAACTACCCAGACTAAAGCCTAGGCTGTACAGTCGCACCTTGGATCCTGAACGCCTTGGGAGTCTAACATTTTGGCTTCCGACTGTCGCAAACCCAGAAGTGAGTGTTCCGGTTTGCAAACGTTCTTTGAAACCCGAACGTCCAACGAGGTCCTGCAGCCAATTGGAAGTCACACCTTGGTTTCCGAATGTTTTAGAAGTCGAACAGACTTCCGGAACGGATTCCGTTCAACTTCTGAGGTACAAGTGTGTGTGTGTGTGTAGGTTGATTTGAGAGCTCAGCTTGATTTGGGAATAGTTCCCTGCTATAAGACTGACTGATTAACTGACTGACTTATTTATAGAGAAATTTCTATCTCACACTTCGAGGCCCCATACAAGTCTAGGCTTGTCCTAACCAACACACAAGCAGTGCCTGGAGTAAAACAAAGGTCAACAAAAATGACCACCTTGACTTTTAGAAATTGAGAAAGACGGAACCATATTCCTAACACTCAAAATGTCTACAAATCGGATACGCCACTGCCAGCCCCAAACTTGGTGAGGGGTACGGAGCTAACTTTGACCATGTAGCACTCTGAAGGTTCTGAGTTCCCCCCCAAGTACAGTTATGGGGTTGGGAGGGAGTGTGCGTCTTGACTTACGGCGTCAGTGCTTTTCTGGGCTCCTGCGCAACGGTCAGATAAATCATGCTTGAATTTGGGATCTCAGAAATCTTCTCTATTGTTTTGTCTCCACTAAAAGGTGGTAACTCGTGTTGGGGCTACTGCTCACGGTGGCAGAACATGCAACACATGACCCTTACTAACCTTAGGCACCATGAGCTAAGTGTCAAGCAGAAATAAAGCACTTATTTCCACAAAAAGAGCTGAGAAGAAAGGGAGGAAACCAAGACTCAATGAATACTACATGAAATATTATCAGTCCCCTTTCCTGAGCTATCGTTCAGTTTCTGCTTCTTCATATTTGTTATATTTATCACGGATTTCTCTTGTCTCAGGCCTTTGGCTATTAACACAATCTATGTCCTTTTAAATTGTCTGTGTGGCACTGGTGTTACTGGTTTTGTTACTTTGTTGTGCATTATTGAGTTTTTATATTATAAACCACCCTGCCACCCTGTTATTCTCAGGTGAATGGCAGTAGTAGTAGTAGTAGTAGTAGTAATAATAATAATAATAATAATAATAATAATAATAATAATAATTACAACTGAAGGCTTGCCCAGACTGAAACAAACTTCTCTACCTTTTCATATGTCATAGTCCAACATTTTTTCAGTTTTTAGGGGAAAGGGAGGGGGCTCCCTTTTTTTTTGCATCCCCCCTTTCAAAAAAGGAGCTTCATGTCTGTAATCAGAATAATTATCCTCATAACTCAGATTTGGAATTTTCCTCAGGCTACTTATGGCTAAGATGAGACTCAAACCAGATATTTCCAAGTTTGAAAAGTATTATACAGCGCTAAATGTATTCCTATGAGCACAATAATACAACTATATAAGCAGCATTCACATTTATTTTTTGTTGGGATGCGTCAAAGGGGGAGGGTGCTGTTTTGAGCCCAGCAAGTGGGTTTTTCAAGCAAATCTGGGCCGCGGCGATAGGACAGAGTTAAAACCCTTTTTTTGCATTCTGCGATTTCACACCGCTAAACCAAACAGAGCTGGGAGGCAGAACACATCCTTTTAAGTAGTCAGTTGCTTAGGGATTGTGGGCGAAAAGACTGCTCCATGATAATCCCAACAGCTTTTAAAGTGTTTAAACTTGAAAGAATGTCACAGACGTAGTCTATTTAACAGCCGCAAACCATTAAAGCACGTTGCGTGCTGCTCTTTGGAAAGCTACCTAGCGACATATGGGGCCGTAGAAAGCTCATTTCAATGTTTAGGGTCCGATTCTTTCACCAACTGGCTTTCAGTTCCCGCTCTTCCACAGATTTAGAAACTAGCTGGTTTTGAAATGCCGTAACAGCTTCAGGCACACGCGGGTGGCGATGTGGTCTAAACCACTGAACCTTGCTGATGAGAAGGTTGGCGGTTCGAATCCCCGCAACAGGGTGAGCTCCCATTGTTCTGTCCCAGCTCCTGCCAACCTAGTAGTTCAAAAGCATGCCAGTGCAAGTAGATAAATGGGTACTGCTGTGGTGGGAAGGTAAACAGTGTTTCTGTGAGCTCTGGTTTCCATCTCGGTGTCCCGTTGTGCCAGAAGAGGTTTAGTCATGCTGGCCACATGACCCAGAAAGCTGTCTGTGGACAAACGGCAGCTTCCTCAGCCTGAAAGCGAGATGAGTGCCGCAACCCCATAGTCACCTTTGACTGGACTTAACCATCCAGGGGTCCTTAACCCTTTAAAAAAAACAACCAGTAAGGTAAACCCATCAGAAACTGTTTAGGATGTCTCCCCTGGCTCTTGGATTAATAAGCCCAAGACTACAAATGAATACAGAAGAGACTGTCCTATTAACCTCTCTTAAAAAGAGAAGATTCGGAGGAATAAAGAACAGTTCATTACATTTACACGCCACTTTTCCTCTAAGGAGCTCAAGATGGTGTTTCCCCAAAGGGTTAGGCTGAGATACCCAGACTAGCCCTGGGTCACCCAGTGGTTGAGTGGGAATTCGAACCCTGGTCTCCCAGGTTCTAGTCTAAAACTCTAATGGCTACTCCAAAAGGACGTCCTCAGAGGTAGCACTATGGAGTATATATATCGGGAGAAACAAAAAATATATACCGTATTTTTCGCCCTATAGGACGCACTTTTTCCCCTCCAAAAATGAAGGGGAAATGTGTGTGCGTCCTATGGGGCGAATGCAGGCTTTCACTGAAGCCTGGAGAGCGAGAGGGGTCGGTGCGCACCGACCCCTCTCGCTCTCCAGGATTCAGGAAGCTATCTGCAAGCCTTGCAAGCCCCGCGGGAGTTCCCGTAGGGCTCCCAAGGCTTGCAAGCAGCAGCCTGCAGCCCGGAGCACAGGGCAAATGTCCGCAAGCCTTGAGTGCCCGGCGGGAGGTCCCGCCGGGCTCGCAGGCAGCAGCCTGTTCTGGGGGCTGGGGTTGGAGGAAGCTCAGGCTTCCCCCGCGCCAGCCCCGCACCTGGGGGGGGGGGGATAAATTTTTTTTCTTTATTCCCCCCCCCAAATCTAGGTGCATCCTATGGGGCGGTGTGTCCTATGGGGCGAAAAATACGGTATCCTCTTTTAAGTTAAAATTCCTGAGCAATTTTATGCAGGAGTGATCCACTGAGTATTTGGAATGCACCCCCTACCTCAAAACAAAGAAACACAAGTAATATTTGTTAGGTAAATTTAAAAACAGGACAACTCTTCTAAAGATATGAAGTTGTTTGAACTCCTTATACAGTGGAACTTCGGTTTTTGAACATTTCAGAAGTCGAACAATTGGGAACATGAACACCGAAAACCCGGAAGTAATTGCTTCCATTTTTGAACGTGCCTCGGAAGTCAAACGACTTCTGAGGCGCGTTTTTCCATTTTTTCAATGGATTCTGCCGACCGCCCATTGATCCTTGGGTTTTCGAATGGATTACGTTTCGAACAGATTATGTTTGAAAACTGAGGTTCCGATGTATACAAATTAAACACTTCTTTTATTTACATGGAAAGGAGAAAGACTTGAGAAAAACCTGGTTAAGTTTTTATTCAAAGCATCTTATATGTTATTTTGCTGCCAACACCTCATTCATGTCCTAGACTGCAAGCCCAACGCACGTTCCCATGCAGGTAAATTCAACTGACCCAACTGAGTCTGACCGCTGAGTAAAAATGGACAACATTGTGTTGCTGGTGAGCACTGAATAAATATCCATGAAATACAGATCAGGATTGAACACAAAATGCATCTCCTTACCTGACAGGTATGCAACTTTCTCCTTCAAGATTGGCAGGACTTCCATAGCTTTCATTTCATCATTTTTACGAAATCCTGAAGAAATAAATAAAATGGAGGTTATTTGGCTTTAAAATCAATATGCGTTTCCCAGAAGAGAACTGAGCTATACATATTCAACAAAGACAAAAGTTTCTGGGACTATAGCATTTCATGGTATAGCTTTTTTAATGGATTGTACCATTTCATATTACACTGCGGAGAGCGAAGAAGACTGCTTATTGTACAGTTCCTTGTGAAAAACTCTACCCTATTCAATGCAGCTGTAGTAGAACAGCAGCCCTAAAATCAGATTTTTAAAAAAACAGCTTAGTTTAAATGTCATCCACATGCAAAAAAGCATACTCTAACAACTGCAGTTATAAAATCTTAAATCTGAGTCCATTATCCTCTCACATATATTTGAGTTAAAAAGCCTGTAAGAGAACATAAACAGGTCCAAAATATGAGCAGAGAGGTCAAGCACTATAAGTATGACACAATAAGTATTGCCACGTATTTATCATTGTGCTGCAAATATTTAGGCTGCAATCCAAAAACACACTTAATAGGAGCTAAACACCAATGAAGACAGTGTGACACTCTTCAGGGTAGGCTGCAAAATTGTTATTTATTATTATAATTACATTTATTAATTCCCTTATAAATCACCTTCTCAATGCAATTTACAGGTAAGATAATTGATAACAGTTAAAACACAAGTATATTTAAAGCAAGACTAAAACCCTAGTGGTAAAATCTCTTTTCTCCAGCTGGGTAAGCTTGTCAGAACAAAATGTCTTCAACTGTTTCCAGAAAGTGCAGATAATTGATTAAAATCATTATCCAAAACAACGTGGACATTTTATTTTTCACGACAGGCACATTATACTGCCCAGTTAACCAACAGCCTTTCCTCATGCAAACTTTCGGTCCTTTAGTCTGTGAGTAAGTGATCTTGCTTAGTGTCCTTAGATACCTATAGAATGGCAAAACACAACCTCTTAATCTCACATTTACTTCCCTAAACAAACAGTGCTGGTTATGGCTGGCAGGATAAACTAAAGCTAGGGAAGGCGAGGAGAGTGCAATCCCATCGCCCTCAATCTTTTGTTGTGTGATTTGCTTTTTAAAACCTCTGCTTGCTTGTTAATTTGCTTGGTGTTAAGGTTGTACAGTTCACCTCTTTTGTAAGCTAATGTGCATGTCATGATCCTGGAAGCAGACTGCCTTTATTCAGGGAATGAAACTAAGGACTAATGGGGGCAATCCCCTGATGATGATGATGATGATGATGATGATGATGATGAATTATTTATACCCCTCCCATCTGGCTGGGCCTCCCCAGCCACTCTGGGCAGCTCCCAACGGAGTATTAAAAACACAATAAAATATCAAACATTAAAAACTTCCCTAAACAGGGCTGCCTTCAAATGTCTTCTAAAAGCCAAGTACACTGGTACCTCTAGTCGTGGACTTATTCCGTTTTGGAGTGCCATTCACACCCCAAAAAGTCCGCAACTAGAGCGCCTCTTCCGTGCATGTGTGCGGCACGACCGAGCGCTTCTGCGCATGCACGAAGCATGCAGATCGCTTCTGCACATGTGTGCGTGGCAAACCAGGAAGTAAACACTTCTGGGTTTGCCGCGTTCGTAAGCTGAAAGCCCGTAACAAGAGCGGAATGCAACTAGAGGTACCACTGTAGTTGTTTCTTTCCTTGACATCTAATTGGGAGGGCGTTCCACAGGGAGGGCGCCACTACCAAGAAGGCCCTCTGCCTGGTTCCCTGTAACCTCACTTCTCGCAGGGAGGGAACATTCAGAAGGCCCTCAGAGCTGGACCTCAGTGTCCGGGCTGAGCGATGGGGGTGGAGACGCTCCTTCAGGTATACTAGGCCGAGGTTATTTTGTTAAAATTTGGATAAAAATGTATAATTGTGTTGGAAAATTAATAAAAATTTATTTTTTTAAAAAAAAGATATACTAGGCCGAGGCTGTTTAGGGCTTTGAAAGTCAGCACCAGTACTTTGAATTGTGCTTGGAAACCTACTGGGAGCCAATGAAGATCTTTCAGGACCAGTGTTATATGATCTCGGCGGCCATATCTGCGAGGACTGCTGCTCCGTCAAAGCAACATCAAAGCTCGGCTGTCTTATAGCTGCTGGCCTGAGCCCTGCACAAGGCCTCACCTATGATGGGGAGAGTGCTTGCATAGCAACACCATCGTTCTATATCAATTCATCAATTCCAACACACATTCATTCCAAGGCACAAAAGGGAAACGGGCAACACGGCCAGATGTTCCGAATTATGCTCCTTGGTAGCTACCCATGCTGCAAGAAAATAGATTTCAACTCTTCTAGCGGCCAATTAGTACTCATGCTTGTTGGGATAATGTATGAGTTTGGAAATGCGAGAAGCGGATGGAAATTGCCGATGATTTAAAATTGATCCAATCCAGACTGACTTTGTACGAAGCTGCTGTTCACGAATAATCCTGCACCGTGTAATATCTTTTATGAGGCGTTGCCTCTCACATTCCAGGTGCCCTGAAATGGTGAGCGAAAGAGCCTGGGAGGTTCCCACATGTACACGTAAAAGGTAAAGGGACCCCTGACCATTAGGTCCAGTCGTGACCGACTCTGGGGTTGTGGTGCTCATCTCACTTTGTTGGCCGAGGGAGCCGGCGTACAGCTTCCGGGTCATGTGGCCAGCAGGACTAAGCCGCTTCTGGCGAACCAGAGCAGCACACAGAAACGCCGTTTACCTTCCCGCCAGAGCGGTACTTATTTATCTACTTGCACTTTGACGTGCTTTCAAACTGCTAGGTTGGTAGGAGAAGGGACCGAGCAACGGGAGCTCACCCTGTCGCGGGGATTCGGACCGCCAACCTTCTGATTGGCAAGCCCTAGGCTCTGTGGTTTAACCCACAGTACCTCAGGCTAAGAACAGTTTGAGGTTAAGAAAGGACCTCCAGAACGAATTAAGTTCTTAACCCGAGGTACCACTGTACCCCAGAATGACATACGTTTATGCAACACACAAAACAATTTCAGACTTTTCCGCTGGATATACTTTGAAAATCATTGGGGGGGGGGGAGACAAATGCATCATCTGCACCATCCCCTAGCCTTCAGACTTTCAACCCAACTATCTGGAGTTGGACCCAGAGAGGATGGTCAGTAGCAAACCAACGAGCTTTAAATCTACACACCTCTCTCCTCCCTACTGCAGTGTTACCTGTTAATTCCATTCCCCCTCTCAGCTTCCTTTGTTCTGGGAGGGAGCAGCTTTTCCATACTTGCATTTTTGTGGGCAATTCTTCTGACCAGCTTTTTACATTTGGTAAAAGCATGTAAGTCCCGGTCCCCATCCCCCCTTTTAAAATATATAGCTCGTTTATTCCAGATATCCAAAGAAATCAGTATCTCCCAACTCTTGAGGAATGCCTTAATAAAATACAAGAATACCCATTTATGGCCAAATTAACATGTTCTACACATGCTGAAGGGGAAAGGAGGGGGTGGTTTTGTGGATGCCCTTTCATTAAATTCCAACAATAAAATAAATATATCAACACTCCATGTCTTTTAAAAGGTTGCCTTAAAATGATTCCCTCCAGCATGGATTCCAGTCCAGGTGAGCAAGAACAATTACCAAATAAAGTAGTCCGCATTTCATTGTTGGTTATTTACCCAGAAACAAATTGTGCCCCTTTCCCCCCTCTAAGTGTGCCATGAAATTCACGCCAAGCACCAGCCATTTACAAGGTTGTTTTTTTTAAAGTAAATAACCCCAGAACATCTATAGCTGAGGTCTGAACAAGGAGGGTTTCTGAAAATTGCTGCATGCGTGTACAGATCCATAAATATCTGCATCCATCTCTACTCACACACTGGCTCGGCATCCCTCCCTCCAGCAACCTCAGCACCGCACATTAATAGAGATGATGTCATCTTTTCAAAATCAGGGCAGTCTGCAGCTCCTGCTGCCACTGCAATGCCTGCAGTATTCGCCGGATTTGCAAGAGAGCAAGGCAGCGCAGCCGAGATCCGAGCTGGGGAGCTCAGAAAGAGCTCCCTTATTTGAATCCCGCTTGCACGCAGCACACGGGAGGGAAATTATTCTCTCATTATTCCATGCCGACGCTTGAACCGTATTGATTCATGAACTGGGCTTCATGTCGTTCCTACCTGACCTAACAAAGCACAGTCGTTTATGCTTTGACAAGCCTGAATTTAACAGGGCCACAAGATTTCCGCAGGAACAATGAAACAACTAATTTGCTTCATGAGTGTGGCGAGAACTGCCCATTTTTGCAATGCTTCTTTTCTGTTTATCCTCGCAAACCACAAATGTCACAGATAACAAACTCTCTGCTATAAATAGCCAAGATAATAAACCCCACTGTAGGCAAGGAATAATACTTTTAGGCAACACACTCCCCCCCCGCCCGTAAGCGATCCAAACTTTGTTTGATCTTATTTGATACTTCGTCCCCACCCCCGTTATTATCATTTTATTATTATTTATTGAATTTATATACCGTCCTATACCCAGGGAGGGGAGGTCTCAGGGCTGTTCACAGAACAAAATCAGAATATAAAACCACAAAATATACAATCAAAATAAAAACAGCAATCCAATAGCCCCACCTCACAAAAAAAAACAACATATTTTAAAAGGGCATAGGATGTCAATCAGATCAACCAAAGGCCTGGTTAAAAGGGAATGTTTTTGCTTGGCGCCTAAAGGTGTATCATGAAGGCACCAGGCGAACTTCCCTGGGGAGAACATTCCACAGACGGGGAGCCACTGCAGAGAAGGCCCTTTCTCATGTTGCTACCCTGTGGACTTCTCAAGGAGGAGGTACACAAAGGAGGGACTCAGAAGATGATCTCAGGGTCCAGGTAGGTTCATATAGAAAGAGGAGGTCCTTGAGGTATTGCAGTCCTGAGCTGTTCAATGCATATAACCTTGAACATCACGTACATTTTTAAAAATCACAAAAAGTATTCCTTCATACACCCATATCTGTTCTCTATAAGCAATTTTAACATTCTAGTACGACATTCTTATCTACCATTAAATGCAGGTATAATAATTCCTTAAGCATCCTGCAAAAGATTTGGCTAAGAGAGCCCTACAATGCAGTGCAGCCGCTCCAGCCAGTATTTTCTAAGGCTGCATTCACATGCCAGTTTATTCCAATTTCCACATTTTATCTGCAACTACAGTGGAATATGTTTAGCACGCGTGTCTGTACTATTTGCAAACGGGTTGCTTCTGGAAGCAAGTAACAAGGAAATGAGCACTACGGTTCCAGAAGTGGCTTTTACGTCACGTGAAACCTCAAATACAATGCGGAACTTAACAGCTAGGCTGGGGAAAAGTCGTGAAAATGGAATAAACTGCCCTCTATGCTTCGTTCTACACACTGTGTCCATATTTCACAACAGTAATGTTATCGGACATAAAAGTCCAAGGAAATAATAATTCTTTTGTCCATTTGCCTTGCCATCTCAGGAGGATTTGAGCACAGGGAAGCACCTGGAGGAAGCATGGATAATCTCCTTGCCCATCACTTTACAGATGTTTTTGTTCTGCTCCCATACAATATTATAGCATATATCCTGTTTGTTTTTCACCCCTTTGGCTGGCTTCTCCTCTTTCAAGTTCTATCACCTGCAAAGCTGTCCTCCCAAGCCCAAAGTTTGGAGGAACAAAAAGAGCAGGGAAGCAGCAATCCACTCTAGGCACTAGATCAGGCATAGGCAAAGTCGGCCCTCCAGATGTTTTGGGACTACAACTCCCATCATCCCTAGCTAACAGGACCAGCGGTCAGGGATGATGGGAGTTGTAGTCCCAAAGCATCTGGTGGGCCGAGTTTGCCTATGCCTACACTAGATGGACTGGCCTCTGGTTTTGTTTTGTTTTTTAAAAACAACAACTGTGCATGGGCTTTTCCTCTACCCTCCATTTCAGGGGTCTGGCTGCTTTTTGAACTACAGTGGTACCTCTGGTTGCGAACGGGATCCGTTCCGGAGCCCCGTTCGCAACCTGAGTAGAATGCAACTCGCGTCTGCACATGCGCGGGTCACGATTCGGCGCTTCTGCGCATGATGTCATTTTGAGCGTCTGCGCAAGCGCAAGCGTGAGCGGCGAAACCTGGAAGTAACCCGTTCCATTACTTCCGGGTCGCCGCAGGACGCAACCTGAAAATGCTCAACCTGAAGCGTCTTTAACCCGAGGTATGACTGCATGCACTTTCCAAGGACTCATTTCTAAAACTTACTCATCACATCTCATGTCAAATCTCTATTTCAGAGAAGAAAGGTGCAATTGCAATTGAGAAGCTATACTTAGAATCATAGAATCATAGAATCATAGAGTTGGAAGAGACTACAAGGGCCATCGAGTCCAACCCCCTGCCAAGCAGGAAACACCATCAGAGCACTCCTGACATATGGTTGTCAAGCCTCTGCTTAAAGACCTCCAAAGAAGGAGACTCCACCACACTCCTTGGCAGCAAATTCCACTGTCAAACAGCTCTTACTGCCAGAAAGTTCTTCCTAATGTTTAGGTGGAATCTTCTTTCTTGTAGTTTGGATCCATTGCTCCGTGTCCGCTTCTCTGGAGCAGCAGAAAACCTTTCTCCCTCCTCTATGTGACATCCTTTTATATATTTGAACATGGCTATCGTATCACCCCTTAACCTCCTCTTCTCCAGGCTAAACATGCCCAGCTCCCTTAGCCGTTCCTCATAAGGCATCGTTTCCAGGCCTTTGACCATTTTGGTTGCCCTCCTCTGGACACGTTCCAGTTTGTCAGTGTCCTTCTTGAACTGTGGTGCCCAGAACTGGACACAGTACTCCAGGTGAGGTCTGACCAGAGCAGAATACAGTGGCACTATTACTTCCCTTGATCTAGATGCTATACTCCTATTGATGCAGCCCAGAATTGCATTGGCTTTTTTAGCTGCCGCGTCACACTGTTGGCTCATGTCAAGTTTGTGGTCAACCAAGACTCCTAGATCCTTTTCACATGTACTGCTCTCAAGCCAGGTGTACTTCAAGGGTGCTACACTCAACTCTCTGAAATACTAGTCACTTCCGCTGAAAGACAGATGAGCCGATGCTCAAAATGAGGATCCCCTAAGAAGCCAAGCCTGAAAAAGCAGAGAAACCATTCTGTGATGTCCAAGAACTCACAGCAGATGAACATTTATCTTCACTGTTTTAAACCAGTCAGATCCCAATCTTTCCTCTTTTATTACTGTTGATTTGCTACTACTGTTGGGTATTTTATAATTTTTTAAGATGCATTTTAGCGCTTGGATTGTCATAAGCCATTCTGAGAGGCAAACTCGCTGCCCACCTGCAAAAACCAGGATAGAAATATAGTCAATGAACTAATATTTCTGTTCCGTCAATGGAGCATTTCAGCGGCCAAACTCAAGCATACATTCCTTCACCTACATAGATGAATCTCCTGTTGTTGTTTTATGTGAATGAATGCGGCACCCATGCATGTGCAGCCACGCCAGAGCAACTAAAACTATCAGCAAAAATATTTAACCCATCTGTGGTGGTCTTCAAAGCTTTTCAGACAACTAAAAGGAAAAGGTTAAGATCTATAAAGCTATAATCTCCTTTAGGTATATGAAATCAATGCTAATCCTATGTACATTTCAAAAGTGAGCCACTAACACTGTAATTCTTCATATCCCATCAGTATGAGGGTTGCCATACATCCAGTATTTCCCAGAATTTTTTCCTTAAAAATGTTCAACAACTTTGAATTTCATTTCCCCCCAAAAGCTCCATTTTACTTCTAGAAACCTGGCAACCCTAATCAGTTCACTGTTGGGTACAAGCGTGGTTGGCGCTGTGGTCTAAACCACTGAGCCTGGTTGGCAGTTCCAATCCCCGTGACGGAGTGAGCTCCCATTGCTCGGTCCCAGCTCCTGCCAACCTAGCAGTTCGAAAGCACACCAGTGCAAGTAGACAAATAGGTAGTGCTGTGGTGGGAAGGTAAACGGCGTTTCTGTGCGCTCTGGCTTCCGTTGTGGTGTTCCGTTGCACTAGAAGTGGTTTAGTCATGCTACATGACCCGAAAAGCTGTCTGTGGACAAACGCCAGCTCCCTCGGCTTGAAAGCGAGATGAGCGCCACAACCCCATGGTCGCCTTTGACTGGACTTAACCGTCCAGGGGACCTTTACCTTTACAAGCTGCAATAATGGTATGACTAACCTAAGAAGAAGACCAGGAGAAAACTTTTAAGAACAATACTTGGGAGTTTCACCAAATATTGAATTTATTGAACCATCTATAAAAGTCATGCCCTATTTTTGTATCAGTTCACTGAGCATCTTGACAGTGATGCTCTAATGGAGGGCAGTGTCCCCACTTCACAATAAAACAAAAACACCCAAAAGAGCCTAGTGGTGACCCATCTAGTCCAGCACCCTGTTCTCACAGTGGCCACCAGATCCCCATGAGAATTATTCTATATGTTAAGTCTGCAAGCTGCGCATATTCTGTCAGCTTAAGTTGCCAATGTCCTTCTTTAGTTGGGACCTTGCTTGTTTTCCATTCTGGGCTAACAAAACATGGGCCGCAGTAATAACATACATAAATAACCTTCTTTGGCACCTGGAAATTTCAGTCTGAATTAGCCCCAATGAAAAGGACTCTGGGTTGGTGCAGTTTTTTTGGAAAAGTACTTTTAAACATTTTTTCCAATTCATTATGGATGGATTCTATGAGATCTTTGCAGGGGCTTCTTACCAACTCCAGTTAAGCACTTCCTGATTTTACTCACCACTCTGGACCTGGGACTGAACTCAGACCCCCATGTTACAACCTCCCACCTTCTCTGGTAAATGACCAACCACTCCAAAGAAGCTACATAGAGATAGCCATACAGATCACCATCCTGGGTGCTCTGTGGGTGCATTTTCAATAACATACTCTTGAGAGTAGATGGTATGGACTGGATCCGATATGCTCGGTTGAATTTGAACAATTTACCGTATTTTTCCGTGTATAACACGTCGCCGTGTATAAAACACCCCCTATTTGGGGGGACTCCAAATTAAGAAAATGGGGGGAGATTGCTCAGCATTGTTGAGCTTTTTCTTGCAGGGGGTGGCCCAGAGTTGTTGAGTTTTTTTAGGGGGGATTGCCAAAAATCGCTCACCAGCCTGACCTACACTGCCACTCATACATGTCTCAAAACCCACCTATCATCTGTCCCCGCGCCGGCAGAAGCCACCAATCGCCCACCCTATTGCCACAGCGACAGCCAATCAACACAAGACCTTGACAAAGTCACCAATAGCACACCAAATAGCCACTGACAATCCATGTATAAGAAGACCCCAAATTTTTAACATACTTTTTTATTTAAAAAGTATGTATACACGGAAAAGTACAGTAATTTAAAACTTGAAAAAGGGAAGGACAAATAACCATTGCAAATTTTCTTGGGGCACCCAAAGTCGTCTTCTGTTTGTTAACCAGCCCTAACAGAAACCAACTCTGGAATACTCATGCCAGAAAAGTCTTTTTTCCCCCAGCCTTTTTTTCCCCATCTTCATTTTTGATGGTGATGCTGGGGAAAAGGAACATTGGGGACAAGGGATTGGAAAATATGATTAATTGGATTTCTTAATCAGTTAATTTCTCTGTTAAAAAAAAGTTTTAATTTGCTTCGCTGCCTTTATTCCCCAAACTCTTTAAACAATTTCAGCTACCTAGACTCTTAGAGGACATAAAGTGGTGGTGGTGTAACTGGTGTTTGATACTACAGGCAAACTCATTCAAGAGTCACAAAAGCCACAGAACTGCAGCAACTTAGTTTGCATACAAGGAGCTATCAGTATCACACTTTGAGGATCAGGCTCAAAGTTAGTCCAGCATATTGTTAGGTTGGGTTGAAGCAGTTTTTTCTGATGACAAAAACCTTCAGGAGCCTGCATTCCTGCTGCCATATATAGTTCCATTTACTAGTACTCAGTGTGACTATTACACAACTTGTATTCAACACATAGCCACAAGCTTGACTAGAAGGAGACTAGGTGTGGCCAGCAGGGAAGAGAAAGTAGCAGTGATAGTAGGAAAGGAAGAATCAACAAGGGGGACAGGAATCTACAGTCAACGCAAGCTTTCCTAAGCAAAAAGAGAGAGATGGCAACTTGGGATGGCTGCCCTAGCTCTACACAAGAATTGGAGTCAAAGTTGGAGAGCCAAAGGGATAGGGTGGAGGAGATAACCTTTAGGCAGCTGTTAACAAGATGTCTCTTAATCAGAACTAGCCAGGTTTATATTCAGCAGCAAGGTTGAATCTGCAAAGAATCACTAGCTTCAATAGGCTGCTGGTTTGGATGAAGATTCTGTTATGGACAGAATCTTCACTTTCCATCTGACTCTGGTCTTGACTGACCCACGATATTTAAGCAGGAGCCAATGGCACAGCACATATGTGCCCATTTTACAAATGGAGCAAAATACCAAAACTTTAGGATGAAACACACATGGAAGGGTGGAGGGAAGAGGCAAGCATCTTGGCACAGTTCCTTGCATCTCCCCAGAGCTACCAAAACCAGGATTATGCAAAGTGAGGATGTAAATTTTGGAGCTGAATATGCATTATCTAAATGCATGGTGTTCTTTTTTACGTGCAATGAGGATATTGCACCATACACGCCAGGCTTCCTCAAACTTGGCCCTCCAGATGTTTTTGAGACTACAATTCCCATTATCCCTGACCACTGGTCCTGCTAGCTAGGAATCATGGGAGTTGTAGGCCAAAAACATCTGGAGGGCCAAGTTGGAGGAAGCCCAGTAAACGCAGTTCCTGCGAATCTCCTCCCCACTTTGATATCAAAGGACTGTAGTTTCTAGCAGTTGAGTATGCCGCCATATTGCCCTTTATATTATTTCTAGCTTGCTGGCTGTGCAAACCAATCAGCAATGGCCAGATCAACATTAGGAGTTTTGAAGTTGCAAACCTGCTTGCTTTAGCGAGAGGAAATGCTCAGCTTACCAGTAGCACTGGGACCACAGCATCACACTTTCCTGTTATCAGTCAATTACTGTAATCGCCACAATGTAAAGATAAGTCCACAGAACGGCCCCAAATGCAGATTAATTGCCCATTTTCCTTCCTAAGGAGCATCGCTGTTGAGAGTCAGTCACTCCAAATTCGTGATTTATACAAGAGAAAACCAAGACTAAACTGTGCCATCTGAGTGAATGATGCCATCTCAACCTCAAACAAATTAACGTAACGTAACATGCAAGTCAATCCAAACTTGGGACGCATTCCAACTCTTCTTGAGCAAAAAAAAGCCAAGGAGACCACTACTGCCAAAAGCAACAACAAAAAACCCATAAGCATAATATTTAAAATAATCCTAGCTCATCTGAAAGTCAGGATAAAAGCGTGCTTTCTCGTAATGCAGCATCTGACTAGGATGAGATCATTTGGTTCCAGATTATATAAAAGGCACACAAAATTCCAACCACTATGAAGTAGATACACAGAGCCTTTTAAATATTACCTTAGCTGGAAAACAGGTTGGTGGGCCACAGACGGATTAGAGGGAGGGTTGGGGGTGGGGAGCCGCCCACACAAAAATATAAGCCAGCCCACTCCTCAGTTTTGCAGTCAGTCCTTTTCACCGTCAAACCCCCAGAAACAACCAATGCATTTGACATTTACCAGAAAATCTTGACAATTTTTTAAAACTGTTCTCTTTCAAGCCCCTACCAGACTTTTGAGGATTGTCAGTCATCCCCTGGATAATAATCAGCAAAACAGCAGCTCCCATTTTCCAGGTGAGGAGGAGAAATCTGGATCCAGCAAACTAGATCCAGTTATAATAGTCTTAAAAGGTAAAGGGACCCCTGACCATTAGGTCCAGTCGCAAACGACTCTGGGGTTGCAGCGCTCATCTCACTTTACTGGCCAAGGGAGCCGGCGTACAACTTCCAGGTCATGTGGCCAGCATGGCAAAGCTGCTTCTGGCGAACCAGAGCAGCGCACGGAAACGCCGTTTACCTTCCCGCTGTAGCGGTACCTATTTATCTACTTGCACTCTGACGTGCTTTCAAACTGCTAGGTGGGCAGGAGCAGGGACCGAGCAATGGGAGCTCACCCCGTCACAGGGATTTGAACCGCGACCTTCTGATCGGCAAGCCCTAGGCTCTGTGGTTTAGACCACAGTGCCACCCGCATCCTAATAGTCTTAATTTCATCTAAATATGGGCAAGGGAAACAATGAGAATGGCCCCTACTCCTTCCGGTCCTCCTCTCTTGGTCAACGCCAGCTACCTTCTTCCAACAGTATGAACCAAGACAGAGTTCCTTTGAACATAAAGAGAATCAGAGTTTCTCAGTTTTCTGAGAATTTTAGAAGGCCATATCCTCTCAGCACTAGTTTTGAATTTACAGAGCAGTGAAATACCCCAAGATGTAATGGGACGCGGGTAGCGCTACCATCTAAACCACTGAGCCTCTTGGGCTTGCAGATCAGAAGATCGGCGGTTCAAATCCCCACGACGGGGTGAGCTCCTGCTGCTCTGTCCCAGCTCCTGCCAACCTAGCAGTTCGAAAGCACGCCAGTGCAAGTAGATAAATAGGTAGCGCTGCAGCAGTAAGGTAAACACCGTTTCTGTGCGTTCTGGTTTCCGTCTCGGTGTCCTGTTGCACCAGAAGCAGTTTAGTCCTGCTGGCCACATGACATGGAAAGCTGTCTGTGGACAAACACTGGCTCCCTTGGCCAGAAAGCAAGATGAGCACCACAACCCCATAGTTGCCTTTGACTGGACTTAACCGTCCAGCGGTCCTTTACCTTTTAATCTTTTCTTCTTATTTTCTTATCCCTTAGTAAACCTCTGCCGCCTTGTGGGATATCTTCAGGAGAAGATAGGGAGTAAATCCTACACAAATCCAGAGTGGAATCCCTAATACGATGCCCCCATGCCCTGTTCCGGCAACTCCTGCAGCCAAGCAGGTGCCAAACATGTTGTTCTGCTTTCCTTTGGACCACATCAGTGAGGCAGAGAGAAGGATCTTGCCATCTGGGCATCCCAGGACCTCCAGACACACTGATCAGCCTTGCGTACCATGGAAGGTCACTTCAGTACTGCCAATCTAGTGGTTTGACCTCACCCTTGGAGGCACCCTCTTAAGACAGATGGATGTCAACAACAACGAAGTACTGAAGGCACAACTAATCAGTGTTAAATGTTCCTTCACATGCTTTCTTTGTTACCATGATAAAGAGTTCCTCAATGGGTCAGATTAAGGTCCACCCAGCCCAGCAATCATTGCAAGAGTCCCGGTAGCCAGCAATCCCAAGTGGTCCACTTGAAAATGGTGAATTTTGTAGTTTGATGGTGAATTTTGGACACAATGGAGAGATAAAGGATTTTGGATTATCATAAAAGATGCAGGAGGAAATGATTAACAATAGGGGAGAGGGAAGTCCAAGAGAATCTCATTTTATGGATTTGATATTGTTTTTGTGTATATTTTTCTTTGTTTTTGGTGTTTGTTGTGTTTGTTGTTTGTTTTTGTTGAAAATTTAATAAAAATATTATTAAAAAAGAAAGAAATTGCAAACACACCAACAGGTCAAAGATTATGGGAAACTGAAGAAGTGGAGTTATAGTTCTAGGTGAAATTTTTGTGGAGAATAGTGCAAGGGACTGGGTCTTGGGTGAACAAGTTAAATCCTACTTGACGGTTAACTAAAATTTTGGAGCATCTTAAGGGGATGAAGCAGGTGTCAGACGTCCATGTTTGCTCCAACTTCAAAACACAGCAACCCAGATAATTATAAACACTACACTTCAGAAATTCATGAGTTCAAATTCTAACCCCTTTCGGGGACTATAAATGTTCTTATGTGATCCCCAGCTACATAACTGGCAATCCTTTCCCAATCATCAGGGCTGTGTGCTCTTGACATTCCACACCAAGAAGAGTGCAGTTCTGCAACAAGGAATCGTGTAAATTACTACCCTCCTAGTTTTTGTGATTTTCTTTTATACGTCTCCAAGTCCTAAGGTGGACAATAACATCTCATTCTCCAATCACTAGAAAGCTTGGTGGCCATGCCGCTCCCTGCTTAAGAAGTTTCACCAGACACTGTCCAAACAATTAAAAACTTATTTCTGTCCTAAGGGCAAAAGGAAAACATCTTGTCTTTTTTTGACTAGGGGAGGGTTGAAGCATTGTCAGATTTTTATAAACACCACCCAAAGCGGTGCAGCAATAAAACCACTAGCACGTTTGCAAAGCTAAGCAGGGTCTGGTATGGTTTCAAATTGGATGGGAGACCATGTGCTGAAATGCATGCATTGCAGAGGGTTGGGCTAGATGACCCTCAGGGCTCCCTTCCAACTGTTTGATTCTAAGTCAGTGTGCCAGCTCTGCTGGAAAAATGCCAACTCCCCATATAATGCTTTAGGAAAAACCCACCCTACTGAAAGTGGTATTGGGAACGGTTAAGAGCAATTGCAAAACTGAGTAAGAGAAGCACAATCATGTAACTGTGTTAAGGAGCCCCTCGCCCCGATTTCAATTGTAAAGAAACTCAATTTGATGCTTGAACTCTTCCCCCAATTTGCTCATTTTGCGCTAGCTCATCTTCCTTCTTATCAGTTTTTTGCTTCCCTCCGCTACGATTTGAAGAGTTTTGGTTGCTGTGCATTTGTGCACAAAGGTTTGGTGCTAAACTGCAGAATTCCTTTCAAACCACTCCTGGAAAATTAACACCCCAATATCCCTATCTCAAAAGCAGCATCTGAATCCCCATAAAAAAATGCATTAGTTAAAAGAAAAACACATTTTTATTGCAATTTTTTTTTAAAATCCATGATTTTCCTGCAGTGAGCCCATATATGACATGTTTTCAGATCCCAAGAAAAATGAGCTACACACAAAAGAAAAAAAGATGCACTTTTTATGTAGGCAACTGGTTGCTATGAGCAACCCATCTTTCTTCCCCCGCCTCACCCTAAAGCCGAGGATAAGGGCAGCATCCATTCCCCAGGCAGATGTCCCAAAGATTCCATGTTGACAGTGGCAAGTTGTGAGGACAAGGGATAGCCTTCGCCTCTCTAATAAGCGAACACAGCCCTGCTAGAATTCAGAGGCGACGCAATGCTGGAGATCATTCAAATCTCCAAAGGGAAAGGGGCAAAAATCTACCTGCCTTTTACGATAGCTCTGAAACCACTCTGGATAATGAAGCAGCACAATGCCACGGGTATCCGTGCAAAATGCAGCAACAGAACATCTACCCACAGTCAGCAGCCCTTGCAGCAGAACGGATTACATCATCGCTTTGCAGAGCTGAGCCAGTGAATACACTTAAACCAAAAGCACCCAGCCAGATGGAGCTGCTTTGCCTCTTCTGCTCCTGCAGTTATCACCTGCCTCCTCCTACCTTTAGAGCTGGAAAATGTCACAAAATTAAAAGAGAGAGAGAGAGATCCACCTTGCGCTGATCCCCCTCTTTTTACGTGGGCTTCCAGATGTCAGAAAGAACTCAGCACACACACACACAAAACACACCTGTTTTTCCCTCTCCCACCCCAAACAAAGCAATCTGATGAAACCTGCTTTTAAAACCTCAAGCAAGAGCCACAGATGGCATTAAACTCACAGCAAAATTGGGACGGCAACCTGATTTCTGGACGAATTCAAAGGGTGGGGTTTGTAAACGGAGGACAGGAAGGTCACTCCCTTTTCCATTTGTCATTAAAAACAAAAAAACAAATTTCCTTCCTAAGGGTGAGGCAACTCCACTGCACTAAACACTCTTTTCCCCAGATGTGCATTAAAAACACACACACACAAAAACTGGTGGCAACTCCCTTTGTTGCTCAGCCCAGTCGGCTCCTTCACTTACATTGTGCTTTGCCTATTAAGTCAGCGCTCTGTCCAGTGGCGAACACTAGTGACAGAAGCCACACTAAGGGAACACCCATTTTTTCCAAGCTCTTGCTGCCTGCCTGAATTCAGCCGGCTGTAGCCGGCTCCCTGCTCAGAGAACACACAAATCAGCCCTCTCGTCAGTATAAAAATGCAGCGCTTACCTTTTGTTTAACCATGTGGCTCTTATAAGGTCTGCATGGTCTGTGCTAGTTTCTTAAGATCCACCTCTGCTACGCAAAGCACTGTCTGGAGATGAAATAGTCTGTGTGCATTTTCCTGCTTTATTCACGAGTGAATGCACCACACACACACACACACACACAGGCGTTATGAACCATTCCTACTGCAAAACTTTAACACTGTTTTGCCTCTGTTTGTACCTCTTAGGTTATCATCAGCAACCATAAATGTCTGGAGACCTTTGTCTGCTAGGCACTAGGTCAAGAGTTACAGCTATAATAACAGATCGATAGATAGAAATATAGCTCTCTTCTAAAAATATGTGAATGACCCGCTCCACAGCAAAGAGAGGGAGGAAAGCCACAGCAGCCCTGACTATAAGTGAGAACAGCCACAACTGTCAGCTTTGTAAATTACTTTGTAAATTATCAGCTCCTAATGGTGTTTGAAATTAGCCAGGCGCTTTTTACGCCTGACTATCAGCCACCTGCGACCAAGATGCCCAGGTGCCAGAATGGTGCCTGATGTCTCCAGCATCTGGAGGTGCATGCCTGGGAATCACTGGATCTTGACTGTTTTCACAAACAAGCAACACATCCTGTAGAAGTCTATCAGCTATATTTTATCTGCACGATCAGAATGCATTTCAGGAACCAAAATGCTGCTTCTGTGCGGCCTGAGCGGAAGCCGGGAACAACGTTATACAGTGGTACCTGGGGTTACATACGCTTCAGGTTACAGACTCCGCTAACCCAGAAATAGTACCTCGGGTTAAGAACTTTGCTTCAGGATGAGAACAGAAATCGTGCTCCGGCGGCACGGCGGCAGCAGGAGGCCCCATTAGCTAAAGTGGTGCTTCAGGTTAAGAAGAGTTTCAGGTTAAGAACGGACCTCCGGAACGAATTAAGTACTTCACCTGAGGTGCCACTGTAGTTAATTGTTGCAGCTTGTCTTCATTTATCCCCACCCCACCCCACTACCTTGCTCACAGTTGTGAAGAATATTCCTACGTTTTGAATGGTCTGTGCAGCCATTAAGAGGTAAAGGTAAAGAGACCCCTGACCATTAGGTCCGGTCGTGACCGACTCTGGGGCTGCGGAGCTCATCTCGCTTTATTGCCCGAGGGAGCCGGCGTACAGCTTCCGGGTCATGCAACCAGCATGACTTAGCCACTTCTGGCGAACCACAGCAGCGCACGGAAACGCCGTTTACCTTCCCGCCAGAGCGGTACCTATTTATCTATTTGCACTTTGATGTGCTTTCAAACTGCTAGGTGGGCAGGAGCTGGGACAGAGCAACGGGAGCTCACCCCATGGCGGGGATTCGAACTGCTGATCTTCTGATCTGCAAGCCCAAGAGGCTTAGTGGTTTAGACGGTAGGGGCCAAGCTCACCCCGTCGTGGGGATTCGAACCGCCGACCTTCTGATCAGCAAGTTCTAAGCTCTGTGGGTTTAACCCACAGCACCACCCGTGTCCTACCATTAAGAGGTAGGAATAGACTAATATTTGTGTGGACTCTCCCTGGATCAAGTGACTTTTCTTCCTTAAGTTCTCAAAGTTCTTAACCTAGCTCAAGGTTGTCATCGGAGCTAGCCAGATGTTTAACTCAGAATCGATCGCAGTCAGTCCATCCTTCGACAAATAAGACTTGAAAACAATCTTGCCCAAAAACAGCAACTAGACATTCCGTATTGGTGATTGTGACCTTGTTTTAAGGACCCATGTGCCCTCTAGCTATACACCTGAGTTTCTAACACTGCTTGCTTCCTACTATTCTAATGCTTTGTAACCATATTCCCCTCCCCACCCCCAAGCCTCCCCCTGGCAGCTTCCTTCAGATGCAAATGTTAAACCATAGTTCAGCATTACAAGGATGGAGCCTCCATCCCAGGCACAACTGTTTCCCTCTTCATCTTCTAAACGGGCTCCAGGGAGACCAGAAGCACCTCCTTTAGATTAAGCGCAGTTTGGTGCGCCGCAACCGGTGGGTAATCGTCATGAAAACAAGCCAGTTTCATAAGCGTGTCTCCGCTAACAGCAGTTAAGGTGAACCATGGTTTCTCTGGGTTCGGACAAACTGTGGTTAATCAAAAATGGAGGGAGAAACAGCTGAGCTCCTCCTCACAGCAGCATCGGAGAAGAAAAGGGGAACACGCAAAAGCCAGGAAGGAGGTTAGGTTTGTTCCCACAGAAAGTTCACAGTCTGTTGGGGGCACTGGATTAACATTTAACAGGAAGAAAGACTGCTGAAAACTTCTCTTGGAAAGGGCAGAAAACTTCTTCTGAGCTTGCTTATTACGCCTATCTGAGAAGAGCATCTTTTCACCTTACTTTAAGGGGGGAAATCCATCCCATACCACCTGCCACACAGGAACTTGCATAAGCTTTCTTTCCTGTTAACTGCTAATCCAGGAACTCTCTCTGGGGCTCAAAAGCACCCTGATACTAACTCCTAACCAAGCTAATAATCATTGCTATAGTGCCAAGGTAACATATTTTTCACTTGTACAGCACTGCTGGAAAAAGCTTCTTTTAATCCTTCCTTTTAGGCAATGCAATCTGATCCCAAACCAAGCCAAAATGTTTGTCACATCCTGAAGGAAAAGGGTGCCTTGTTGGGGAGCCCCATACCCAACAAACTCAAATGTTTGCCTATGTTGGTACGTCTCCCAAATGGAATCCATTTAGGACCAATGCAGCAGTGAGTAGCGAGACTTATTCACTCTTGTCTGTGTTTCGATGGGGGACTTTGCTCAGTGGCAGAGCCCGTGAGTTACATGCGGATTCCTGCAACACTGGGGGGATTGGACTAGATGACCCCCAGGGTCCGTTCCAACTCTTGTTGTTGTTTAGTCGTTTAGTCGTGTCCGACTCTTCATGACCCCATGGACCAGAGCACGCCAGGCACTCCTGTCTTCCACTGCCTCCCGCAGTTTGGTCAAACTCATGCTGGTAGCTTTGAGAACACTATCCAACCATCTCATCCTCTGTCGTCCTCTTCTCCTTGTGCCCTCCATCTTTCCCAACATCAGGGTCTTTTCCAGGGAGTCTTCTCTTCTCATGAGGTGGCCAAAGTATTGGAGCCTCAGCTTCAGGACCTGTCCTTCCAGTGAGCACTCAGGGCTGATTTCCTTCAGAATGGATAGGTCGGATCTTCTTGCAGTCCACGGGACTCTCAAGAGTCTCCTCCAGCATCATAATTCAAAAGCATCAATTCTTCGGCAATCAGCCTTCTTTACGGTCCAGCTCTCACTTCCATACATCACTACTGGGAAAACCATAGCTTTTACTATACAGACCTTTGTTGGCAAGGTGATGTCTCTGCTTTTTAAGATGCTGACCATTAAGTTGTCATAAATGGATGCATCTCTCATCCATACTGGAAGCTGTTGGCAATTGTACTACAGTGAAAATGGAGACCAGACCTATTATAAGGGGCTACTGTTTCTGTTTTTAAAAAAGACTAGAGTACAACTTTGATCATAAACAATGGAAGCAGATGTCTAATTCCAAAAGTATACAAACACCTGGAAACTGTTGAACCACTGTACTTCTATCCACAAGAAAAAGAGAGTGGATTGTGGACCTAACTCAAAAGAGGTAACAGCTAACATCACGAAGCAACAAGTAAACTGCACGGTGATGCTATAGGACTGTGGCAAGGCAAGAAGTTTTGACAGCTATGCCTGCTAACAATGTGCCATCGGAATGACTATAGCCAGGCTGAACTGCCAGGTCATATGGAAAGGAAAACTACCTAGCTACCTAAATGTCCAACAATCGTAGAGGAGGAAAAGGAAAGCAGCAATCAAGACATTGGGGACATGGTCCAGAACCAAACATAAGCTATGTGTCAATACTACTGCTAATGTCTGGGGCACTGTATACGATGGCTGCTTTAACCTGACCTCTGGCCTTCCTTTTTGTCAATGGAAAAAGACAATAGAAAAGTTAAGGACGCTGTGTAAGATCAGATGCCATTAATCCACGACAACACAAAATTGCAGAGCCAATTCACTATAGCAAAATATGTACGCTACCGTCAAGTGTAATACAGTGGTACCTCGGATTACAAACACTTTGGGTTACCAACTCCGCTAACCCAGAAGTAGTACCTCAGGTTAAGAACACTTAACCCCAGGAGGAGAACAGAAATCGTGTGGCAGCGAGAGGCCCCCATTAGAGAAAGCGCGGCTCAGGTTAAGAACGGTTTCAGGTTAAGAACGGACCTCCGGAACGAACTAAGCTCGTAACCCGAGGTACCACTGTAATAGCACAAAGAGAAGCAAAATTCACACCTCTTGCCCCCCCAACTTCGGAACAGAAAGGAAGCAGGTTAAATCACCACTCAAAGGACCCCCAAATATGCCTTCCATATGAGAGAAAAGAGACGAGCGCTCACTAAAAAGGCCTGGTGGTCCCATTGAACTTCAAATCCCGATGCAAAGTACTAGCCAATGCCCCCAAATTCATTTGCTGTGTCTGTACAGATGCATACAGCTTCGTAATCACAACACAACAGTAAACAACATTAAAAACCAACAGGTTGAGATCACCAATATGAGCCTGTGGCTTTGCAGCAAGGGGTGGGGCAAACTGAAAGTATAAAGTTCGAAGTACACTTTCCAAAGCAGGATACAACAGTTGCACACACATCACTTACCAAACTCCTCACCTTCTACCAGGTAAACAAATGCTTGCAAACCGTGCTGCTGGGCTGCACCGATAGTCAGCATAAAGAGAAAGCCTTGCCCTGTATCAAACAATGGGCAGGGCCTGTAAGCAGCTGCTGCTTGCTAAGCATCTAACAGGAGCAGCTGAATTATCATTAAAACACGTTTGAATCCTCCACCTGAGCTTGCTTTTCAAGCAATCACTTTGGAGACTATCAGGAAAGCCCTGAGGTTACTCCAATCATGGTAACATTTGACCACAAGCATGGAAGCCTAGATCTGTTTTGTGTGTGTTTATTTTTAATGTTAGAAGTCGCCACCTACAAGTGTGTGGTATATCTTCCAAGTTGATTCCTTCTTCTAGACAAGGAAATAGTTTTAATTCCTCCTAACCTGCAGTGGCATGTTTTGTTTTGCTTTTTAGCACACATCTCTGAATATTCACCATGCTGGTTACAGCTAATGGGAGTTGGAGTCCAACAATGCTTGGCCTAGATACAGATGCATAAAGGAAGTTGGGAAAGGAAGGGGGGGAATCTGTCTGAAGATCTATGTTCACTTGAAAATATTTGCATAATGAGACAGTAAAGAAGAGCGGAGAGCTGCTAAAGATCAGTCGATAGGCTGGAACACACACATGAAAAAGACGAGGACCTGACTGTGAAAGCCGCAGAAATTTCGCACAGCGTCTGAAGCCAGTAATATTTAGCACAGGAATCCCGACTGCAGTTTTTCATGTTATAATATGTATTAAGGCCGGGACTCAAAATGAAAAGATTAAAAAGTAAATCGCATTAATGCAGCCTAGTGGCAAAGTCAATATTTTTATTCAGCATTTTCATCTTCCAAGAGTCTCCTTGGCCGGGAATTTTCCGGCATAAGTGGCCACTCCAACAAAGATCACATTTGTATTACTCTTTCTCAGACCTATGCTTTTAATATCCATAGAAGGTTATCAGATGGCAAAGATGAAGCACATATCATGCCAACCCCCAAAAAAGCCATTTATAGGCTTGATTACTTCCTAGCTCTTTTCTGCCTGCAATATCAGATTATTAAACCTGTAGCCATTTCCATCACACGACCAGAGTCCCGTTATTATTATTTTTTCAAGAGACTCTACAGTGTTACATCTGGAAACAGAAATGGAAAATGAGGTCACATACCAGGCATTTTCTCGCGTAACTTTCCTTCTCAGATGCCTTTCGAAAGGATCAACAAAAAGGTTACCAGGAAACAGTGTCAAGTAAGAATGCTGCCACCATCTTCTAAAATTAGACGCGCATTGACACCTCTTAGGCCGAACCAAATGCCGTCACCGGGCCAGGGTTCTCTTTTTTCTACGTTTTTAACAACAAAGCATTGTATGGTCTCTACAGTTACACACACAAATACCCTGCACCAAACTGGAAATGATGTAGGCATTTATTCATTTGCTCCCCTCCGTTTGTCAACACTTAAATTGGAAACTCAATGGGGTTTTTGACTTGTGGTACTCAACAAAACGACCTGTACATTGACAGCACTATATTTTAAAAAATGGCTCATCGAAATGAATCACTGTTCAATTAATAATAAGGTTGTTATAATATACAGAGCATGTTCTATACAGCATATAGGAATGAACCATTCCTATTTGGTATATTATAAAATCACCTGCAGAAAATCACCAAGACAATGGATCCTAGGCTGCAACTGAAGAAATGATGAAACACTAAATACATTTATAGGTTCAGCAAGCTACATGACTATTAACCAACAAACCAGCCTGCCATTCTTAGAGTATCACCAAGCCTCCATTTTCTTTGGCTTCCATTTGGTAAAAAAAGAGAATCACATATTTCTAAGAGAGAGGAAATTATACCAAGCCCTTTAATGCTTATTAGCATTCACACACACACACAAAGCTAAACGCAAAAGCTGAGTACAGGGCTAAATCTCAAGCATAATCAAAGCAACAACTTTAAAAACGGGGTTTTTAATTTTTTAAAAAAATCAATATACTTGCTTATAGACCCTGAAGGTCACTGCTAAAACAAAACAGTCCCTTCTTAAAAAGGGAAGACAAGGGCAGCTTCAGGTTCTAGGAATTCACTGCTTCAATGCAAGCACAAACTAGGTCAGCGCCAAACGTCTGGCTAGCCAAAGCCAATTCTTGCTGAACTTAAATTACCTCCCCTCCTTTCTGTCTTGCTCTCTTCCTGAAACAGCAGATCTTGAAGATACAGTATTTCTTCCACCATGGCTGTGTGTTAAAGATCGGGGTCTTCACGAAACCCATAGCCCGGCGCACGACGTCTGCTTCGACATCTTCCTCCCAGACCCTGTGAGGACGTCAGCTTGCTCAACAGTTGCTTTGACTGGATTTGCTACCAAATAGGCTTTGGCAATGATTGCTTTTAATCCCCTGGTAATACCAAGCTGCAACTGTTCACAGCTAACGACAGGACATGGCCAGTACTGCTATAGGGAAAGGTCCCAGACCGGGGTAGTGAAAGGGCTGCAAACAAATCTTTGTAGAAAGAGGGGTTGCTGACAGGAGCACTGAATTGCAGGAATTAAGAATGCTAGAAAGAAACTCGCTTAGGTTTAATTTGTGTGCGCTGAACTTAAAGAGGGCTATGCATGCAAACATTTTACACACTGGTTGGTCTGCTGTTAGTGCTTTGCCTTAAGCTAAAACTTTCGGTTATCATTAATATTACTGCTTTGGAAAGGAGTGCTGGTCAGTGTTTATCTGCCCGTGGTATGCCAACAGTACGTGCTTTATTCAGCGCTACACAAACACGCGGTTAGAAACTTAAGACATAAAAACTAATCGCCAAATGACACCTTAAACCTGGGCTGCAGTCGCCACAATGGCAAGTCTAGACCAGGGGTCAGCAAACTTTTTCAGCAGGGGGCCGGTCCACAGTCCCTCAGACCTTGTGGTGGGTCGGACTATATTTTGGAAAAAATAATGAACGAATTCCTATGCCCCACAAATAACCCAGAGGTGCATTTTAAATAAAAGCACACATTCTACTCATGTAAAAACATGCTGATTCCCAGACCGTCCACAGGCCGGTTTTAGAAGGCGATTGGGCCAGATCCGGCCCCCGGGCCTTAGTTTGCCTACCAATCGTCTAGACACTGTTCCCCTTTCCCTGATATTATAATTATTATTATTATTATTATTATTATTATTATTATTATTATTACTATTATTATTAAAATTTCCATGTTTATACCACTTTATATTTTAAAGAACAAATCCCAAAGCAGTTTGCAACACATAAAGAAAAAAAAATCAAACAAAACAATCCAGAATAAAACTAATTCAAGGAAAATATTTCAGATCCTTCTCTAAGTGACATTTTGCTTTCCCTAGTCACCAAACTGGTATTCAGAGATCTCCATGTGGTCTCAGTTGGACCCGCATTAGTTGCAATTTTAGTGTATCTTTCATCTTTGTTGGAAGCTGCCCAGAGTGGCTGGGGAAACCCAGCCAGATGGGCAGGGTACAAATTTATTATTATTATTATTATTATTATTATTATTATTATTATTATTAATGTTTTCCCCACATGCAGCTTCATGTTATGCAAAACAGCTTCTAAAAGCTGACGTTGGAGAGATTTACAGTAGACTTTGCTATAAGGTACTTGCAGGAAATTTACAGACTCCCCCTGCTAGTAAGGCCTGGGCGCCAGGCAGTTACCAATTTCAGGACAATTTGGATCTTAAACTATACAATCCTTAAAACGCTACGGAAAGCAGGAAGGTTCAGACTGGTTGGACCTGTACTATAAAAAAAAAACAACCACACACACATTGGTTTAAGCAGCTCGTTTTAAAACAAAGCCTGGACAGGGGAGAAAGTTAAACATTTTGTACTAAGTCATTTTTACTGAAGGAATGAGAGAAGGCAAGTAGCAAAACCACCAAGATTAGCTTATAGACTTCCTCCGCTCATTATCTGAGCAGAGTCCCAACTGCCCCAAGAAGGCAAAATAAAAATTATAATAATTCTAACAGTTTTATTATTTATACCCCACCTGCCTGGTAAGCGGGTAGGGGGACTAGGTGAGAGTTATTAGCAAACCCCTGTTCCTCTCACAAAGTTACAGCTCCCAGAGTGGTGTAACAATAAATCCCTCTGGGAAATCTGGGAATTTTAGTTCTGTGAGGGGAACTAACAACCCTAAGCGCCCTTAACAAACTACAGTTCCCAGGGTACTCGGCGGCTGGGGGGGGAGCCGCAACCATTTAAAGTGGTACGATGCTGTTTTAAATGCTTCGTGCAGATGGAGCCCAAATGCAGAAAGCACTTAATCCTATAGCTGTTTCCCACAGCTAGCGTCTTATTAAGACTTTAAGAGGCTCTGTCCAACACAAACGGCGCAGCATGCAGACTGCCTGGGTCACAGGAGGATATTCCACCGGTACAGAAGCAAGGGGCCCAGCACCCACAGCAAGCAACATTTAAATAGGGTGGCAGCTTCATGGAACACTTTTGCGGGTGCTTTACTTTCTTGGGCTCCATGATCACTGCAGATGGTGACAGCAGCCACGAAATTAAAAGATGCCTGCTTCTTGGGAGAAAAGCAATGACAAACCTCGACAACATCTTAAAAAGCAGAGACATACCTTGCCAACAAAGGTCCGTATAGTTAAAGCTATGGTTTTCCCAGTAGTGATGTATGGAAGTGAGAGCTGGACCATAAAGAAGGCTGATCGCAGAAGAATTGATGCTTTTGAATTATGGTGCTGGAGGAGACTCTTGAGAGTCCCATGGACTGCAAGAAGATCAAACCTATCCATTCTGAAGGAAATCAGCCCTGAGTGCTCACTGGAAGGACAGATCCTGAAGCTGAGGCTCCAATACTTTGGCCACCTCATGAGAAGAGAAGACTCCCTGGAAAAGACCCTGATGTTGGGAAAGATGGAGGGCACAAGGAGAAGGGGACGACAGAGGATGAGATGGTTGGACAGTGTTCTCGAAGCTACCAGCATGAGTTTGACCAAACTGCGGGAGGCAGTGGAAGACAGGAGTGCCTGTCGTGCTCTGGTCCATGGGGTCACGAAGAGTCGGACATGACTAAATGACTAAACAACAACAACAACATAACCTCACCACTACTGAATCGGGGGGGGGGGGTTCCTTATGCTCTTACCCAGGGGTCAGCAACCTAAGGGGGGGTTGTTTAACTGGCCCACGAGCTGCCCCCAAACTGAGCCACCCACTTGGTGAGTCCCCACGCACTGAACTAAAATGGCGCAGCACGGCGCAGGAACTCATTTCCGCAGGCACCAGAAATCACGTCTGCGCAGGCGCCGGAAATCAGGGGCACGCGTGCGATCCGGCCCACGGAGGGGTCTGCCCTGGAGTGAACCGGCCCAGACAAGGTAAACCTTACCTAAGGAAAATGCAATGCAAAGCAGTACAACTGACCCAAAGCAATCCTTGCCCATTTTGGCTTCAGGGGAGAGGGAGCCCCACTCCCTATCCCTAGAGGCCTGTTCAGGAAGAGAAGCAGATTCTGCTCACATGGCGTATTATTAAGAGGCAAACGCGGCAGCCAAGCCTTCAGTTCCAGAAGGTTTTGAAGTGAGCATCTCCTTCCAAAAGAGTCGAGAAAAGGATCTGAGTCAGTGCTGAAAATGACTCATCTATGGCGTACAGATTTCTCCGCCTAACTACAGACAGATGAGCTTGACCAGTAAAAAAAAAGCTAATTTTTTTCTGGTAATGATAGATTACAGAGCATGCAAAAGGAAGCAATTGGAGGACGTTTTTGTTATTACACAGAAGCATATTCTCGCCAGATTTCAAAGGCAATTTCTGAAATCTCAGCCAACACCAAGTTAAGGAAATAAAGTCATCAAGTGGCGCTTTTTACTAGAGTATTTGGTATCCGAAAGCATTCATCCCCCCGTTTCTTCCTAGTAAAACATTTGTACTAGAATAGACGTTTTCACCTCCTTTGCAGCAGTGGCTCAGCTTCCTTATTAACTTGAACTTCCAAGCACAGAAATTCAGGTATTTCACCTGAAGCATGGAAGCTAAGGAATGCACACTGCAGATAGTTAACTCTTTATGGTCAAAGATACCACAGTCGTTTCTATAGCTCTGGGTGGCTACATGCACCAACCTAGTGTTGGTGATCCATGCGACGGTCATCTCCAGGCTTGACTACTGTAATTCGCTCTACGCGGGGCTGCCCTTGAAGCTGACCCAGAAACTCCAGAGGGTGCAGAATGCTGCAGCGAGGCTCCTCACGGGGTCTCTGCCTTGGCAGCATATTCACCCAGTGCTTTTCAAACTGCACTGGCTCCCGGTAGAGTACAGGGTCAGATTTAAGGTGCTGCTTTTGACCTTTAAAGCCCTTCACGGCCTAGGACCCTCGTACCTACGGGACCGCCTCTCCTGGTATGCCCCACGGAGAGCCTCAAGGTCCATAAATAACAACACCCTTGTGGTCCCAGACCCTAAGGAAGTTAGATTGGCCTCAACCAGAGCCAGGGCCTTTTCAACTCTGGCTCCGGCCTGGTGGAACGCTCTGCCTCATGAGACCAGGGCCCTGCAGGATCTGATTTCTTTCCGCAGGGCCTGTAAGACAGAGTTGTTCCGCCTGGCCTTTGGCTTGGAGCCAATTTGATTCCCTCCCTCCCTCTCTTTCTTTTTTCCTTTCCTTCTCCTCCTGCGATGAGGCTACATTTTAATATTTTAATGTTTCAATATTTTAATGTTGTATTTTAATTTTGTTTTTAAGTTGTAATCATTCAACTTGTTTTTATTATTGCTTGTAAGCCGCTCTGAGCCCGGCCTTGGCTGGGGAGGGCGGGGTATAAATAAAAATTATTATTATTATTATTATTATTATTATTATTATTATTATTATTAGTGTCCTGGCAGCTATTTCCAGTTCTGGGCCCTATGGAGAAGTTGCAGCAACAGGGGACAACTCCACCTCCACCAGTTTAAGTTTTTGTAAAATATGCAGCGACTTATATGTGAAATGAACCATGGAAAGAGAAGAAGGGAAGTCGTTGATATCTTAAGGATGAAAAAAGAGTATTTTAAATTGTAAAACAGAAAACTTAATAACAAATTATAAAAAAGAAACATTGCCCACCACTGAAAAACTGCAATGCAAATATGGCAGGAAGAACTTCGTGTGCTCATCCTCACCGAGAGGCCTAAGCCTGGCCAATTTGCCACATGATATGCGTCTGAATTACCCAGAATCCCCTGCAATGCTTGAGGGGTCCTTAGCTATAGAAAGTTTGAAAACCAGGTGCATTTGTTGTAGCATCATAAAGACATCACAAACAGGTTCAAAGCAGTGCTTCTGCTACGGTTGTGGAACTGGCGTCATCATGAAGCCAGTTTGCGTGTCATAACATTGTTTTATTTGACCAGGAAGCACTGACTAAGTGACCTGTTTCTCATAAGAAAGCCTATGTATGTGTTTGTGGTTGGGAGGGGGGTGGAGAATCGAAGCCCGGTGAGGCAAGTAATATTCAAATTTCAAAAACAAAGCACCAAACCCCAGCATTTGTCATCTGTCTGGAGAACGTGCACTGACAGGCTGGTGTGGTGGTGAGGGAAGCAAATATAATGCCAAGAAAGGGGACCAAATCAATTTGCCCCAAAGAACGTCCTCTCTAATGCCCCAGCCAGCTGTGTCTCCCCAAATCATGGGATGTGGAGGAAATCCTGCTCTGCAGATTTTAAAAAGTAGGCAGGCCTATAGGGGGGAGCTGGTCCTTTAGCTACCTTGGGCTCAAAGCATTTTAGGTCTTTAATGAATTGTGTCCAGAAACCTACTAGAAGCCAGTGCAGCTGTTATAAAATGGACATGACCTTCTCCCAAGAGTGTACCCAACAAGGCTTTCTCTCTCAGTTTCAGAAAAGCTGCTGATATTCTGAATCAGTTCTGGGAAGCAAAAATAGACTGGTCGAAGACTAACGAAACGAAGCCTAATCAGGAAGAACAAAGGATATCAACTGATCTGGGAGCAGAGGTCCAGCCTGTCTTGTATGCCACTGTGTTCCCCTCGAAATTAAACATTTCTGGTCTGGGAGTGCTCTTGGATACTCCAGTAGAAGTTATGGCCAAGGATGCTGAGGTCCAGCATCTAAATAAACCCACTCCTAAGAAGATCAGACTGGGCCACAGTGAGACATGCCTTTGGTTATCTCTAAATTAAATAACTGAAATGTGCTCTGTGTTGAAGAATATTTGAAATGTGGTGGTGTGACAACCTCGCTCAACCGAAGGTCTAAACACTTCAGGTCCAGAATACGTACCTAAAAGACTATCTCTTCCCATGGAAGCCTTCTTGCTCCTGCAGTTAGCCTTTCCCAGAGCTAACGGCAGTCCAGCAGCAGTATGCTACCAAAAACAATTAAATTGTTTTTCTTCTCTAACATGTTCTCTAAGCTAGTTTACTCAATCACAGAAACAAAATCCCAGTTCCTAAGTAACTGGCACATTATACAGAATCTCTCTAAATACAGATATTATAGTGCCACCTGTTAAGAGCTGAGTAGCCACTTTCAGATTATTAGACTCACTCCTATCTTTTATGTATCCATGCAAAGCAGGAAACTGTTCTAATGGAATAGGATAACCAGCTGTTTCTTTTGAGGGGGGGTCTCTCTTTTCTGGTGCTGCTGTCAATAGTGAATTTTGAGAGATCATGCAGCATTTTTGAAAACGTGAAGAATTTGGTAGAGGCAAAGAAGGACCTCTAGGCATTAGCATTTTCATGATGTGATCAAGATGAAATGGTCCTGGCAGAGCAAAAGCCACATGACAGGTCAGGATAGCTCAGTTGGTTCGAGCATGGTGCTGATAATGCCAAGGTTGCAGGTTCGAACCCTGTGTGGGACAGCTGCATATCCCTGCACTGCAGGGGGGGTTAGTCTAGAGGGTTTCATCCAACTCTACAATTCTATGTTTCTATGATTCTGAAGTAGAGGGCCTCACTGTCTTGGCTCTCTGTTTAATGAAGCCAGGTGAGATGGCTGACAGCAGTTATCTTTCCACAAGGGCCGACATTGATGCCAAAATCCAGCATCGTCTGAGCTCTGCAACTGCAGCTTTCTCCAGATTGAAGTGCAGAGCGCTTGAGGACTGGGACGCTCGCAGGGAAACCAGAATGCCCTGTTTACAAAGCTATTGTATTATCAACCTTACTGTATGCTTGTGAAACATGGACCACTTATAAAAGCCATCTCCAACTCCTCAAAAGATTCCATCACTTGGGAAGACAGGCAAACTAATGCCAGTGTACTGGAAGAAGCAAAGATCACCAGTGCCGAAGCAATGCTTATTCTACATCAACTTCGTTGGACTGGTCATGTTGTGCGGACACCTGATTATCGTCTTCCAAAGCAACTACTCTATTCCGAGCTTAAAAATGGAAAACGTAATGCTGGTGGTCAGCAAAAGAGGTTTAAAGACTCACTCAAGGCAAATCTTTAAAATGTAGTATGAACGCCGACAACTGGGAAACACTTGCCTGCGAGCGCTCCAGTTGGAGAACAGCCTTTACGAAAGGTGTTATGGGCTTTGAAGACACTCAAACTCAGGACGAAAGAGAGAAACGTGCTAAGAGGAAGGCACGCTTGGCAAACCCTCACCTTGATCAACTCCTGCCCAGAGAAACCTACGTCCCCACTCTGGAAGGACGTGTGGATCCAGAATTGACCTCCACAGTCACTTACGGACTCACTGTTAAGACCGTGTTCATGGAAGACAATGTTACTCGGCTACAAGCGATTGCCAAAGAAAGAAAGAAGAAGGGGGGTACTAAATCTGGAGGGGAACATGTCGTGCCCCATCTGGTATTTTGTCCACCTTTGGTCCACTTTCATCTGTGACTCCTAGAAGCTGTCAGCATGTGACAGCGGCCACAGTGCAGGAATGGCTTCAACCGAGCAGCTAAACCAGGACAGGGTAGCCAAGTTAGGGACTTGCTCTGCATACAAAGACAGGCCCTGGTGGATTGAGCGGACAAGACCATTTGTGGGTCACTAAGGCAGTTTCTGCACATGCTGTATAGAGCAGTAAGGGGCAGCAACGTGGGAATGCAGCCCATCCAAGAGAAGGAAAACTCTGACCCTAAACCTCTGTTGCTTTGCAAGGGATATGTTTGGGAGAAGGAAAGGAGAAGAAGTAAACCCTACAGAAATCCAAAGTGGAATATCTAAGACGGTTGGAAGGCACCTTGTATGTCTCCTTCCGCCAACTCCTGCAGCCAAGCTGGCACCAAACGTATTGCTCTGCTTTCCTTTGGACCAATCAGCGAGGCTTGGAACGGGGTCTTGTCATCTGGGCAGCCCAGGACCTCCAGACACAGTGCCTAGGCTTGTGCCTCAGGGAGGGTCACTCTGCCAACACAATTGTTGACTTCAGCCTGAAATCTTGTGCTGAAGGGCGGTACAATCAATCCATCAATCAGGATTTGGAACCAGCTTCAAACCTTGATTCCATAATGTCAAAGGCAACCTAACACTGTACAACAGTTGAATGGAGGGGAGAGTTGGAGGAAGCAGTTTTGAAGTCAATCTATGTTACATATAAGATGGATTCACTTTCCTCGAACAAAATTCTTACATATGCTCAACTCAGAAATTTTAAATGGGAGTAATTATTCAGTGCACACCCCTCAGGCATTTTTTTCCTGTAAGGCAAGGTGCTATGCTGGCAACTGGGATGTGGGGAAGTATTGTTTTTAGTGTGTTTACAATCAATTGAGCCAGTGAATTGCAGTGCAATTACGAATCGGGGGCAATTACTAATGCAAAGCCTTAGAAAATGCCAAGCTATGCAATTTTCTTGCTACTAGGAGTCTGGTGTGCAAAAGCCAGCACAGCAGCGTCAAGTGAAAATGCAATGTTTCCTGTTGAAGAAAAAATTGCCACCTTTCATTGATCAGCAGCCTTGATTGGCTTAGAATATTATAGAGACCTCCTGATTTGGAACAGGTTAACTCATTCCTCTCACCTTTAGCTACACCCAAATTGTTTTTCAGATTGCTTTTGATTTTGGAATAGCTTCTCAGAAGGAGTGCCATCGGTCAAAATGATGCAAGTATCCTGTTCTCTCCCCCACCCCTTTTTAGTTCCCGACTGCTGTTAAGTAATGTAGGACTACCTTAGGTATGCTTACCGAGAAGGAAGCATCATTGAGTTCAGTGGGACTTACCCCCAAGTAAGTGCATCTAGGATTGCAGCCAAAGACCTTTGGCAATGGGCAAAAGATACTCAACACACAATTAAGCGGCTGACAACCCATCCAGCTTCCTTGGTTACACCAAGATATTTCAGGAATGCATTAGGGTGCCAACTGCTTGTGTATCACAAACCTAGGAGCACAGAAAAGGTGAATCCAGATAACTCGAAGGCTAACAATAAAACGTGGGAAATGAGATGTTTAGAAAATGCTTCAGGGTTGAAGAAGCACATTGCCTAGCAGGTTTTGTTTGTTTGTTTGTTTGTTTGTTTGTTTTGGGGTTTTAAAATAAAAAATAAAGGTAAAGGACCTCCAGTCAAAGGCGACTACGGGGTTGCGGTGTTCATCTCGCTTTCAGGCCAAGGGAGCTGGCGTTTGTCCACAGACAGCTTTCCGGGTCATGTGGCCAGCATGACTAAACTGCTTCTGGCGCAATGAGATACCGTGACAGAAACAAGACTGCAACGAAATGCCTTTTACTTTCCCTCCAGGGCGGTATCTATATATCTACTTGCTCTGGCGTGCTTTCAAACTGCTAGGTTGGCAGGAGATGGAGCAGAGCAACAGGAGCTCACCCCATCATGGGGATTCGAACCGCCAACCTTCCGACCAGCAAGCCCAAGAGGCTCAGTGGTTTAAACCACAGTGCCACCCGCGTCCTTCTGCTGCCAAGCATGCAGCTTTAAGCATCAGCAGTATGCATTTAATATATTTTAAACTCCTTAGAGGTTGTCTTACCATCAAGTGGTATATATAAAAGTTGTTTAAAAAAATAAAAATAATTCAAGTCTCATTGCTGCTAACAGGAGCTTGACTTCACCGGGATCAGGGCCCAAGAATATTACTACCATTTATATCATCATCATTATATTAAATGAGATATTATTCTTTATTAAATGATATTTTCATCCACAGATCTCAGCATAAAAATACAAGATGAATTAATACAAGTTCTTCCAAAGAAATTAAACCCAAGTACATGGCAACACTGATTACAAACCAGACACCAACCCATTAGTGTCCATAATACCCAACAAAGAGATACTGAAGGTATTAGTTGTGCAATTCATAAAATTGCATCACTTTTATACCTACAATTTAACATTTACCCATCTTAACCTAGTTTTTGTTGCATTCGTACACAAACACACAGAGAACCTTTACTATGAAGAGGGGAGGAAACCCTCCAAGTCAGTGGGTCTATCTCCTCAGAGATAACACAAGCTGGGTGTAGACTAGGAACACGAGAGACACGGGTTCAAATCCCAACATGGTCATGAAGCTCACTGGGATGACCTTGGGCCAATCGCTGTCTCTCAGCCCAACCGACCTCACACGGCTGTTGTGAAGAAAACATGGGGAGGGAGACACCCTACACACCACTTTGAACTTCCTGGAGGAAATAACGAGATAATGTAACAGTGAAAATAATAACAATACGCATCAGCCCTGCTCCCCGCCCTCAATTGTTTTTTGCCTGCCAGGAATGCATCCCTGAACCGCGAACATGTTTCTAGCTTGCCTGGATAAGGGCAAGGAGAGATGTGTCTCTCTGTAGAAATATCTGACTCCCGCATAGCTGGAAAGTCACCTAAAGGAGGAGTTGCATCTGTTGATCAACCCATTGTTTGCCTCTGGCCACAATGCGCCACAGAAATGGGCACATGAAGAAACATGGCCCTCAAATCAAAAAGGTTCCCATCCCTCGTAGAGCTCGATTTGTCTCATTGCCTCACGGGAGGCGTTTTCACGAAAGAAGTCTGAGACTCAAGATCTCCCCTTGGACGCAAGGCCTGCTGTCCTCCAAAAAGTTTCAGAACCCACCAACTTCACTGAACGCCACCAACGGACAATGGAATCTAAACATGCATACACAAGCACACTTCCTTTCATTGTTATTATCAAAATCTACCCTTTTCAGAGCAATGCTACGCCGAAAGTTTCATATTTCCGTTTTCCTTACGGCTGTTCGTCAAATTGTGCCGCCTCGCTGGAGATACTCAAACATACCCAGCATTGATTATTTCACTAAATGCCAAACAGACAATGCTTCTTTATGGGGAACAGCAGAAGCAAGGCAAATAAGCAATTATTGATTCAGAGGATTTTGCGAAAAGAAAGATTCTTTCACCAACTCAAAACAGGGAGAGTTTTGAGCATGGGTTTGATTTTTGTTTTTTAATCTCAGGCACAAAGACTTTCTCTAGGTCTTTACAAGCAAAGTTTCAACACAGACCAGATATGGAGAGTTAACAAATGATGATTCACAGCACCAGTCACACTTTACTCATGTATAAAAACGAGCGATTCAGCCATCCAAGGAGCAGCAGATACGGGAGGCAAAAGGTTTGTGTTTTTAAAAACAGACGCCTTATTTAGGAGTGAGCTTCTGATTCAGTACTTCCCTTATGACCCGTGTTTTGGCCGGGTCTCAATACTTCTATTTATCGAACAGCAAGCCCAACGTCATTTGCCTCCACCCACTCCCAAAAACACAAGACTCAGAAGTGAGGCGACATGTCAAAGTGTACGAAGGCGGCCGTTTTGGAGGCAGCAAATGAGCCTTTTCGGAATTCACTTCTGCTTCAAGTTCCAGAGGTCGTAAGGAAAGATTCTGCCTCACGTTTGGTTGAGAAATACAAGTTAAGGGCAAGCTTTCAGTGCAGGGATGCAGCTCCTCCTCCCCACACAAATGGACCGTTGGTGGGTTAGGGCCTTCACTGATATTCTCATCTTATGATTTAAGAACCCAGCTGTGAATTAAAGGAGTAAGCCAGGGTTTTCTGAAAGGTGTCTGGGGTTCCAGATCAGCCATTTCTTCCACCAGGAAGAAGAACTGTCTCTCATGGGTGGTATTCAACCAAGATGTTCCACCAATGCAATATTTCAGCATGCATAATGTATCTCCCTTCCTGCAAGCTCCCTAAATCTACTCCAGAGGGTTGCAGGAACCTCCAGAACAGTGTGTATGTATATGTGTGTGTGTGTATACACACACGCGCGCGCACACACACACACACACACACCGACCGTATTTTTTGCTCTATAAGACTCACTTTTCCCCTCCTAAAAAGGAAGGGGAAATGTGTGTGCGTCTTATGGAGCGAATGCAGGCTGCACAGCTATCCCAGAAGCCAGAACAGCAAGAGGGATTGCTGCTTTCACTGTGCAGCGATCCCTCTTGCTGTTCTGGCTTCTGAGATTCAGAATATTTTTTTTCTTGTTTTCCTCCTCCAAAAACTAGGTGCTTCTTGTGGTCTGGTGCATCTTATAAAGTGAAAAATACGGGTATACACACACACACACACACACACACACACACACACACACACACAGAGGGTTTGAAGTATTACTGTTAGCTTAGTTGCTGCAATGGATTTCTTTATTATTATGTTTCACCGTACAGTGGTACCTCGGGTTAAGAACTTAATTCGTTCTGAAGGTCTGTTCTTAACCTGAAACTGTTCTTAACCTGAAGCACCACTTTAGCTAATGGGGCCTCCTGCTGCCGCCGCGCCGCCGCCACACGATTTCTGTTCTCATCCTGAAGCAAAGTTCTTAACCCGAGGTAATATTTCTGCGTTAGTGGAGTCTGTAACCAAAAGCGTATGTAACCTGAGGTACCACTGCAATTGGGGTTTTTTTACTGCATGACCCACCCTACCCCTCTGTGAGAGGAAGGGTGATATACAGTGGTACCTTGCAAGACGAAATTAATTCGTTCTGCGAGTTTTTTCGTCTTGCGAATTTTTCGTCTTGCGAAGCACGGATTCCCATAGGAATGCATTGAAAATCAAACTTGCAAGACGTTTTCGTCTTGCGAAGCAAGCCTATAGGGAAATTCGTCTTGTGAAGCAACTCAAAAAACGAAAAACTCTTTTGTCTTGCGAGTTTTTCGTCTTACGAGGCATTCGTCTTGCGAGTTACCACTGTAAATAAATAAGTATTTCCACCCTGGAGCACAGTATGGAAAGATTGGGAGTGCTGTTTCTTTGAACCGCAGAAGGAATAAGAGTCTTCTGGAAAATGTTTAAAAGTACTCCCCCCCCCCCAAAAAAAAACCACCCAGAGTCCTTTCTGTTGGGGATAATTCAGACTGAAATCCCCAGGCGCCAAAAAAGGTTGTTTATGCATGCTACTACTGCGGCCTGTGTTTTGTTAGCCCAAAAATGGAAAATGAGAGAAGTCCCAACCAAAGAAGAATGGCAACTTAAGTTGACAGAATATGCACAATTCGCAGACTTAACATATAGAAGAAGAGAACAAGAACAACATACGTTTAGAGAAGATTGGAAAACGTTTATTGAATATATGGGAAACAATTGTGTACAGCTGAAAACGCTGGCAGCATTAAGATAAATTCAACAGTGTAAACAAGTTTTGATGGATGCAATAATAGAATACAGTGGTACCTCGAGTTACAAACGCCTCAGGTTACAAACGCTTCAGGTTACAAACTCCGCTAACCTGGAAGAGTTATCTCGAGTTGAGAACTTTGCCCCAGGATGAGAACGGAAATCGTGTGCCGGCGGCGCAACAGCAGCAAGAGGCCCCATTAGCGAAAGCACGTCTCTTGTTACGAACAGTTTCAGGTTAAGAACGGACCTCCAGAACGAAATAAGTTCATAACTAGAGGTACCACTGTACTGAATGATTTAGTTTTTGTAAAATATTTTCAAAAAAAGGGATAGGAGGAGGCATCTTCTGGGCCACCAGGTGATGCCAAGCAAGCCATCATTCAATCTCATCCCTCTATTCAGTCTCCTGAGAATAACAGCGACCTACTTTGCAGGGCTGTTTTAAGGATGGCTGAAGTGAATACCAAGTGCTTTGAGCTCACTTGGTTAGAGTGTGGTGCTGGTAGCACCACACGTTCGTGTGTTCGATCCCCGTATGGGCTAGCTGCATATTCTTGCACTGTGGGGGTTGGGACTAGATCATGGGTAGGCAAACTAAGGCCCGGGGGCCAGATCCGGCCCAATCACCTTCTAAATCCGGCCCACGGATGGTCTGGGAATCCGCATGTTTTTACGTGAGTAGAACGTGTCCTTTTATTTAAAATGCATCTCTGGGTTATTTGTGGGGCCTGCCTGGTGTTTTTACATGAGCAGAATGTGTGCTTTTATTTAAAATGCATCTCTGGGTTATTTGTGGGGCATAGGAATTCGTTCATTTTTTTTCTTCAAAATATTGTCCAGCCCCCCACAAGGTCTGAGAGACAGTGGACCGGGCCCCTGCTGAAAAAGTTTGCTCACCCCTGGACTAGATGAACCTCAGGGTCCCTTCCAACTCTACAATTCTATGATTCTAAGAACTAAACACCAAAACTAATATATTTTACCACATCAACTTTTTAAAATAATAACAATAAAAAATTCAAACCAGTTCGCTCCAACCTAAGTCTCAGAGGACAACTGAACCCACTGCTTCTAATCATGAATCAACAGAACTAAAACCACAGCCACCATGCTGCAACATAGCAGGTCTGCTAGATCAGATGAGATGTTACTGTATTTTTCGCCCTATAGGACGCACCGTCCCATAAGGCGCACCTCGTTTTGGGGGGGGGGGAATAAAGGGGGGGGAATTATTTTCCCCCCCAGGCGCGGGGCTGGGGCGGGGGAGGCCCAAGCTTCCCCTGACCCCAGCCCCCAAACAGGCAGCTCTCTGCAAGCCGTGGGAGCCCAGCGCTGGCTCCCGCTGCTTGCGGAGAGGTCCGCGAAGCCTGGGCCCGCTGAGCTCAGCGCGCGCAGGCTTCGGCATGCTGGCAACTCTCCGCAAGCAGCAGGAGCGCTCCCGCTGCTTGCAGACAGGTCCGCGAAGCCTGGAGAGCGAGAGGGGTCGGTGCCCACCGACCCCTCTCGCTCTCCAGGCTTCAGCGAAAGCCTGCATTCGCCCCATAGGACGCACACACATTTCCCCTTCATTTTTGGAGGGGAAAAAGTGTGTCCTATAGGGCGAAAAATACGGTATTTAGCCCAGCACCCCATAGTGACCAACAAGGTGCCTCGGGATATGGCGACAATAGCACTTTCCCACTCTAGCAACTGGAATTGGAAAGCATACTGCTTCTCAGCCTCAAGAGGAACTTGTTGTTATTGACAATATCATCCTTCATGAAACTGTTTAATCCTGTTTTAAAGTCATCTAATTAGGGGCCATCACCATATTTTGTGATGGCTGAGAGAAGGCATGAAGGGAACAAAGAAGATGTCCCATTTAAATGTTGTCTTCTCAGTCAGGATGGAATTGTCCCATCTTTCGCTTCTCCCATACGTACTATCAGAAGTGGGGTTTTTTTGCTGTCACAGAAAGTTCAATACATTACAAAAACTCTTTCTCCCAATTCCTTTCCCTACTTTCCCTGGGTCCTTTTTTTCAAGCCCATTCAAGTAACATAGGTAAGTCAGCCTCAAAAGTTTCAACTGCAAAACAGATAGCCTGGAAAGGAGAATGTCGTTTTAAAGCTACCAATTTATTGCTAGATAAGATGTCTTTTTCTGCCTTTCATCATCATATCTCAGGGCAGGTTGCAATAATATAATACAGTGGTACCTCGGGTTAAGTACTTAATTCGTTCCGGAGGTCTGTACTTAACCTGAAACTGTTCTTAACCTGAAGCACCACTTGAGCTAATGGGGCCTCCTGCCGCCGCCGCTGCGCCGCCGGAGCCCGATTTCTGTTCTTATCCTGAAGCAAAGTTCTTAACCTGAAGCACTATTTCTATGTTAGCGGAGTGTGTAACCTGAAGCGTATGTAACCTGAAGCGTATGTAACCCGAGGTACCACTGTACAGTAATTAATAATAATAAAAAATACAGCTAAAGGAACAAGTAAAACCATTCCAGTAAAAACAGAACAGTAGGCACATGGCGTTAAGAGAAAAAATGGATTTAATGCAGAACTGGTTTGACAATCTGCATCAGAGAATTAAGTGGGCAAGAAACAGGGCAAGACAGACAAATTGTGTGGGAACAGCAAAACAACTGCACACACAGAGGATTGAAAGCTAATTAAAACTCACCCCCGGTTGAGTGATCAAAGCGAGTTAATCTAATTAAACTGTTAGCCAGGGGTTTATGGTGCTGACCCTCATATCTGAAGCTACCCCACAGGAAAGAATTGGATGGCACACACTTTGTGAGGTTTACATGACCCCAGGTCCACCTATCCTGCCAGCCAGCAGAAGGGCTGAAAGCAAAACTGTGAGGGGAAGATCGATGAGAATAGCGCTGAAGTGAAAGGTGCAGAAGAAGAACCTCGGTGGGGAACAGATGCTTCCGCCCCGCAAAGGTTTATAAGGTTTAAAATGTATTCTGAGGAAGCTTGGGCTGCAGATGATGAACACTGGTTGCTCCCAGCAAAGGTGTACTATTGCTGTCCCAGGTGTGCAATAAAGAGAAATGTGGATCATTGTGCTGTTAGTGAGGGGATTCTGTGCGAGTGACCCCAGGATGCCACTTCAACGACAAATAATCTACAGCAGGGGTAGGCAACCTAAGGCCTGGGGGCCAAATGCTGCCCAATCGCCTTCTCAATCCAGCCTGCGGATGGTCCAGGAATCAGCATGTTTTTACATGGGTAGAATGTGTCCTTTTATTTAAAATGCATCTCAGGGTTATTTGTGGGGCACAGGAATTCGTTCATTAGTTTTTTTCCAAAATATAGTCCAGTCCACCACATGGTCTGGTGGAGGGTGGACCGGCCCATGGCTTAAAAGGGTTGCTGACCCCTGATTTACAGCTAATGTACCCACTTCTAAGAGTCCATTGAAAGAACAATTGCCTCTTGATCTAAAAGGCCAGCATCCAGATCCAGCAATCGGCATTTGTGACCACAACATCCTATCTCCTTGATGTCCAGGTATATAACTAAATAAAGGACCCCCTGGATGGTTAAGTCCAGTCAAAGGCGACTATGGGATTGCAGCGCTCATCTTGCTTTCAAGCCTAAGGAGCCGGCGTTTGTCCACTGACAGCTTTTCGGGTCATGTGGCCGGCAGGACTAAACTGCTTCTGGCGCAACAGAACACCGTGACGGAAGCCACAGTGCACAGAAACTCTATTTACCTTCCCGCCGCAGCAGTACCTATTTATCACACACATGGGAAAAGGGGGGCGCTGTGGTCTAAACCACTAAGCCTCTTGGGTTTACCGATCAGAAGGTTGGCGGTTTGAATCCCCACGAAGGGGTGATCTCCCGTTGCTGTCCCAGATCCTGCAAACCCAGCAGTTCGAAAGCACACCAGTGCAAGTAGAAAAATAGGTACCGCTGTGGCGGGAAGGTAAACAGCGTTTCTATGCACTCTGGTTTCCATCACAGTGTTCCATTCCACCAGAAGCGGTTTAGTCATTCCGGCCACATGACCCAGAAAGCTGTCTGTGGACAAACGCCGGCTCCCTCAGCCTGAAAGTGAGATGAGCACTGCAACCCCATAGTCACCTTTGACTGGACATAACCGTCCAGGGGTCCTTTACCTTTACCTTTTATAACTAAATCAATGAATGATTACAAAAATAGGGCCACACCCAACAGATGCACACCATTTACACTTAGGCGTTCAAGAACGATGTCAAAGTCATTAGTCTACAGTTGCAGCTGCTCCCGTTCTCTCTCACAGAAGTTTCCCTCTTTTGAATGACCTGTGTAGGACATGACTCAAAGAGAAAGTTGGCACCCGGAGTGTCCTATTTTTAGCAACGCACAAGGTTTGTTTGGGCAAAGCTGGATAACAAACTAACGCTCCCAACGCCCAAAAGGAAATGAAAGAATACAACAGTCCTCGGCCATGATGAAATCAGCCAGAATCTTCAGAGGAAGGCAGATAATGGTCTTTTTCATACAAACCAGTAAGCAATAGCATCAGTGAACAGGAAGAACCACCCTCAAAACCTCAGGTTTCAGGCTATTGAGTTAGACGAAACAGTAATTAAATAAATGTACTAAGTCAGAACATGGAACGTCTTGAGAAGAACGCCTCAGTATTTCCTCTCGTACGAAGGCCAGTACAGTGGTACCTCAGGTTACATACGCTTCAGGTTACAGACTCCACTAACCCAGAAATATTACCTTGGGTTAAGAACTTTGCTTCAGGATGAGAACAGAAAGTGTGCTCCAGCGGCGCGGCAGCAGGCCCCATTAGCTAAAGTGGTGCTTCAGGTTAAGAACAGTTTCAGGTTAAGTATGAACCTCCAGAACAAATTAAGTACTTAACCCAAGGTACCACTGTACACATATAAACAAAAGTGACGATAATCGCAATCGGCACATAACCACTTTGTGAAAAAATTATCGCAAAACAGCAATCACGAATGGCGTTCGTTCCATGCTAACAAGGCAATCAAAGGATTGGTGATACATTTCTGGTTGGAAACTTCTCCCAGAACTAATACTCTTTACCTTCAGATCCCAGGCCATAATCTCTGTCCTGCAGGGCTTCACTTCTGAAATTCATTCCCCAAACTCAACAAATCTCAATATGGTGTAAGTCAAGTTGCTCATTTCCTGTTCCCTCACCAATTTCTTAAATTTCCTCCTCCCACCCCACACCCACTTAGGGAATTTAAGTTGTAGCTTACAGGGCCATTTACAGAGTATAAATATCCATAAGGAAACTGTTGTTGTCTGCTTCTTCCATAAAGCAGTTTTTAACTATACATCCTACATCTGCATTCTGAAGTGGTACAGGAACAGTTTTTTTCATATGATGCTCCATTTATGTAGGCAGGCCAAAGTCATAATCCAAGGTACAGATTACTGTTAGGGGAACTTTTGTTCCAGCGCAAGTCTGGTCAATCACCCGATTCGAATGTGATGCTAAGCTGCTGTTTCATGTTATGTCTCTGGCTTGTGTGCTCTCCACCCTCTCTGTTCTTCTGGTGGAACCACAAGTGGTGTTTTCATTTAACCACAGTTTACTGTTACACCCTAAACTGTGGTTAATATTAACAAGGGTTTGTTAAAACAAGCCAAACTCTGTAGATCCTAGTTTGAAGTTGGCTTGTTTCAGTAAGCCATAAGCAAATACTAACCACAGTTTTGTCTACGTTTGGACATAACACAGAATTGAAGTTAATTAAAAGTAGACACAAAAGCTTTCAATATCCTTGTTGTGGGCAAACTAGAGGAATGGGGGAGCACCTAAGCTTTAGGCTTGTTCATGTTAACACTAAACCACAGTTGATGTTGTGTTGCCACGCAGCCATAATGTTCCCCCACCTCCCCATGCAGTTTTAATACCAGCTAAATCCAGACTGGCATGTCAAAGTAACCTAAAGAAGGTAATTCAGTTTCCAGATAGCGTTTATGTACCTCACCCACAAAGCACATAAAATATAGATGAGAGTATGCATGCTTCACCCCCTCCATTTTTTAAAACACAACAGAAGTTTGGATTCTGCTCTGATTAGAAGCAGCAAAACTACAAGCCAAAAATAACTGAATGGGGTCCAAAGAGAATCCTCAAGTGCCTCTCCTTGACATCAACTGGGAACATACCAAGAATCTGGATCATATTCTCCTTACTGTGGTTCAGAATTGGGAATGGGGTAGAAAATTCCCAGGATTTTCTGTTTGTTCACAAAGATGAAGTAACTTCAGGAAGGTGAAAATCACAGTATTAGTCCAGTTTTTACATGACCAAACAGTGTGAATCAATAGATAACAGGGCAAATCTGTCCCAGAAGACATGGGAAAGCCATTATTTTCTAGTTCCCTCCCTCCGGAATAAAAAGGGGGCAGTAAGGTCATACATAAATAGCTTTTGTCAAAATTAAGCTACGCTAAGGAGCTTAAGAAGATGGTGTATTTCATTTCAAATGATCTGCCACCTGTACATAAGCAATTTTTACACATTTGAACACACACACACACACACACACACACACACACACAGGCTTTGTTCCCTTCACATTTCTAGTTCCTTAGGAGGAAGCCAGATGCAGGATGAGTGGGCATTTTTAAAGAACCGGTTAGCTACTAAAGAATACTGAAACAAGAAATACATTTTCTTGAAATAGGGAAATATCTCAGGAAAGTACAGAAACCATTTCAAAAGGGGAACCCAAGAGCTTTGCCCGTTTCAAGGTAGAGAATAAAAAATGGGATCTACCTTCTAGTCATAATGCCATTGGGGTAAATGGGAGAGAGATGTACCAAGTCTGACATACACCCCCCCTGCCCCATATGCCAGGGAGTTGCTCACGTCAAATTAAGACAAAAGGACTATTTTACAGCAAGACTAAGCTTACAGCACAAGTCTTACTCCTTGCCACAGCTGTTCAGAAGTGGGTCTCACTGATTTCTATGGGGTTTATTCCCAGGTAGGTCAGGATACGATTGCAGCCCCAGTCACAAACCTGTAGCATTTGGTGCCTATTCAGTATGACTGCTACTATGTCGGTGTATATGGGACTTTATAGATTCAGGAGCAAAAATGTACAGCAAGCACCGGACACTCAACATTTCAATAACAAAGGAGAAGAGAAGGGTCTGGAGAGGAAAGCAATGTTTTAGTATCTAAAACTTATTCCACACATAAATGGTGAGTGCATTAAAAACACATTGTAAGCCTGGAGATTAGTCATGTTCCAGAAAAATGGTTCTTATGTCCGTGACATGAAATAATTTCTACAAACACTGGTTCGCAAGGTAGGGGTAAGCAGAGAAAGCAGACAGACATGCCCCCTCCCCCCCCTCTCTCTCACACACAAGCATCCTGGTATTCTTTTTGTTTTATTCCCCCAGACACTCTCATCTCTAGTCGTGTAGCTATTTGGCAAGCCAGTTCCGAAAGCCATTAACACACAAAAGCTATATTGTCTCCTAAACTGCACACTAAGCATCTGAGACATTCTTCCCATACAGTTGTCTTTACTGGACATATCACACTAATGGATGGGCTTGCAACTTAATAGGGACTAGCCTGGATAAACAAGGCCGGTCGCTTCAGAATCTTATCTCTTTAAACCTTTCATCTCACGGTAAAACACTGCCCATCTTTCATAATCCTTTTGCTTGCTGTAGGTATTCTCCCAGACATCTAACAGGCAAGTGGGTGGGTTGTGGGATTATTATTAATATTATTATATTAATCTTTCCAGCAGCTCCTCCCCCAATGCCTTTAATGCTTTCGTTCTACATTCCGCAGTCCATTTGTGTGCTCTGAACCACATAACAAGCAAAGCACAGCAATCAGAGCTAACAGCTGAAGTTCAAGGAATCCTCGTCTCCTTTTAAACCTTAGTAGCTATTTTCATTCATCAAGCCTAAATGGTATGTTTTACCCGGCAAAAACCTTTCCACACACTGTGGCAGGGAAAGAGGATTTCTCACACTGAGACAGACTGATCCCTGTAGGGGAGTTAAATCTCCAGGGACCTACCTTCTCTTGGGTCTGAGCCTCCTGAACACAGATTTGTCTTATTGTATGGAGAATGAGTTGCTGGCCCTGGTAGTCCGCTAAAACTTACACTCATCACGAACCCTGCCACCTCCCCACCACCACTTGAGAAGGGGACAAAGTCTTCCCCCTAGATGCCATGCTGAGATCTAGAAACTCCCTCACTACTTTACTGCTATTTTGGAAGGAAGATCCCTTGCATTTCTCCAAAGTCTTGAGGACATGAACTCTACCCAATATTAGGGCTGGGCAATACACCAATATATCGTCCAAAACTGGTCTGAAGTCCATATCCTGATATCGGTTTCGAAATTCCTGACCTGGCAATATATCGCGAATCAGGAAGCCAGACAATGCATCTACATAGCTCCATCCTTATTTCAAACATTGTGATATATCAGTGTATCGCGATGTTTAGCTGGTGATAGATCGCAATGTTGAAAACCAGATATCGCCTAGCCCTACCCAATGTTGCACTGAGCTCATCTCGCCAGATTAAAAAACATTCACCAGTAGCAAGCTGGTTGAGGACATTCACAGGCCCCTGTGTGGTCCAGAAGGGACATGAAATCAAGGATGGAAGGGTTCTGTCCTAGGAAGATCAGCACCTTGAATCTGGAGCCCTCCTTGTTTCTTGCTGCAAAGTAGAATGTAAGAACTGCTTGACAGATCAGGAAAGTGGCCCATCCTGAGTTCACAAAGGAAGAAGAAGAGTTTGGATTTGATATCCCGCTTTATCACTACCCGAAGGAGTCTCAAAGCGGCTAACATTCTCCTTTCCCTTCCTCCCCCACAACAAACACTCTGTGAGGTGAGTGAGGCTGAGAGACTTCAGAGAAGTGTGACTGGCCCAAGGTCACCCAGCAGCTGCATGTGGAGGAGCGGAGACGCAAACCCAGTTCCCCAGATTACGAGTCTACCGCTCTTAACCACTACACCACACTGGCGTAGATGACTATAGGAAGTCCATTAGCAGGACTCAAGTGCAGCAGCACTTTCCTCTCCAGACATCAGGCAAGAGCTAATGTCAAGTAACAGTATTCCCACCCACAGCAGATCAATCTATCAGGAAGAGATCCTAGAAAGCTCATCACTGTAGGGAGTTCTACCTCAACACTTCCCCTAAAGGGGTGAAGAGAACAAGACCTGTCCTTAGGCAGACAAAGGGGCTCGTTCCTGGACCACATCTCACCTGGCTTTTCCACCTCCATGGTCAAAGCGACTGAGTAGGCACTTAGCTGTAGGAGCTATGAAACTATTTTGTTTTCCCCACCCCGCCCTTTTATAGTTGGAGCCAGACTCTTTAATTCATGGACCCAGGACAGTAGTTTGCTCCTATCTGCAGCCAACCTGGTGAAGAAATTGCTTTCTGACATGAGCGACCAGATTAAAGCCAGACATACATTATGTTCCTCTTAGTCAGACCAAATGCTGATGTTTTCGTCGCATGCAAAAAGGGCAGCAGACAAATGCACACGTACAAATGTATCCTGTTCCTAACCTGCTCTTTCTACAAGGAGCTCAGGAAAGTGTCCAAAACGATTGTCCCATTTTAGGCTCACAACCATCAAGGTTTAGGTCAAGCCATGAGACGGTGGCTGGCCCAAAGCCACTTGGTGAGCTTCATAAGCCCCCTTCAGTCATTATCTCCTCAAGTTATCACAATCACGTAATGGAGCGAGCAGGACCCAACAACCAGGCCAAGCATGGCATAGTGGTTAAGAGCGGTGGACTCGTAGTCTGGTGAACTGGGTTCACGTCTCTGCTCCTCCACATGCAGCTGCTGGGCTAGTCACACTTCTCTGAAGTCTCTCAGCCTCACTCACCTCACAGAGTGTTTGCTGCAGTGGTTTTTTTCTGGGGGTACTCAAGGGTAAAAGGTAAAGCTAGGATCCGTGGACGGTTAAGTCCGGTCAAAGGTGACTAAAGGTATGCAGCGCTCATCTCGCTTTCAGGCCGAGGGAGCTGGTGTTTGTCCGCAGACAGCTTTCCGGGTCATGTGGCCAGCATGACTAAACCGCTTCTGGCACAAAGGAACACCATGACGGAAGCCAGAGCACACAGAAACACCATTTATCTTCCCGCCACAGCAGTACCTATTTATCTGCTTGCACTGGTGCGCTTTCAAACTGGGACAGAGCAACGTGAGCTCACCGCATCACAGGGTTTCAAACCGCCGACCTTCTGATCGGCAAGCCCAAGAGGTTCAGTGGTTTAGAGCACAGCACCACCACCAACTCAACTCAACTCAACGCAAGGGTATGCAGCACCACCACCATTTTTTTCTAGAACAAAAGCACTGCGGCTAGTGGAATTTAGGACCCACCCTAACCTAGCACAAAACACTAAAAAAAAAAGAAAGCCTGAAAGACGTGTAATAATAAAAGCCCAACCCAAAAAGCCATCTGGTCTGGAAAAATCACAGTTCTTAAGGCACTCATATTATTGAAAGGTGGGCTGGTGTCGCAGATACACTCCCACTAGCCAAAAGTCAGCTTGCATGTTCCCTACCTGGCTGCACTGACTCATTTCCACCCCTGTGTGAAAGAAAGCGTTGCCCACTTCCCCCAGCAACAAAAAAAACAGAATAGCTCGTGCAGTCTAAAGGTGCAAACTGGAGTCTCTTTTTCAACCCAGGTTTTCCTCCCCTTCCAGTCCCCCCTTTTCTCCTTCTATAATAGTGAGCATCCAAACCAGAGCTGCAAGGAAGTCACCAGCACTATGAATCACTTCCTAGTCATGCAGCATTTTTCCTGAACAAAGTGATTCAGCTTTCCAGGGGCTGGTAGCAAACTGAATCACAGTCCTTCTTCCTACCTACTTCCATTTAAAACTTCAAGTTTAGCTGCGTCAGAGAACTCCCTACCTATGTTTCACAGAAAACAGGCTGGGCAGGGAGGGCGAATATTGGGGTCCCTTAAGCTTTTGAATTATGGTGCTGGAGGAGACTCTTGAGAGTCCCATGGACTGCAAGAAGATCAAACCTATCCATTCTTAAGGAAATCACCCCTGAGTGCTCACTGGAAGGACAGGTCCTGAAGCTGAAACTCCAATACTTTGGCCACCTCATGAGAAGAGAAGACTCCCTTGAAAAGACCCTGATGTTGGGAAAGATGGAAGGCACAAGGAGAAGGGGACAACAGAGGACGAGATGGTTGGACAGTGTTCTCGAAGCTACCAGCATGAGTTTGACCAAACTGCGGGAGGCAGTGGAAGACAGGAGTGCCTGGCATGCTCTGGTCCATGGGGTCACGAAGAGTCGGACACGACTAAACGACTAACCAACAACAACAACAACAACACTTTCTTCTTTTTGCATCCCATTGAGAAAAGCGGTACAATATGCAACAGAATCCTTCATTTTCACAATGCTTTTGATTGGGTCGCTTGCCAGTAAGCAAAGTATCCATAGGAAAGACTCAAACTAGACGTTATCATGTGGGGAAAATAAGAAAACAGTTGCCAATACAGATGATGGCAAATTTTGGAAGTGGAAGGTCCCATTATAAACTAAGCCTAAACCCCTCCTAAATTTTAGTTCTGACTTGCAATGGGTTGACTGCCAATTTCCCCATCCTTCTCAAGGAAAGTGGGATGGGGGACCGGCAAAGAGGGATAACTGGAGCTAATACAGACCTTGATGGTACAGTGTGGCTGTTAAAGGTATTGCACTGTTATAACTCAGGTGCTATCTAATATTAAGATGCAGGGAGCTGTCATTAGGAGATTTTTGGAGTACAGTGGTACCATGGTTCTCAAACGCCTTGGTTCCCAAACACCGAAAACTCCGTTTTTCGGAAGCTGAATGTCCAATGCGGCTGTCGGCTATTGTTTCCGGGGCGCCTGCACAAATCGGAAGCTGCTCCTTGGTTTTCAAACATTTCGGAAGTCAAACGGACTTCCAGAACGGATTAAGTTTGGTGCTTTTGTTTTTGCTATTTATTTTGCGCTTTTGTTTTTGAGGCTTTTTTGGTTAATTTGTTTTTGTGACTGTGTGGAACCCAGTTCAGCTACTGATTGATTTGATTGTGTGACTGCAGAAATGGATAAAAGCCCCCCATCCAAACAATAACTATCATCAGTGCAGGTAAGAAAAAATAACAATTTTTATTTTTATCATCTACAATACTGTCTTATTTATTTTATAGTGCAGTACACTGATTATTGCTTTCATTTTATGGATCAACCGTTTCATTAGATGGTAAACTTCAAGTTAAATTGCTGTTTTAGGGGTTGTTTTTAAAAGTCTGGAACAGATTGATCCGTTTTGCATTACTTTCTATGGGAAAGCACACCTTGGTTTTAGAACGCTTTGGTTTTGGAATGGACTTCCAGAACGGATTAAGTTTGAGAACCAAGATATCACTGTACAATGATGCAGGACTAGAAACTCAGGTATATAAGCTAGGCGCCAAATGGCTCCTTAAATCAGGGTTGCAATCACCAAAATGGAATGCTTGGTTGCCATTTTGGGGCTAGACGACTCGACTTTTTCAATACTTTTTGGTTCCTGAAATTCATTCTGATTGCGCAGATAAAACATAAAGGGTAGAATTCTACAGGATGCGTTGCTAGTGTGTGAAAACAGTCAACATCCAACGATCCCCAGGTGGTGGAGACGGAGTCAGACACCGTGCATCTTTCACTTGGTCGCAAGTGGCCAAGTGCAAAATGCGCCTGGCGAATTTCGAATGCTGATGACAACCAGTTCTACTTGTCTGTAACATCGGAATCCCAAACCCCTATGCGTGACCTGAATTGATGCCTGGAAATGCTGGAGATTAGACCTGGAACTTCTACACACAAAGAAATGAGCTAGAGAGTTTCCCAATGGCCGTACTTTGGTTTTGGGGGGTGGGTTCTCCAGGTTCCACTATTGTCACTAGGAAAGGAGAATAGATGGTCACCTTTGGTTGACACATCAACCGCCCTTTCTTGGACAGAGAGAGCTTAGCGACTGCGGTAGCACACTGGGAACTTTGCAACTGGAATAATGTAATGAACTCCTGAGCATGGTTTGAAAGCTAGAGCTAGTTCAGAATGCAGTGGCTTTTCAAATTAGTTTTACAATCACATCTTCAACATACAACATAAAAACAAGATTCCAAAGGATCTCCTGGACTTCCCTCCTCCCCTTTGTGGGTCCTATTGTTAGTCATTATCTCCTGCATCTTTTATAATAATCCAAATCTTTTACATCTCCATTATATCCAAAATCCACCATTAAACTACAAGTGTTATTCCAATTCTAATGATAATTTTAACTGTTTACAATGGTTCTTAAGATAGAGAATGGGGAAATAATTTATCATTGATTAAAATTCCTGATTTCTGATTCTTCCGGTCATTTTTGCCATTTCGGCATAATCCATCAACTTAATCTGCCATTCTTCTCCGGACGGGACTTTATCTTCTTTCCATCTCTTGCTAGTAACACACACGAACAACTTGGAACCAGGGGGTTGAGTGGGACCACCTTCCCCAAGAGACACCTTTGTGGTCACCCAGATCATCAAAGGAGACTCCACTAAATGTTCCATCTAGAAGCAACATGGAAGCGGGTCTTTGCTATGGCCCCTGGTCTCTGGACAGCTCTCCCACCCAGGCGGAACCCTCTGCAGACCCCTGAAGAAAAAGCAAGAAGCAATTTTCCATGTGGAGGAACATTCTGGGATGTGAGAACTTTCAGGCTGAAGAAGACATACAAGACCAGAACCAGGATACAGATATTACGAGCCAGATGGATCACAACAACAGCACATCTAGCCTAGCATCCTCCTTCTCACCGCAGCAACCCCTCACAGTAAGAAACAGGCCCAAGCTCTGCTCTGAAGATCCAAAATGTTTTCCCCTATTGATAATGAAAACCACAACAGGTTTTTCTTCCTAAAGAGTTAATGTTTTTGGAAGGCATCCACACAGATATACGCTTCCCAGAAATATAAAAATGAAGTGCTAATAATTCTCTGCAGGAGATTTCTGGTAAAACACAACTTGTCGTTTCAGAAGCATTAACAGAAGCACCATTTTATTTTTTCCCCCTCGCAGTTCCGACTCGCACACCAATCCCTGTTTTAATTAGGGGTGGGAGGGAAGCACCTCAAGCTTTCTAAATAATAAAAGTTACACAAAAAGAACTGGCTTTAGATTTCTGTTTAGAACTTAAAGAATTTCCTTGCTGAATCAAACACTAATTCCCACTATATGACTCTAGATAGAGGCCCTTGCTAAGATTTCCTTGAGAAGCTCATAAGGTAACATAGATTCTCAGCCCCTAGAAATAATAATAATAATAATAATAATAATAATAATAATAATAATAATTTATTATTTGTACCCCGCTCATCTGGCTGGGCCTCCCCAGCCACTCTGGGCGGCTTCCAACAAAGACCAAAAACACACTAAAATGTCACTCATTAAAAACTTCCCTGAACAGGGCTGCCTTCAGATGTCTTCTAAAAGTCAGATAGTTGTTTATCTCTTTGACACCTGATGGGAGGCGGGGTTCCACAGGGTGGGCGCCACTACCGAGAAGGCCCTTTGCCTGGTTCCCTGTAGCTTTGCTTCTCACAATGAGGGGACAGCCAGAAGGCCCTTGGCGCTGGACCTCAGCATCTGGGCTGGAGTGGGGACTGGGGTGGAGATGCTCCTTCAGGTATATTGAGCCGAGGCAGTTTAGCATCTGCTTATTGGCCTCTGCTTATTGGCCTCTGAACACCGGTTACCATACTTTCCCGTCTATAAGACACCCCCTTGTATATTTTGGGGGACTAAAAAATTAGAAAATGGGAAGATTCCCCAAAGTTGTTGAGCTTTACCCGACGTGGTCGCTCAAGGCGTGCAGCCCACGCTTTGAGCCTCTCGCTTTGCCACCGTTGCTTCACCCTCCTTTCCCCCCTCCTGCCTTGGTCCAGCCTCGGACTCACTGGGACTGTAAAAGCCATCGCAAAGCAACCCTCTCAAAAACCCTGCACGAGCGCTGCATGCGGGAGACTTCTACCTGTGCGTCCAAATGTGCCTCATGCTCCCCTCCTCCTCCCTGGGGCTGGGGAAAAGGCGCTAATTAGGGGTCATCGTTAAAAACAGGGAAAAGAAAAGCGCATGCTTCCGAGGGGGATCGGGCGAAGTGTCGCCAGGTCTGCTCCAACCTTGCGTGCAAGACTTTGCAAAAACTCCCTGCCCGCCAGAAGGGAGTAGCTTTCAGCACAGGAGGCTGGCTAATTAATCAGCCATTTGCCTCAGTGCCTTGCATGTACAGTGGTACCTCAGGTTACATACGCTTCAGGTTACAGACTCCGCTAACCCAGAAATAGTACCTCGGGTTAAGAACTTTGCTTCAGGATGAGAACAGAAATCGTGCTCCGGTGGCGCGGCAGCAGCGGGAGGCCCCATTAGCTAAAGTGGTGCTTCAGGTTAATAACAGTTTCAGGTTAAGAACGGACCTCCGGAACGAATTAAGTACTTAACCCGAGGTACTACTGTACTTGGCACACTCAAATGGCCACGCAAAAGCTTCAATTAGATTTATTTTTAACTGTGCAACGCCATCCACAGAAATGCACCAAGGCTATTGAGGTAACCTATTTATTTGGGGGAAAATTCATATGTTCCTTAATCCGCCGCTGCCGGCATTGCAAAACCCACCTATCCTCTGTCCCCTCGCCGAAAAAAGCAGCAAATCGACCGCTCAATTGTCGCAACCACAGCCAATCAGAGCAGCCCCTTGACGCAGCCACCAATAACATTCTCCGACTCGTTGCAGCCACCAATCCCACGTCCCCACAATGCACTACCCATGTATAAGACTACCTCCAATTTTTAACATGATTTTTAAAGAAAAAAACCTCATCTTATAGACAGTAAAGTACGGTATTTGTTTGGGACTATTGTAACCAACAGCCACCGACAGAACTGAACAGTTGTGTACGCTTATAATTCCTGGGTAGGGATTGCTAAATGCCATACTCTGGTGAGCCATACTCTGGTGCCCACCCAGTTGAACTACTGTAATGGATTATGCTTGGGGCTGCCCTTGAAGATGGCTTAAAAGCTTCAGTCCATCCAAATGTTTCTGTGCATAGATGGAGCTGTATAACTCCAGTTCTCAAAAAATAACACTGGGTGCCAATCTGCTTCCAGGCGCAATTCAAAGTGTTGATCCTTCGCTTTAATGTCCTAAACAGCTTGGGATCCATATAGTTCATCCCATGTTTGTCCTGCTCACGCATTAAGATGTTCAGCTAAGGCCTTTCCCCAGGTTCCATCGCTTGCTGATCTGCAATATGTTCCCAACAAGGAGAGGACCTTTCCCGAGATGGAACCTCAGCTCTAGAAAACTCTCCCATGGGAGGCTCAACTGGCAAAAATATTACAATATTTTAGATGCCAGGTTAAGATTTTCTTGCTTACTCGGGCATTTTAAAGGGGCTCCATTTGTCTTGCACACAGTGCTTGCTTTTTGCTGCTGCCTTTTAGCTTTTATTGTTTTATGATGAATCACATTTTGCTTCTATTGAATACTTATTATTGTTCACCACTGAGGGAATCTGTTGGGATGAAGAACCATTTAGAATTATTTCAAAAAGATATCCAAGCCTTTCCTTGAAGAAGAAAAAGAGAGGTTAGAAATAAACTATGCAATGCTCACATTTTCTAGTTGCGCAAGATGACTGAAAACCAAGTAAACAGAGATGTCCACAATTGAGCCTGAAAAGCATGTGCCCCTCATTGAAGTACATGGTTCCTTGGTGTCTTCCCCGAGTGTCAGGCCAGCAGTAGCCCTGGTCCTTTGCTGGAGTGGTGAATCCCATGGGGGTTCACCCCAATGTAAGCAAGTGACCAAGTGCTCACTAGGCTAGAGAAAGATGGCTGAAAAACTCAACCTGCTGTAGCCCCACCCACTCCTCTTGTGATGCAACAGCCACATAGCTAGGCTCAAAACTCCACATGGTGATGTAACGGTCACATGACTGGGCTCATAAAAAGTAGGCTATGCTTTCCCATAGCTCCTCTTCCAAGCCATCCCTTTTGCCACAAAGAGCCCGTTCAGGCGACAATCTGGCTCTACTCATGAGAAGCGTAGCCTTGGAGGACAGAAATCCCGCAAGATGGCGGCTTCTCCTCACTTCAAGAATTGGAAAAGTAAAATTACAAGGTGCCCAGTGACCTTATTTACACTCTAGATTAATGGCACTGCTTTTTTTGTTCCACCCTTCCTCCATAGTTTAGGGTGGTACACTTGGGGCTGCCTTCACAGGTCTAACACAGCCGCATCCCAATTCTTTCCAGAGTTTTCTTACAAAATCACATGTTGGTATTGTCTGGGTGATCTTTCCCAGCTTCGCAAACCAATTAGTTCCCTGGTATGTGTTTTGTCTGCATTGACAAAACAGTTAAGTGCCGTTCCTGAAGCTACGAACAAGTTTTGGGTTCAAGTGTTCTTCCCCTTCACTCGCGTATCGGCTGACTTATCCTGGTTTGCTACCCAAGATTAAGCAATAGTTCACAGTTCAGATAGTAACAGCAACCGTGGATTAATAAAAGTCAGGGATAAAGTTCCAGGACATGAGGTGGAGGATCATGGGAGAAGTCCTGATGCTTGTCTCCCACTACATAAACCATGGTTCATGAAGCTGCGAGAGATCAAAATAATTGCTCCACCACCTCAAATCTCTCAAGACTTGTTCAACAGCAGTTTTGGTTTCTTACCATTTACTAGAAATCCCCAATTTGTTCGCACTAGTGTGACATTTCGTGGACACTTCTTTCTTGAGAATTATCGTTTTTGGTTGAACTTAGCACATCCCAGTAGAATGTCCCATGATATACAAAAAAAATTCCCTGCACATTCAAGAAAGATTCCAGCATTATTCACACACCTGCAGCCTTTCGTTATAATGTGCTAGGAAGAACTCTAGCATGACATATGGCACCCTACTCTAACCTTCTCAGAATTTCCTGACTTTGAAATCTCTTCTAGAATTCAAGTAAGGTAAACTTACTTGAACCAGATCCAGTCGTGGACTCTAGGGCTGCTACGCTCATCTCGCTTTATTGGCCGAGAGAGCCGGCGTACAGATTCCGGGTCATGTGGCCAGCATGACTAAGCTGCTTCTGGCGAACCAGAGCAGTGCACGGAAACGCCGTTTACCTTCCCACCGGAGTGGTACCTATTTATCTACTTGCACTTTGACGTGCTTTCAAACTGCTAGGTTGACAGGAGCTGGGACTGAGCAACAGGAGCTCACCCCGTCGCGGGGATTCGAACAACCGACCTTCTGATCGGCAAGTCCTAGGCTCTGTGGTTTAACCCACAGCGCCACCCGTGTCCTTAGAATTCATGTAACCAAGCGCCAAGTTGTCCTGTGACTAAAAGCCCACCCTTTATCTCCAAAAAGGCTCAAAAGCTCAGAAGGGTTGCAAGGACTGGAATATCATAGTGAACTGCAGATAACGTGTTGGTTGCATTTCATATTTGGGCGGGTCAATTTCTGCTTTTTTGGCCCAAGTAGAAAATTCCATTTGTAGTTTAGAAGGGAATAAATCAGCAGTTTGCAAAATGATGTACTGTATTAATATTCAACAGTGGAATTTGATGGCAGAGTGCATCTATGACATCCTCGTAATTTTAATTTCTTAGCAGTATCAAGGGTGGCATGTTCAAAAAGATTCAATTTGGATAAATTGGAAACGTCATTTTTAAATACGGTAAAATATGTTCAGAACAACCATTCCAGGCACAGGAAGAGGCCAGAGAAAAAAGGATGTGGAACACGAGATCTTTGCCTTAACAAGAAAAGAGCCACAGACAAAACTGAAACCTAATGAGAAATCAAAGGGGAGCTGAATCAAAGAATGCTAGAATGCTGCTTTGTGGGGAATTTCTAAAAGGCAGGACGCAACCATGTAAACTGAAGAAAACAAAACAAAACTGGATGTCAGTGCTTACAATAAAAGATGGAATTGACATGAGAGTGACACACACACTTCTTTACCCAAAGAGCCCTGAAATATAAATGTTTAGAACCCACCCTATTCTTGTGATTGTAATTTGTTTTAAACCATTTTTTGTGTTGTATGCTTTAAATTGTTGCAACCCACCCTTGGAAGTTAGAGTGGAGGACAGCTAATAAACTATTATTAATAATACAGTGGTACCTCTGGTTAAGAACTTAATTCGTTCCGGAGGTCCGTTCTTAAACCTGAAACTGTTCTTAACCTGAGGTACCACTTCAGTTAATGGGGCCTCCCGCTGCCTCCACGCAATTTCTGTTCTCATCCTGAAGCAAAGTTCTTAACCCGAGGGACTAATTCTCGGTTAGCGGAGTCTGTAACCTGAAGCGTCTGTAACCCGAGGTACCACTGTAATATTAACAGTAATAGCAGCATCTCATGGTGAGCAGGACAAAGTGCAGTATTGCAGACGAAAGGTTATATTGAGGAAGGAAGTCGTTGTCCCCCCCCCCAAAAAAAAAAGAATCATGAGGGAAGAGACTCCATCAGGCAAGGCCTCCTTCCACCTGCCTTAGTCTACTCTCTAGTCTCTGCTTCTCAATGTGTATTGTATTGTTTCATGTACTTTGGCTTGCCATTGTTTTATTGATCATAGTTTAGATATTATTTATTGTAACTGTTGAGTGGATTTCTGTTTACCTTTTATATGTTGATATTATTATTTTATACTATTCTAAGGATTGTTGAGTGTTACTTTTTTGTTGTTGGTTGCCTATTTTAAAGTTATGTTTTATTATCACATTTTTGTATTGCATTAGATTGTTGTAAGATGTACATTTTTTGTTTCTTCAGCTTGTAAACCGCTGTAAGATAGAAAGATGGTATACAAACTAAAAATGATGATGATGATAACCAAGATGAGAAATGAAGGGTGAACAAAAAAGAACAGTTTCTGAAATAGCAAAAAAGAATGCCAGTATCTGGCAACAGAACTGATGTCCTGGGGAAATAACCAAGGAAAAAACGAAGACCAAAGGTTTTCCTTCCTTAATCAGAAGGCATGTTGGCTCCATTCACAAGCAGTGGCTTTCAAAGCTATGTTTCAGGGAATCCCAATGTTTCTCAGAAGCTTACTCATTTGGAAGACTGGGAATGACCCAAGAAGCATATATAGCTTTGCACAGAACCACCGAACTTCGCCTGCAACAAGCAACCTCAGACAAATGTTGTGTTTATCTTGAGTAGCAGTCTTCAGCTGCACCGGCTGCCAATTAGTTTCCGGACCCAATTCAACGTGCTGGTTTTGACCTATAAAGTCTTAAATGGCTCAGGGCCGCAATTCTGCCTGGACGCAGGTCCAGGGCCTTCTGGCAGTTCCCTCACTGCAAGAAGCCAAGTTACAGGGAACCAGGCAGAGGGCCTTCTTGGTAGTGGCACCTGTCCTGTAGAACGCCCTCCCACCAGATGTCAAAGAGAAAAACAACTACCAGACTTTTAGAAGACATCTGAAGGCAGCCCTGTTTAGAGAAGCTTTTAATGTTTAATAAACTATTGTATTTTAATGTTCTGTTGGAAGCCACCCAGAGTGGATGGAAACCCAGCCAGATGGGCAGGGTATAAATAATAATAATTAATAATAATAATAATAATTCCTCAAGGACCATCTCTATCCGTAGGAATCGTCCCAGACTCTGCTATTCTACATCTCAGAACCAGACCGGATGGATCCTTTGCTGTCACTTAAGCCTCAGGTGGCCTCAGTGGCCTGGAGTGCCTTCCATCAGCTTTGGCTAGTGGCCCAGCTACACCCCTATCCAAACAGAGATATCCTAACTATTGTAGTCTATGCTCTGGTAACCTCAAGGTTAGATTACTGCAACTCGTTATACGTAGGGCTGCCTTGGAAGACTGTTTGGAAACTTCAGTTACTGCAGAATTCAGCGATCAGGTTGCTCGCTAGAGCAAGACGGTTTGAGCATATTACACCAATCCTGGTCCAACTGCACTGGCTACCATTGAGTTTCTGGGCACAATTCAAAGTGCTGGTTTTGGTCTATAAAGCTTTAAATGGCTCAGGACTGCAATATTGCATGGACCGCCTCTTTCCATATGAACCTACCTGGACTCTCAGATCATCTTCTGAGGCCCTTCTTCATGCACCTCCTCCGTGAGGTCCAGAAGGTGGCAACACGAGAACAGGCCTTTTCTGTGGTGGCTCCCCGTCTGTGGAATGTTCTCCTCAGGGAGGCTCACCTGGCACCTTCAATATTTATATTTTTAGGCGCCAGGTGAAAATGTTCCTCTTCAACCAGGTATTTGGCTGAACAACATTCTAGGTCCTTTTAAATGTGTCGGCTGGGGGGTGTTTTGCTCTTATTTTTATTATTCATTTTGTGTTTTATTTTGTTGTGAACTGCCCTGAGACTAAGGAAGGGTGGTATACAAATGTAATACATATCTAAACTTTCCTAGATCCACGTTTAACCCCAGCCTGAAAGATTGGACCATTTTTGCCACACATTTTTGCCCTTCTCCTCTCTCTATTCTTACTTTTCTGTCTGTTGGTAGTCTCTCTCTCATTCTCTCTCTCTTATCTGAAAAGATATCAAGCCATAAAAATGAGAAGTTGTGCTCCTGGCATGCCCCACCTTAAGACTAGGACAGAAAGACAGTGAGACCAAACAACTCTGGTGCAATGTCAAACCATGGTTCTGTGTTCTGTGAATCAGCAGTCAAGAAGCCTTGGTTTCACACACCAGGATTAAGGCAAACCATACTTTACCATTTTATCCAAACTAGCAGACTATGGCTTGCAGAAGTACAAACTGTAGGTTGCTGGGTTGGCTGAAACAGCAAACTGTGTTTTGACTTCAAACCAGGGACTCAGCTACATTAGTTATATATATTTTAAAAAACCTCACACACAACGTTTGGAATGTGCTACAAACAAGCAACACCAAATGGCGCCAGAGAGCAAAAAAAACACCAAACCTGATTTTTACATAGTGGGTTTTTTTTCATTTGTTATAGCAATTTAATTTCTGACTTACTTATAGCTGGTTTTTTTTACAGGAAAAGAGATAGGGAATCATCACCACACCTGAGAAGAGCCGCCCAGGGTTTTTTTATTGCTTTTTCAGACAGCACTATGGTCTGGTGTTAGTTCTGAATCAGCTGCAACTGGGCATGCTAGAATTCTCAGCAATATGCAGCATTTATTTGAGACAAGTTGATGTTATCTGAATGTAGGAAGTTTGATTGCTAGTGGCTTAGAAAGTGTCCGGGCAAATATTTACTTTATATCCAGGAATCAAGAATCCAAACAAGAGTTGAAATGCACTGTGTATTTCAAAAGTTTGGGCATTTTTGGGTTTTTTTTAGAAAAAAAGGTTTAATAAAAATATACTAATTCCATTAAAATGGCCTGTTTCCATGCAGGTGAGGAAAACCCAGAGGGAAACAAGGAGGGTGGAAAGGAAGCAAAACTGAAATGGACTGAAGGACAAAGCTCTTGGCAAACTCTCAGTTCAAACCTCTGACCTTCTGCATGCAACCAAAAGAGTTGGGGAAGAAAAGGCAAAGAAATGGGGGAGAGAAACGGGAGCAGCCCTGACCGCAGCCAGCATGCGGCCCCAAATAGATTACCCCGCAAGAGAATGTGGCCCCCAAGAGGGAAAAAAAACCCTGCTTTCAAAGTAGTTCAAATTACCCACTGAAATAGCAAAATAACTCTGAGCGTTACACAACTTCCTCGATCTAGTTTGTTTCAAAGTCATCCCTTCCCTCTATTTTTAGGAGGCATTTAAAAAATGTAGACCACGAAGTGCTATACTGCACATCAAACCGAGTGGGCCCAGTTATATAATTGCAGGGAACGAGAAAGAACGAGGGGGGAAGGAGAGCACAGGAAGTCTTCGCTTCTCCTGGTCCCGCTTACATCACAGCAGTGTATATGAGGCTCGAAAAGTCAACGCATGAAAGGCCCTCGCGCCGCCTTTTTAATATGGAGGGCAGTATCGTGCTACCAATATTGATCTCTGCCAATAAAAATAAGGAAATTGAAAGTGGCAGGAACGACGCACATGCCAAAGTATTAAGCCCACAAGCACAACAACATCCGTTCAAAGTGTGCGTATTGGAATGGGCCAAAAATGTTACTGTGCCTGTTATTTCAAGCATTAAGGAAACATTTCCATCCAAGTTACAACATGCTGAGAAATACGTCTACCCTTTCCAAGAAAACGGGAAGCACTGCATTGCATTGCTTTGAAGTGCTTATTTCCTTTTGAGGTACCACACTTCTGAAAAGCTAATGGAGATGAGCTGAGATCAGAGCTCTGATCTATACAAAGCAGCCATGGTGGACCGGGGCTGTGGCACTGGGAAGAAGGGGAGCTATCCCTTTTCCACTCGTGCCACTATCCTGATCAATAAATTCTGTGCCTCCACAATGCCAAATCTGCTGTTTGCCCAGCTGGGAAAATCACACATGCTTCCCACAGGCGGCAAACCATGCTCAAAATTCACCAGGCGCATTTTGCACCTGTCCGTTTAAAGGGACGCAGGTGGCGCTGTGGGTTAAGCCACAGAGCCTAGGACTTGCCGATCAGAAGGTCGGCGGTTCGAATCCCCACGACGGGGTGAGCTCCCGTTGCTCGGTCCCTGCTCCTGCCAGCCTAGCAGTTCGAAAGCACGTCAAAGTGCAAGTAGATAAATAGGTACCGCTCTGGCGGGAAGGTAAACGGCATTTCCGTGCACTGCTGTGGTTCGCCAGAAGCGGCTTATGCTGGCCACATGACCCGGAAGCTGTACGCCGGCTCCGTCGGCCAATAAAGCGAGATGAGCACTGCAACCCCGGAGTCGGCCACGACTGGACCTAATGGTCAGGGGTCCCTTTACCTTACCTATTGGCTGTTTGTGACCAAGTGAAGATGCCTGGGCGTGAGAATGGCGCCTGACATCTACACCATCTGGAGGTGCATGCCTGGAAATCCTTAGATCTTGACTGTTTTCACACACTAGCGACACACCCTGTGGAATTCTATCCATTATATTTTATTTGCACAATTGGAATAATGATGATGATGATGATAATAATAATAATAATAATAATAATAATAATAATAATAATTTTTATTTATATCCCGCCCTCCCCAGCTGAAGCCGGGCTCAGAGCAGCTAACATCAAATGAATTTCAGGAACCCAAAAGTCGAACTGAAAAAGACAACTTTCGAGCCACCTGGCCCCAAAACGGCAGCTTGGCATTCTGTTTTAGTTTAAGGAGCCATTCGGCACCCAGCTTATATAGCTGAGTTTCTAACCCTGGAGACAGACTGGGTAGGGGGCAAAGGAAGTCAGAAACCCCTTCTCCCCAAGAATCCAATTTTGAGGATTTTCCACCTTCCCCAGAAAATTTATGGAAATCTAATCAGAGAGCATCTCATATAGTTTGGTCACAAAGTCTGTAGTTCCTATAGCTCAAGAGACCAACATTTTAAGGCTAAATATAAAGGTCATTCCTATATTACAGGCAAAACGAGGCATTCCTACCTCCAATATGCAACACAGCCATCTGATTTTTTTATTTTTTAAAGCATGATTTTAGTTGCTTTTTTGGATTCTCCCCACTTCCTGCAACAAGCAAACATCATGGGAGTGATGTACCATTATTAACTGCACCAAACCAGCCATTGTACAGCATCCCAGCCCCACCACATTCCATTTCAGGCTTTATCTTAATAGGTCCTCAAGCTATTCAACAGCACCTCCAGGCCTCAGCATTGAGGCTCCGAGGACCTATTTTGATTTGTTTGTCCAGTGGAAGCAACCAGCAGTCCACAGTTAATACATTCCACGCCATAAAAAGTTCACCCATCCCAATGACTCAGAGATACTCTTCCATAGCAGCTGCACCATTCCAAAATCAAAGCCCCCTCCCTCTTTGCCGGTCCTGGAAGACCAGTCATGGTGCCCGCCCAAACTCCTACTTGCATGCTTGAAACGCCATTCTGGTATTCCATCCACCCATCCCTGATCTTCCCAGTCCCCCCTCCTTTTTTTTGTTCCTATTGCTGCACTTTCCACCCCATTCATTGTCTATTCTTACCCATACCACCAGGACTTTCCTACAGAGATGTGCATTTATTTGAATGCCTTTCCCAATTTCCCAAAGTCAATGGCTAATCAACACAAAGAAAGCCAAATCAGGTCTTCTTATTTTTTTTAAAAAAACACATGATTTAGGTGGGATTAAATTTAACACACAGCCCAAATCGGTGTGTGTCTTTGCATGCCTGATCTAAGTGGATTCTAAAGAGAAGGATTTGTCAATGATTAGCTCCTGTGTTTATTGTTTAACAGCCTTTCCAATTCTCCCAGTCTTCTCACTACCAATATTCTCAGGGATGCTTTCACTGCAGAATGGCTCAAAGTGGGTAACAACACAGGTGAATCAGAAATCACGTAAAACCTGAAGCAGAACCACCATGGGATAACACATTCTGAACAAGGTTTGCAAATACTGTAGTCACTTCTCTGAGGCAAGAAGATTCAACTCATGGTAGCCCAGGGAAGGGAAATCATATGTTGCCTTTGTCAGGTTTCAAATCCTGCTGAATTCAACAGTCTTATCCCCAGGACAGTGGATACAGCCCCAAACAAGTATCTATAGACAGGTATGAAGACCAGTAAATTTTGCCGACAAATTTGAAAGCCTGTCTTGAAGAGAAGCCAGAATGCTCTGACATAACCCCAGTGCAGAAAATCTTTTCAACAGTAAAAAATTCACTTATGTCTCGCAACGGGCACACACCAGAACATCTTTGTCACGCAGCACAGATCAAACCTAGAGGAAAGCAACCTCAATTGGGCTGGTTAGTGTACCTAGGCAGCAACTCACCCAATTCCCACTATGCCAGAATTGCCTAGGAAAGGAAAACACTCACCCTTGAAGCCATGCAGAATGAATGGGTCTCCCTGCAACTGAGCGCTGCGAGACAATCTAACCACGGCAGTGATGTCCAACAGGGATTATGGGTTCCTGAGGAACATGATCCATGCAGTCTATCCTGGGAGCCCATTTCATACAACAACAACAACAACAACAGAGCTCAGGAGAAAACCAGCCACCTGTCCACACAGCCACCACCCTCAAGGATCATATCTGGCCCAGATTAAGGGACTGTGAGCCGAGAAGCTTGTGATCACCCTTGTATACAAGTTCCCTGACTATAACCAACTCGGGGAGTGGGGAGGAGGAGAATAAAGAGGAGACCCAACAACTGACAGTTTTCATCCTTCCTTTCTCCATATGCCTCCCCCCCCCCACTGCCCCAGTTCTCCGTCAAATAGGGCAAACGCTAGCAAACGAACATTTACTCCAAGCAATCATGGTCTACTCCTTCACTAATAGAGGCAAAATACCTACCTAACTCAGATGCCCCTTCGGTTCTCCAGAGATGAGTCTGCATTTCTTCTCTTTCTCTCTCCCCCCCCCCCAACCTATCCCCACTTCCTAGGCTCGGTCCTTTTAAAGGCATCCAGATGAAGCAAGCGAAGAAGCCCGCTGCCCTATCTTCCCCCCCTCTCCCCACCTCCTTGGAAAGATGATGGTGATGAGCAGCATATCAGCAGCAGAGGAAGAGGAGGAGGAACCAAACAAATTCTGGCAGGAGGGAGGAAAACCCAAAGCGAGAGCTTCTGTCTAAAGCGGCGTTCAGGAGAAGTCTGACAGGCAAGCCGTTACAGGGGGCCTTTCTGCTGGGCTTCCCCTTCAGCCTCCTCCCCCTGCCCCCCCAACAGCAGGCAGGCATTGGTTGGGACAACCCCATGCCTTTTCCCTCTCTCCTTCCAGAGATATCCCTCCCCACCTGAATTCACAGAGCCTCTTTGCTTTTGCTTGGATTTGTCATAACCGGGTACGTTTGCTCCAGAAGCAAAGGGATGTCTGTGACTTGCATATATGATCCCAACAACCACCCCACCCCATTTTCCAAGGGGAGAAAGCGGTTTTTCAGTTCAGCTGCAAGCCCAGAAACATACAGGCCCAACTAACTACTCCTTTCCCACCCCTTACTGTCTTATACAAATCACACAGTCCCTGTGGCCATAAGCAATGGATTCACTGGGAGCCTTGCAACATGGCAGTTTCAGGCGTGCACACACACAGGGCAGGTATCATTAATGTACAGGTTACCTTTCTGCACTTGTAGGGTTTCTGGAAAAGGTCTGTTTTGGAGGAATCACCTGCCTTCTGCGCCTTATCCATTCTGTTTCCCAGCTGCAGCCATTACCCCATCTCAAGCACTCAATAACGAGAATAATAATAATAAAAGTTTTACCACCCTAGGGTAACAGGATACAAGGAGGTTTGGGCAACAGCTGGAGTGACCATGTAAGGAGAGGCTCCCAGCACCTGCCTTGTGTCAAAGTATTTCCCTTACAGCTTAACTATGCAAGATGCATGTCTTCCCCTGCCAACAGCACCCCCCCCCGAAATCCGACCATCTACCAAAATCAATGCACAAAGACAATCAACTGTCCACTCCTTAGGCCAATTTTGTATTAAAAATTAAAATAAAAAAGCTCGCTCCCCAGAAAAGAAAAAAAAAAAACAGACAAAGCCAACTCTATCTTAGCCTCTCTGTAGATTATTTACACTCTGCTCTTCCAAGACTTGCATTTGAACCGCAAATGCAGGCAGGCAGAGATGGAGAGAGAAGAAGCTTTTCATTTTAATAGAAATAAACACACACCCAGAGCTGGAGCCAAAAGCTAGACAAGAAAACAAATGCTCGGTTTTTTTTCCCCCATGGAGGAAGGGAAAGATGGGGATGCGGCTGGGTTGCCATTCCTTGGTTACAGCAGCTGTCTAGAAACAGTGACAAAGGCTGTGGATTATGACACCCAGACACATGCTACAGTCCACAGATAGTCTTGGCCTTCTGTAGTCTATTGACTTTATCAAGGAGGGGAAATCTAGTCTTTAAAGGAGGTGAGGCTGCTCTGAAGAATGGGGCACGATAAGGTACCCCGACTGGCTAAAAGAGAATCTATATCGGGGCTTTGGAGTTGACAGCCAGATCCATCGACCAAATATTAAAGAGACCCTGTAAAACGCATACAACGGTACATATGGCTGGTCCGGGAACACTTGGCCTTTTTCAACGCACGGCCATAGAAATCCTGCAAAAATATGAGGCTTGCCGAGGCAAGGATTGATACCTCCCTCCCCCCCCCCTTTTTTTTATTAGCTCTTGGGCAAGGAAAGCAGCGACACTCCAAAGCGCACAAAACCACCGGACGGGGGAAATAAAATCGGAACGACCGAGATTTCCCTCTCGCTTCCTTCTCCAAACTCCTTGGAAAGGCCAACCCTCTCCTCCCCAACGCCAGACCACCTTTCCCCTCTGGCCAAGCGGAGCGCTCACCCGATCGGAAGAAAGCCGCGATGTCCGCGGAATCCTTGGCGGCGTCCTCCGCCCCTTCGCCGGCCGCGTTGCCGCTGGTGGAGGAGGCGGCGGTGGAGCCGCTCATGGCTGCGAGACGCGGTCGGTGGCTCCTCCGGACCCGAGCGCGCTGCCACCGCCACGCTGACCGGGCTCCTCGCTCCCTTCTCGGCCTGGATCGCTGACAGCAGCCACGAGCTGGGGGGGTCGAGGAGGAAGAAGAGGAGATCTAAAACCTCGGGGGGGCCCGGGTCTCCGGCTTCACCTTCCAGCAAAAACACCCAGGAAGAAGAAATCCATCCAAGAAACGCGGCGGCGGCGCTGGCAATGACGATGGCGCAAGGAGGGAGGGGGAGAGGAGGGGGGAAATGGGGGGGGGGAGAAAAGAAAGGGGCAGCTGGATGGGTGGGTGGATCGATCCGGTTGCACCGGCGGCAGCCAAAGGATCGCAATAATAGATGGAGGCGCGCGCGCGCGCGTGGAGGGATCACAGCTCTGGCAGAGCCTCTCCAGAGAGCGCGTGCATAAGCAATGGGTGCATGCAGGATAGGGGGGAGGAGAAGCAAAGACAATTGCAGGAAGGAGGGGAGGGAGGGCCCATGGGGGGAGAGGGTGGGGAGGGGGGGATGCAATCCGGGAAGAGGGGGGCAGCGGGACGCGCTGGGGGGGGAGCAAGGGCGCCGCAGCCTTTAGGGAGCAGCTGCGCTTTTTTAACAACAGCGCCCTGGGAGGGCGCCGAAGCCGCCCCGCTCCTCCATCTTGCTTGCCATTGCAAAAGGTGGGTGGGGACAGCGAAGGAAGGAAGAGAGGCGATTCCCCGCCCAGGGAAGCCGGGGGTTGGCTGGGGGAAGAGAGAAAGCAGCCTCGGAGCGGGGCAGGAGGGAGGGAGGGAGGGAGGGGAGCGGCAGCCTGTCGGGAAGTTCCGGGCGGCTCCGTGCGCGCTCGGCGAGGCTGCACAGGAAAGAGGCAGTTGGGGCGCGGAGCGAAAGGAAAGATCATTTTGCTATTGGCTGGGGGGGTGCATTATGTGCAAGCGGGGAAATCCCCTTTAATGCCTCGGCGCCGGAGTATGCATTTAATGCGCCTTGATGGCGGGGGGTGGGGAGCAGAGCGCGCCCTCTCTCTTGGGGAGGCCATTGGAAGGTGTGGTTCCTCCTCCCCCAAATGGGGAGCCCATAAAGCGAGGCCGCAGGTCAAGTGCCCTTTCCTTTATGGCAGAAGTGAAACTCTTAAAGCCGAGAGCAGTGAGGAGCGTTGAAAGGTGAAAGTGCTCGCAAGAAGCGGCCTCCCCCGCTTTCTAACCTTTCATTATTAGCAGGAACCTCGTTTGAGGAAGATGCTCGAATCAGTTGTCAACGTGTGCAATTACAATTATGGGAGTAAGTAGCAGTTCGTTTATTACTGCCAACGGGCCATTAACACGAAATGCAAAAATCACAGCCTCAAGTAAAGCAGATTAAAGAGAGTGACAAGCTACATGCTGGCAAAGTCTGAGAGGAGCGACAGCGGCCTTAACAAATTTTGCCACCTGCGGAGTGATGACAGCTTGCCGGAAATCTTCCCAAAATTTATTAACCCAATTCTCTTTTTATCAGTCTTAAAAGGTCATCTACACACTTTGCTGGCCCCAAAAAACCCCACTTTGCTAATCTGATTTATTTCACCTTAAAGGTCCGGTGGCTTTTTTTAAGGGAGTGTTTACATCTGTACATTGGGATGCGGAAGTTGGGGCCACCCAGATGTTGTTGGACTCCAACTTCCATTAGCCCTGTGGATAGCTCAGTCAGTAGAGCATGAGATTCTTAATCTCAAGGTTGTCAGTTCAAGCCCCACCTTGGGCAAAAGATTCCTGTATTGCATGGTTTGGACTATATGACCCTCGCGGTCCCTCACTCCCAGCTCTACAATTTCAACATGACCAATGGGTCAGTCATGATGGCTGCCGTCCATCAAGAGGGCAAAAGAAGTCCCTTCCCTGCTCTTCTTCAAACCAAGGGGCAGCGAATGGTTGCAATTTAAGTTGGCAAGAAAGCTCCTCAAATGTATTGCCTGCATTAGAACCAGTTGCATGACTTGTAGAATTACCTCTTTAAATCCATCATTGGACAATTCGTTAGATCAGGCATAGGCAAACTTGGCCTTCCAGATGTTTTTTGGGACTACAAATCCCATCATCCCTAGCTAACAGGACCAGTGGTCAGGGATGATGGGAATTGTAGTCTCAAAAACATCTGGAGGGCCAAGTTTGCCTATGCCTGCATTAGATGTTGGCTGTTGCAAAGTGGTCAGCAAGCAGAGGCTCATCAAAGCATTCAGTGCCCATCATGGACAAAGCCTGTGCAGAAAATGGGCCATCTACCACAACACATGCAGTTAATCCAGCTTCCCATAAGTGTTGCAGAGGATGTTGTCCATATGGGAAGTTGGACTAACTGCCTGGGGGGCGTTGCATCCAGTCATTGTCCCTTTTCTGCACAGGCTCTGTAGGTATCCCATCTGCCTCCTATGTACTCAAGATGGGGAGGAGCCTCCTACAATTCCAGCAACAGGTGAGTACCTTGCTTGTGGTCCTAAGCAGGGTAGCTTAAGCCCTGTTTGCTTCTTTCTAATCTTTCCATCCTTTCTCTTGCATTTTATGTCGGGCTCCCTTTCACCCAAGCCTGCCTCTTCTGCTCCTGGCTCAGTGACTCTCTTATTCCCTTCCTTCTCGGTTTCTCCCCATTCTGCTTGGGCGGGTGGCTGTCCTTTGGGGAAAAAAGTCAAGGACCCCGGACGGTTACATCCAGTCAAAAATGACTATGGGGTTGTGGCGCTCATTTCGCTTTCAGGCCAAGGGAGCCACCGTTTGTCCAGAGACAGCTTTCCGGCTCATGTGGCCAGCATGACTAAACTGCTTCTGGCGCAACAGAACATCGTGATGGAAGCCAGAGCGCACAAAAACGTCATTTAACTTCCTGCAACAGTGGTACTTGCACCGGCTTGCTTTCAAACTGCTAGGTTGGCAGGAGCTGGAACAGAGCAACAGGAGCTCACTCTGTCCCGGTGATTTGAACCACCAACCTTCCGATCAGCTAGCCCAAGAGGCTCAGTGGTTTAGACCACAGTGCCACCCGCATTCCTTAGACCTGTCCTCTACTGCTTCCTTTAACTCTGATTCCTTTCTGCAGCACTGACCACTGTTTGCATTCAGCTGCGCTTTTTTGGCAACCCTGCCCCTTCTTCAATACTGAGCAGCAGCTGGGTTCCTTCCTAGTTCCTGGGTTGGCGTAGCAGCCAGTCAAACAACCGGCTCCCCTGCTGTTGGGCAGCAGCCAAACTCGCATCCAGCTCAAGGGAACTTCAGCAGAGACAACATTGGGGCAGCCTGCTCATCTGGTGGCAGCGTATGCCAAGGTACCACTTCACACAAGAGGGACATCAGGCCGTGTTGGTTCTCTGCCAGAAAAGTGTCATCCCGAGATCCTTGACAAGTGGAGTGGGGGGATTGTGAGCCTTTCTGATGGGCAGTAGTAAAAGTATAGAGCTGCAATGACAAATACCACCAAGTAATGTGGGGGTTTGCATCTTTCCTCCATTGAAGGAGGGGTGTGGTCAGCAACTAAATGGAGAATAATGCAGGGAACGAAAGGCCCAATTTATGGCTAGGGCCTCTCATTTTATGGTGGGAAGTTTTTGTTCACAGGGAAGTAATTGGTGACTTGAATATAGAAGGGGGTGTTCTGGTCCCTCGCAATCTTCTGCGAGGATTGCAACTGAAGGCTTCTACCAGAGGCCTCTGTCTGAAGGATAAAGGGTTGAGAAAAGCCTGGCATTTTAAAAATGGGATCTTAAGAATGACAAGACTTACGGAAAACGAGCAAAGTCCCAATTAAAGAAGAATGGCAACTTAAACTGTTGGAATATGCACAGTTTACGGATCTAACACATAGCTGTCAACCTTCCCTTTTTTGGCGGGAAGTTCCCTTATTCCAGCGTCGTTTCCCGCTGCTATCCCGGATTGTTAGATATCCCGTAGACTGTCCCCGGGACAGGTGAGACTGCTGATCCCTTATTTTGGGGGCTGCTGATCCCTTATTTTCTAATCTGAAAGTTGACAGCTGTGATCTAACATACAGAATAAGAGAACAAGAAGAACATACGTTTAAAGAAGATTGGCAAATATTTATTGAATATGTGGAAGAAAACTATTTGAAAATGTGGGCAGCATTAAGATAAATTCAGCAGTGTTAATAAGTTTTGATGGATGTTATAATGGAATACTGAATGGTTTGTATAAAATATGCAGGGATTTATGTTGTGCAAAATGAACCATGGAAAGAGAGGAAGGAAAGTCATTGATATTTTAAGGGTGTTTAAGTGAATATTCTAGAATGTAAAACAGAAATTTAAGAAAAAGTATAATTTTAAAAAAGAAAGGAATGACAAGACTTTAGCCTATAAAAGGCAATGCCGGCTTGTTCTGTCCAGGTCACTTGTGGTGGTATTTCTCATGAGATCTGACATGAGATGCAAAGACAGCAAAACAGGGAATTTTGATAACCGCTGAGAGACTGGATATGAAACCAAGTGTTTAGCTCTGTGTTTCAGTGATAGCAAAGAGAACAGGGACTTGGAAGGAGGAGGTAAGGTGGAATACCTGAATCCTTTCCAATATTTTCTTGAGACTATCACCACAAGGGCAGGTCTGAGCCAGGTACAGAGGAGGCTTCTATTTATCTGCCTAAATAAGTGTATACATATAAGTAAGTTTATCCATATATAAGTTTATTTGGCCCAGATATATCTTAATTATTGGCTCTGAATTTATTCTCCTGCCTCCTCCAAGTCACTGGGAGTTGGTAGGCTCTTAACTGTCTACATGTAAAAGAGTTACAGTAACAGGGAGAAATGCCTTGCTTCCTTTCCCTTTTGTTTGTGGTCGGTGGATTTGAAGCAAGCTAAATGTACAGTGGTACCTCGGGTTACATACGCTTCAGGTTACATATGCTTCAGGTTACAGACTCGGCTAACCCAGAAATGGTACCTCGGGTTAAGAACTTTGCTTCAGGATGAGAACAGAAATCGTGCTCCGGCGGCGTGGCAGCAGCAGGAGGCCCCATTAGCTAAAGTGGCGCTTCAGGTTAAGAACAGTTTCAGGTTAAGAACGGACCTCCGGAACGAATTAAGTACTTAACCCGAGGTACCACTGTATAGCTAAAGAGAAAATTAAAACAAGGGATTTGCAGAAGCTAAACACATTAACCAATGGGTCATATATGACAGTCACAGGGGGTGGCTTGGGTCTACTCTTGAATACATGTCTTAATGTTTTTTAATCCGTATCTAAATATTGGCCCATTTTAATGGTTTAACTTCAAACCTTCTAGGTTGTAAATTTGCTGCTGGAGTTCCTTCAGATGTTGTTCTCACAGCTTTTTTTTTCTTTAAAAATGTTTAGGGGTACTCTCATTTTGACTCAAGAAAAGCACCATTTTATAGCTCAAATGGGGGAAAATAAATACAGTAAATGGACAAAAGTACAAAGATTCACAAAAATGTTTAGGGGTATGTGTAGCCCTGTGTCCCCCCAGAAAAAAAGCACTGGTTGCCCTTATAATGGGACTATGGTGGAAATGGTCACCTATATGTTCTTTTGCTAGAATTATTATCACAGGGTTTGAGAATGTATTATCGGTCCTCGCATGTGTCTGTTTACAAGCTGATCTTTAGAGATTCTCTTGAGTATTTTTTCTTGAGGGTACAACATGTCTTTATTATTTGGTTCAAAGTTAGCTCCCCTCATAGGGACACGGGTGGCGCTGTGGGTTAAACCACAGAGCCTAGGACTTGCCGATCAGAAGGTCGGCGGTTCGAATCCCCGCAACGAGGTGAGCTCCTGTTGTTCAGTCCCTGCTCCTGCCAACCTAGCAGTTCAAAAGCACGTCAAAGTGCAAGTAGATAAATAGGTACCGCTCTGGCGGGAAGGTAAATGTCATTTCCATGTGCTGCTCTGGTTCGCCAGAAGCGGCTTTGTCATGCTGGCCACATGACCCGGAAGCTGTACGCCAGCTCCCTCGGCCAATAAAGCGAGATGAGCGCCACAACCCCAGAGTCGGTCACGACTGGACCTAATGGTCAGGGGTCCCTTTACCTTTACCTTAAGCACCTCTCATTGGTGTTGCAGCAGGCTGTACAGGGAGCAGCTCCCGATTTTATACCCTGTATAAGGTACTTGTATTGGGGAATGACGCATTAAATCAATTATATAAAGATCTGATAAACTGTGTTACCTCCATGGGAGTTACCAGAGAAAGGGTTTTGCAACTGTTGACAGCCTGAAGGCAAGAGATACTGTAGCTGGCCCATGCTCAGGGCCAGATTTAGGTTTGATGAGGCCCATAGCTACTGAAGGTAATGGGGCCCTTTATATGTCCAGCTGTCCTTTGTCAACAACAAATTGTCGCTGGTTTTTGTGTTGAATATATGCTAGATGGAATTTATGGACCTAATAGGTATCTAAAGCCATTTGCACATGTTGCCATGCAACTAGTCCATGCAGAATGTAGGCACCCTATATATAGAAACGAGCAAACCAGTGATATTTTAGGGAGCAGGCTAGCAGGCGGGGCCCATTACTTACATCATAGGAGCCTACGCAACACAAAACACTGTTGCTGTATGTAGGTTTTATTTTTATTTTTTTATCTTCTGTTTTGGAAATGTACATCCAGTTTTTTCCCTTTAATTTTTTGGGGGCCCCCAAGTGAGTGGGGCCCTAAGCTATAGCTTGTTTAGCTTATACTGTTCATATCTCACACACACACAAATTCAGCTTTCCAGAACACAGGTCTCTTCAATCTTCCTTCATTTTTCAAGCTGTAAAATTGTACTTAAAGAAGAACAAAAGCAAATCTTAATTTATTATGTTGCATATAGAGAGCCAGACCATATGGCAGCCTTACTACATTTTTATTTGTAGATGATCTCATGCAACATTAAGAGGAACATTGTCTGGGTGTAGCTATGGAGAGAGATGCACAACAGATTTCCTGTGGTTACCTGCTGTGCCTTTTCAGTGGGGAGACAGAACTGAATCCACTGCCGGTACTCGCTCCAATTCTGCTTCTGATTTAAGAACTTTTCAGATTGATGGACCAGCTTGCCACAGAACATTGAGAACACCACCTTGTGGTTTTGGAGCTTTCCTGCGCATATGTACAATGTTGTTTCTCATGCCATACTTTAAAGATGTGGTCCACATAATGCAAATTTATATTTGTTCTGCTGCTAATTCCCCCTTCCTTTATTTTATACTCGCTGCAATATTGTGTCCTGTGCCAATTTCAAAGGAGAAATCACTTTTACCCTTCCCCTTTTTAAATATATACTGCAGGGGTAAGGAACCGCTAACTGGTGAGCCCAACAAGAGTATGAATTTGGCCCACAAATTTGGCCTGTCTGGTTCCTTTGTAAGCAGCACTTTGCAGTAGCACCAGTCAGTCTCACTGGAATTGACTGCATTCAGGAATTTCCAAACTGGAAGTTCCCTACCACAGCCAAGGGAGCTCGCTGTCAGCACTAGTCAGTGATCATACAAAGCGTCTTCTTCAAGAAGAGCACGTGTTGCAGTGGGGTCTAACAGGACACCCCCTCTTGGTTACTGGGCAGGACTGTTTGGATGGCCATGATTGTGATCGGGCCAATTTGGGTTGATGGGGAGATTTTGATGTTACCATTTAGAGGGATGGCCTGAAGGTTTTATATTCTTGGCACACAGTTTTTTCAGTCTCTTTTGCTGCGTGCATCAGATCGCCCGCCCACCCTCCCTAATTTAGGGCTGTTGCGTTTGACCTTGCTATGCCTGTCATGGGGTCGTCTGCTTTGGGGGCAGGGGCCTGGTAGGAATTTTGTCCATTTGGTAGATTGGCTGGTGCCATTTGGTTTTTGCCTACCGCGTAGCAAATCGTCACAACTTGTAAGGTTGCGGTTAGGCATTGGTTATAAATTGGTTGGTGGAGGGGTAAGGGTTGGCTGTGCCTGCCCCTCCAATGCTGCTGCAGCAAGGGAATTCCGTTAAAGGCATCCAGGGGTTTGCCATGCTTTTGTCCGTATCCTGGCAAGGGGCTAGGGCCGTGCAAGCCCCTGGGAGCTTGCGGGGAGGGGTGATGGTATGGTGCCCAGCCCCATTCTCTCCCCAGTATTGTTTTCCCTTACTGGCTTTTGCTGGAATCCAGAAGTCAGTTCTGTCCCCAGCCGGGGGGGGGGGGGACAGATAGTTGTAACCAATGCCTAAGCAACCACTCACATGGATTTTAATAAAGTTGTATCCAAAATTCTGCCAAAAACCTTAAACAAAAATTTCTGTGTGAATTGTGATTTATTTAGGGGGTGGCTTGGGGACCTTGACATGCAAGGATGAGCTGCATTAAGTAACTCCCCACTTAATTACAGCAAATCCCTTTGCAGTGGTGGTTTGGATTCATACCACCCATGCATGCAAACAAACAAAATGGGGGTCCTCAATAGCAAGCTCCACTTGTATCGGTCGCATCAAGGAGCTGCCCATTTGGAATTCTCCGTTGCAGCCAAGGGAGCTCACTGCCAGCGCCAATCAGCTGATCTGTGTTGTCAACAAGTTCTTTGTCCGTTTGCAGGTGAAGTTTGAATCTAACCCACATGTGCTGGTCCTGTGGGTTACCTGAGACAAGGTCCAAGTCCGGTCCATGGTCAAAGGCGCAACGTGGAGGCAGTCTGTAGTAGCTGAAGCTGGATGCGGGGCAGGGAGTCAGGTGAAGTCAGGAACAGGCATGCAAGCAGGAAGCCAGGGTGGGTCAGGAGCTCAGGCAGGAACTAGCCACCAACAATGTTGCTCCCGCAACTTGGGACTGGGGCTGGCCGGCTTTTATCTGCCCTGAGGCATAGGGCGCCCCGATCCTCTGGTGACTCGCCTCTCCTGACCTGGAGGCGAGCACTCCTCCTGCGGGAACTTAGTTCCCTCCGCCTCTCTGCCCTGAGTCTCTGGAGCTCAGGAGAGGCTGGAGGGTTACCGGACCCAGAGGCAACCTCAGCTTCCTCTGACGGGGCTGAAGGTGGAGCACCTGCAGGCAATGGGTCCTCCATCACCTCAGGAGCCAGAGCAGACTCAGCTGATGCCTGCACCTGAGGATCCAGCACAGGTGAGGACCCTTCAGGCTCATGCCCCAGCCCCGGCTCAGCTGGTTCTGGAGGCTGGGAATCCTGTGCAGGCTGGGATCCCTCAGGTTTAGCATCTGAGTCCGAATCCCAGGCCATCACACCACGCCTGCATATTGTAGCCTGTTTGTAATGACTGCCTTCACCTGTCAAAGTTGGCCCATGGGGGTGTGACAAATCCAGTCTTTGGCCAGATCCAATTCTCCACCCTTCATTTACCAGAACAATAACGGTTCAAAAATAAACCTTGCCAAAATCATATGCAATGAATTGAAAGAGATGTTCAAAATAGCTTTTGTTTTTTTTTTTTTTTAAAACCCCAAAAGAAGCTTTTCTTTGGGGAATTATAGGGACAGAACTACCTAAATTGTATAGAAATTTATTTATGTATCCTACTACAGCAGTAAGAATGCTACTTGCCCAAAAGTGGAAAGAAGTAGAAGTCCCAACAAAGGAAGAATGGATACAAAAACTTATGGAACATGCAGAAATGGCGAAACTTACAGGAAGAATAAGAAATCAAGATAACAAATAAATCAAGATAAAATAATGGAAATGGTTTAGTGAATAGTTACAGATAAATTGCAGATAAAAATATTGTAATAACCTGCACTTTCCTAAGAGTATATATTTAAAGTAGGCAATTAAATGAGCAAATTAAATGACTTTGGATATGCAGAAGATATTGAAAAATAAATTGAAGGAGCCGCAGAAAGAGGGGGAAGGAAGTCAAACTTTGAAATGTTGAATTGATTGTAAAACTAATGAAACGAATGAACTTGAGAAGTATAAATAAAAACTTTTTAAAAGGAAAAGAAAAACCTTGCCTATTGCATTTTGTGAAATGCTGGGTTGTTCAATCCCCAATACATGTGATCATGGAGAGTGATCTTGCAAATGCTTCTGTCTATTCCAAGCTCAGATGTTTAACATCTGGAGACCTGCGGCAACAGGCTAAATCTGTATAAGCAGGAACTTTCACATGTTTACAAGGCTACCCCTCAATGCAAAACAGAGTGAAACACCAGAGGGAGACCACTTTAAAAGCTGGGAGCCGTGTGTGATCATTTTCTGTTGTTCCTATTGGTTAAAGTGAGCGTAGCTCTGCCCACCATATTGAAGGTAGATTATTTGGCGCATGTACGCTGCCTGCTATAAAAGAACAACAGGGGTAACAGTATGCCAGAATAGGCCAGGACATTAATAGGCAAGATGTTAAATTGTTTTTATATGTAACTGCGGCAAGAGTATTGTTAGCCCAGAAATGGAAACAAGAAATTCTGACGAAAGAAGAATGGCAGATGAAAATAATGGACTATGCAGAATTGGACAAAATGACAGGAAGGATTCGAAACCTGTGGGACCAGAGATTTACAGATGGTTGGAAGAAGTATATGAACTATTTGAAAAGCAATTATAACCAACAAATTACGCTGGTAGGACTACAAGAAGTTTTGTAAGGAGGAATATATGAAGTGCTACAAAGTAGATAAAGAATACAGTGGTACCTCAGGTTACATACGCTTCAGGTTACAGACTCTGCTAACCCAGAAATAGTGCTTCAGGTTAAGAACTTTGCTTCAGGCTGAGAACAGAAATCGGGCTCCGGCAGCGTGGCAGCAGCCGGAAGCCCCATTAGCTAAAGTGGTGCTTCAGGTTAAGAACAGTTTCAGGTTAAGTACGGACCTCCGGAACGAATTAAGTACTTAACCTGAGGTACCACTGTAGAGATACTGGTTATGAGTTTTAAATGTACAGTGGTACCTCTGGATACGAACAGGATCCATTCCGGAGCCCCATTCGCATCCAGAAGCAAACGTAACTAGCGATGGCACATCTGCGCACGCGTCGCTTTTCGCCACTTCTGCGCTTGCGCGTGATGTCATTTTGAGCGTCTGCACATGCGTAAGCGGCAAAACCCGGAAGTAACGCGCTCCGTTACTTCCGGGTTGCCGTGGAGCGCAACTCAAATACGCTCAACCCGAAGTGCATTCAACCCGAGGTATGACTGTAACAGGGAAAATAAGAAATGTATACTAAGAGATTAGACTGGAAAATTTTCAGACAGGACTGATGGAAGTAAAAAAAAAATTGAATAAGATGTAAAAATATGTTTAATTACTGTTGAAAATGGTATGTTAAAAAAAACTAATAACAATTTATATATAAAAAAAGAGTATGCCAGAATAAAAGAATTGTAGAGTTGGAAGGGGTTCTGAAGGCAATCTAGTCCAGCCCCCGCAATGCAGGAATCTCAGCTAAAGCATCCATGACAGATGGCCATTCGACCTCTGCTTAAAACCCTCCAATGAATGAGAGATCACATGTAAAGAGAAGGAGGGCACGTTTTACTACATGTGGTGGAATTGCAAAATAATCAAAAACTACTGGGAAACAATTTATAATGAAATAATAATAATAATAAACTTCTATTTACCGTATTTTTCGCCCTATAGGACACACTTTTTCCCCTCCAAAAATGAAGAGGAAATGTGTGTGCGTCCTATGGGGTGAATGCAGGCTTTCGCTGAAGCCTGCAGAGCGAGAGGGGTCGGTGCGCACCGACCCCTTTCGCTCTCCAGGCTTCGCGGACCTCTCTGCAAGCAGCGGGAGCGCTCCAGCTGCTTGCGGAGAGTTGCCAGCATGCCGAAGCCTGCGCGCGCTGAGATCAGTGCGCCCAGGCTTCGCGGACCTCTCCACAAGCAGCGGGAGCGCTCCAGCTGCTTGCGGAGAGTTGCCAGCATGCCGAAGCCTGCGCGTGCTGAGATCAGCGCGCCCAGGCTTCGCGGACCTTACCGCAAGCGGCGGGAGCGCTCCCGCTGCTTGCGGAGAGTTGCCAGCATGCCAAAGCCTGCGCGCGCTGAGATCAGCGTGCCCAGGCTTCGCGGACCTCTCAGCAAGCAGCGGGAGCCAGCGCTGGGCTCCCACGGCTTGCAGAGAGCTGCCTGTTTGGGGGCTGGGGTCGGGGGAAGCTCGGGCCTCCCCCGCCCCAGCCCCGCGCCTGGGGGGAAAATAATTTTTTTCCCTTTATTTCCCCCCAAAAACTAGGTGCGCCTTATGGGACGGTGCGTCCTATAGGGCGAAAAATACGGTATATCCTGCCCTCCCCGGCCAAAGTTGGGCTCAGGGCGGCTAACATCAGATATATAACACTAGTATAAAATCAAACAATTAATTACTTCCTAAAAACAGGTCAAAATAAAATTAAAGTCTAATTAGATGGCTTTCCGCAGGGTTAGGGTTGGGAACAGTAAGTGCTCATCAGCCCAACTGTTTATGCTGATCTTATATGGGCCTGTGAGAATGCTGGGAGACCTCTTCCATATTAGTTCTTATACAAAAAGAAAAAGGGGAGTCAGGCTGAGGCCTGACCAAAGGCCAGGAGGAACAACCCGTCTTGCAGGCCCTGTGGAAAGATGTCAGATCCCTCAGGGCCCTGATCTCTTGTGGCAGAGTGTTCCACCAGACCAGGGCCAAGGCCAAAAAGGCCCTGGCCCTGGTCGAGGCCAGCCTAATCTCTCTGAGGCTCGGGATCGCTAAGGTGTTAATATTTGCAGACCGTAAGGTCCTCCATGGGGCGTACCAGGAGAGGTGGTCCCATAGGTACGAGGATGTTTAAGATAACTTTTATAACTTAAGTTGCCATTCTTCTTTAGTTGGGACCTCACTCATTTTCTGTTTTGGGGCTAACTATTTTTCTGTCTTTCCAGAGCTCAGCGCTCAGCCTTCTGTATCTCAAATAGGCTATGCCTTGCAACCGCTATGAGAGATTTCAACTTTTACCTTCCCCTGCAGCTTCATTGTGATGGCCTGGGATTCGGACTCGGAGGCTGAACCTGAGGAATCCCAGCCTGCACAGGAGTCCCCGCCTCCAGAACCAGATGAGCTGGGGCTGGGGCTTGAGCCTGGAGGGTCCTCACCTGGGCTGGATCCTCAGGTGCAGGCACCAGCTGAGTCTGCTCTGGCTCCTGAAGCGATGGAGGACCCATTGCCTGCAGGTGCTCCATTCTCAGCCCCATCAGGGGAAGCTGAGGTTGCCTCTGGGTCCGGTAACCCTCCAGCCTCTCCTGAGCTCCAGAGACTCAGGGCAGAGAGGCGGAGGGAACTAAGTTCCCGCAGGAGGAGTGCTCTCCTCCAGGCCAGGAGAGGCGAGTCACCTGTGGACTGGGGCCGCCCTATGCCTCGGGGCAGATAAAAGCCAACCAGTCCCAGGTTGCGGGAGCAACATTGTTGGTAGCCTGTTCCTGCCTGCACCCTGTCCTGCTCTTCTGCCAGAGTTCCTGACCTCACTCGACTCCCTGCCTTGGACCCCGCTTCAGCTATGGCGGACAGCCTCCATACCGCACCCTCGACCTCTGACTGGACTCAGACCTCGCAGCACGGTTAACCCTCAGGACCAGCACATTCACTCTCTTTCAAGCAGAGAAGAAGCACTCCAACACTCCATTCAACTTAGCAGTGTTCACAGTGGATTCTAAAACACCTTCATACTGCTTCAAATAAAATGGAGTCTCTCCTTTACTAGATACCTCCCCGTGACCAATGTTAGCCAGTTGCTAGACCAATGTTAGCCAGTTGAGAACTCTAGAATTCCGTTCTTTGGAAGAAAATTGATTGTCAAAATGTTTTTGTTTTTTGTGTTTTTTTTAATGTATTAGTTTATTGGTAACAATGAATTTTAGTTTGTGTTGTACAGCTGTAAGTAAGTATAATAAAGCATAACTGAACAATAATAATAGTAATAATAATAATTTAGTTACCGACCAATCAAATTTAAACACATAGTAATGCATACAAGCGTTTACAATTTCAGTGAATTAAATTACTATACTCAACCTCCCCCCCCCCCCGAATCTACAAAATGGAATGCTTAATTTCAGTGGGACGGTGACAATTTTACCAACAGAAAGCAATGAATAATGAATCCCACAAGGACCAAACTCTGCCATGCGGAAATGCATAGATTCCACATAGCTGCTCTTAACAAGCTATATCACTTACTTTATGCTGGCAAGAAGCCTGCGGAACAAGTTTCTTTATCTCTGCTAACTTGTTCAAGTATAAAAGCCTGTCCAGGCAGGTTTTTGTTAAGCTCTTCCTAGGAAAATCGGAAGGGTAAGTGATGCTACGCTAAATGCTAGAAAAAAAGGTTTGGCTATGCCAGATATTGAACTGTACTATGAGACTGCCTTACAATGGGATAATGGAATGAGCACATGATAAGTCAAAAGACCGATGTAGAAACTGAACAATGACTTTTGTTAATTTACAAACCTTACTTAGACTAAGTGGAATGTATGTTTGCAATATAAAATGTCTATATGGGGTTTTTTTAATTGTATGGGTTTATGCATGAAGCTGAGGCTCCAATACTTTGACCACCTCATGAGAAGAGAAGACTCCCTGGAAAAGACCCTGATGTTGGGAAAGGTGGAGGGCACAAGGAGAAGGGGAAGACAGAGGACGAGATGGTTGGACAGTGTTCTCGAAGCTACCAGCATGAGTTTGATCAAACTGCGGGAGGCAGTGGAAGACAGGAGTGCCTGGCGTGCTCTGGTCCATGGGGTCACAAAGAGTCGGACATGACCAAACGACTAAACAACAACAGTGCGTGGCTTAATGGATAGAATGCTGGACTAGAGGACCTGGGAGAACAGGGTTCAAATCCCCTCTCAGCCATGAAGCTCACTATGTAACGTTGGGCCAATCACCACCTCTTAGCCTAACCTACTTCACAGGGTTTTTGTGAGGATGAAATGGGAAGGAGGAGAACCACCTTGAGATCCTTAGAAGATAAAGGTGATATATAAATGTAGCAAAACACACAAACAAACTGTTCTGATTTTTTAAATTTTTTTATTTTTTTAAACATATAAAACACATACATATACATTTACACAATACACGTACACAACACACTACCTTATTTTCATAACATAAAACATACCTACATTACTCTATATAATATCTACCTATACTATACATATCAACATACCTACACACCTACCCCACAAGGACACCCACCAAGTGACTTGACTTCCAGCCGTTCCAGCTGATATTTTAAATTACAGTGGTACCTCGGGTTAAGTACTTAATTCGTTCCGGAGGTCCGTACTTAACCTGAAACTGTTCTTAACCTGAAGCACCACTTTAGCTAATGGGGCCTCCTGCTGCTGCCGCGCCGCCGGAGCACGATTTCTGTTCTCATCCTGAAGCAAAGTTCTTAACCTGAGGTAATAATTTCTGGGTTAGCGAAGTCTGTAACCTGAAGTGTGTGTAACCTGAAGCGCATGTAACCCGGGGTACTAATGTAATACTTTTTTTATAAATAAAGTATTAGAAGTACATGCTCTTGATTAGTAATTTGTTAAACACTTGGGATAAAACAGAGGTAGAGGTAGTCCAGGATGGGAAACAGTTTTGATCGCTCTCTTGTCTCCACCCGTTTTAGTTTCGAAAAAGGGATGACTAAACTGGTACATAGCAGGCACTCATAATGATGTGAATGTGAGAAAGTTACTAGAAACATTTTTCTCCCCTTATAACCCTACAACTTACGGTCACCCAAATGAGATATATTGGAAAGTAGATTCAGAACCGATGGGGGAAAGTACATCCCCCCCCCTTCGAAGATGTAATTGATGCCCAGAATTCACTGTCCAAATATGTGAACCAGGCAGAGGGCCTTCTTGGTAGTGGCACCCACCCTGTGGAACACCCGCCCTTCAGATGTGAAGGAAATAAGCAGCTATCCTACCTGAAGGCAGCCCTGTTCAGGGAAGTTTTTAATATTTAATGCTGTACTGTTTTTAACACTTGATTGGGAGCTGCCCAGAGTGGCTGGGGAAACTCAGCCTGATGGGCGGGGTATAAATAAGAAAAATTTATTATTATTATTATCATGTACTGATTGGCTGCCGGTTTATGGCTTTACAGAAGATAAATTCATGTTGTGACAGGTTTTGGCCATGTTGGCTAAACTGAATAGCCATGTTTGGAGGTAGACCATCTCTGAATGCTGGTTGATGGGGAACAAACAGCAGAGAAAGCTGTTAATGGACTGGCTGGTCATTCTAAGAAACAGGATGTTAGTTAGATCAGGGGTCAGCAACCTTTTTCAGCCATGGGCTGGTCCACCGTCCCTCAGACCATGTGGTGGGCTGGACTATATTTTGGGAGGGGGAAATGAATGAATTCCTTATCCCCCACAAATAACCCAGAGATGCATTTTAAATAAAATCACACATTCTACTCATGTAAAAACACGCTGATTCCTGGACCATCTGCAGGTCGGATTTAGAAGGCGATTCGGCCGGATCCAGCCCTCGGGCCTTAGGTTGCCTACCCTGTTAGATGAACCATTAGTCTGATCCAGCATTCTTAGGTTAACAGTGATAAAGAATCCTTGAGATCCACTCATATTTTTGTTGCTCTAATCACAATCTCCTGTAGCTATCCTGACTTTATCTCGTATATAATTTATATCATTCATGTTAAGGAATTTATTTCCTACATGAACAGAATAACGCTGCAGTCCTAAGCACAACTGGAAAGAAGTCTCAGTGAATTCAGCCGACGTCAGAGAAAATATGCACAATATTGCACGGTAAACTACATAAAATGCTGGAATTTAAACTCCCTGGATGCCATCCTGTTGAAATTGCCTCCATATTAAGTCAAAAGATAATGAATCACTTGGGAATTTGCTTACTTTTATTCATTATTGGCACAAGAAGACATGTCAACAAATGTGTGTGCTTTTAATTTAATGTAGCCATCTCGTTGCTTTTTTATATTGAAGAACAGATTATATATGAACTTGACATGTATATCCTGTAAAACAGTTTATGAAAAGATGCTACACTACTGCTAACCCTGATCTTGCTTTTCAGGAATAATTTTCCGTCATGTTTGCGACTCTCCCCGGGTTTGATGAAAGCACCAGCATGTAAATTAAGACTGGGCAGCTGTTTGGCCAATTCTGGCAGGAGTCCTGCCAGAATTCATCCACATTTGGGGCACATGCAACCTCCTGGATATCTTCAGACAGGCCCATCTGCTAAAATGCCTTGATTCTCATGTACAGTTGATGAATACAGCTCCCCAAGGGCACAAATAGACAACCCACCATTGTGGCCAAGCTGGTGTTAGCTGCAATAAAGAAAAAAATGCATCTTGGGTGTAAGGTTATTTTTGTGTGCTGTTTAAAACACCAACACCATTGGACTGAGCGTGGGTGGCGCTGTGGGTTAAACCACAGAGCCTAGGACTTGCTGATCAGAAGGTCGGCAGTTCGAATCCTGCGACGTTGCTCAGTCCCTGCTCCTGCCCACCTAGCAGTTCGAAAGCACGTCAAAGTGCAAGTAGATAAATAGGTACCGCTCCGGTGGGAAGGTAAATGGCATTTCCGTGCACTGCTCTGGTTCGCCAGAAGCGGCTTAGTCATGTTGGATATGCAAAAAGATGTTGGATATGCAAAAGATGTTGTTGTTGTTTAGTCGTTTAGTCGAGTCCGACTCTTCGTGACCCCACGGACCAGAGCACGCCAGGCACTCCATGCAAAAGATATTAAAAAATAAATTGAAGGAACCGCAGAAAGAGGGGGAAGGAAGTCAAACTTTGATTGTAAAACTAATGAAATGTATAAATTTAAAAAAGTATAAATAAAAAATATAAAAAATAGGTAGAGACTTTTGCAGGTATTTCAAACCAATGCATCTTTAAGAGTTTTAAAATTCTGTTCTAACTTTTTATTGTTTTACCCTTTTCTAACACACTTTGAGGTTTGTTTGTTTTTAAAGCAACAACAATAATCAAGTGGCATATAAATTTAGGAATTAATTATAAGATAAGTATATGATAAACACCTTAGTAGGATTTGAGGGTTTTTTCTGGTCCACATGATTGGTAGGGATGTGACTGAAATGGTGTTGTTTGTCTCTGTCCCAACATCATGGTATCTGCATGCCTCCAACTGTATATTTCCAGGGTGTTTGCCCACCCACCCTGAGTCGGTATTTTGACATTTGGGTTTGCGTGTATTTGGGTTTGAAATTACACTGCAAAACGGGCAAAGCTGAACCAGCGAGAGAGATCACAAATTCAAAATTGTAACTGAAACAAATTAAACAGTTTATCGAAGCCGAAAGCTCAATGCAGATACAGTAGAGAAATCATAGCGTGTGACTCAACATTGTAACTCGAATGCCTATTTAATAAAATAGAGATAATAGAAATGATAGATTATTTAGTCACACTGTAATTCCTCCACTGTCTCTGTACCAAGCATTTGTGCTTCGACAAACTGTTTAATTTGTTTCAGCTACAGTTCTGAATTTGCAGTCTTTCTTACTGGTTCGGTCTTACCCAGTGTAGTGTAATTTCAAACCCAGATTTACAAAGACCTCACTCCCTGCCATATAATCTCTAGCAGAACCTCATGTTGTCTACTGTGAATTCTTGTCATTACACTGATGTGTCATCTGTGCCTCTACGCTATGGCAGAGAGCCTAGCGTCCGACAATCTTGTCCAAATGATCACTGCTTTATCGTCACGTTCTGGGGAATTGAGAGACATGATCTACTCATTACAGAGAGGCTGCTTCCCAGAGCGAATTGTGTTACCGCGTAGCTCAGTTTGGCTGGAACTCTGTACATGCCCCCAAATGATGTGAGTGATTCAACTTTGCCCCATTGTGTACTTCTCAAGGGGAAAAAATCAGCTTATTTTTAACCAAATTAAGAGAATTCTCCATAAAGAAGGCTGATCGCCGAAGAATTGATGCTTTTGAATTATGGTGCTGGAGGAGACTCTTGAGAGTCCCATAGACTGCAAGAAGATCAAACCTCTCCATTCTTAAGGAAATCAGCCCTGAGTGCTCACTGGAAGCACAGTGAGCTGAAGCTCCAATACTTTGGCCACCTCATGAGAAGAGAAGACTCCCTGCAGTGGCGTAGCGTGGGTTGTCAGCACCTGGGGCAAGGCAAGTAATTTGCACCCCCTAACCCGTGGATTTGCGCCCCCTAACCCTAACCCGCCCGGGTTGCGCCCGGTGCGGCCGGCCCCCCCTGCACCCCCCACACTACGCCACTGACTCCCTGGAAAAGACCCTGATGTTGGGAAAGATGGAGGGCACAAGGAGAAGGGGACAACAGAGGACGAGATGGTTGGACAGTGTTCTCGAAGCTACCAGCATGAGTCTGACCAACTGAGGGAGGCAGTGGAAGACAGGAGTGCCTGGCGTGCTCTGGTCCATGGGGTCACGAAGAGTCGGACACGACTAAACGACTAAACAACAACAGCAAGAGAATTCTAAGGAAACCAAGATGAAGTAAAAGGAGCCTAATTACAGGGAGTGAGCATGTCAGACAGCAGTCTCCCTGCTGTGCTCCTTTTCTACTTGCACGGCTTCTCTAATGTAGAGGAACCAATTCCCAACCTGTAACTTGAAGGTTGACTTAGATGTGTACTACATGAATAGGGCTATAACCATGTCTACCGCTTGGGTCTCTATCGTTCCATTCCTATCTGATTCTGCCAAATACAAAGCACCACTCTGGCGAGGAAGTCTTCAATGACTCCCTTCAGCGTTCAGTGTTCCCAGAGGAAGCGGTGCGTGTCTGTTACTTTACAATATTCACTGTAGGATTGGATGTTCAGGTCAAGCAGCTGCCGTGGTTTCAAAGCAATGTTTTGAGAACCTCAGCAGTCTGGCTCTTGTATAACCCATGGGCTGGGGGCAGGGGGGGGGGCGGTGGACAGGAAAGAAATCCGAACATCCAATGGCACCAGACTGTTAAAGCGTTCCATGCTAGATCAGCATTCATTAAATAGAGGTTTATTCATTTTTCCACTTGAATTCACCTGGGATAACTACACAGGAGGGGGAACTGAAAGCTCCAATTCATTTTTAATTTGCCTCTTTGGTTATACACTCAACACTGGAATGCAACAGCAAAGCGGCCAGAATTTTAAAATTCATGAATATAATCTCTGATCAGGTAAAATTGGAAGCACACGGCGATTTCACTTCTGCTGCCTAACCTAGCAGAACAGTCATCATCCGCATGATGAATATGTACATTTCTTTTTTCATAAGCTTCCAGGCTCCACAAAAATTAAACCACGTGGTTATGTAGTTCTTCTTGTCAAAATGCTGTCGCTGACTGGAGGGGCTCAGTCATCTGACAATCAAGCTTGGGTTTGTTCTCTCAGCCAAGCATCCTCAGAGAATGGAATTCCAGCCTCCCAAGGTTTCACCCTTATAGAAAGAGTCATACAGACTTGGGGTGTTAAGAGAAAAACTTAGCTACACATTATTCAGAAAGACCAGCTGTGAAAGGGAGAGAGGCAACCATGGTGACTTCATACAGACTCCTTATAGCCTTGGAATCGTAAGACGTAGCTTTTAAGTTGCACAACACTTATATGAACGAAAAGATACCCTATATAGGTTACCCAAGACAAACTAAGCAATGATTATGAGCAAAAAAGAGGGCACATGTTGCGGTGAGACCTGGAGACTGACCCCCTGTGTTGTGGGTGGGTTGGATAGGTCAGCCACAACACCCGATTGGTAGGTCCCTCAATGTTGGGTTCAATCCAGCCAATGAGGAGCAGTCTAAATGGATCGAGGGACCTATATATACCCATGCACGAGACCCAGAGCTTCCTCTTTTGGCTCGTGCATTTGGAACAAGCTAACAGCGTGTCCTCTGTGCAGCCGAGAGACGGATCGACTTGGTGATTTCTTTCCGTTGTTTCCCCCCTTTTCACTATTGCTTTCTTTATTCTTCCCCTTTTTTGAGTTGTCCTCACCCCCTCCTTCTCCTCCCCTTCCTTCTAATGGGGCTTTGCCCCACAGGGGCTCCAGTCCCTGAGCACTCCCGGTTGCGGAGCTTGCCGCTGCCTGTTGATCTTTGCCTACTCGGCTCTACTTGCAGCAGCTGGTGTCCTTGGCTGCGGCTGCAGCTTTGGGATTTTTAGTTAACGCAACTTTGGGCAATTTGCGATTGTCGCTCTCTGGGCACTTTCGTTAAGCGCTTTGAGTAGTTTCACTGCATTGAGAGTTCCCTCTCCTTGCAATATCGATTTCTGTGTGTTCCCTTTTGGATAAGCCTGGTTGGGTATTGTTTAAGGGAGGGAAATCCCCCTTCTTTTCTTCCGGCCGCCATTTTGGGTTCCTTTTGCAAGGACAGGTTTGTCCCTGCCTAGTTTTGGTGGGAGCGCCATCTTAACGGCCTGGGTCCTGTTGTGTGAACGTTGATTTAGTACCCCTCCCCCCACCCGGTAAGGAAGGGATCACGATGCCTACTAAAAGGAATCCCAGTCCTGCTCTCCCTTCTAAGAGGGTGATTAAAGGTCTGTCTCAGTCACTGTGTTCAGCGCCGGCCCCTGCGGTCCCTCAGCTTACGCTGGATCGCTTGAGTGCAATTATGGCTATATTGGTTCAGACCCTGCTGCCATGACTAGGTTCAATTCAGAACTTGAGTTGTTGGCCCAACAATTTGGGAGGCAGCCTGACGCTCAGCCGGGCCCCTCCATGTCTTCTACTGCTTTGGGGGCTCATGGTCCTTCGGATGTGAGCGAAAGGAGCGAGGTTTATGACCCTTTTGGGGCCTTGCTCTCCCAATTTCAGCCTTCCAGAATCCCAGTCCCATAGAGTCCTAGGGGTCGTCCTAGGAGTATGGGTGCTTTGGTACAGCAGACCTTTCGGTCAGGGCTACCTCGTTCGCAGTCAGCACCCCCAGGTTCTGGGAGCTCAGGACCTCAGCCAGCACAGCTTGTGGAAGGGGGAATTTTCTCCCAGCCAAGCTCCTCACATATTTTTAGTTCTGTACAGGTTCGGTCTGTACCTTTGAGGGAGGCACTCAGTGTCCAGTCTTCTGAGGAGGATCTCCTGGTGCCTAGAGTCCACTCATCTGGTGGCAAGCGGCAGAGAAATCATTGCTCCAAACGCAGGACAAAGAGTCGCAGAGATGGAGGCGTGCCCAGAGCGCAGTGGCCAAGAAGGTTCTGGCCTTGGGTGGGATGGTGATCCATCACCCGGGCATTACCTTCCACGATGCATCCCTTTACAGGCTTGATGGGGTTCATCTGTCTGTAATTGGGAATGATTTGTGGCTGACCTCCATGTCAGTGGGGTTAAGGGATTGGTTACAGGTGTGAGTGGTTGGCGGTGAGCGTGGTGCTTGTGTGGCAGATAGGCACTGGTTCATGTGATAGGGATGGGAGAGTGGTCTCGCCATCCCTATGTGAAGGGTATTCCGTTAAAGGAATCCAGGGACTCAGCTGGTTTGGTCAACCCCTGAGAGGGGGTTGTGCCTGTGCCTGAGTCCAGGGGGGGGGGGCATCTGGGTGGTGACCATAGTCTATTCTTGGCTTTTCGCCTACCCAGGTGTTCACCCTTGGCTGACCTATGCTGGTGCCCTGGGTCAGCGCTGCCTGCAAGGGTGCAGGGAGCTAGTTGAACCAGAGCTTATGCAACCACTCACATTCTGTAATCAATAAAGTTGTGGCCTAAATTCTGCCAAAAACCAAAACTAAAATTTGAGTCATGTGTGAATTTATTTAGGGGGGAGGTCTCTGGGTCTGAACACGCAATCAATGATTCCTCAGTTCACAATGCGAAACTAGGTGTGAAGGTGGAGGTACACGAATGGAAACTACAGTTTCCAGGTTTCTTTGTCTGCATACCAATTCCACATATATTCATTTATAAGTTCCTTCTATCCTGCCTGCAGATTATGAAAACGCACACAGCAATTATTATTTGCACATTCTATTTCAGTGTATTCGTTTCTAGCCTTATTTTATCCTAAAACATGCTTTTTAAAAACAACAACACATTTTTGTATGTTTTTTCTTTGATTAAAAAAAGGCAACGTTTTATTCATTTTAACAAAAACAGTACGGCATGTAACAGGCAATTTGGATATGTTTTTGAGCTGAGAATTGCATCACAAAATTTGGAGACGTGTGAAATCTGGAGGATAATTATGTTCTTATCCGTGTCTTCATCTGGGAGGTGTGAATTAGGTCAGTTTGCTTCAAAATGTGAACCAAACAGAATTCTCCTCTGGCCTTGTCTCTAAGGGGCTGATGTTTCCCTTCTTCCAGGCAGGCTCCTGTGGCCTGGTAATAAGCTCTGTGACAGACAAGTGAAAGGAGGGACATTGGAGCTGGACCTTGTATAGAGCCACTGTTCAAGGCACAGGAGGAGTGGAAAGACTGGTTGGCAGCTACATATCCTTGTCTTTCCCTTTCTGAATGCTATTTAATAATCACCTCCCCCTCCCCAAGAAAACACAGTATCTGCAATATGCAGAGTTGGTCCCCAATGCACCCTTCGCTAGAATTTGCCGTATTTTTTGCTCTATAGGATGCACCCGACCATAGGACGCACCTTGTTTTAGAGGGGGTGAACAAGAAAAAAAAATCTCCCCCTCTCTGCGCAGTGCTCCTTCAGCGAAGCGGCAGGAGAAACAGAGCCCCTTCCATTTCTCCTCCCGCTTAGCTGAAAGGGCACTGTGCCTTAGCTGAAGGGGCACCTACCCCTCAGCGAAAGGAACCCGGAGCATCCGGAGCACAGCGGGAACTCCCGCTGCGCTCCGGAGTCTTCAGGCAGCTATCTTTGAATCCTGGAGAGCAAGAGGGGTCGGTGCGCACCAACCCCTCTCGTTCTCCAGGCTTCAGCAGAAGGCATCCCAAAGCCTCTGGAGCGCGGTGGGAGCTCCTGCCACACTCTGGAGGCTTCAGGCGGCTATCTGGAGAGCGAGAGGGGTCAGTGCGCACTGACCCCTCTCGCTATCCAGATAGCCTTGGGTTCCTTTCGCTTGTGGGGCTGGCGGGGGGGAAAGCCGAGCTTCTCTCACTGCCAGCCCTGGGAAAGCCACCGCCAGCCCCAAAGAGCAGGTCAGGGAGCAGCGGAAAGGCTGTGCGCAGCCTTCCCGCTGCTCCCAGAGCTTGTCGGGGCTGGTGAGGGAAGTCCAGGTCCCCCCCCAGCCCCAGGGACCACACATTCGCTCCATAAGACGCACAGACATTTCCCCTTAGATTTTAAGAGGAAAAAAGTGTGTCTTATGGGGCGAAAAATATGGTAATAATAGAACTGTTGCAACTGTACTTGAAATGTAGTCACATTAAGACACCTTGTTTTTGACTCTGAAAAGCGCCTTGCCCTCATTGTGGCAAATGTGGGCATGTGATGGACTCTCCAACATGGTGCATTGCTCCAGTCGTTGAGTGGATATTCTACTGCAGATTGCCTTGTTATGAAGAATACGGGAGCAATCATTCTGTGCTTTCTGCTTGAAATGTAGTATTCTTATCTAAGCTGTATGGATGTTCTGGGATTGCTGGAGGAAATTACTTGTCAAAATAGTGCATTGTCTGTTTTCACCATTTAATAGAGTTAAGCAGTTTCCCACAGTATGTCTGAAGAGTTAATGTCCCATAGGAATCTTTTTCGGGATGCTCAAACCTTCATCGCAGGTACAACAACCAGTTGCTGCTTTTTTCTGGTTTTTTAAGCATACCGTTGCAATCTTTCCATCAAATTATTTTATGTTAGCACCACTCGCCTTTTGCAATGTACCAAACACACGAAAAGAAAGGGGGAAAGCACCTGGTCTATCTCTCAAATAAGCCAATACTTCAGTATCACATGAGGATCTCTCAAACTGGCTTACCTCCCAACAGCATAAAATACATGGCAAAGAAATAAAGAGCATCATTTAATAAGCCTCTGTCTGTATACCAGCTACTAACAGCTACTTCCATTCTAGATGGAAGGAGGGAGCTCAAACAGTTCCAGTCATAGGCCATATAGGAATTTGCTAAGCTATATTTTTAGAATTGGGAAGCAGTGCCTTACACAAAGGCTGAGGATGCATATTGATGTGATTTTGCTACCCACTTTTGCTGGCAGGAGTGCAACTCTTCAAGAGCCAATATTATGGTGAACTATGTGGGTGTGAGCTTATTTGTAGTTTAATGAACAACCCACCAACTGCATAGAACTCCTTAGGCTGTGGTCGATGCATAACATGGTTTAGCACATGGGTAGGCAAACTACCGCCCGCGGGCCGGATCAGGCCCAATTGCCTTCTGGATCCGGCCTGTGGATGGTCTGGGAATCGCTGCGTGGATTGCCATCCTGCACATTCTTTCCCTCTCCCTCACATGGCGGTGCCAGCAGTACCGGTGCCTCCTCCCTCCCTCCTCCTGGCTTCTCCCTGCCCTGCCTAGAGGTGGAAGGGGGCTGGGCTTTGTTGCTGCCAGCAACAGCAGCGCTTGAGCGGCTGCCATTTTAAACAGCCCCTCTCCGGAGCCCTTTCATGCGTCATTCATTGTCCCTCCACTGCTGCTGCCAGCCCTGCTGCTTGCAAGACACAGGTAAGCAGCCACCGGGGCTCATGGTGCTCTTGTATAATCCCCCCCTCCAGATATAGTCCAGCCCCCCCACAAGTCTGAGGGACAGTGGACTGGCCCCCTGCTGAAAAAGTTTGCTGACCTCTGCGCACTATGAGTCTTGGCATTATGAATCCCCCCATCCCCTTTATTTGTATAAAGAAGAGACCAAAAATATCCAACTTTAGAACTAACCATTGTTCCCTGTGATATCCAGACTCAAGGAACTGTGGTTTGTTCTGTAGCCAAAACAGATCAGGATCACCTCATAGTTTGATACCCTGGTTTGTTAACTATGACAAGCCACGGTTTCCAGAGCTCACAATTCACAGGGAAAAGGGCTTAGTTCTAAGGTGGAAACAAAAGCTTTCAATCTCGGACTTCCGGAGGCGGCGCGACCGGTAATGGCTGCCTTCTCCGAGTAAGGAGAAGGGAGCTCCGCTGTAAACGGGTCGTCCGCTACGGCGAAGCGGAGACCCATTCAGGAAAACCACAGGTGGCAGAAGCCTGTGGTCTCGGGACCCGGCGGGCGCCAGAAGCAGCCCCCAAAACGCTGAAGGGACCCCGTAAGGGGCTCCGGATCGCGGAGGGGGTAGCGGCGCTGTGGGTCGTTGCGCAAACAGCGAAGTGAAGCCGCGTTGCTGTTGCCGGTCAGCGCTGTCCTTTCTTCCTGCAACTTTTCTGAACTTTGGAAACTACAACCCGTGAGTAAATTTGGACATTGAAAACTTTCTGAAACTTTTGTCAACTTTCTGAAACTTTTTGAGAACTTTATGAAACTTTTAAAACTTTTTTAAAAAAGTTGAAATCTGGCTGAAAACGGAGTGAGGATAAGCAGGAAGCCCATCTCCCGCTATACTGAACTTTAAGCAAAGAGCAGGAGGAGTGGAGACAAAAAGTTATGCGTTAACTAAATGCTGGCACCCTGTTAAAGCAGTTTTCTGAGTGAAAGACTTTGAGCTATTGACTTTTGCTGGTCATATTCGGGGTGCATTGATATCCTTCTTCTGTGGCACCAGTGGATTATAAAATAAATAAGAATCTCTGGTGCTGGAGCTGCCTGGATGAGCACCAGTTTGCAACTTTGGATACATTGAATTCAGGTTTTGAAACATTCTGAGTTGGAACTGGATACTTTGAAACTGTTGCAGTCAAGGCACTGTAAGAAACACTGTTTTGCTTTAAGTTTTACTCTGCTAAAAATTATACATTGTGGAGGCGATAGACATGGATTTAAATTTATAAGTTTAACTTGGATTTGATCTTTTCCCTGAAGACGTATTAAGCTCCCTCTAGAGGATTTTGGACTTACAGCAGTGACTTTGTTTTACTTTCCCTTTCCCGGCCTCTGTTTGACTATTGTATCTGGGACTCTGCTTTCTCATGGGAACAACTTGGATTGACCTTGGATTACAGATAACTTTGGAATGAGTGGCGCAAGGAGAAGAGGAAGGACTAAACAAACAACTCTAACTTTATCTGCAGCCTCACAGCGTAGATCTTCTGTGCCGGCCTTGCCTTCCACTTTGCCTCCAGACATAGAGGCGGCCTCCCTAATACAGGCAGGGGAGGGTGAGACAGAGGAGCTGCACCTGGGAGATATGGCTTCAGGGACAAGTAGCTCTGTCTTGGAGAAAATTTTGGAGAAACTGGAGGCTCTGGACAAGAAGGCTGATTTGCATACAGCTAAAATTGAACAGAACACAGAAAGCTTGAATAAGCTGACTGGACAAGTTGCACAGAATGCCCAGTCTATTGGAGAATTAAAGGAGGCTGTAGGTGAAAATCGTAAACTGGCTGAAGATACTAGTCAAAGATTGGAAGAACTTGAGAAAGAAGTAAGACCACTCAGCAAACAAGTTGGAGAACATCAGATTTACTTTTTGATGACAGAACTGCGAAACAGGGAGACCAACTTGAGGATACGGTCAATACCAGAGGTGGAAGAAGATAATTCTATTGAATTTCTAACTAAGGAATTTGCCAAGTTTTGGAAGTTAGAGGAAAAAGACTTTAAAATTGTATCTGCTTTTAGGCTTGGCAGAGTCAGAAGGACAGAGAAGCCCAGAGATTGTTTGATAACACTGAGATCAAAGGAGGAAAGGGACAAGATTTTGGGCCTGCACTACGAAAAGTCACTAGACATTTTGGGCAAGAGAATTGAAATCTACAAGGACATTCCTAAGCAGTTGCTGGACCTTAGATCTAACTACACGGAATTGGCAAGACTGTTGAGAAGCAACGCAATTATCTTCAGGTGGGAGTTTCCACAAGGATTATCCTTTACCTACAGAGGGAGAAAGATCAAAATCAAAACAGTGGAAGATAGAGACAAGTTTTTGGGAGCACACGGAGAAGACCTCCACAAAGGACTTGGATTGCCAGCGCCAGAACTTCCAGGGGAGCCCGCCCCCTCGGATCCTCAAGGACCGGAGAACAAGGTACCACCCCAGAAAGAATAACCAGACCTATCCAGGATGTCTCTGCAGCTTTTGAGCTGGAACATAAATGGCTGTAACAGTCCCGAAAAAAGGTCTAAAATTTTTCATATTTTAAAAAAGGAACAATTGGACATTATATGCTTACAAGAAACACATGTGATTAGGCTCCATAAAAAGGTGTTAATAAATAAAAGGCTTGGTCAAGAATTTATATCATCGGATACAGTTAAAAAGAGAGGTGTAGTGATCTATGCAAAAGAGAGCCTTTCACCAAAATTTCTCTTTAAAGATGAAAGTGGAAGAATCCTCGCAATAGAAGTACAGTATCAAGGAGAAAAAATTTTGATATTAGGAATTTATGCTCCAAATGAAGGAAAATCGGATTTTTATAAGAAGTTGCACGAGACCATGCTGGATTATCTGGATTACAACAACGTCATCATGATGGGGGACATGAACGGGGTCGTATCAACAAATATGGATAAGTCACAGAACCAGAACATTACTAAAGAGGGAAGACTACCTAAGACCTTTTTTGAAATGACTGACAATATGGACTGGGTTGACATCTGGAGAGTTAGAAACCCCCTGGGAAGAGAAGGAACATTCTTTTCTGAAGCTCAACTGACTTGGACACGAATCGACCAAATATGGATAACTAGAAGTCTGGCACCTAAGGTGAGGAAGGTGGAAATCTGCCCCAAAACATGCTCCGACCATAACGCCTTGAGAATGGATATGACATTGATCCCAATCGGCTCCTTTAGATGGAAGATGAATGATGGCCTGTTTAGAGACCAAAGAATTGTAAAGAAGGCCCAAAAAACCTTAAAGGACTATTTTGAGATTAATTTGAACACTACGGTGGAAAAAAGAACTATCTGGGATGCAAGTAAAGCTGTGATGAGAGGGTTCTTGATTCAACAGAATTCCTTAAAGAAAAGACTGCAAAATGAAAAGAAAGATAAAATTCTGGAAAGTATCAAAGAGTTGGAGAAGAAGTTAAGATCTAACCCGAAGTCCCAACCGATTCTGAGAGAAATTAAACTTTATCAGGCGCAATATTCCAAGCTGATAAATCAGGAAATAGAATGGAAGATTAAAACAATGAAACAAAAAACTTTTGAATCGGCAAATAAATGTGGGAAACTGCTAGCTTGGCAGTTGAAAAGGAGACAAAGATTAAATACAGTAACAAACTTAGAGGTTGAAGGAAGGAACATTCAGAACCCGGGAGAGATTAGAAAGTGCTTCCAGAGGTATTTTAAAAAGTTATATACTCAAGGGCCACAAGATGAAATAGAGATTACACAATTTTTGGAGAGAAATGGATTAGCAAAGCTGTCAGAAGAAAATAGAACAATTTTAAATGGCAAAATAACACGACAAGAGATTGAACAGGCCATCCTGAGTCTGAAACAGGGCAAATCACCAGGGCCAGATGGACTGACCTCTAACTACTATAAGACATTGAAGGATTATTTGATACAACCTTTGTTGGAGGTCAGTAATGAAATAATGGAGGGGAAGAAGGCGCCTGAATCGTGGAAAGAAGCATTTATCACATTGATTCCAAAGTCAGAAACTGAAAAGACACAACTCAAGAATTACCGTCCCATCTCCCTTTTAAATGTGGATTACAAAATATTTGCAGATGTTTTGGCACGAAGATTTAAGAAAGTTTTAAGTGAGATAATCCATAAAGACCAGGCAGGCTTTCTCCCGGGCAGACATATGTTTACTAACACAAGGAACATCATAGACATATTGGAACTTTTACAAACAAACATAAACACTAAAGCAGTTTTAATTTTTATAGACGCGGAGAAAGCCTTTGACAACATATCTTGGAAATTTATGAAGGGGAATTTAAAAGAAATGGGAGTGGGACGAGGGTTTGAGAACGGGATTGAGGCAATATATTCAGAACAAAAGGCTAAACTGATAGTTAACAATGTGGTTACAGAAGAGTTTAAAATTGAAAAAGGTACACGACAAGGCTGCCCGATTTCCCCATTACTGTTTATTTCGGTTCTGGAAGTGCTCCTGAATATGATTAGGGGGGACCGGTTGGTGGAAGGGATTCAGGTCGGAGCGAAACAATATAAACTTAAAGCTTTTGCAGATGACCTAGTTCTGACATTACAGGAGCCGGAGTCTAGTTTGAAAAGAGTACTACAACTGATTCAAAACTTTGGTCGAGTGGCAGGATTTAAGTTAAATAAGCAAAAAACTAAAGTTTTGGGGAAAAACGTGACAGATATTGAGTTGGAACAGCTTCAGAAAGAGACAGAACTAAATGTGGTTAAAAAAGTTAAATACCTAGGGGTAAACATAACAGCAAAAAATCTGAGTTTATTTAAAGATAATTATGAAAAATGTTGGTCAGAGATTAAGAGAGACTTGGATAGTTGGTCAAGACTAAAACTTTCTTTGTTAGGCCGAATAGCTGCCATCAAGATGAATGTATTGCCAAAAATGTTATTTTTGTTTCAGACACTGCAGATTGTAGACAAGACAGAGTGCTTCCGGAAGTGGCAGAAAGATATTTCTAAATTTGTCTGGCAGGGCAAAAAGCCCAGAATCAAATTTAAAATATTAACAGATGCGAAAGAAAGAGGGGGCTTTGCCCTGCCAGATTTAAAGTTGTATTATGAAGCTGCAGCTTTCTGCTGGTTAAAAGATTGGTTACTTCTTGAAGATACGGATGTCTTGGATTTGGAAGGTTTTAATAATGCGTTTGGATGGCATGCATATTTATGGTATGATAAAGCTAAGATAAATAAGGCCTTCAAGAACCATATTGTCAGAAAATCAGTTTTTAATGTCTGGACAAAATATAAAGACTTACTGGAGAATAAAACTCCGAGGTGGCTGTCACCCCTGGAGGCTAAGGCTCGGAAAAGAGCCAATATGGAGGCCAACTGGCCAAAATATTGGGAGATAATAGAAAAGGATGGTGACAACTGGAAATTGCAGAGTTTAGAAAAGATGAGAGACAAAGTGCGAGACTGGTTACACTATGCTCAGATTAAAGAAGTGTTTAAAAATGACAAAAAGCTAGGATTCCAAGTGGAAAAGTCAAAGTTAGAAACTGAACTGTTAGAACCTAAGACTAAGGTACTTTCAAGAATGTATAACTTGCTGCTGAAATGGAACACACATGACGAAATGGTAAAATCAACAATGATAAAATGGGCGCAGGATATTGGGTATAATATTATGTTTGAAGATTGGGAAAGGTTGTGGACCTTTGGGCTGAACTTCACTGCAAGTAATGCGTTGAAGGAAAATGTGATGAAAATGATGTATAGATGGTACATGACCCCTGTTAAACTGGCTAAAATATACCATTCGTCTGATAGCAAATGTTGGAAATGTAAGGAAAATGAAGGAACATTTTTTCACCTCTGGTGGACCTGCCCTAGAGTGAAGGCCTTTTGGGAGAAGATATATAATGAATTAAAAAAGGTGTTTAAATACACCTTTACTAAGAAATCAGAGGCCTTTCTCCTGGGTATTGTCGGCCAGAGTGTGTTAAAAAAGGACAGAACATTCTTTTTGTACGCAACAACAGCAGCAAGAATATTAATTGCCAAGAATTGGAAAACTCAGGAGCTACCCACTGTGGAAGAATGGCAGATGCAACTGATGGACTATATGCAATTAGCCGAGATGACCGGCAGAATTCGAGACCAGGGAGAAGAAAGGATGGAAGAAGACTGGAGGAAATTTAAGATTTATTTACAAAAATATTGTAATTTGGCTGAGTGCTGAATTGGATGCCAGTGCAGACAATTGTCTACCATTAAATTAGATTTAAGGCTGAATTATATGTCAAACCAAATTAAGATTATTAATTAAGATGAGTTAAATGATAATTTGTTTGAAATTAATGTAATAATGATGTAAGTGTATGCGGGAGGTGTGGGGGAGTCCCATGTAACAATTGAGAGATGTTAAATGGACAATGATAAGTGGTGCTTATCTAATATATGCTTATTTGAAAACTTCAATAAATATATTATAAAAAAAAAAAACAAAAGCTTTCAATCTCATCCTTATGTGTTTTAAAGAGGAGAGGTGGCAGTGCATGGGGCCAAGGCATGTGCACACTTGTTCCTATAACACTAAACCATGGCTTAGGTCACAAACTGGCAGGACAATGGGGAGGAGGAAGAGCATCCTGCCAAGGACTCGAGCACACTGGGGCAATCTGGGGATTGGGAAGGAGAAGTTGGTATAGGAAGTATTCATGGGGCGATGGAGGATGACGAGGGGATGGGGGTCAGCTCACAGGAACCAGAGCATCAGGACCCATCACCAAAGCCAGAGGTATCTCGTCTCCACAAACATGGCAGGCTCTGAGGCAGAGGGGGCAGCGGTCAGGGCTCTCCAGGAGGCTGAGGCAGGCAAGGGCCCACATAATAAATAAATAAAAATAGGTAGTATCATTTCATTTTTAGGATGAATCATACAGGGGCAGAGGAATATGAGGGGAGCTATTGGTTTGTTTTTGTTTTAATATATATTTTTGTGTTTCTAGGATGTGAATCGCCCTGTGATCTTCGGATGAAGGGTGGTATACAAATTTAATTAACAACAACAACTGCTCTCAAAGCGACTGCATCCATCTAACATCCATGCCTGAGCAGCCTTCCCCAGAAACATCTCAGCAGAACGGCTTTAAATTCCAAACGGTATAAGGGTGAGGAAATGCCTCTTGAGGGCAGTGTGGGACCAGGCAGAAGAGTCTCATTCCTTCAGGATGAGCTCAGTCCTTCTGTTTCGACCGCCAAATCTCTCAGGGGAGCATTTGCAACAGTTTGGCACCATTTTTGAGTGATTTGCCTCAAGTCAGATTTTTGATGAAATTGTGACCCCGGGGCTTAGGGATTTTTTCAAAAAAATCTTTTTCTGCCGGTTAAGTTGTCGAGGGCTGATTTCTCTTCCTGTGATAAAAAGCCTTCTGTTTCAACCGCCAAACCTCTCAGGGGAGCCTTTGCAACCGTTTGTCACCATTTTTGAGTGAATTGACGAAAGTCAGATTTTTGATGAAATTGTGACCCTAGGGGCTTAGGGATTTTTTCAAAAAAAATCTTTTTCTGCCGGTTAAGTTGTCGAGGGCTGATTTTTTTCCCTTCTTCTAAAAGGCCTTCTTTTTCGACCACCAAACCTCTCAGGGGAGCATTTGCAACAGTTTGGCATCATTTTTGAGTGATTTGCCTCAAGTCAGATTTTTGATGAAATTGTGACCCCGGGGCTTAGGGATTTTTTCAAAAAAATCTTTTTCTGCCAGTTAAGTTGTCGAGGGCTGATTTCTTTTCCTGTGATAAAAAGCCTTCTGTTTCGACCGCCAAACCTCTCAGGGGAGCATTTGCAACAGTTTGGCACCATATTTGAGTGATTTCCCGAAAGTCAGATTTTTATGAAATTGTGACCCCGGGGCTTAGGGATTTTTTCAAAAAAATCTTTTTCTGCCGGTTCAGTTGTCGAGGGCTGATTTCTTTTCCTGTGATAAAAAGCATTCTCTTTCGACCGCCAAACCTTTCAGCGGAGCATTTGCAACCGTTTGGCAGCATTTGTGAGTGATTTCCCGAAAGTCAGATTTTTGATGAACTTGTGACCCCGGGGCTTAGGGATTTTTTCAAAAAAATCTTTTTCTGACGGTTAAGTTGCCGTGGGCTGATTTCTTTTCCTGTGATAAAAAGCCTTCTGTTTCGACCGCCAAACCTCTCAGGGGAGCATTTTCAACTGTTTGGCACCATTTTTGAGTGATTTCCCGAAAGTCAGATTTTTTATGAAATTGTGACCCCGGGGCTTAGGGATTTTTTCAAAAAAATCTTTTTCTGCCAGTTAAGTTGTCGAGGGCTGATTTCTTTTCCTGTGATAAAAAGCCTTCTGTTTCGACCGCCAAACCTCTCAGGGGATCATTTGCAACAGTTTGGCACCATTTTTGAGTGATTTCCCGAAAGTCAGATTTTTGATGAAATTAGGGATTTTTTCCAAAAAATCTTTTTCTGCCGGTGAAGTTGTCGAGGGCTGATTTCTTTTCCTGTGATAAAAAGCCTTCTGTTTCGACCGCCAAACCTCTCAGGGGAGCATTTGCAACAGTTTGGCACCATTTTTGAGTGATTTCCCGAAAGTCAGATTTTTGATGAAATTGTGACCCCGGGGCTTAGGGATTTTTTCAAAAAAATCTTTTTCTGCCGGTTAAGTTGTCGAGGGCTGATTTCTTTTCCTGTGATAAAAAGCCTTCTCTTTCGACCGCCAAACCTTTCAGGGGAGCATTTGCAACCGTTTGGCACCATTTATGAGTGATTTCCCGAAAGTCAGATTTTTGATGAAATTGTGACCCCGGGGCTTAGGGATTTTTTGAAAAAAATCTTTTTCTGACGGTTAAGTTGTTGTGGGCTGATTTCTTTTCCTGTGATAAAAAGCCTTCTGTTTCGACCGCCAAACCTCTCAGGGGAACATTTGCAACAGTTTGGCACCATTTTTCAGTGATTTCCCGAAAGTCAGATTTTTGATGAAATTGTGACCCCGGGGCTTAGGGATTTTTTCAAAAAAATCTTTTTCTGCCGGTTAAGTTGTCGAGGGCTGATTTTTTTTCCTGTGATAAAAAGCCTTCTGTTTCGACCGCCAAACCTCTCAGGGGAGCATTTGCAACATTTTGGCACCATTTTTGAGTGATTTCCCGAAAGTCAGATTTTTGATGAAATTGTGACCCCGGGGCTTAGGGATTTTTTCAAAAAAATCTTTTTCTGCCGGTTAAGTTGTCGAGGGCTGATTTTTTTTTGCTGTGATAAAAAGCCTTCTGTTTCGACCGACAAACCTCTCAGGGGAGCATTTGCAACCGTTTGGCACCATTTTTGAGTGATTTCCCGAAAGTCAGATTTTTTATGAAATTGTGACCCCGGGGCTTAGGGATTTTTTCAAAAAAATCTTTTTCTGCCAGTTAAGTTGTCGAGGGCTGATTTCTTTTCCTGTGATAAAAAGCCTTCTGTTTCGACCGCCAAACCTCTCAGGGGATCATTTGCAACAGTTTGGCACCATTTTTTGAGTGATTTCCCGAAAGTCAGATTTTTGATGAAATTAGGGATTTTTTCCAAAAAATCTTTTTCTGCCGGTGAAGTTGTCGAGGGCTGATTTCTTTTCCTGTGATAAAAAGCCTTCTCTTTCGACCGCCAAACCTTTCAGGGGAGCATTTGCAACCGTTTGGCACCATTTATGAGTGATTTCCCGAAAGTCAGATTTTTGATGAAATTGTGACCCCGGGGCTTAGGGATTTTTTGAAAAAAATCTTTTTCTGACGGTTAAGTTGTTGTGGGCTGATTTCTTTTCCTGTGATAAAAAGCCTTCTGTTTCGACCGCCAAACCTCTCAGGGGAACATTTGCAACAGTTTGGCACCATTTTTCAGTGATTTCCCGAAAGTCAGATTTTTGATGAAATTGTGACCCCGGGGCTTAGGGATTTTTTCAAAAAAATCTTTTTCTGCCGGTTAAGTTGTCGAGGGCTGATTTTTTTTCCTGTGATAAAAAGCCTTCTGTTTCGACCGCCAAACCTCTCAGGGGAGCATTTGCAACATTTTGGCACCATTTTTGAGTGATTTCCCGAAAGTCAGATTTTTGATGAAATTGTGACCCCGGGGCTTAGGGATTTTTTCAAAAAAATCTTTTTCTGCCGGTTAAGTTGTCGAGGGCTGATTTTTTTTTGCTGTGATAAAAAGCCTTCTGTTTCGACCGACAAACCTCTCAGGGGAGCATTTGCAACCGTTTGGCACCATTTTTGAGTGATTTCCCGAAAGTCAGATTTTTGATGAAATTGTGACCCCGGGGCTTAGGGATTTTTTCAAAAAAATCTTTTTCTGACGGTTAAGTTGTCGAGGGCTGATTTCTTTTCCTGTAATAAAAAGCCTTCTATTTCAACCGCCAAATCTCTCAGGGGAGCATTTGCAACCGTTTGGCACCATTTTTGAGTGATTTCCCGAAAGTCAGATTTTTGATGAACTTGTGACCCCGGGGCTTAGGGATTTTTTCAAAAAAATCTTTTTCTGACGGTTAAGTTGCCGTGGGCTGATTTCTTTTCCTGTGATAAAAAGCCTTCTGTTTCGACCGCCAAACCTCTCAGGGGAGCATTTTCAACTGTTTGGCACCATTTTTGAGTGATTTCCCGAAAGTCAGATTTTTGATGAAATTGTGACCCCGGGGCTTAGGGATTTTTTCAAAAAAATCTTTTTCTGCCAGTTAAGTTGTCGAGGGCTGATTTCTTTTCCTGTGATAAAAAGCCTTCTGTTTCGACCGCCCAACCTCTCAGGGGAGCATTTGCAACAGTTTGGCACCATTTTTGAGTGATTTCCCGAAAGTCAGATTTTTGATGAAATTGTGACCCCGGGGCTTAGGGATTTTTTCAAAAAAATCTTTTTCTGCCGGTTAAGTTGTCGAGGGCTGATTTCTTTTCCTGTGATAAAAAGCCTTCTCTTTCGACCGCCAAACCTTTCAGGGGAGCATTTGCAACCGTTTGGCACCATTTATGAGTGATTTCCCGAAAGTCAGATTTTTGATGAAATTGTGACCCCGGGGCTTAGGGATTTTTTGAAAAAAATCTTTTTCTGACGGTTAAGTTGTTGTGGGCTGATTTCTTTTCCTGTGATAAAAAGCCTTCTGTTTCGACCGCCAAACCTCTCAGGGGAACATTTGCAACAGTTTGGCACCATTTTTCAGTGATTTCCCGAAAGTCAGATTTTTGATGAAATTGTGACCCCGGGGCTTAGGGATTTTTTCAAAAAAATCTTTTTCTGCCGGTTAAGTTGTCGAGGGCTGATTTTTTTCCTGTGATAAAAAGCCTTCTGTTTCGACCGCCAAACCTCTCAGGGGAGCATTTGCAACATTTTGGCACCATTTTTGAGTGATTTCCCGAAAGTCAGATTTTTGATGAAATTGTGACCCCGGGGCTTAGGGATTTTTTCAAAAAAATCTTTTTCTGCCGGTTAAGTTGTCGAGGGCTGATTTTTTTTTGCTGTGATAAAAAGCCTTCTGTTTCGACCGACAAACCTCTCAGGGGAGCATTTGCAACCGTTTGGCACCATTTTTGAGTGATTTCCCGAAAGTCAGATTTTTGATGAAATTGTGACCCCGGGGCTTAGGGATTTTTTCAAAAAAATCTTTTTCTGACGGTTAAGTTGTCGAGGGCTGATTTCTTTTCCTGTAATAAAAAGCCTTCTATTTCAACCGCCAAATCTCTCAGGGGAGCATTTGCAACCGTTTGGCACCATTTTTGAGTGATTTCCCGAAAGTCAGATTTTTGATGAACTTGTGACCCCGGGGCTTAGGGATTTTTTCAAAAAAATCTTTTTCTACCGGTTAAGTTGCCGTGGGCTGATTTCTTTTCCTGTGATAAAAAGCCTTCTGTTTCGACCGCCAAACCTCTCAGGGGAGCATTTTCAACTGTTTGGCACCATTTTTGAGTGATTTCCCGAAAGTCAGATTTTTGATGAAATTGTGACCCCGGGGCTTAGGGATTTTTTCAAAAAAATCTTTTTCTGCCAGTTAAGTTGTCGAGGGCTGATTTCTTTTCCTGTGATAAAAAGCCTTCTGTTTCGACCGCCCAACCTCTCAGGGGAGCATTTGCAACAGTTTGGCACCATTTTTGAGTGATTTCCCGAAAGTCAGATTTTTGATGAAATTGTGACCCCGGGGCTTAGGGATTTTTTCAAAAAAATCTTTTTCTGCCGGTTAAGTTGTCGAGGGCTGATTTCTTTTCCTGTGATAAAAAGCCTTCTCTTTCGACCGCCAAACCTTTCAGGGGAGCATTTGCAACCGTTTGGCACCATTTATGAGTGATTTCCCGAAAGTCAGATTTTTGATGAAATTGTGACCCCGGGGCTTAGGGATTTTTTGAAAAAAATCTTTTTCTGACGGTTAAGTTGTTGTGGGCTGATTTCTTTTCCTGTGATAAAAAGCCTTCTGTTTCGACCGCCAAACCTCTCAGGGGAACATTTGCAACAGTTTGGCACCATTTTTCAGTGATTTCCCGAAAGTCAGATTTTTGATGAAATTGTGACCCCGGGGCTTAGGGATTTTTTCAAAAAAATCTTTTTCTGCCGGTTAAGTTGTCGAGGGCTGATTTTTTTCCTGTGATAAAAAGCCTTCTGTTTCGACCGCCAAACCTCTCAGGGGAGCATTTGCAACATTTTGGCACAATTTTTGAGTGATTTCCCGAAAGTCAGATTTTTGATGAAATTGTGACCCCGGGGCTTAGGGATTTTTTCAAAAAAATCTTTTTCTGCCGGTTAAGTTGTCAAGGGCTGATTTTTTTTTGCTGTGATAAAAAGCCTTCTGTTTCGACCGACAAACCTCTCAGGGGAGCATTTGCAACCGTTTGGCACCATTTTTGAGTGATTTTCCGAAAGTCAGATTTTTTATGAAATTGTGCTTAGGGATTTTTTCAAAAAAATCTTTTTCTGCCAGTTAAGTTGTCGAAGGCTGATTTCTTTTCCTGTGATAAAAAGCCTTCTGTTTCGACCGCCAAACCTCTCAGGGGATCATTTGCAACAGTTTGGCACCATTTTTTGAGTGATTTCCCGAAAGTCAGATTTTTGATGAAATTAGGGATTTTTTCCAAAAAATCTTTTTCTGCCGGTGAAGTTGTCGAGGGCTGATTTCTTTTCCTGTGATAAAAAGCCTTCTGTTTCGACCGCCAAACCTCTCAGGGGAGCATTTGCAACAGTTTGGCACCATTTTTGAGTGATTTCCCGAAAGTCAGATTTTTGATGAAATTGTGACCCCGGGGCTTAGGGATTTTTTCAAAAAAATCTTTTTCTGCCGGTTAAGTTGTCGAGGGCTGATTTCTTTTCCTGTGATAAAAAGCCTTCTCTTTCGACCGCCAAACCTTTCAGGGGAGCATTTGCAACCGTTTGGCACCATTTATGAGTGATTTCCCGAAAGTCAGATTTTTGATGAAATTGTGACCCCGGGGCTTAGGGATTTTTTGAAAAAAATCTTTTTCTGACGGTTAAGTTGTTGTGGGCTGATTTCTTTTCCTGTGATAAAAAGCCTTCTGTTTCGACCGCCAAACCTCTCAGGGGAACATTTGCAACAGTTTGGCACCATTTTTCAGTGATTTCCCGAAAGTCAGATTTTTGATGAAATTGTGACCCCGGGGCTTAGGGATTTTTTCAAAAAAATCTTTTTCTGCCGGTTAAGTTGTCGAGGGCTGATTTTTTTTCCTGTGATAAAAAGCCTTCTGTTTCGACCGCCAAACCTCTCAGGGGAGCATTTGCAACATTTTGGCACCATTTTTGAGTGATTTCCCGAAAGTCAGATTTTTGATGAAATTGTGACCCCGGGGCTTAGGGATTTTTTCAAAAAAATCTTTTTCTGCCGGTTAAGTTGTCGAGGGCTGATTTTTTTTTGCTGTGATAAAAAGCCTTCTGTTTCGACCGACAAACCTCTCAGGGGAGCATTTGCAACCGTTTGGCACCATTTTTGAGTGATTTCCCGAAAGTCAGATTTTTGATGAAATTGTGACCCCGGGGCTTAGGGATTTTTTCAAAAAAATCTTTTTCTGCCGGTTAAGTTGTCGAGGGCTGATTTTTTTTGCTATAATAAAAAGCCTTCTGTTTCAATCGCCAAACCTCTCTGGGGAGCCTTTGCAACCGTTTGTCACCATTTTTGAGTGAATTGCCGAAAGTCAGATTTTTGATGACGGGGCTTAGGGATTTTTTCAAAAAAATCTTTTTCTGCCGGTTAAGTTGTTGAGGGCTGATTTCTTTTCCTGTGATAAAAAGCCTCCTGTTTTGACCGCCAAAACTTTCAGGGGATCATTTGCAACAGTTTGGCACCATTTTTGAGTGATTTGCCTCAAGTCAGATTTTTGATGAAATTGTGACCCCGGGGCTTAGGGATTTTTTCAAAAAAATCTTTTTCTGCCGATTAAGTTGTCGAGGGCTGATTTTTTTTCCTTCTTCTAAAAGGCCTTCTTTTTCAACCACCAAACCTCTCAGGGGAGCATTTGCAACAGTTTGGCATCATTTTTGAGTGATTTGCCTCAAGTCAGATTTTTGATGAAATTGTGACCCCGGGGCTTAGGGATTTTTTCAAAAAAATCTTTTTCTGCCGGTTAAGTTGTCGAGGGCTGATTTCTTTTCCTGTGATAAAAAGCCTTCTGTTTCAACCGCCAAACCTCTCAGGGGAGCCTTTGCAACCGTTTTTCACCATTTTTGAGTGATTTCCCGAAAGTCAGATTTTTGATGAAATTGTGACCCCGGGGCTTAGGGATTTTTTCAAAAAAATCTTTTTCTGCCGGTTAAGTTGTTGAGGGCTGATTTTTTTTTGCTGTAATAAAAAGCCTTCTGTTTCAATCACCAAACCTCTCTGGGGAGCCTTTGCAACCGTTTGTCACCATTTTTGAGTGAATTGCCGAAAGTCAGATTTTTGATGAAATTGTGACCCCGGGGCTTAGGGATTTTTTGAAAAAAATCTTTTTCTGACGGTTAAGTTGTTGTGGGCTGATTTCTTTTCCTGTGATAAAAAGCCTTCTGTTTCGACCGCCAAACCTCTCAGGGGAACATTTGCAACAGTTTGGCACCATTTTTCAGTGATTTCCCGAAAGTCAGATTTTTGATGAAATTGTGACCCCGGGGCTTAGGGATTTTTTCAAAAAAATCTTTTTCTGCCGGTTAAGTTGTCGAGGGCTGATTTTTTTTCCTGTGATAAAAAGCCTTCTGTTTCGACCGGCAAACCTCTCAGGGGAGCATTTGCAACATTTTGGCACCATTTTTGAGTGATTTCCCGAAAGTCAGATTTTTGATGAAATTGTGACCCCGGGGCTTAGGGATTTTTTCAAAAAAATCTTTTTCTGCCGGTTAAGTTGTCGAGGGCTGATTTTTTTTTGCTGTGATAAAAAGCCTTCTGTTTCGACCGACAAACCTCTCAGGGGAGCATTTGCAACCGTTTGGCACCATTTTTGAGTGATTTCCCGAAAGTCAGATTTTTTATGAAATTGTGACCCCGGGGCTTAGGGATTTTTTCAAAAAAATCTTTTTCTGCCAGTTAAGTTGTCGAGGGCTGATTTCTTTTCCTGTGATAAAAAGCCTTCTGTTTCGACCGCCAAACCTCTCAGGGGATCATTTGCAACAGTTTGGCACCATTTTTTGAGTGATTTCCCGAAAGTCAGATTTTTGATGAAATTAGGGATTTTTTCCAAAAAATCTTTTTCTGCCGGTGAAGTTGTCGAGGGCTGATTTCTTTTCCTGTGATAAAAAGCCTTCTGTTTCGACCGCCAAACCTCTCAGGGGAGCATTTGCAACAGTTTGGCACCATTTTTGAGTGATTTCCCGAAAGTCAGATTTTTGATGAAATTAGGGATTTTTTACAAAAAATACTTTTCTGCCGGTGAAGTTGTCGAGGGCTGATTTCTTTTCCTGTGATAAAAAGCCTTCTGTTTCGACCGCCAAACCTCTCAGGGGAGCATTTGCAACAGTTTGGCACCATTTTTGAGTGATTTCCCGAAAGTCAGATTTTTGATGAAATTGTGACCCCGGGGCTTAGGGATTTTTTCAAAAAAATCTTTTTCTGCCGGTTAAGTTGTCGAGGGCTGATTTCTTTTCCTGTGATAAAAAGCCTTCTCTTTCGACCGCCAAACCTTTCAGGGGAGCATTTGCAACCGTTTGGCACCATTTTTGAGTGATTTCCCGAAAGTCAGATTTTTGATGAAATTGTGATCCCGGGGCTTAGGGATTTTTTCAAAAAAATCTTTTTCTGCCGGTTAAGTTGTCGAGGGCTGATTTCTTTTCCTGTGATAAAAAGCCTTCTGTTTCGACCGCCAAACCTCTCAGGGGATCATTTGCAACAGTTTGGCACCATTTTTGAGTGATTTCCCGAAAGTCAGATTTTTGATGAAATTAGGGATTTTTTCCAAAAAATCTTTTTCTGCCGGTGAAGTTGTCGAGGGCTGATTTCTTTTCCTGTGATAAAAAGCCTTCTGTTTCGACCGCCAAACCTCTCAGGGGAGCATTTGCAACAGTTTGGCACCATTTTTGAGTGATTTCCCGAAAGTCAGATTTTTGATGAAATTGTGACCCCGGGGCTTAGGGATTTTTTCAAAAAAATCTTTTTCTGCCGGTTAAGTTGTCGAGGGCTGATTTCTTTTCCTGTGATAAAAAGCCTTCTCTTTCGACCGCCAAACCTCTCAGGGGAACATTTGCAACATTTTGGCACCACTTTTCAGTGATTTCCCGAAAGTCAGATTTTTGATGAAATTGTGACCCCGGGGCTTAGGGATTTTTTCAAAAAAATCTTTTTCTGCCGGTTAAGTTGTCGAGGGCTGATTTTTTTTCCTGTGATAAAAAGCCTTCTGTTTCGACCGCCAAACCTCTCAGGGGAGCATTTGCAACCGTTTGTCACCATTTTTGAGTGAATTGCCGAAAGTCAGATTTTTGATGAAATTGTGACCCCGGGGCTTAGGGAATTTTTCAAAAAAATCTTTTTCTGACGGTTAAGTTGTCGAGGGCTGATTTCTTTTCCTGTAATAAAAAGCCTTCTATTTCAACCGCCAAATCTCTCAGGGGAGCATTTGCAACCGTTTGGCACCATTTTTGAGTGATTTCCCGAAAGTCAGATTTTTGATGAAATTGTGACCCCGGGGCTTAGGGATTTTTTCAAAAAAATCTTTTTCTGCCGGTTAAGTTGTCGAGGGCTGATTTTTTTTGCTATAATAAAAAGCCTTCTGTTTCAATCGCCAAACCTCTCTGGGGAGCCTTTGCAAACGTTTGTCACCATTTTTGAGTGAATTGCCGAAAGTCAGATTTTTGATGACGGGGCTTAGGGATTTTTTCAAAAAAATCTTTTTCTGCCGGTTAAGTTGTCGAGGGCTGATTTCTTTTCCTGTGATAAAAAGCCTCCTGTTTTGACCGCCAAAACTTTCAGGGGATCATTTGCAACAGTTTGGCACCATTTTTGAGTGATTTGCCTCAAGTCAGATTTTTGATGAAATTGTGACCCCGGGGCTTAGGGATTTTTTCAAAAAAATCTTTTTCTGCCGATTAAGTTGTCGAGGGCTGATTTTTTTTGCTATAATAAAAAGCCTTCTGTTTCAATCGCCAAACCTCTCTGGGGAGCCTTTGCAACCGTTTGTCACCATTTTTGAGTGAATTGCCGAAAGTCAGATTTTTGATGACGGGGCTTAGGGATATTTTCAAAAAAATCTTTTTCTGCCGGTTAAGTTGTCGAGGGCTGATTTCTTTTCCTGTGATAAAAAGCCTTCTGTTTCGACCGCCAAACCTCTCAGGGGATCATTTGCAACAGTTTGGCACCATTTTTGAGTGATTTCCCGAAAGTCAGATTTTTGATGAAATTAGGGATTTTTTCCAAAAAATCTTTTTCTGCCGGTGAAGTTGTCGAGGGCTGATTTCTTTTCCTGTGATAAAAAGCCTTCTGTTTCGACCGCCAAACCTCTCAGGGGAGGATTTGCAACAGTTTGGCACCATTTTTGAGTGATTTCCCGAAAGTCAGATTTTTGATGAAATTGTGACCCCGGGGCTTAGGGATTTTTTCAAAAAAATCTTTTTCTGCCGGTTAAGTTGTCGAGGGCTGATTTCTTTTCCTGTGATAAAAAGCCTTCTCTTTCAACCGCCAAACCTTTCAGGGGAGCATTTGTAACCGTTTGGCACCATTTATGAGTGATTTCCCGAAAGTCAGATTTTTGATGAAATTGTGACCCCGGGGCTTAGGGATTTGTTGAAAAAAATCTTTTTCTGACGGTTAAGTTGTTGTGGGCTGATTTCTTTTCCTGTGATAAAAAGCCTTCTGTTTCGACCGCCAAACCTCTCAGGGGAACATTTGCAACAGTTTGGCACCATTTTTCAGTGATTTCCCGAAAGTCAGATTTTTGATGAAATTGTGACCCCGGGGCTTAGAGATTTTTTCAAAAAAATCTTTTTCTGCCGGTTAAGTTGTCGAGGGCTGATTTTTTTTCCTGTGATAAAAAGCCTTCTGTTTCGACCGCCAAACCTCTCAGGGGAGCATTTGCAACCGTTTGGCACCATTTTTGAGTGATTTCCCGAAAGTCAGATTTTTGATGAAATTGTGACCCCGGGGCTTAGGGATTTTTTCAAAAAAATCTTTTTCTGCCGGTTAAGTTGTCGAGGACTGATTTTTTTTTGCTGTGATAAAAAGCCTTCTGTTTCGACCGACAAACCTCTCAGGGGAGCATTTGCAACCGTTTGGCACCATTTTTGAGTGATTTCCCGAAAGTCAGATTTTTGATGAAATTGTGACCCCGGGGCTTAGGGATTTTTTCAAAAAAATCTTTTTCTGACGGTTAAGTTGTCGAGGGCTGATTTCTTTTCCTGTAATAAAAAGCCTTCTATTTCAACCGCCAAATCTCTCAGGGGAGCATTTGCAACCGTTTGGCACCATTTTTGAGTGATTTCCCGAAAGTCAGATTTTTGATGAAATTGTGACCCCGGGGCTTAGGGATTTTTTCAAAAAAATCTTTTTCTGCCGGTTAAGTTGTTGAGGGCTGATTTTTTTTTGCTGTAATAAAAAGCCTTCTGTTTCAATCACCAAACCTCTCTGGGGAGCCTTTGCAACCGTTTGTCACCATTTTTGAGTGAATTGCCGAAAGTCAGATTTTTGATGAAATTGTGACCCCGGGGCTTAGGGAATTTTTCAAAAAAATCTTTTTCTGCCGGTTAAGTTGTCGAGGGGTGATTTCTTTTCCTGTGATAAAAAGCCTTCTTTTTCGACCAGCAAACCTCTCCGGGGATCATTTGCAACCGTTTGGCACCATTTTTGAGTGATTTCCCGAAAGTCAGATTTTTGATGAAATTGTGACCCCGGGGCTTAGGGATTTTTTCAAAAAAATCTTTTTCTACCGGTTAAGTTGTCGAGGGCTGATTTCTTTTCCTGTGATAAAAAGCCTTCTGTTTCGACCGCCAAACCTCTCAGGGGAGCATTTGCAACATTTTGGCACCATTTTTGAGTGATTTCCCGAAAGTCAGATTTTTGATGAAATTGTGACCCCGGGGCTTAGGGATTTTTTCAAAAAAATCTTTTTCTGCCGATTAAGTTGTCGAGGGCTGATTTTTTTTCCTTCTTCTAAAAGGCCTTCTTTTTCAACCACCAAACCTCTCAGGGGAGCATTTGCAACAGTTTGGCATCATTTTTGAGTGATTTGCCTCAAGTCAGATTTTTGATGAAATTGTGACCCCGGGGCTTAGGGATTTTTTCAAAAAAATCTCTTTCTGCCGGTTAAGTTGTCGAGGGCTGATTTCTTTTCCTGTGATAAAAAGCCTTCTGTTTCAACCGCCAAACCTCTCAGGGGAGCATTTGCAACAGTTTGGCACCATATTTGAGTGATTTGCCTCAAGTCAGATTTTTGATGAAATTGTGACCCCGGGGCTTAGGGATTTTTTCAAAAAAATCTTTTTCTGCCGATTAAGTTGTCGAGGGCTGATTTTTTTTCCTTCTTCTAAAAGGCCTTCTTTTTCAACCACCAAACCTCTCAGGGGAGCATTTGCAACAGTTTGGCATCATTTTTGAGTGATTTGCCTCAAGTCAGATTTTTGATGAAATTGTGACCCCGGGGCTTAGGGATTTTTTCAAAAAAATCTCTTTCTGCCGGTTAAGTTGTCGAGGGCTGATTTTTTTTCCTGTAATAAAAAGCCTTCTATTTCAACCGCCAAATCTCTCAGGGGAGCATTTGCAACAGTTTGGCACCATTTTTGAGTGATTTGCCGAAAGTCAGATTTTTGATGAAATTGTGACCCCGGGGCTTAGGGATTTTTTCAAAAAAATCTTTTTCTGCCGGTTAAGTTGTTGAGGGCTGATTTTTTTTTGCTGTAATAAAAAGCCTTCTGTTTCAATCACCAAACCTCTCTGGGGAGCCTTTGCAACCGTTTGTCACCATTTTTGAGTGAATTGCCGAAAGTCAGATTTTTGATGAAATTGTGACCCCGGGGCTTAGGGAATTTTTCAAAAAAATCTTTTTCTGCCGGTTAAGTTGTCGAGGGGTGATTTCTTTTCCTGTGATAAAAAGCCTTCTTTTTCGACCAGCAAACCTCTCCGGGGATCATTTGCAACCGTTTGGCACCATTTTTGAGTGATTTCCCGAAAGTCAGATTTTTGATGAAATTGTGACCCCGGGGCTTAGGGATTTTTTCAAAAAAATCTTTTTCTACCGGTTAAGTTGTCGAGGGCTGATTTCTTTTCCTGTGATAAAAAGCCTTCTGTTTCGACCGCCAAACCTCTCAGGGGAGCATTTGCAACAGTTTGGCACCATTTTTGAGTGATTTGCCTCAAGTCAGATTTTTATGAAATTGTGACCCCGGGCCTTAGGGATTTTTTCAAAAAAATCTTTTTCTGCCGGTTAAGTTGTCGAGGGCTGATTTTTTTTGCTATAATAAAAAGCCTTCTGTTTCAATCGCCAAACCTCTCTGGGGAGCCTTTGCAACCGTTTGTCACCATTTTTGAGTGAATTGCCGAAAGTCAGATTTTTGATGACGGGGCTTAGGGATATTTTCAAAAAAATCTTTTTCTGCCGGTTAAGTTGTCGAGGGCTGATTTCTTTTCCTGTGATAAAAAGCCTTCTGTTTCGACCGCCAAACCTCTCAGGGGATCATTTGCAACAGTTTGGCACCATTTTTGAGTGATTTCCCGAAAGTCAGATTTTTGATGAAATTAGGGATTTTTTCCAAAAAATCTTTTTCTGCCGGTGAAGTTGTCGAGGGCTGATTTCTTTTCCTGTGATAAAAAGCCTTCTGTTTCGACCGCCAAACCTCTCAGGGGAGGATTTGCAACAGTTTGGCACCATTTTTGAGTGATTTCCCGAAAGTCAGATTTTTGATGAAATTGTGACCCCGGGGCTTAGGGATTTTTTCAAAAAAATCTTTTTCTGCCGGTTAAGTTGTCGAGGGCTGATTTCTTTTCCTGTGATAAAAAGCCTTCTCTTTCAACCGCCAAACCTTTCAGGGGAGCATTTGTAACCGTTTGGCACCATTTATGAGTGATTTCCCGAAAGTCAGATTTTTGATGAAATTGTGACCCCGGGGCTTAGGGATTTGTTGAAAAAAATCTTTTTCTGACGGTTAAGTTGTTGTGGGCTGATTTCTTTTCCTGTGATAAAAAGCCTTCTGTTTCGACCGCCAAACCTCTCAGGGGAACATTTGCAACAGTTTGGCACCATTTTTCAGTGATTTCCCGAAAGTCAGATTTTTGATGAAATTGTGACCCCGGGGCTTAGAGATTTTTTCAAAAAAATCTTTTTCTGCCGGTTAAGTTGTCGAGGGCTGATTTTTTTTCCTGTGATAAAAAGCCTTCTGTTTCGACCGCCAAACCTCTCAGGGGAGCATTTGCAACATTTTGGCACCATTTTTGAGTGATTTCCCGAAAGTCAGATTTTTGATGAAATTGTGACCCCGGGGCTTAGGGATTTTTTCAAAAAAATCTTTTTCTGCCGGTTAAGTTGTCGAGGGCTGATTTTTTTTTGCTGTGATAAAAAGCCTTCTGTTTCGACCGACAAACCTCTCAGGGGAGCATTTGCAACCGTTTGGCACCATTTTTGATTGATTTCCCGAAAGTCAGATTTTTGATGAAATTGTGACCCCGGGGCTTAGGGATTTTTTCAAAAAAATCTTTTTCTGACGGTTAAGTTGTCGAGGGCTGATTTCTTTTCCTGTAATAAAAAGCCTTCTATTTCAACCGCCAAATCTCTCAGGGGAGCATTTGCAACCGTTTGGCACCATTTTTGAGTGATTTCCCGAAAGTCAGATTTTTGATGAAATTGTGACCCCGGGGCTTAGGGATTTTTTCAAAAAAATCTTTTTCTGCCGGTTCAGTTGTCGAGGGCTGATTTCTTTTCCTGTGATAAAAAGCATTCTCTTTCGACCGCCAAACCTTTCAGCGGAGCATTTGCAACCGTTTGGCAGCATTTGTGAGTGATTTCCCGAAAGTCAGATTTTTGATGAACTTGTGACCCCGGGGCTTAGGGATTTTTTCAAAAAAATCTTTTTCTGACGGTTAAGTTGTCGAGGGGTGATTTCTTTTCCTGTGATAAAAAGCCTTCTTTTTCGACCAGCAAACCTCTCCGGGGATCATTTGCAACCGTTTGGCACCATTTTTGAGTGATTTCCCGAAAGTCAGATTTTTGATGAAATTGTGACCCCGGGGCTTAGGGATTTTTTCAAAAAAATCTTTTTCTACCGGTTAAGTTGTCGAGGGCTGATTTCTTTTCCTGTGATAAAAAGCCTTCTGTTTCGACCGCCAAACCTCTCAGGGGAGCATTTGCAACAGTTTGGCACCATATTTGAGTGATTTGCCTCAAGTCAGATTTTTATGAAATTTTGACCCCGGGGCTTAGGGATTTTTTCAAAAAAATCTTTTTCTGCCGGTTCAGTTGTCGAGGGCTGATTTCTTTTCCTGTGATAAAAAGCATTCTCTTTCGACCGCCAAACCTTTCAGCGGAGCATTTGCAACCGTTTGGCAGCATTTGTGAGTGATTTCCCGAAAGTCAGATTTTTGATGAACTTGTGACCCCGGGGCTTAGGGATTTTTTCAAAAAAATCTTTTTCTGACGGTTAAGTTGCCGTGGGCTGATTTCTTTTCCTGTGATAAAAAGCCTTCTGTTTCGACCGCCAAACCTCTCAGGGGAGCATTTTGAACTGTTTGGCACCATTTTTGAGTGATTTCCCGAAAGTCAGATTTTTGATGAAATTGTGACCCCGGGGCTTAGGGATTTTTCAAAAAAATCTTTTTCTGCCAGTTAAGTTGTCGAGGGCTGATTTCTTTTCCTGTGATAAAAAGCCTTCTGTTTCGACCGCCAAACCTCTCAGGGGATCATTTGCAACAGTTTGGCACCATTTTTGAGTGATTTCCCGAAAGTCAGATTTTTGATGAAATTAGGGATTTTTTCCAAAAAATCTTTTTCTGCCGGTGAAGTTGTCGAGGGCTGATTTCTTTTCCTGTGACAAAAAGCCTTCTGTTTCGACCGACAAACCTCTCAGGGGAGCATTTGCAACAGTTTGGCACCATTTTTGAGTGATTTCCCGAAAGTCAGATTTTTGATGAAATTGTGACCCCGGGGCTTAGGGATTTTTTCAAAAAAATCTTTTTCTGCCGGTTAAGTTGTCGAGGGCTGATTTCTTTTCCTGTGATAAAAAGCCTTCTCTTTCGACCGCCAAACCTCTCAGGGGAACATTTGCAACAGTTTGGCACCATTTTTCAGTGATTTCCCGAAAGTCAGATTTTTGATGAAATTGTGACCCCGGGGCTTAGGGATTTTTTCAAAAAAATCTTTTTCTGCCGGTTAAGTTGTCGAGGGCTGATTTTTTTTTGCTGTGATAAAAAGCCTTCTGTTTCGACCGACAAACCTCTCAGGGGAGCATTTGCAACCGTTTGGCACCATTTTTGATTGATTTCCCGAAAGTCAGATTTTTGATGAAATTGTGACCCCGGGGCTTAGGGATTTTTTCAAAAAAATCTTTTTCTGCCGGTTAAGTTGTCGAGGGCTGATTTTTTTTGCTATAATAAAAAGCCTTCTGTTTCAATCGCCAAACCTCTCTGGGGAGCCTTTGCAACCGTTTGTCACCATTTTTGAGTGAATTGCCGAAAGTCAGATTTTTGATGACGGGGCTTGGGGATTTTTTCAAAAAAATCTTTTTCTGCCGGTTAAGTTGTCGAGGGCTGATTTCTTTTCCTGTGATAAAAAGCCTCCTGTTTTGACCGCCAAAACTATCAGGGGATCATTTGCAACAGTTTGGCACCATTTTTGAGTGATTTGCCTCAAGTCAGATTTTTGATGAAATTGTGACCCCGGGGCTTAGGGATTTTTTCAAAAAAATCTTTTTCTGCCGGTTCAGTTGTCGAGGGCTGATTTCTTTTCCTGTGATAAAAAGCATTCTCTTTCGACCGCCAAACCTTTCAGCGGAGCATTTGCAACCGTTTGGCAGCATTTGTGAGTGATTTCCCGAAAGTCTGATTTTTGATGAACTTGTGACCCCGGGGCTTAGGGATTTTTTCAAAAAAATCTTTTTCTGACGGTTAAGTTGTCGTGGGCTGATTTCTTTTCCTGTGATAAAAAGCCTTCTGTTTCGACCACCAAACCTCTCAGCGGATCATTTGCAATCGTTTGTCACCATTTTTGAGTGATTTCCCGAAAGTCAGATTTTTGATGAAATTGTGACCCCGGGGCTTAGAGATTTTTTGAAAAAAATCTTTTTCTACCGGTTAAGTTTTTGAGGTCTGGTTTCTTTTCCTGTGATAAAAAGCCTTCTGTTTCGCCCGCCAAACCTCTCAGGGGAGCATTTGCAACTGTTTGGCACCATTTTTGAGTTATTTCCCGAAAGTCAGATTTTTGATGAAATTGTGACCCCGGGGCTTAGGGATTTTTTCAAAAAAATCTTTTTCTGCCGGTTAAGTTGTCGAGGGCTGATTTCTTTTCCTGTGATAAAAAGCCTTCTGTTTCTACCGACAAACCTCTCAGGGGATCATTTGCAACAGTTTGGCACCATTTTTGAGTGATTTCCCGAAAGTCAGATGTTTGATGAAATTGTGACCCCGGGGCTTAGGGATTCTTTCAACAAAATCTTTTTCTACCGGTTAAGTTGTTGAGGGCTGATTTCTTTTCCTGTGATAAAAAGCCTTCTGTTTCGACCGCCAAACCTCTCAGGGGAGCATTTGCAACAGTTTGGCACCATTTTTGAGTGATTTCCCGAAAGTCAGATTTTTGATGAAATTGTGACACCGGGGCTTAGGGATTTTTTCAAAAAAATCTTTTTCTGCCGGTTAAGTTGTCGAGGGCTGATTTCTTTTCCTGTGATAAAAAGCCTTCTCTTTCGACTGCCAAACCTTTCAGGGGAGCATTTGCAACCGTTTGGCACCTTTTTTGAGTGATTTCCCGAAAGTCAGATTTTTGATGAAATTGTGACCCCGGGGCTTAGGGATTTTTTCAAAAAAATCTTTTTCTGCCGGTTAAGTTGTTGAGGGCTGATTTCTTTTCCTGTGATAAAAAGCATTCTCTTTCGACCGCCAAACCTTTCAGCGGAGCATTTGCAACCGTTTGGCAGCATTTGTGAGTGATTTCCCGAAAGTCAGATTTTTGATGAAATTGTGACCCCGGGGCTTAGGGATTTTTTCAAAAAAATCTTTTTCTGACGGTTAAGTTGTCGTGGGCTGATTTCTTTTCCTGTGATAAAAAGCCTTCTGTTTCGACCGCCAAACCTCTCAGGGGAGCATTTGCAACAGTTTGGAACCATTTTTGAGTGATTTCCCGAAAGTCAGATTTTTGATGAAATTGTGACCCCGGGGCTTAGGGATTTTTTCAAAAAAATCTTTTTCTGCCGGTTAAGTCGTCGAGGGCTGATTTCTTTTCCTGTGATAAAAAGCCTTCTGTTTCGACCGCCAAACCTTTCAGGGGAGCATTTGCAACCGTTTGGCACCATTTTTGAGTGATTTCCCGAAAGTCAGATTTTTGATGAAATTGTGACTCCGGGGCTTAGGGATTTTTTCAAAAAAATCTTTTTCTGCCGGTTAAGTTGTCAAGGGCTGATTTCTTTTCCTGTGATAAAAAGCCTTCTGTTTCGACCGCCAAACCTCTCAAGGGAACATTTGCAACAGTTTGGCACCATTTTTGAGTGATTTCCCGAAAGTCATATTTTTGATGAAATTGTGACCCCGGGGCTTAGGGATTTTTTCAAAAAAATCTTTGTCTGCCGGTTAAGTTGTCAAGGGCTGATTTCTTTTCCTGTGATAAAAAGCCTTCTGTTCCGACCGCCAAACCTCTCAGGGGAGCATTTGCAACAGTTTGGCACCATTTTTGAGTGATTTCCCGAAAGTCAGATTTTTGATGAAATTGTGACCCCGGGGCTTAGGGATTTTTTCAAAAAAATCTTTGTCTGCCGGTTAAATTGTCGAGGGCTGATTACTTTTCCTGTGATAAAAAGCCTTCTGTTTCGACCGCCAAACCTTTCAGCGGAGCATTTGCAACCGTTTGGCAGCATTTGTGAGTGATTTCCCGAAAGTCAGATTTTTGATGAAATTGTGACCCCGGGGCTTAGGGATTTTTTCAAAAAAATCTTTTTCTGACGGTTAAGTTGTCGTGGCTGATTTCTTTTCCTGTGATAAAAAGCCTTCTGTTTCGACCGCCAAACCTTTCAGGGGAGCATTTGCAACCGTTTGGCACCATTTTTGAGTGATTTCCCGAAAGTCATATTTTTGATGAAATTGTGACCCCGGGGCTCAGGGATTTTTTCAACAAAATCTTATTCTGGCGGTTAAGTTGTTGAGGGCTGATTTCTTTTCCTGTGATAAAAAGCCTTCTGTTCCGACCGCCAAACCTCTCAGGGGAGCATTTGCAACAGTTTGGCACCATTTTTGAGTGATTTCCCGAAAGTCAGATTTTTGATGAAATTGTGACCCCGGGGCTTAGGGATTTTTTCAAAAAAATCTTTGTCTGCCGGTTAAATTGTCGAGGGCTGATTTCTTTTCCTGTGATAAAAAGCCTTCTGTTCCGACCGCCAAACCTCTCAGGGGAGCGTTTGCAACAGTTTGGCACCATTTCTGCGTGATTTCCCGAAAGTCAGATTTTTGATGAAATTGTGACCCTGGGGCTTAGGGATTTTTTCAAAAAAATCTTTTTCTGCCGGTTAAGTTGTCGAGGGCTGATTTCTTTTCCTGTGATAAAAAGCCTTCTCTTTCGACCGCCAAACCTTTCAGGGGAGCATTTGCAACCGTTTGGCACCATTTTTGAGTGATTTCCCGAAAGTCAGATTTTTGATGAAATTGTGACCCCGGGGCTTAGGGATTTTTTCAAAAAAATCTTTTTCTGCCGGTTAAGTTGTTGAGGGCTGATTTCTTTTCCTGTGATAAAAAGCCTTCTGTTTCGACCGCCAAACCTTTCAGCGGAGCATTTGCAACCGTTTGGCAGCATTTGTGAGTGATTTCCCGAAAGTCAGATTTTTGATGAAATTGTGACCCCGGGGCTTAGGGATTTTTTCAAAAAAATCTTTTTCTGACGGTTAAGTTGTCGTGGCTGATTTCTTTTCCTGTGATAAAAAGCCTTCTGTTTCGACCGCCAAACCTTTCAGGGGAGCATTTGCAACCGTTTGGCACCATTTTTGAGTGATTTCCCGAAAGTCATATTTTTGATGAAATTGTGACCCCGGGGCTCAGGGATTTTTTCAACAAAATCTTATTCTGGCGGTTAAGTTGTTGAGGGCTGATTTCTTTTCCTGTGATAAAAAGCCTTCTGTTCCGACCGCCAAACCTCTCAGGGGAGCATTTGCAACAGTTTGGCACCATTTTTGAGTGATTTCCCGAAAGTCAGATTTTTGATGAAATTGTGACCCCGGGGCTTAGGGATTTTTTCAAAAAAATCTTTGTCTGCCGGTTAAATTGTCGAGGGCTGATTTCTTTTCCTGTGATAAAAAGCCTTCTGTTCCGACCGCCAAACCTCTCAGGGGAGCGTTTGCAACAGTTTGGCACCATTTTTGCGTGATTTCCCGAAAGTCAGATTTTTGATGAAATTGTGACCCTGGGGCTTAGGGATTTTTTCAAAAAAATCTTTTTCTGCCGGTTAAGTTGTCGAGGGCTGATTTCTTTTCCTGTGATAAAAAGCCTTCTCTTTCGACCGCCAAACCTTTCAGGGGAGCATTTGCAACCGTTTGGCACCATTTTTGAGTTATTTCCCGAAAGTCAGATTTTTGATGAAATTGTGACCCCGGGGCTTAGGGATTTTTTCAAAAAAATCTTTGTCTGCCGGTTAAATTGTCGAGGGCTGATTTCTTTTCCTGTGATAAAAAGCCTTCTGTTCCGACCGCCAAACCTCTCAGGGGAGCGTTTGCAACAGTTTGGCACCATTTTTGCGTGATTTCCCGAAAGTCAGATTTTTGATGAAATTGTGACCCTGGGGCTTAGGGATTTTTTCAAAAAAATCTTTTTCTGCCGGTTAAGTTGTCGAGGGCTGATTTCTTTTCCTGTGATAAAAAGCCTTCTGTTTCGACCGCCAAACCTCTCAGGGGAGCATTTGCAACCGTTTGGCACCATTTTTGAGTGATTTCCCGAAAGTCAAATTTTTGATGAAATTGTGACCCCGGGGCTTAGGGATTTTTTCAAAAAAATCTTTTTCTGCCGGTTAAGTTGTCGAGGGCTGATTTCTTTTCCTGTGATAAAAAGCCTTCTCTTTCGACCGCCAAACCTTTCAGGGGAGCATTTGCAACCGTTTGGCACCATTTTTGAGTTATTTCCCGAAAGTCAGATTTTTGATGAAATTGTGACCCCGGGGCTTAGGGATTTTTTCAAAAAAATCTTTTTCTGCCGGTTAAGTTGTTGAGGGCTGATTTCTTTTCCTGTGATAAAAAGCCTTCTCTTTCGACCGCCAAACCTTTCAGGGGAGCATTTGCAACCGTTTGGCAGCATTTGTGAGTGATTTCCCGAAAGTCAGATTTTTGATGAAATTGTGACCCCGGGGCTTAGGGATTTTTTCAAAAAAATCTTTTTCTGCCGGTTAAGTTGTTGAGGGCTGATTTCTTTTCCTGTGATAAAAAGCATTCTCTTTCGACCGCCAAACCTTTCAGCGGAGCATTTGCAACCGTTTGGCAGCATTTGTGAGTGATTTCCCGAAAGTCAGATTTTTGATGAAATTGTGACCCCGGGGCTTAGGGATTTTTTCAAAAAAATCTTTTTCTGACGGTTAAGTTGTCGTGGGCTGATTTCTTTTCCTGTGATAAAAAGCCTTCTGTTTCGACCGCCAAACCTCTCAGGGGAGCATTTGCAACCGTTTGGCACCATTTTTGAGTGATTTCCCGAAAGTCAAATTTTTGATGAAATTGTGACCCCGGGGCTTAGGGATTTTTTCAAAAAAATCTTTTTCTGACGGTTAAGTTGTCGAGGGCTGATTTCTTTTCCTGTGATAAAAAGCCTTCTGTTTTGACCGACAAACCTCTCAGGGGATCATTTGCAACCGTTTGGCACCATTTTTGAGTGATTTCCCGAAAGTCAGATTTTTGATGAAATTGTTACCCCGGGGCTTAGGGATTTTTTCAAAAAAATCTTTTTCTGCCGGTTAAGTTGTCGAGGGCTGATTTCTTTTCCTGTGATAAAAAGCCATGTCTTTCGACCTCCAAACCTCTCAGGGGAGCATTTGCAACAGTTTGGCACCATTTTTGAGTGATTTCCCGAAAGTCAGATTTTTGATGAAATTGTGACCCCGGGGCTTAGGGATTTTTTCAAAAAAATCTTTTTCTGTCGGTTAAGTTGTCGTGGGCTGATTTCTTTTCCTGTGATAAAAAGCCTTCTCTTTCGACCGCCAAACCTTTCAGGGGAGCATTTGCAACCGTTTGGCACCATTTATGAGTGATTTCCCGAAAGTCAGATTTTTGATGAAATTGTGACCCCGGGGCTTAGGGATTTTTTGAAAAAAATCTTTTTCTGACGGTTAAGTTGTCGTGGGCTGATTTCTTTTCCTGTGATAAAAAGCCTTCTGTTTCGACCGCCAAACCTCTCAGGGGAGCATTTGCAACAGTTTGGCAACATTTTTGAGTGATTTCCCGAAAGTCAGATTTTTGATGAAATTGTGACCCCGGGGCTTAGGGATTTTTTCAAAAAAATCTTTTTCTGCCGGTTAAGTTGTCGAGGGCTGATTTCTTTTCCTGTGATAAAAAGCCTTCTCCTTCGACCGCCAAACCTTTCAGCGGAGCATTTGCAACCGTTTGGCAGCATTTGTGAGTGATTTCCCGAAAGTCAAATTTTTGATGAAATTGTGACCCCGGGGCTTAGGGATTTTTTCAAAAAAATCTTTTTCTGACGGTTAAGTTGTCGAGGGCTGATTTCTTTTCCTGTGATAAAAAGCCTTCCGTTTTGACCGACAAACCTCTCAGGGGATCATTTGCAACCGTTTGGCACCATTTTTGAGTGATTTCCCGAAAGTCAGATTTTTGATGAAATTGTGACCCCGGGGCTTAGGGATTTTTTCAAAAAAATCTTTTTCTGCCGGTTAAGTTGTCGAGGGCTGATTTCTTTTCCTGTGATAAAAAGCCATGTCTTTCGACCTCCAAACCTCTCAGGGGAGCATTTGCAACAGTTTGGCACCATTTTTGAGTGATTTCCCGAAAGTCAGATTTTTGATGAAATTGTGACCCCGGGGCTTAGGGATTTTTTCAAAAAAATCTTTTTCTGCCGGTTAAGTTGTCGTGGGCTGATTTCTTTTCCTGTGATAAAAAGCCTTCTCTTTCGACCGCCAAACCTTTCAGGGGAGCATTTCCAACCGTTTGGCACCATTTATGAGTGATTTCCCGAAAGTCAGATTTTTGATGAAATTGTGACCCCGGGGCTTAGGGATTTTTTGAAAAAAATCTTTTTCTGACGGTTAAGTTGTCGTGGGCTGATTTCTTTTCCTGTGATAAAAAGCCTTCTGTTTCGACCGCCAAACCTCTCAGGGGAGCATTTGCAACCGTTTGGCACCATTTTTGAGTGATTTCCCGAAAGTCAGATTTTTGATGAAATTGTGACCCCGGGGCTTAGGGATTTTTTGAAAAAAATCTTTTTCTGACGGTTAAGTTGTCGTGGGCTGATTTCTTTTCCTGTGATAAAAAGCCTTCTGTTTCGACCGCCAAACCTCTCAGGGGAGCATTTGCAACCGTTTGGCACCATTTTTGAGTGATTTCCCGAAAGTCAGATTTTTGATGAAATTGTGACCCCGGGGCTTAGGGATTTTTTCAAAAAAATCTTTTTCTGCCGGTAAAGTTGTCGAGGGCTGATTTCTTTTCCTGTGATAAAAAGCCATGTCTTTCGACCGCCAAACCTCTCAGGGGAGCATTTGCAACAGTTTGGCACCATTTTTGAGTGATTTCCCGAAAGTCAGATTTTTGATGAAATTGTGACCCCGGGGCTTAGGGATTTTTTCAAAAAAATCTTTTTCTACCGGTTAAGTTGTTGAGGGCTGATTTCTTTTCCTGTGATAAAAAGCCTTCTGTTTCGACCGCCAAACCTCTCAGGGGAGCATTTGCAACAGTTTGGCAGCATTTGTGAGTGATTTCCCGAAAGTCAGATTTTTGATGAAATTGTGACCCCGGGGCTTAGGGATTTTTTCAAAAAAATCTTTTTCTGACGGTTAAGTTGTCGTGGGCTGATTTCTTTTCCTGTGATAAAAAGCCTTCTGTTTCGACCGCCAAACCTTTCAGGGGAGCATTTGCAACCGTTTTTCACCATTTTTGAGTGATTTCCCGAAAGTCAGATTTTTGATGAAATTGTGACCCCGGGGCTTAGGGATTTTTTCAAAAAAATCTTTTTCTGCCGGTTAAGTTGTCGAGGGCTGATTTCTTTTCCTGTGATAAAAAGCCATGTCTTTCGACCGCCAAACCTCTCAGGGGAGCAGTTGCAACAGTTTGGCACCATTTTTGAGTGATTTCCCGAAAGTCAGATTTTTGATGAAATTGTGACCCCGGGGCTTAGGGATTTTTTGAAAAAAATCTTTTTCTGACGGTTAAGTTGTCGTGGGCTGATTTCTTTTCCTGTGATAAAAAGCCTTCTGTTTCGACTGCCAAACCTTTCAGGGGAGCATTTGCAACAGGTTGGCACCATTTTTGAGTGATTTCCCGAAAGTCAGATTTTTGATGAAATTGTGACCCCGGGGCTTAGGGATTTTTTCAAAAAAATCTTTTTCTACCGGTTAAGTTTTTGAGGGTTGATTTCTTTTCCTGTGATAAAAAGCCTTCTGTTTCGACCGCCAAACCTCTCAGGGGAGCATTTGCAACAGTTTGGCACCATTTTTGAGTGATTTCCCGAAAGTCAGATTTTTGATGAAATTGTGACCCCGGGGCTTAGGGATTTTTTCAAAAAAATCTTTTTCTACCGGTTAAGTTGTTGAGGGCTGATTTCTTTTCCTGTGATAAAAAGCCTTCTGTTTCGACCGCCAAACCTCTCAGGGGAGCATTTGCAACAGTTTGGCAGCATTTGTGAGTGATTTCCCGAAAGTCAGATTTTTGATGAAATTGTGACCCCGGGGCTTAGGGATTTTTTCAAAAAAATCTTTTTCTGACGGTTAAGTTGTCGTGGGCTGATTTCTTTTCCTGTGATAAAAAGCCTTCTGTTTCGACCGCCAAACCTCTCAGGGGAGCATTTGCAACCGTTTGGCACCATTTTTGAGTGATTTCCCGAAAGTCAGATTTTTGATGAAATTGTGACCCCGGGGCTTAGGGATTTTTTCAAAAAAATCTTTTTCTGCCGGTTAAGTTGTCGTGGGCTGATTTCTTTTCCTGTGATAAAAAGCCTTCTCTTTCGACCGCCAAACCTTTCAGGGGAGCATTTGCAACCGTTTGGCAGCATTTGTGAGTGATTTCCCGAAAGTCAGATTTCTGATGAAATTGTGACCCCGGGGCTTAGGGATTTTTTCAAAAAAATCTTTTTCTGACGGTTAAGTTGTCGTGGGCTGATTTCTTTTCCTGTGATAAAAAGCCTTCTGTTTCGACCGCCAAACCTCTCAGGGGAGCATTTGCAACAGTTTGGCAACATTTTTGAGTGATTTCCTGAAAGTCAGATTTTTGATGAAATTGTGACCCCGGGGCTTAGGGATTTTTTCAAAAAAATCTTTTTCTGCCGGTTAAGTTGTCGAGGGCTGATTTCTTTTCCTGTGATAAAAAGCCATCTCTTTCGACCTCCAAACCTTTCAGGGGAGCATTTGCAGCAGTTTGGCACCATTTTTGACTGATTTCCCGAAAGTCAGATTTTTGATGAAATTGTGACCCCGGGGCTTAGGGATTTTTTCAAAAAAATCTTTTTCTGCCGGTTAAGTTGTCGAGGGCTGATTTCTTTTCCTGTGATAAAAAGCCTTCTCTTTCGACCCCCAAACCTTTCAGGGGAGCATTTGCAACCGTTTGGCACCATTTGTGAGTGATTTCCCGAAAGTCAGATTTTTGATGAAATTGTGACCCCGGGGCTTAGGGATTTTTTCAAAAAAATCTTTTTCTGCCGGTTAAGTTGTCGAGGGCTGATTTCTTTTCCTGTGATAAAAAGCCATGTCTTTCGACCGCCAAACCTCTCAGGGGAGCATTTGCAACAGTTTGGCACCATTTTTGAGTGATTTCCCGAAAGTCAGATTTTTGATGAAATTGTGACCCCGGGGCTTAGGGATTTTTTCAAAAAAATCTTTTTCTGCCGGTTAAGTTGTCGTGGGCTGATTTCTTTTCCTGTGATAAAAAGCCTTCTCTTTCGACCGCCAAACCTTTCAGGGGAGCATTTGCAACCGTTTGGCACCATTTATGAGTGATTTCCCGAAAGTCAGATTTTTGATGAAATTGTGACCCCGGGGCTTAGGGATTTTTTGAAAAAAATCTTTTTCTGACGGTTAAGTTGTCGTGGGCTGATTTCTTTTCCTGTGATAAAAAGCCTTCTGTTTCGACCGCCAAACCTTTCAGGGGAGCATTTGCAACAGGTTGGCACCATTTTTGAGTGATTTCCCGAAAGTCAGATTTTTGATGAAATTGTGACCCCGGGGCTTAGGGATTTTTTCAAAAAAATCTTTTTCTACCGGTTAAGTTGTTGAGGGCTGATTTCTTTTCCTGTGATAAAAAGCCTTCTGTTTCGACCGCCAAACCTCTCAGGGGAGCATTTGCAACAGTTTGGCACCATTTTTGAGTGATTTCCCGAAAGTCAGATTTTTGATGAAATTGTGACCCCGGGGCTTAGGGATTTTTTCAAAAAAATCTTTTTCTGCCGGTTAAGTTCTCGTGGGCTGATTTCTTTTCCTGTGATAAAAAGCCTTCTCTTTCGACCGCCAAACCTTTCAGGGGAGCATTTGCAACCGTTTGGCAGCATTTTTGAGTGATTTCCCGAAAGTCAGATTTTTGATGAAATTGTGACCCCGGGGCTTAGGGATTTTTTCAAAAAAATCTTTTTCTGACGGTTAAGTTGTCGTGGGCTGATTTCTTTTCCTGTGATAAAAAGCCTTCTGTTTCGACCGACAAACCTCTCAGGGGATCATTTGCAACCGTTTGGCACCATTTTTGAGTGATTTCCCGAAAGTCAGATTTTTGATGAAATTGTGACCCCGGGGCTTAGGGATTTTTTCAAAAAAATCTTTTTCTGCCGGTTAAGTTGTCGAGGGCTGATTTCTTTTCCTGTGATAAAAAGCCATGTCTTTCGACCGCCAAACCTCTCAGGGGAGCATTTGCAACAGTTTGGCACCATTTTTGAGTGATTTCCCGAAAGTCAGATTTTTGATGAAATTGTGACCCCGGGGCTTAGGGATTTTTTCAAAAAAATCTTTTTCTGCCGGTTAAGTTGTCGTGGGCTGATTTCTTTTCCTGTGATAAAAAGCCATGTCTTTCGACCGCCAAACCTCTCAGGGGAGCATTTGCAACCGTTTGGCACCATTTATGAGTGATTTCCCGAAAGTCAGATTTTTGATGAAATTGTGACCCCGGGGCTTAGGGATTTTTTCAAAAAAATCTTTTTCTACCGGTTAAGTTGTTGAGGGCTGATTTCTTTTCCTGTGATAAAAAGCCTTCTGTTTCGACCACCAAACCTCTCAGGGGAGCATTTGCAACAGTTTGGCACCATTTTTGAGTGATTTCCCGAAAGTCAGATTTTTGATGAAATTGTGACCCCGGGGCTTAGGGATTTTTTCAAAAACATCTTTTTCTACCGGTTAGGTTGTTGAGGGCTGATTTCTTTTCCTGTGATAAAAAGCCTTCTGTTTCGACCGCCAAACCTCTCAGGGGAGCATTTGCAACCGTTTGGCAGCATTTGTGAGTGATTTCCCGAAAGTCAGATTTTTGATGAAATTGTGACCCCGGGGCTTAGGGATTTTTTCAAAAAAATCTTTTTCTGACGGTTAAGTTGTTGTGGGCTGATTTCTTTTCCTGTGATAAAAAGCCTTCTGTTTCGACCGCCAAACCTCTCAGGGGAGCATTTGCAACCGTTTGGCACCATTTTTGACTGATTTCCCGAAAGTCAGATTTTTGATGAAATTGTGACCCCGGGGCTTAGGGATTTTTTCAAAAAAATCTTTTTCTGACGGTTAAGTTGTCGAGGGCTGATTTCTTTTCCTGTGATAAAAAGCCTTCTGTTTCGACCGACAAACCTCTCAGGGGAGCATTTGCAACAGTTTGGCACCATTTTTGAGTGATTTCCCAAAAGTCAGATTTTTGATGAAATTGTGACCCCGGGTCTTAGGGATTTTTTCAAAAAAATCTTTTTCTGCCGGTTAAGTTGTCGAGGGCTGATTTCTTTTCCTGTGATAAAAAGCCATGTCTTTCGACCGCCAAACCTCTCAGGGGAGCATTTGCAACAGTTTGGCACCATTTTTGAGTGATTTCCCGAAAGTCAGATTTTTGATGAAATTGTGACCCCGGGGCTTAGGGATTTTGTCAAAAAAATCTTTTTCTACCGGTTAAGTTGTTGAGGGCTGATTTCTTTTCCTGTGATAAAAAGCCTTCTCTTTCGACCGCCAAACCTTTCAGGGGAGCATTTGCAACCGTTTGGCACCATTTATGAGTGATTTCCCGAAAGTCAGATTTTTGATGAAATTGTGACCCCGGGGCTTAGGGATTTTTTCAAAAACATCTTTTTCTACCGGTTAGGTTGTTGAGGGCTGATTTATTTTCCTGTGATAAAAAGCCTTCTGTTTCGACCGCCAAACCTCTCAGGGGAGCATTTGCAACCGTTTGGCACCATTTTTGAGTGATTTCCCGAAAGTCAGATTTTTGATGAAATTGTGACCCCGGGGCTTAGGGATTTTTTCAAAAAAATCTTTTTCTGCCGGTTAAGTTGTCGAGGGCTGATTTCTTTTCCTGTGATGAAAAGCCTTCTGTTTCGACCGCCAAACCTCTCAGGGGATCATTTGCAACCGTTTGGCACCATTTTTGAGTGATTTCCCGAAAGTCAGATTTTTGATGAAATTGTTACCCCGGGGCTTAGGGATTTTTTCAAAAAAATCTTTTTCTGCCGGTTAAGTTGTCGAGGGCTGATTTCTTTTCCTGTGATAAAAAGCCATGTCTTTCGACCGCCAAACCTCTCAGGGGAGCATTTGCAACAGTTTGGCACCATTTTTGAGTGATTTCCCGAAAGTCAGATTTTTGATGAAATTGTGACCCCGGGGCTTAGGGATTTTTTCAAAAAAATCTTTTTCTGCCGGTTAAGTTGTCGTGGGCTGATTTCTTTTCCTGTGATAAAAAGCCTTCTCTTTCGACCGCCAAACCTTTCAGGGGAGCATTTGCAACCTTTTGGCACCATTTATGAGTGATTTCCCGAAAGTCAGATTTTTGATGAAATTGTGACCCCGGGGCTTAGGGATTTTTTGAAAAAAATCTTTTTCTGACGGTTAAGTTGTCGTGGGCTGATTTCTTTTCCTGTGATGAAAAGCCTTCTGTTTCGACCGCCAAACCTCTCAGGGGATCATTTGCAACCGTTTGGCACCATTTTTGAGTGATTTCCCGAAAGTCAGATTTTTGATGAAATTGTTACCCCGGGGCTTAGGGATTTTTTCAAAAAAATCTTTTTCTGCCGGTTAAGTTGTCGAGGGCTGATTTCTTTTCCTGTGATAAAAAGCCATGTCTTTCGACCGCCAAACCTCTCAGGGGAGCATTTGCAACAGTTTGGCACCATTTTTGAGTGATTTCCCGAAAGTCAGATTTTTGATGAAATTGTTACCCCGGGGCTTAGGGATTTTTTCAAAAAAATCTTTTTCTGCCGGTTAAGTTGTCGAGGGCTGATTTCTTTTCCTGTGATAAAAAGCCATGTCTTTCGACCGCCAAACCTCTCAGGGGAGCAGTTGCAACAGTTTGGCACCATTTTTGAGTGATTTCCCGAAAGTCAGATTTTTGATGAAATTGTGACCCCGGGGCTTAGGGATTTTTTGAAAAAAATCTTTTTCTGACGGTTAAGTTGTCGTGGGCTGATTTCTTTTCCTGTGATAAAAAGCCTTCTGTTTCGACCGCCAAACCTTTCAGGGGAGCATTTGCAACAGGTTGGCACCATTTTTGAGTGATTTCCCGAAAGTCAGATTTTTGATGAAATTGTGAACCCGGGGCTTAGGGATTTTTTCAAAAAAATCTTTTTCTACCGGTTAAGTTGTTGAGGGCTGATTTCTTTTCCTGTGATAAAAAGCCTTCTGTTTCGACCGCCAAACCTCTCAGGGGAGCATTTGCAACAGTTTGGCACCATTTTTGAGTGATTTCCCGAAAGTCAGATTTTTGATGAAATTGTGACCCCGGGGCTTAGGGATTTTTTCAAAAAAATCTTTTTCTACCGGTTAAGTTGTTGAGGGCTGATTTCTTTTCCTGTGATAAAAAGCCTTCTGTTTCGACCGCCAAACCTCTCAGGGGAGCATTTGCAACCGTTTGGCACCATTTTTGAGTGATTTCCCGAAAGTCAGATTTTTGATGAAATTGTGACCCCGGGGCTTAGGGATTTTTTCAAAAAAATCTTTTTCTGACGGTTAAGTTGTCGTGGGCTGATTTCTTTTCCTGTGATAAAAAGCCTTCTGTTTCGACCGCCAAACCTCTCAGGGGAGCATTTGCAACCGTTTGGCACCATTTTTGAGTGATTTCCCGAAAGTCAGATTTTTGATGAAATTGTGACCCCGGGGCTTAGGGATTTTTTCAAAAAAATCTTTTTCTACGGGTTAAGTTGTCGTGGGCTGATTTCTTTTCCTGTGATAAAAAGCCTTCTGTTTCGACCGCCAAACCTCTCAGGGGAGCATTTGCAACCGTTTGGCAGCATTTGTGAGTGATTTCCCGAAAGTCAGATTTTTGATGAAATTGTGACCCCGGGGCTTAGGGATTTTTTCAAAAAAATCTTTTTCTGACGGTTAAGTTGTCGTGGGCTGATTTCTTTTCCTGTGATAAAAAGCCTTCTGTTTCGACCGCCAAACCTCTCAGGGGAGCATTTGCAACCGTTTGGCACCATTTTTGAGTGATTTCCCGAAAGTCAGATTTTTGATGAAATTGTGACCCCGGGGCTTAGGGATTTTTTCAAAAAAATCTTTTTCTGCCGGTTAAGTTGTCGTGGGCTGATTTCTTTTCCTGTGATAAAAAGCCTTCTCTTTCGACCGCCAAACCTTTCAGGGGAGCATTTGCAACCGTTTGGCAGCATTTGTGAGTGATTTCCCGAAAGTCAGATTTTTGATGAAATTGTGACCCCGGGGCTTAGCGATTTTTTCAAAAAAATCTTTTTCTGACGGTTAAGTTGTCGTGGGCTGATTTCTTTTCCTGTGATAAAAAGCCTTCTGTTTCGACCGCCAAACCTCTCAGGGGAGCATTTGCAACCGTTTGGCACCATTTTTGAGTGATTTCCCGAAAGTCAGATTTTTGATGAAATTGTGACCCCGGGGCTTAGGGATTTTTTCAAAAAAATCTTTTTCTGACGGTTAAGTTGTGGTGGGCTGATTTCTTTTCCTGTGATAAAAAGCCATGTCTTTCGACCGCCAAACCTCTCAGGGGAGCATTTGCAACAGTTTGGCACCATTTTTGAGTGATTTCCCGAAAGTCAGATTTTTGATGAAATTGTTACCCCGGGGCTTAGGGATTTTTTCAAAAAAATCTTTTTCTGCCGGTTAAGTTGTCGAGGGCTGATTTCTTTTCCTGTGATAAAAAGCCATGTCTTTCGACCGCCAAACCTCTCAGGGGAGCAGTTGCAACAGTTTGGCACCATTTTTGAGTGATTTCCCGAAAGTCAGATTTTTGATGAAATTGTGACCCCGGGGCTTAGGGATTTTTTGAAAAAAATCTTTTTCTGACGGTTAAGTTGTCGTGGGCTGATTTCTTTTCCTGTGATAAAAAGCCTTCTGTTTCGACCGCCAAACCTTTCAGGGGAGCATTTGCAACAGGTTGGCACCATTTTTGAGTGATTTCCCGAAAGTCAGATTTTTGATGAAATTGTGAACCCGGGGCTTAGGGATTTTTTCAAAAAAATCTTTTTCTACCGGTTAAGTTGTTGAGGGCTGATTTCTTTTCCTGTGATAAAAAGCCTTCTGTTTCGACCGCCAAACCTCTCAGGGGAGCATTTGCAACAGTTTGGCACCATTTTTGAGTGATTTCCCGAAAGTCAGATTTTTGATGAAATTGTGACCCCGGGGCTTAGGGATTTTTTCAAAAAAATCTTTTTCTACCGGTTAAGTTGTTGAGGGCTGATTTCTTTTCCTGTGATAAAAAGCCTTCTGTTTCGACCGCCAAACCTCTCAGGGGAGCATTTGCAACCGTTTGGCACCATTTTTGAGTGATTTCCCGAAAGTCAGATTTTTGATGAAATTGTGACCCCGGGGCTTAGGGATTTTTTCAAAAAAATCTTTTTCTGACGGTTAAGTTGTCGTGGGCTGATTTCTTTTCCTGTGATAAAAAGCCTTCTGTTTCGACCGCCAAACCTCTCAGGGGAGCATTTGCAACCGTTTGGCACCATTTTTGAGTGATTTCCCGAAAGTCAGATTTTTGATGAAATTGTGACCCCGGGGCTTAGGGATTTTTTCAAAAAAATCTTTTTCTACCGGTTAAGTTGTCGTGGGCTGATTTCTTTTCCTGTGATAAAAAGCCTTCTGTTTCGACCGCCAAACCTCTCAGGGGAGCATTTGCAACCGTTTGGCAGCATTTGTGAGTGATTTCCCGAAAGTCAGATTTTTGATGAAATTGTGACCCCGGGGCTTAGGGATTTTTTCAAAAAAATCTTTTTCTGACGGTTAAGTTGTCGTGGGCTGATTTCTTTTCCTGTGATAAAAAGCCTTCTGTTTCGACCGCCAAACCTCTCAGGGGAGCATTTGCAACCGTTTGGCACCATTTTTGAGTGATTTCCCGAAAGTCAGATTTTTGATGAAATTGTGACCCCGGGGCTTAGGGATTTTTTCAAAAAAATCTTTTTCTGCCGGTTAAGTTGTCGTGGGCTGATTTCTTTTCCTGTGATAAAAAGCCTTCTCTTTCGACCGCCAAACCTTTCAGGGGAGCATTTGCAACCGTTTGGCAGCATTTGTGAGTGATTTCCCGAAAGTCAGATTTTTGATGAAATTGTGACCCCGGGGCTTAGCGATTTTTTCAAAAAAATCTTTTTCTGACGGTTAAGTTGTCGTGGGCTGATTTCTTTTCCTGTGATAAAAAGCCTTCTGTTTCGACCGCCAAACCTCTCAGGGGAGCATTTGCAACCGTTTGGCACCATTTTTGAGTGATTTCCCGAAAGTCAGATTTTTGATGAAATTGTGACCCCGGGGCTTAGCGATTTTTTCAAAAAAATCTTTTTCTGACGGTTAAGTTGTCGTGGGCTGATTTCTTTTCCTGTGATAAAAAGCCTTCTGTTTCGACCGCCAAACCTTTCAGGGGAGCATTTGCAACAGGTTGGCACCATTTTT